>NW_026047131.1:1777094-2977094 GCF_023864275.1 Schistocerca cancellata
GACTGATGATCTCAGAAGTTAAGTCCCATAGTGCTCAGAGCCATTTGAACCATTTTTTTGAACTTCACACACTTCCATACCCGAGGCAGGATTCGAAACTGGGACCGTAGCAGCAGAGCGGTTCCGGACTGAAGCGCCTAAAATAGCTCGGCCACAGTGGCCGGCGCTGAGAGAAAAACCACGCCATTTGCCTGAGTTACTCATTAAGATTTCAGCTGATTGGATTATTTGATTTTTACAGAAATTCTCTGTTAACATTGTACACTTTTTAAATCATTGTTCACTTTGTTGAACGCTGTATTTTTCAGACCAATGTATGAAGATCACGCGAAGCTTTTTTTTTTCTTTTTTTGGTACATACGACATTCTAAAAGCGTTTTCTTGGAATATCATTTCATAGGAACAGTTACACCCTTCCCCCTATCCCACTGTTTACAGAAGATTTATCATTACACACTACCACATTGCACCATGTGGTATGCAACAGTTTGAATATAGTTTTGAAATAGTATTTAGCGATAGAAATGTAGCTTAGCCGGTGCCAGCTTGCTTTGCTGTTGTGCTGTCGAGAAATTTGCAGCAATGTTTTCAAGACGTGAGATAAGAGGCTCTGAGCACTGTGGGACTTAACATCTGAGGTCATCAGTCCCCTATAACTTACAAGGGAACCTCCCCATCGCATCCCCCTCAGATTTAGTTATAAGTTTGCACAGTGGATAGGCCTTGAAAAACTGAACACAGATCAATCGAGAAAACAGGAAGAAGTTGTGTGGAACTATGAAAAAATAAGCAAAATATACAAAAATGAGTAGTCCATGCGAAGATAAGCAACATCAGGGATGATCTGAGCTCAGGAGTGCCGTGGTCCCGTGGTTAGAGGGAGCAACTGCGGAACGGGAGGTCCTTGGTTCAAGTCTTTCTTCGAGCGTAAAATTTTATTTTTTATTTTCAGACAATTATCAAAGTTCAGGCACTCTTATATAATCAAGTTCGCTCTCCAAAATTCCAGGACGTGTTCAGATTTCCTTGGACATATGCAGAATTTGACGGTCTACACACGGAAAAATTTGAAAACGTTAAAAACATATGTTTTGACAGAGCACAGGTAAAAGTGTGCGACTGTGAAACTGTTGGATTCATTTGTTACAGTTTATGTGACAAACTCTTACTTTTTCATCACTTTTTTGAGAGTAATTCTCACATCCACAAGAAAACCTAAATCGGGCAATGTAGAAGAATCTTTTTACCCATTCGCCAAGTGTACAAGTTAGGTGGGTCGACAACATAGTCCTGTCATGTGACGCACATGCCGTCACCAGTGTCGTATAGAATATATCAGACGTGTTTTCCTGTGGAGGAATCGGTTAACCTATGACCTTGCGATCAAATGTTTTCGGTTCCCATTGGAGAGGCACGTCCTTTCGTCTACTAATCGCACGGTTTTGCGGTGCGGTCGCAAAACACAGTCACTGAACTTACTACAGTGAACAGAGACGTCAGTGAACGAACGGACGGATCATAACTTTGCGAAAATAAAGAAAAATTTTTCGCTTGAGGGGAGACTTAAACCAAGGACCTCTCGTTCGGCAGCTGCTCACGCTAACCACGGGACCACGGCGCTCCTCACTTCAGATCATCCTTGATGTTGCCTATCTTGGCATGGACTACTCAGTTTGTATATTTTGCTTACTTTTTCATAGTTCCACATAACTTCTTCCTGTTTTCTCGATCGATCTGTGTTCAGTTTTTCAAGGCCTATCCACTGTGTCAACTTATAACTAAATCTGAGGGGGATGCGATATGGAGGTTCCCTTGTTAGAACTACTTAAACCTAACTAACCTAAGGACATCACACACATCCATGCCCGAGGCAGGATTCGAACCTGCGACCGCAGCAGCAGCGCGGTTCCAGAGTGAAGCGCCCAAAACCTCAGGGCGACAGCGGCCGGCTCGAGTGATGTCATCGGTCCCCTCGGATTACGGAAGCAATGCATTTCCGTACACGTCTTCATTGAACCTTTTTTTCTTCATTTCCAGTTTCTTGATTGGTTGGTTAATTCGGGAGACAGGACCAAAGAGCGAAATCATCGGTTCCGTCAGATTAAGGAAGAATGGGAAAGGAAATCCAACGATACATTTCGAAACACATAGGACTGTTCTACCTCCGTTTCCAGTTGGTTGGTTGGTTGGATGGATGATTTGCGAGAGGAGTGCAAAAAGCGAAGTCCCATCGGACTAGAGAAGGACGGGGAAGGAACAATCCTGGCATTTGTCTAAAGCGATTTAGGGAAATACATTTAGGGAAATGATGCAAGGCCTAAATGACGATAGCCGGGCGTAGGTTTGAACCGTCGTCGTGCCGAATGCGAGGCCAGTGCGCTAACCACTGCACCACCTCACACGGTGCATTTTTAGTCAACAATACGTCCCTGGACTACGTCGGTTTTATTCATGTTCAACCTACACTGCTGGCCATTAAAATCACTACAACAAGAAGAAATGCAGATGATAAACGGGTATTCATTGGACAAATATATTATACTAGAACTGACATGTGATTACATTTTCACGCAATTTGGGTGCATAGATCCTGAGAAATCAGTACCCAGACCAACAGCTCTGGCACTGATACGCCTGGGCAGTGAGTGAAACACAGCTTGGATGGGGTGTACAGATACAGCTGCCCATGCAGCTTCAACACGATACCACAGTTCATATTGTATGGCGTATTGTGACGAGCCAGTTGCTCGGCCACTATTGACCAGACGACTTCAATTGGTGATAGATCTGGAGAATGTACTGGCCAGGGCAGAAGTCGAACATTTTCTGTATCCAGAAAGCCCCGTTCAGGACCTGCAATATGCGGTCGTGCATTATCCTACTGAAATGTAGGCTTTCGCAGGGATCGAATGAAGGGTAGAGCCACGGGTCGTAACACATCTGAAATGTAACGTTCACTGTTCAAAGTGTCGTCAAAGCGAACAGGAGGTGACCGAGACGTGTAACCAATGCCACCCCAAACCATCACGCCGGGTGATACGCCAGTATGGCGATGACGAATACACGCTTCCAATGTGCGTTCACCGTGATGTCGCCAAACACGGATGCGACCATCATGATGCTGTAAACAGAAACCGCATTCATCCGAAAAATGACGTTTTGCTATTCGTGCACCCAGGTTCGTCGTTGAGGACACCATTGCAGGCACTCCCGTCTGTGATGCAGCGGCAAGGGTAACCGCAGCCATCGTCCAGAGCTGACAGTCCGTGCTTCTGCAAACGTCGTCGAACTGTTCGTGCAGATGGTTGTTGTCTTGCAAACGTCCCCATCTGTTAACTCAGCGATCGAGACGTGGCTGCACGATCCGTTACAGCCATGCGGATAAGATGCCTGTCATCTCGACTGCTAGTAATACGAGGCCGTTGGGATCCAACCCGGCGATACGCTAAACCGCAATCGCGATAGACTACAATCCGACCATTATCAAAGTCGGAAACGTGATGGTACGCATTTCTCCTCCTCACACGAAGCATCAGAACAACGTTTGACCAGGCAACGCCGGTGAACTGCTGTTTGTGTATGAGAAATCGGTTGGAAACTTTCCTCGTGTCAGCACGTTGTAGGTGTCGCCACCGGCGTCAACCTGGTGTGAATGCCCTGGAAAGCTAATCATTTGCATATCACAGCATCATATTCCTGTCGGTAAAATTTCGCGTCTGTAGCACGTCATCTACGTGGTGTAGCAATTTTAATGGCCAGTAGTGTAAATATGTATGTAGGTATGTACGTATGTATGTTCCACTTCTATGAAGATGGAATCTGCTTGTCTCCCTTCATCCATAACGCGCACGATATCGTGCGAGAAAACGGTAAACTCAGTTTCGCACGAGCTATGCTTCCGTGGACAAAAGCGCTTCTTAATGAACGTCATTTCTTTCAAACGAACTGAGAATATGTTCAAGAATTCTGTAGGAAACCGATGTTAAGGATTTTTGTCCGTAAATTTTGACGGTCCATTGTTTTGCCCTACTAATATACGGGAGTCACCTGCGCTTGCAAAGTTTTGGTGCATTGAGTCGATTCTTAGTGAGCTATGAATTGAGAATCGAATAGTAGGCCAAAACGACGATAGTGTGGAATAGATGCAAGAGGAGAATGTTATGCACACTGAAGCGCCACAGAAACTGGCATAGGCACGCGTATTCAAATATAGAAATATGTATATAGGCAAAAATACGACAACGTCTATATAGGAGAACAATAGTCAGGTCCACTTGTTAGATCGGTTACTGCTGCTACAATAGCAGGTTATCGAGATTTAAACGTGTTTGAACGTGCCGTTATAGCCGGCGCACGACCGATGCGACAGAGCATCAAAATGGTTCATATGGCTCTGAGCACTATGGGACTTGACATCTGAGGTCATCAGTCCCCTAGAACTTAGAACTACTTAAATCTAACTAACCTAAGGACATCACACACATCCATGCCCGAGGCAGGATTCGAACCTGCGACGTAGCGGTCGCTCGGTTCCAGACTGTAGCGCCTAGAACCGCACGGCCACTCCGGCCGGCGGACAGAGCATCTCCGAGGCAGCGATGAAGTGGGGATTTTCACGTACGAGCGTTTCACAAGCGTGCGTGGATATCAGAAATCCGCTAAAACATCAAATCTCCGACATCGCTGCGGCCGTAAAAACATGCTGCGAGGACGGAACCAATAACGAGGGGGCCATCAACAAGTGTTGGTGTGTGAACCATTCAACGAACACCATCGATATGAGCTTTTGGAGCCGAAGTCACACTTGTGTACCGTTGATGACTGGACGACGCAAAACTTTACGCCTCGCCTCGGCGCGTCAACGACGACATTCGACTGTTGATGACTGGAAACATGTTGCCTGGTCGGACGAGTCTCGTTTCAAATTGTATCGAGCGGATGGACGTGTACGGGTATGGAGACAACCTCACGAATCCATGGACCCTGCATGTCAGCAGGGGACTTTTCGAGCTGGTGGAGGGTCTGCAATGGTGTGGGGTGTGTGCAGTTCTACATCTACATCTACATCCATACTTCGCAAGCCACCTGACGGTGTGTGGCGGAGGGTACCTTGAGTACCTCTATCGGTTCTCCCTTCTATTACAGTCTCGTATTGTTCGTGGAAAGAAGGATTGTCGGTATGCCTCTGTGTGGGCTCTAATCTCTCTGATTTTATCCTCACGGTCTCTTCGCGAGATATACGTAGGAGGGAGCAATATACCGCTTGACTCCTCGGTGAAGGTATGTTCTCGAAACTTTCACGAAAGCCCGTACCGAGCTACTGAGCGTCTCTCCTGCAGAGTCTTCCACTGGAGTTTATCTATCATCTCCGTAACGCTTTCGCGATTACTAAATGATCCTGTAACGAAGCGCGCTGCTCTCCGTTGGATCTTCTCTGTCTCTTCTATCAACCCTATCTGGTACGGATCCCACACTGCTGAGCAGTATTCAAGCAGTGGGCGAACACGTGTACTGTAACCTACTTCCTTTGTTTTCGGATTGCATTTCCTTAGGATTCTTCCAATGAATCTCAGTCTGGCATCTGCTTCACCAACGATCAACTTGATATGATCATTTCATTTTATATCACTCCTAATGCGTACTCCCAGATAATTTATGGAATTAACTGCTTCCAGTTGCTGACCTGCTATTTTGTAGCTAAATGATAAGGGAACTATCTTTCTGTGTATTCACAGCACATTACACTTGTCTACATTGAGATTCAATTGCCATTCCCTGCACCATGCGTCAATTCGCTGCAGATCCTCCTGCATTTCAGTACAATTTTCCATTGTTACAACCTCTCGATATACCACAACATCATCCGCAAAAAGCCTTAGTGAACTTCCGATGTCATCCACAAGGTCATTTATGTATATTGTGAATAGCAACGGTCCTTCGACACTCCCCTGCGGCACACCTGAAATCACTCTTACTTCGGAAGACTTCTCTGCATTGAGAATGACAAGCTGCGTCCTGTTATCTAGGAACTCCTCAATCACACAATTGGTCTGATAGTCCATATGCTCTTACTTTGTTCATTAAACGACTGTGGGGAACTGTATCGAACGCCTTGCGGAAGTCAAGAAACACGGCATCTACCTGTGAACCCGTGTCTATGGCCCTCTGAGTCTCATGGACGAATTGCGCGAGCTGGGTTTCACATGACCATCTTTTTCGAAACCCATGCTGATTCCTAAAGAGTAGATTTCTAGTCTCCAGAAAAGTCATTATACTCGAACACAATACGTGTTGCAAAATTCTACAATTCACGGTGTCACTCCCAGTTAGAATGAAAGGGGACCCTGATACGTCTAGATACCACTCTGACAGGTGACACGTACTTAGGCATCATGTCTAACGACCTGCATCCATTGATGTCCATTGTGGATTGCGACGGACTTGGGCAATTCCAGCAGGACAATGCGACACCCCACACGTCCAGAATCGCTACAGAGTGGCTCCAGTACTCTTCTGAGTTTAAACACTTTGGCTGGCCACCAGACATGAACATTATTGAGCATATCCGGGATGCTTTGCAACGTGCTGTTTAGAAGAGATCTCCAACCCTGGCTACTCTTACGGACTTATGGACAGCCCTGCAGGATTCACGGTGTCACTTCCCTCCAGCACTACTTCAGACATTATTCGGGTCCATGTCACGTCGTGTTGCGGCACTTCTGCGTGCTCGCTGGGGCACTACACGATATTAGGCAGGTGTACCAGTTTCTTTGGCTCTCGAGTTTATCCCGAAAAGTGAAAAATAGAAAGAGCGTGACAGGGCGAAACGGATTTGCACGCCGGAACATCTGGATACGGAACTGAATCATCTGAAAGAGGCCTTCGAAAAGAATGGGTGCTCAAACAAAGAAATTAATAGAGTTTTAAGACCTAATTACAGCAGGACAAAGGACAAGGATGCTACACAACAATGGAAGAACACGGTGTCTTTACCTTTCATTAGTATGGCTACAGGTCGAAACGGCAAAATTTTGCTGAAACATAAAGTGAAACCGGTATTCAAACCTACCAGAAAAAATAGGACAAGTACTTCGTTCTGTTAAACACAGAAGACCACCATTATCATCTAGCGGTGTGTACAAAATTCCGTGTACCTGTGGCGAGGTCTATATTAGTACTACGAAAAGAGGTGTGTCTACGAAGGTAGAGGAGCATAAAAGTCTTTGCCGACTGGGAAAAATAGATAAATCGGCCGTTCCGGAACATGCACTTCAGTCAGGTGACTATGTAGTTAAGTTTTCTGAAACTACAGTTTTGCCGGCCGCGGTGGCCGTGCGGTTCTGGCGCTGCAGTCTCGAACCGCGGGACTGCTACGGTCGCAGGTTCGAATCCTGCCTCGGGCATGGGTGTGTATGATGTCCTTAGGTTAGTTAGGTTTAAGTAGTTCTAAGTTCTAGGGGACTTATGACCTAAGATGTTGAGTCCCATAGTGCTCAGAGCCATTTGAACCATTTGAACTACAGTTTTAAGTGCTAGCACGAACTTTTGTCCACGACTGTATAGGGAGGCTATTGAAATTTATAAACATAAAGGTAATTTTAATAGAAAAGAAGAGGCCTTGAAATTAAGCGAGATATGGACAGTGGCGTTACAGAATCGATAATTGATTTTTATCTGTTGTTGTTGTCGTCTTCAGTCCTGAGACTGGTTTGATGCAGCTCTCCATGCTACTCTATGCTGTGCAAGCTTCTTCATCTCCCTGTACGTACTGCAGCCTTCATCCTTCTCAATCTGCTTAGTGTATTCATCTCTTGGTCTCCCCCTACGATCTTTACCCTCCACGCTGCCCTCCAATACTAAATTGGTGATCCCTTGATGCCTCAGAACATGTCCTACCAACCGATCCCTTCTTCTTGTCAGGTTGTGCCACAAACTTCTCTTCTCCCCAGTCCTATTCAATACTTCCTCATTAGTTACGTCATCTACCCATCTAATCTTCAGCATTCTTCTGTAGCACCACATTTCGAAAGCTTCTATTCTATTCTTGTCTAAGCTATTTATCGGCCACGTTTCACTTCCATACATGGCTACTCTCCATACAAATACTTTCAGAAACGACTTCCTGACACTTAAATCTATACTCGATGTTAACAAATTTCTCTTCTTCAGAAGCGCTTTCCTTGCCATTGCCAGTCTACATTTTATATCCTCTCTACTTCGACCATCATCAGTTATTTTGCTCCCCAAATAGCAAAACTCCTTTACTACCTTAAGTGTCTCATTTCCTAATCTAATTCCGTCAGCATCGCCCGACATAATTCGACTACATCCCATTATCTTCGTTTTGCTTATGTTGATTTTCATCATATATACTCCCTTCAAGACACTGTCCATTCCGTTCAACTGCTCTTCCAAGTCCTTTGCTGTCTCCGACAGAACTACAATGTCATCGGCGAAACTCAAAGTTTTTATTTCTGCTCCAATGAATTTTAATACCTACTCCGAACTTTTCTTTTGTTTCCTTTACTGTTTGCTCAATATACAGATTGAATAACATCGGGGAGAGGCTACAACCCTGTCTCACCCCCTTCCCAACCACTGCTTCCCTTTCATGTCCCTCGACTCTTATAACTGCCATCTGGTTTCTGTACAAATTGTAAATAGCCTTTAGCTCCCTGTATTTTACCCCTGCCACTTTCAGAATTTGAAACAGATTATTCCAGTCAGCATTGTCATAAGCTTTCTCTAAGTCTACAAACGTCAGAAACGTAGGTTTGCCTTTCCTTAATCTTTCTTCTAAGATAAGTCGTAGTGTCAGTATTGCCTCAAGTGTTCCAACATTTCTACGGATTCCAAACTGAACTTCTCCGAGGTCGGCTTCTACCAGTTTTTCCATTCGTCTGTAAGGAATTTGTGTTAGTATTTTGCAGCTGTGACTTATTAAACTGATAGTTCGGTAATTTTCACATGTATCAAGACCTGCTTTCTTTGGGATTGGAATTATTATGTTCTTCTTGAAGTCTGAGAGTATTTCGCCTGTCTCATACATCTTGCTCACCAGATGGTAGAGTTTCGTCAGGACTGGCTCTCCCAAGGCCGTCAGTAGTTGTAACGGAGTGTTGTCTACCCCCGGGACCTTGTTTCGACTCAGGACTTTCAGTGCTCTGTCAAACTCTTCACGCAGTATCGTACCTCCCATTTCATCTTCATCTACATCCTCTTCCATTTCCATAATATTTTCCTCATGAACTGCGCCCCTGTATAGACCCTCTATATACTCCTTCCACCTTTCTGCTCTCCCTTCTTTGCTTAGAACTGGGTTTCCATCTGAACCCTTGATATTCATACAAGTGGTTCTCTTTTCTCGAAAGGTCTCTCCAATTTTCCTGTAGGCAGTATCTATCTTATAAAGTTACTTAAAATCCGTCTTGATTGCAATTTTTTTTTATTCATATGACCGGTTTCGGTTCATTCAGAACCATCTTCATATCTGATATTTCAGTTACAGGAGTAACCCGTCCAAATCCAGCAACTTTCACATGTGACGTAGCATGTGAAAGTTGCTGGATTTGGACGGGATACTCCTGTAACTGAAATATCAGATATGAAGATGGTTCTGAATGAACCGAAACCGGTCATATGAATAAAAAAAAAATTGCAATCAAGTCGGATTGTAAGTAACTTTATAAAATCACTGATTGCTGTTATCCCATAAGACATTATGTTGTTTTTGCAAAGTAAGCCTCTACATCCTTACATTTGTCCTCTAGCCATTCCTGCTTAGAGATTTTGCACTTCCTGTCGATCTCATTTTTGAGACGTTTGTATTCCTTTTTGCCTGCTTCATTTACTGCATTTTTATATTTTCTCCTTTCATCAATTAAATTCAGTATTTATTTTGTCACCCAAGGATTTCTACTAGCCCTCGTCTTTTTACCTACTTGATCCTTCGCTGCCTTCACCACTTCATCCCTCAAAGCTATCCATCCTTCTTCTACTGTATTTCTTTCCCCCATTCTTCTCAATTGTTCCTTTATGCTTTTCCTGAAACTCTCTGCAACCTCTGGTTCTTTCAGTTTATCCAGGTCCCATCTCCTCAAATTCCCACCTTTTTATCTATGACGGACTATTATCGATAGTTATATTTTATCTTTGACTAGTTTTCTCTCTGCTGGACCACGCCCACTTTCCTCGGTATTTAGGCCGCTCTCCGACGCCCCGACTCGTCAGTCGGCACGACTCAAGAGGACGAGCCATACCTCTGAGGATGTCCAAAGTAGTATTGGACGAAACGTTAGGAATAGAAGTATTCCATGGACCACGGCCATACAACCCGGAAGAATTACAGGGTTATTACAAATGATTGAAGCGATTTCACAGCTCTACAATAACTTTATTATTTGAGATATTTTCACAATGCTTTGCACACACATACAAAAACTCAAAAAGTTTTTTTAGGCATTCACAAATGTTCGATATGTGCCCCTTTAGTGATTCGGCAGATATCAAGCCGATAATCAATTTCCTCCCACACTCGGCGCAGCATGTCCCCGTCAATGAGTTCGAAAGCATCGTTGATGCGAGCTCGCAGTTCTGGCACGTTTCTTCGTAGAGGAAGTTTAAACACTGAATCTTTCACATAACCCCACAGAAATAAATCGCATGGGGTTAAGTCGGGAGAGCGTGGAGGGCATCACATGAATTGCTGATCATGATCTCCACCACGACCGATCCATCGGTTTTCCAATCTCCTGTTTAAGAAATGCCGAACATCATGATGGAAGTGCGGTGGAGCACCATCCTGTTGAAAGATGAAGTCGGCGCTGTCGGTCTCCAGTTGTGGCATGAGCCAATTTTGCAGCATGTCCAGATACACGTGTCCTGTAACGTTTTTTTCGCAGAAGAAAAAGGGGCTGTAAACTTTAAACTGTGAGATTGCACAAAACACGTCAACTTTTGGCGAATTGCGAATTTGCTGCACGAATGCGTGAGGATTGTCTACCGCCCAGATTCGCACATTGTGTCTGTTCACCATTAAGAAAAAATGTTGCTTCATCACTGAAAACAAGTTTCGCACTGAACGCATCCTCTTCCATTAGCTGTTGCAACCGCGCCGAAAATTCAAAGCGTTTGACTTTGTCATCGGGTGTCAGGGCTTGTAGCACTTGTAAACGGTAAGGCTTCTGCTTTAGCCTTTTCCGTAAGATTTTCCAAACCGTCGGCTGTGGTACGTTTAGCTCCCTGCTCGCTTTATTCGTCGACTTGCGCGGGCTACGCGTGAAACTTGCCCGCACGCGTTCAACCGTTTCTTCGCTCACTGCAGGCCGACCCGTTGATTTCCCCTTACAGAGGCATCCAGAAGCTTTAAACTGCGCATACCATCGCCGAATGGAGTTAGCAGTTGGTGGATCTTTGTTGAACTTCGTCCTGAAGTGTCGTTGCACTGTTATGACTGACTGATGTGAGTGCATTTCAAGCACGACATACGCTTTCTCGGCTCCTGTCGCCATTTTGTCTCACTGCGCTCTCGAGCGCTCTGGCGGCAGAAACCTGAAGTGCGGCTTCAGCCGAACAAAACTTTATGAGTTTTTCTACGTATCTGTAGTGTGTCGTGACCATATGTCAATGAATGGAGCTACAGTGAATTTATGAAATCGCTTCAATCATTTGTAATAGCCCTGTATCAACAACAGTGATGCGTTTTACTCGGAGTGAGCGAGTGGCCCAGTTTCCCGCCGGCCCACACACAGACACGCCGACGTTGCCGGCGGCTGTGTGGGAGGTGCCGCGCCGCCAGTCAGCGACCCGCACGCATTGAGGTTGCGTTTGCGAAACCTGCTGGCGCGGGCGCCGCCTCTGCTTTCGCTGCAGCAGCGCGTGCCGTTTGCTGTCGGCAACGTTGTGTGGAGCACGCGTTCGGGAACGGCAGCGCGGTGCAATAGGAGCGACAACAGCAGGTGCGTGCCGCGCGGTTTTCACAAGCGACAGGTGGGTTACGTCCACACCTCTCCAGCCAAAGTCCCTCCTTCAGCTGCGTCTGTACTTGGCGCAATGTCGTAGCCGCACCTGTTCTCAGAACCCCCGAGTTTATGATGATGATGATGATGATGACGATGATGATTGCTTTGTGGGACGCTCAATGGGCGGTCATCAGGGTTCCGTACACATTCCCAATCCCTAAACAGCTTGACAGAGCACTGAAGACATGAGTCGAAACAAGGCCCCTGGGGTAGACAACATCCCGTTAGAACTACTGACGGCCTTGGGAGAGCCAGTCCTCACAAAACTCTACCATCTGGTGAACAAGATGTATGAAACAGGCGAAATACCCTCAGACTTCAAGAAGAATATAATAATTCCAATCCCAAAGAAAGCAGGTGTTGACAGATGTGTAAATTACCGAACTATCAGTTTAATAAGCCACAGCTGCAAAATACTAACACGAATTCTTTACAGACGAATGGAAAAACTAGTAGAAGCCGACCTCGGGGAAGATCAGTTTGGATTCCGTAGAAATACTGGAACATGTGAGGCAATACTGACCTTACGACTTATCTTAGAAGAAAGGTTAAGGAAAGGCAAACCATCATTTCTAGCATTTGTAGACTTAGAGAAAGCTTTTGACAATGTTGACTGGAATACTCTGTTTCAAATTCTAAAGATAGCAGGGGTAAAATACAGGGAGCGAAAGGCTATTTACAATTTGTACAGAAACCAGATGGCAGTTATAACAGTCGAGGGACATGAAAGGGAAGCAGTGGTTGGGAAAGGAGTGAGACAGGGTTGTAGCCTATCCCCGATGTTATTCAATCTGTATATTGAGCAAGCAGTAAAGGAAACAAAAAAAAAAAATTCGGAGAAGGAATTAAAATCCACAGAGGAGAAATAAAAACTTTGAGGTTCGCCGATGACATTGTAGTTCTGTCGGAGACAGCAAAGGACTTGGAAGAGCAGTTGAACGGAATGGACAGTGTCTTGAAGCGAATATATAAGACGAAAATCAACAAAAGCAAAACGAGGATAATGGAATGTAGTCCAATTAAGTCGGGTGATGCTGAGCGAATTAGATTAGGAAATCAGACGCTTAAAGTAGTAATGGAGTTTTGCTATTTGGAGCGCAAAATAACTGACGATGGTTGTAGTAGAGAGGGTATAAAACGTAGACTGGCAATGGCAAGGAAACTGTTACTGAAGAAGAGAAATTTGTTAACATTTAGTATAGATTTAAGTATCAGGAAGTCGTTTCTGAAAGTATTTGTATGGAGTGTAGCCATGTATGGAAGTGAAACATGGACGGTAAATAGTTTGGACAAGAAGAGAATAGAAGCTTTTGAAATGTGGTGCTACAGAAGAATACTGAAGATTAGATGGGTAGATCAAATAACTAATGAGAAGGTATTGAATAGAATTGGGGAGAAGACGATTTTGTGGCACATTTGACAAGAAGAAGGGATCGGTTGGTAGGACATGTTCTGAGGCATCAAGGGATCGTCAATTTAGTACTGGAGGGCAGCATGGAGGGTGAAAATCGTAGAGGGAGGCCACGAGATGAATACACTAAGCAGATTCAGAAGGATGTAGGTTGCAGTAGGTACTGGGAGATGAAGAAGCTTGCACAGGATAGAGTAGCATGGAGAGCTGCATCAAACCAGTCTCAGGACTGAAGACCACCACAACAACAGGGTTGGGTGGACATCACGACGCCTGTGTGCTTGGATACGAGTGCTGCATTGCGGCTCCTGCTATTAAAGAGACGCCGAATGCGTGTGAATGAGCCTTCCTGGCTCTCAAAGAACGTGGTGAGTACTCTGCCCTTAGTTATCGGAATAACCAGACAACTTCTATGAATATATGAATGATGGTTGAAGCGTTCTGTTACATATTCGAGGTAATTCGTGGTGACCTTGGAAAGCACGTTATTAACACTGTGTTTCGATGTATTTATCTAAACATGTTAACTGAATCTTCCGTCGGTTCTTGGTAGAACAACATTACAATAAATGAAAAGCGCTGGTATCCTTAGTTCTACAGTATTACTTTTATTGTGTTAACCGTGTTCGGCTTACAACGCGATCTTCAGACAGTTACTGACTAAAATGTAAATGCTGTGTGGCAAGGGCCTCCCGTCAGATAGACCGTTCCCCTGGTGTTTGTCTTTCGAGTTGTCGGTCCTTCGGCGACTTGCGTGTCGATGGGGATGATGAGGACAAGACAACACCCAGTCTCTGAGCGAAGAAATCTCCGACCCAGCCCGGAATCGAACCCGGGTCGTTAGGTATGACATTCCGTTGCGCTGACCACTCAGCTACCAGGGGCGGACAGTTACTGAGTATTATCATCAAAGAAGTTACAGTGTTTATAAACAACATTGGAAAATAAGTTACTCGCCTATATTGAAGCAGAAACGTACCGTAAATAACATCTCTGACACTACATTGCCACCGTATTGTCACAGATGTTATTTAGTGTTTGTTTCTGCTTCAATATAGACTTCTCCTGGAATGTTGTTTACAAACATTGTAACTTCTTTGGTGACAATACTCAGTAAACGTCTGAAGATGGTCTTGTAAGCCGAAAACCAGTTAACACAATAAAAGTAATACTGTAGAACAAAACCAGACTAACGATTTTCATTTATTATTTATTTAAAGTTGCGCAGATGTAGGTCGATTAACATTCAATTACTGTCACATATGATACAAGTGAAAGACAAGCATAAAGTGTAGCATAAGGTACTCTGAAAACCTAATGCACTTAAAAGTGGAAATATTTCCACTCATTGTGGCCTGGTCAAATATCTCACGAAATAAGCGTCAAACGAAAAAACCACAAACAACGACACTCGTCTAGCTTGAAGGGGGAGACCAGATGGCGCTATGGTTGGCCCGCTAGATGGCGCTGCCATAGGTCAAAGGGAAATCAACCACGTTTTTTTTTAAATAGCAACCCCCATTTTTTATTAGATATTCGTGTAGTACGTAAAGAAATATGGATGTTTTAGTTAGACCACTTTTTTCGCTTTATGATAGATGGCGCTGTTACTTGCTGTTAAGAGGAATGTCGTTACAGGTATTGCCAAATGCATTGCGGTTGAAGGAGATCATTTTGAGCATTTATTCCATTACTGTAGTATTTACAGGTAATGACGCTGTAACAGCATGCGTTCTCACAAATGATAAGTTCACAAAGGTACATGTATCACATTGGAACAACCGAAATAAAATGTTCAAACGTACCTACGTTCTGTATTTTAATTTAAAAAACCTACCTGTTAAAACTGTTCGTCTTAAATTGTAAGCCATATGTTTGTAACTATTACAGCGCCACCTATCACAAAGCGAAAAAAGTGGTCCAACTAAAGCATTCATATTTCTTTACGTACTACACGAATATGTAATAAAAAATGGGAGTTGCTATTTTTTAAAAAAAACGTAGTTGATATCCGTTTGACCTATGGCAGCGCCATCTATCGGGCCAACCATAGCGCCATCTGGTTTCCCCCTTCAAGCTTGACAAGTTTCGCTTTTTGTAGTTTTTTCGTTTGACGCTTATTTCGTGAGATATTTGGCCCTGTCACGATCAGTGGACCACCCTGTATAGCGTACACCAAATTTACAAACTACCTCATGTTAATAGAATCACTACCCTGGCTAAAACGCCAGTAAGCAGTAATAATAATTTGTAGACAACTAATGACAACCTACCACAAAAGAGATCCAGTACAGTAGCTACAAGCATATAAGATACGCCACCCTTTTCAGTTGAACAAATTATTTTTTGAAGTTACAACCTGTGCTTAGAATTTCGAATCAATATTTTGCTTATTTGAGGTTTCAAATAAACCTGCGGTTTCAGTCCATAGATTCTGCAGTCTCCGGCCGATGTCGGCCGTCGGCGGAATCGAGCGATATGTGACCCCTCTGTGACCGCAGCCGCAAGTACAGGGTGGCGCACAAAATGTGTTACCAATTTCTCTTTCACAATTTACGACGCACATTAGGTATCCCGCTGAGATCTCTATAGCAGTACCAGCAGAACTTGGAAAAACAAATGAGTTACGAAAAGACGTGTAATTGACGATACTGCCGCTAGGAGACTAGTAAGCAGCAATGGTTGACAACGGGAAACTGACGACACAGCAACGATCGGCAATTGTGTTACTTTTTCACGAAACGAAAAGCCTTGTTGTGACTCAGAGGTGTTTTCGACAACAGTTTAACACACGATTGATCCCTTGCAAGAAGACCATCCACAGGTTGTACGATAAATTTGTACAGGGAGGAACAGTATTGGAAGCGAAGCGACCTCGGCCTAAGCCTGTTTGTTCGCCGGAGAATATTGAAGCGGTTCGAGTTGCTGTACAGAGAAGTCCCGGGAAATCGTGTAGAAAGGCAGCAGTGCAACTGGGAATATCCAGACGCTCCGTTCAACGCATTCTTAAAAGTGACCTCCATATGTACCCATACAAGATGACCTGTGCACAGAAGCTCACTGAAGAACACAAGCAGCAGAGACTACTGTTTGCTCAGTGGGCGGAGGATAGGGAAGAAACTCTCAACAACGTTTGGTTTTCAGACGAGGCCAATTTTCATTTAGACGGTGTGGTTAACAAACAAAATGTACGCTTTTGGGCCACTGAAAACGCACAAGTGCTTCATGAACGACAACATTATGCTCCGAGGATTACAACGTGGGCAGCAATTTCCAGTCACGCACTTATTGGGCCCTTTTCTTTTGAAGAAACTGTGAACAGCGAGCGTCATATGAGCATGCTTCGCAATAGCTTCATTCCACAGCTTCTTACTACTGCCTTGCCCTTCAACGCGCAGTAGTTCATGCGAGATGGAGCAAGGCCACATACTGCAAACACTGTGTTGGAATTTTTACACGAGCATTTCGACATGCGGATCATTTCAGTCAGGTTTCCAGGTCGCTTCAATGACGGACAAAATTGCCCCCCCCCCCCCCCAATAGTCCAGACCTCAATCCGTGTGACTTTTTTCTTCGGGGGTACCTAAAGGAAAAAATTTACCCGAAACGTGCACGTGATTTAATGGAGCTCAGAAGACTTATTCATCAAGCTTGCAGTGAAATTACGAAAGACATGTGCCGTAGGGTAATCACTAACTTCAGTGTTCGTTTGGAGGAAGTTAGGAAACGAAATGGTGGACATATTGAGCATGCGCTGAGTTAGAACAAATTTCCATGGACGTCTCTTCATTGTAGCACCGGGTGATCAAAAAGTCAGTATGAATTTGAAAACTGAATAAATCACGGAAGAATGTAGATAGAGAGGTACAAATTGACACACATGCTTCGAATGACATGGGGTTTTATTAGAACCAAAAAAATACAAAAGTTCAAAATATGTCCGACAGATGGCGCTTCATCTGATCAGAATAGCAATAATTAGCATAACAAAGTAAGACAAAGCAAAGATGTTGTTCTTTACAGGAAATGCTCAATATGTCAACCATCATTGCTCAACAATAACTGTAGTCTAGGAATAATGTTGTGAACAGCACTGTAAAGCATGTGCGGAGCTATGGTGAGGCATTGGCGAGAGATGTTGTCTTTCAGCATCCCTAGAGATGTCCGTCGATCACGATACACTTGCGACTTCAGGCAACCCCGTAGCCAATAATCGCATGGACTGAGCTCTGGGGACCTGGGAGGCCAAGAATGACGAAAATGGCGGCTGAGCACACGATAATCACCAAACGACGCGCGCAAGAGATCTTTCACGCGTCTAGCAATACGGGGTGGAGCGCCATCCTGCATAAACGTCGTACGTTCCAGCAGGTGTTTATCAGCCAGGCTGGGGATGATGCGATTCTGCAACATATCGGCGTACCTCTCACCCGTCACGGTAGCAGTTACAAAACCAGAACCACGCATTTCCTTGAAGAGAAAAGGCCCGATAACGGTAGATGTGGTAATACCGTGACTTTCTCGTCGTGCAATGGAGTTTCCACGACAGTTCTAGGATTTTCGGTAGCCCAAATTCTGCAGTTGTGGGCGTTGACAAACCCTCGGAGCGTGAAATGAGCTTCGTCGGTCCACAACACGTTACTCAACCAATCGTCATCTTCCGCCACCTTTTGAAACGCCCACACCGCAAATGCCCTCCGCTTCACTAAATCGCCAGGTAACAGTTCACGATGTCGATGGATTTTGTACGGATAGCATGGGAGGGTACGCCTCAGTGCCAACCAAACAGTAGTGTATGGAATGCTGGTGCGACGTGCGACTGCACGAGCGCTGACTTCCCCGTGCACAGACGAACCCGCTACAGTGTCCAATTCTTCCTGAACTGTCTCAACAGCATTACGCCTCGTGCTCGGTCGGCCACTACGGGGTCTGTCGTCTAAACAACCCGTGGCTTCGAACTTCGATCTCATTCTCACCACAGCTGCATTTGTCAACGGACCTTTACCCGTTCGAATCCCCTTCGTATGGCGATAGAATCGTAACGCTGAACTAGCACATTCCCCATTCTGATAATACAGCTTCACTAAAAGCGCCTTTTCAGGTAACGTCAACATGTTGCGACTGCCGGCGCATCTGATTCTCTCTCTCATTACAGCTCCTTATATACATGATTTCATGAGCAGTCACTGACGTTTTGCTGTCCGGCGCCATCTGTCGCCCTTTTTGTGAACTTTTTTTAATGGTTTTGATAAAACCCCATGTGATTCCAACTATGTGTGTCAATTTTTACCTCTCTATCTACATTATTCCGTGGTTTATTAAGTTTTCAAAATTATACTAACTTTTTGACCACCCGGTATATGTTCCTTTCAGACTGTATTGACAATAAAGTTTATATTAAAAAACAAGATGGTAACACATTTCGTTCGCCGCCCTGTAGATCAACTATTGTGGTAGGGGGGGAAACTGACAGGGAGAGGGGGGGGGGGTCTCATTCGTCGGTGCGGTATGCGGCGAGTTCCGTTTTCTGTAGTTTCATTGAGAAGCGACAGCCTAGCTTTGGCAAACGGTTCTTCGGACGACGCCACAGAATCGGCCTGGTGTGAAGGCTGACGACCGAAACGAATATGAGAGAGTCGGTCGGTGTGACGCCGGGATGTAGCGACCTAGTTATTCGCCGGTGTGTCCTTGGACGAGCTGTTCCCAGACTGCCGGCTTTAGCGCCGCGAAGCAGGCGGGAGGGGACCGCTAGGCCGACTCGCAGCGGGTGTGGGCCGGCTGGCCTTGAACTCGGCGTAGCGCCCGCCACAGCTGGTCAGCTGACGCAACGCTGCAGGCGCCAGCGGAATACCTGCCTCGCCGAAACTACGGGCGACTACCGCCTAGTCGCACTGACAGTTTGCTCCACCCCTTGTACCTTATCATCTTTGTCTTCGTCATCGTCATCGTCATCAGTGTCATCACCAGATCATCAGAGTCATCGTTGGCATCATTAGTGTCATCATCATCATGGGTCGCATTATCAGTGTCTTGTCTTCATTATCATCACGTGCCATTATCATCATCATCATTGCCGTTATCAGTATCACAGTGTCTTGTATCATTACCATCATCAGTGTCATTACCATCATCATCAGTATCATCAGTGTCTTCTGTCATTACAATCATCAGTGTCATTGGCATAATCAGTGTCATCGTCATCATCATCAGTGTCATCACCAGATCATCAGTGTCATTGCCATCATTATCAGTGTCATTGTCATCATCAATGTCATCACTAGATCATCAGTGTCATCATTGGCACCTTCAGTGTCATCATCATGGGTCTCATTGTCATCTTCTCATCATTGTCTTCATTATCATCATCAGTGCCATTGTCATCATCATCATTGTCATTGCCATCATCATCACTATCATGAGTGTCTTGTATCATTACCATCATCAGTGCCATTGTCATAATCAGTGTCAGCATTATCATCATCAGTGTCATCGTCATCATCATCAGTGTCATCACCAGATCATCAGTGCCATCATTGGCATCATCACTGTCGTCAGCAGCATGAGTCTCATTCTCATCATCACGTGTCATTATCTGCATTATCATCACCAGTGCCATTATCATCATCATCATCATCATTATCATTGCCATTATCATCAGTATCATCAGTGTCTTATATCATTACCGTCATCAATGTCATTCTCATAATCAGTATCAGCAACATTATCATGTGTCATTGCCATCATCGTCATCGACACATCATCAGTGTCATCGTCGGCATAATCAGTGTCATCATCATCTCATTGTCATCGTCATCATCACTGCCATTGCCTTTATCATGTCATTGTCATCATCATCAATACCATTGTCATAGTCCGCATCATCAGTACCATCAGTATCACTATGACCATCATCAGTGTATTTGCCATCATCAGTTTCATTACCACCATGTGTCATTACCATCATCATCAGTGTCATCGAAATCATCGCCATCGTCATCATCATAATCATCGTCATCGTCATCGTCGTCATCATCGTCATCGTCATCAGTGTCATCACCAGATCACCAGATCATCAGAGTCATCATTGGCAGCATTAGTGTCATGATCATCATGGGTCGCATTGTCATCTTCATCAGCACTGTCATTGTCTTGATCATCACAAGTGCCATTATCATCATCATCATCATCATCATCATCATCATTGCCATTATCAGTATCGTGTCATTGCCATCATCATCAGTATCATCAGTGTCATTGGCATAATCAGTATCATCATCACGATCAGTGTCATCACCAGATCATCAGTGCCATTGCCATCATTATCAATGTCACCATCATCACCAGTGTCATCACCAGATCATCAGTGTCATCATTGGCATCATCACTGTCGTCATCAGCATGTCTCATTCTCATCAAGTGTCATTATCTTCATTCTCATCACCAGTGCCATTATCATCATCATCATCATTGCCATTATCATCAGTATCATCAGTGTCTTTATCATTACCATCATCAATGTCATTCTCATAATCAGTATCAGCATCATTATCATCAGTGTCATTGCCATCATCGTGTCATCGCAACATCATCAGTGTCATCGTCGGCATCATCAGTGTCATCATCATCTCGTTGTCATCGTCATCATCACTGCCATTGCCTTCATCATCAGTGTCATTGTCATCATCATCAATATCATAGTCATAGTCAGCATCATCAGTACCATCAGTGTCACTATGACCATCATCAGTGTATTTGCCATCATCAGTTTCATTGCCATCATCAGTGTCATTACCATCATCATCACTATCACCGACATCATCGCCATCGTCATCGACATCGTCATCGTCGTCAGTGTCATCAGCAACAGCAACATTAACTCATCGCCGTTATGAGTTTCCATCATCATCGATGTCATTGTCATCGTTGTCATCGTCGTTGTCGTAGTTGTCATCGTCATTGTCATGACATTGCATTCGCCTTTACAAATGGCTGTGTAAGTACCCCCTTGGACTGTTGCATTTTTGTTCATGTTGCCATTATCAACTGGTACAACTGTTAGTAGGGAAGAGTTTTCCACCAAGAGGATAGTGTGTCTAGGTACACAGGATGGCCGGCCGGTGTGGCAGAGCGGTTCTAGGCGCTACAGTCTGGAACCGCGCGACCGCTACGGTCGCAGGTTCAAATGCTGCCTCGGGCATGGATGTGTGTGATGTCCTTAGGTTAGTTAGGTTTAAGTAGGTCTAAGTTCTAGGGGACTGATGACCTCAGAAGTTAAGTCCCATAGGACTCAGACCCATTTGATTTTTTACACAAGATGTTTTCTGGCGGTACTTGGGTCTAGTTACCGATTTTATGTATTCATTCTAGTCGGTAGTTTTGACTTACGTAGTTGTTCTCTCATTTTCACTGCCTCTTCCTTATCTTCACGTCCATTTTATCAGATTTATGATCTTTGTTCCGCTTGATTGGATATGAACGGTGTAAGGTTAGTTTACTTACATTTCTGTATGGATATCGCCAATTAAAAGAGATTTTAACAAAGTGTTGTGACTTCATGGCCATTTTGCTAATCAAGAAGGTTTTTATGGTACGTTCGTACAGTTACTTTGTCATTTACTTGTGAACTTTGACTAAATGATTGGCTAACGATCTGACAATCAGATGTTTCATCAGCTCTCGGATTTCAGGTATGCTACCAGCTCGTCTCTTTTTTCAACACTGAACACATTTTCAAATTTCCCACCTGATAGGTTATTTCTATAGTTGGGATTATTCTTAGCATTACGAACTACCTTCCCAACGTTGATTTGGATGCATTAAAGCATAATATATGCTTTAAAGACTCCCATTTCAGAACACAAAACATATGAAACTGTCATTTCCTTTTATCTGATATCCAAATGCTATTCCCACTTTCTAATGTTAGTTCGCACTACGTGTAAAACCAAGAGAAAACAAAGAAATATACGCTTTGAAATCTACTCGCATCAGAAACTGAAAGTGAAGACGGAACACTATTTCATTTAGCTTCGTCCCATTCCATCCAAGACTGACAACTTGTATTGAGTATTATAACTCATTCAAACATTTTATGTAACTAATGAGTAGCGAATGGTATGTACTTTTAGATGATATATCATGCAAGAGTGTGTAATTACAAACTAACGAGTTATCTTGCTTTTAAATGCACCAAAGCTATTAAAAACAAAGTTTTAAACGTGAAGGACAACCGTTCACTTCGAAGTTGCTTTCCAGACCAAGTAAAAATGACCGTCTCAGCTTCCATTCAGAGATATAGCCATATGTTACTGCAATATTTTGCAGGGTTCTCCAGTCTGGAAAACAGTACAATCCCGTTGTGCATCGCTATCCCGTTTTGTCCTGATCTCCCCTACTTATTCCTAAAATCGGGAACACATCGTGTTGCAGTTCCGAGATCCGTTCCTTTGCTTGCAAACAATAGTTATGAATTAAGCGCCCACCTTTTTGAAGGTACACAAATTATAGTTTTATCTCCCAAATTTGTTTCAGCACAGTTCGGGCGTGCTCAGTGGGTGTTTTATTACTTTCCTGAAACACATGCATACAAGCCATCTGTGGGTTCAGCAATGTGAAACATCAGATTCTGTTGTCATTTAAATTGTTATGTGCACTTTACCTTTTATTTCACATTGTCTGCGTCCTGTAGCTACCAGCCAAAAAAAACCACGGGTCCAAATTAAGACACGATGTCAACATGACTTTCAGGAGTGCTAGTTCTGCAAGGTTCGCAGGAGAGCTTCTGCAAAATTTGGAAGGTAGGAGACGAGAGACTGGCAGAAGTAAAGCTGTGAGGACGGGGCGTGAGTCGTGCTTGGGTCGCTCAGTTGGTAGAGCACTTGTCCGCGAAAGGCAAAGGTCCCGAGTTCGAGTCTCGGCCTGGCACACAGTTTTAAACTGCCAGGAAGTTTCATATCAGCGTACACTCCGCTGCAGAGTGAAAATCTCATTCTGGAAACATTCCCCAGGCTGTGGCTAAGCCATGTCTCCGCAATATCCTTTCTTTCAGGAGTGCTAGTTCTGCAAGGTTCGCAGAAGAGCTTTTGTAAAGTTTGGAAGGTAGGAGACGAGGTACTGGCAGAAGTAAAGCTGTGAAGACGGGGCGTGAGTCGTGCTTGAGTAGCTCAGTTGATAGAGTACTTGCCCGCGAAAGGCAAAGGTCCCGAGTTCGAGTCTCGGCCCGGCACACAGTTTTAAACTGCCAGGAAGTTTCATACCAGCGTACACTCCGCTGCAGAGTGTGTGATGTCCTTAGGTTAGTTAGGTTTAAGTAGTTCTAAGTTCTAGGGGACTGTTGACCTCAGATGTTAAGTCCCGTAGTGCTCAGAGCCATTTGAACCAGTTTCTGAAGGATGCCACAGCTGTCGTAAAACATGTTTGCGTGATAAAACGAAACAATAATTCGTGTAACTACAAAACAAAAAAAACAAAAAATAAAATAAAACGGATACCCATCCCTAATTGGTTGGTTGAACTGGGGGAGGGGGGAACCAAACACTGGTCATCATTCCCATCGTTTTAGGGAAGGATGGGGAAGGAAGTCGGCCGTGCCCTTTTAAAGCAACCATCCCGGCATTTGCCTGAAGGTGTTTAAAGAAATCAGGGAAAACCTAAATCAGGATGGCCAGAAGTGGGTATGAACGGAAGTCCTCTTCAGTGGAACTGCATTGGAACCTCGCTCGGTCATCCTGAATTCATTATCATCAGCAACATAGTGTGGTATAGTTTATGCATCTAGTAGTAGAAAGTAAGAAACCAGATACACAAATTGTATCAGTCGCAGATGTTTAAAAAACTTAAGTGTTACCTGTTTATTTTCTCAGAATTTCCAGTCTTTGTATCACCCTAATGTTGAGGATAAACTGAACCCCGTCCGAACAGACCTTACAAGGCACCACTGTTCCGACCGGCCGCCGTGTCTTCCTCAGTCCTCAGACGTCACTGGATGGGGATATAGAAGGGCATGTAATCAGCATACTGCTCTCCCGGCCGTATGTCAGTTTACGAGACCGGAGCCGCTACTTCTCAATCGAGTACTACTGACCATTAAAATTGCTACACCACGAAGACGACGTGCTACAGACGTGAAATTTAACCGACAGAAAGAACATGCTGTGATATGCAAATGATTAGCTTTTCAAAGCATTCACACTAAGGTTGCCGCCGGTGCCGACACCTACACCGTGCTGTCATCAGGAAAGTTTCCAACCGATTTCTCAGACACAAACAGCAGTTGACCGGCGTTGCCTGGTGAAACGTTATTGTGATGCGTCGCGTAAGGAGGAGAAATGCGTACCATCACATTTCCGACATTGATAAGGGTCGGATTGTAGCCTATTGCGATTGCGGTTTATCGTATCGCAAAATTGCTGCTACTCGCGATGGTCAAGATCCATTGACTGTTAGCAGAATATGGAATTAGTGGGTTCAGGAGGGTAATACAAAACGCCGTGGTGGATCCCAACGGCCTCGTATCACTAGCAGTCGAGATGACAGGCATCTTATCCGCATGGCTGCAACGGATCGTGCAGCCACGTCTCGATCCCTGATTCAACAGATGGGGAAGTTTGCAAGACAACAACCATCTGCACGAACAGTTCGACGACGTTTGCAGCAGGATGGACTATCAGCTCGGAGACCACGGCTGCGGTTACCCTTGACGCTGCATCATAGACAGGAGCGCCTGCGATGGTGTGTACTCAACGACGAACCTGGGTGCACGAATGGCAAAACGTCATTTTTTCGGATGAATCTAGGTTCTGTTACAGCATCATGATGGTCGCATCCGTGTTTGTCGACATCGCGGTGAACGCACATTGGAAGCGTGTATTCGTCATCGCCATACTGGCGTATCACTCGGCGTGATGGTATGGGGTGCCATTGGTTACACGTCTCGGTCACCTCTTGTTCGCATTGACGCTCTTTGAACAGTGGAGGTTACATTTCAGATGTGTTACGACCCGTGGCTCTACCCTTCATTCAATCCCTACGAAACCCTACATTTCAGCAGGATAATGCACGATCGCATGTTGCAGGTCCTGTACGGGCCTTTCTGGATACAGAAAATGTTCGACTGCTGCCCTGGCCAGCACATTCTCCAGACCTCTCACCAACTGAAAACGTCTGGTGAATGGTGGCCGAGCAGCTGGCTCGTCACAATACGCCAGTCACTACTATTGATGAACTGTGTTATCGTGTTGAAGCTGCATGGGCAGCTGTACCTGTACACGCCAGCCAAGCTCTGTTTGACTCAATGCCCAGGCGTATCAAGGCCGTTATTACGGCCAGAGGTGGATGTTCTGGGTACTGATTTCTCAGGATCTATGCACCAAAATTGCGTGAAGTAATCACATGTCAGTTCTAGTATATTTGTCCAATGAATACCCGTTTATCATCTGCATTTCTTCTTCTTGTAGCAATTTTAGTGGCCAGTAGTTTAGCTCCTGTGTTTGCCTCACAACGCCGCTTGCCAACAGCAGAACGGATGGTCACCCATCCATGTGCTATCCCAGCCCGACAGCGCTTAAGTTCGTTGATCTAATGGGTACAGGTGTTACCACTTCGGCAAGGCTGCTGGCCTAGTGTTAAGGATGGCATGGCTGAAATAATTCTGCAAGTTATTCTTTACGCTCAAACAAACAAAATCTCAAATGTGGTACACTTCAGGCAACTGTCCCAAAAGTGAAACGTACAACTGCTTATGCCAGAATTTTTTGCTAGTTCCCCACCCACGCATAGAGAAGACGAGCGCCTTCTATCGGCTTGAGCGGCGCACGGGAATAATGTTGTCGCCTCAAAGCGAACTGCGGCGCAGTCCCACAGACCGCTGTTTGAAACCGTGTTTGTGGCTCCGCCGAGCCATCGCTAGCGGGAGCCCCAAGGTCGACTCTTCCACTGCTGGCTGCAGCGGCCTCGCCAGGTGGCCCTGGTCCACTGTCCACAGACACAGCGTGCGTCCGGGGTGTCAACGAGCCGGTGGCCCATTCAGGCCCCAGAGGTCGCCGTCGCCACCTCACCCACTCCACAACACGCGGCCTTCCCAGCACACTCTCGTATCGGAAGGACAGTCCACACACCGGCTGTAAACACTCCTCTACTGCCTAATGAAACCGGTAACATACTGAAGCGCCAGTCAAACTGGTATAGGTATGCACATTGCTTTCTTTCTAAAAAAAAACAGTTTGAGGGTACTCCGGCAATGGATATAATGCTGCGATACCACCCGTCTGCTTTTTGCCATAACGTCATCAACATGTCGTAATACAACAACAAAAAATGGTATCGGAATCTTCAGTTGACTTAGCTCAAATGAAGTAGGCTATACCGAGAAACACCCAAATACAACAGAATGAGGTATCGAACTCTTCAGTTGACATCACCTAAAACGAAGCACAGTTTGTTACCAGAATGATTACCGCTCTGCAGAGGAGTTGAAACGTCCCCTTTGAACAATTTTACATGTGAAACGTCCACTTAGAACAATTATACAAGCCTGTGCTTAACCTGACACACAATATTATTTAGCGCAACGCAATCTGACTTTCAATAACCCCTACAAAACAATGGCCCTGACTAACTTTAACCTATACCTTTTACAAATCACTTACCTCACAAAAATCTTCGCTACTCAAGCTACTGCAAAACAGCGAGCGCCACTACTGCCAGCTAAATAAAAGATTCAAACTACTGAAGGTACTAACTACTGATAGGGATAGTTAGCAAATGAAAGATATTAATAGAGAACAAACAATGTATTTACCTTAATATTCATAATTGACATTCAGTCTTACAGATTATCAAAACTCCGCCATCTCTCTCCACACGTCCACCACTGCTGGCGGCTCACCTCCAACTGCCCAACGCAATCTGCTGTTCACATCCAGCTATAGCAGTTCATGACAACAATGGCAGGCAACAATGCAAACTAGCCACATACTGCACACAGCACAGCCAGTGATTTTCATACAGAGAGCGCTACGTAACGTTGCCAATAAGAAAACATAAACAGCAAACTTACATAAAGAAAACATAAACAGCCTACTTACATAGCCCCCATGCTCCCCACAAAAAATTTTACAAAATGTTTTGGGCCAGTGGCCAATACAGATTTGAAAAAATTTTTCATAATTACAATAACAAAGATATCAAATGCACACACTTATTGATACAATGTTGGTCAACAGCTAAAATTTTTTTCACAGTCAATAAAGACAGTCCAGATTGTTCATCATAATAGTAATTACAGTTTTTGTTTTTCACAAAGTCTCATTAGTAAAAGAAATTGCACATAGAAGTAGTGGATTTCCATGCAGTCTTGAAGAAGTAGTGTTGTCCTTCCAACGGAAAGACAGTGCTGACTCTTGAAATGCTGACAGGTAATGGGCCACAATGGAGCAAACCCACAGCAGAGTCATTCGAAGTTCTGACGAATATTGGTAGGTAGGTCATCACTGAGCAGACCCACTGCAGTCCTGGTAGAGAGTATGGTATTGGTGGGCCACCAGAGATGCAGACCCACAGTAGTCCTTGTAGAGATGGCCAGCAGCCATCTGTTGTGACTGTGCAGGTGCACAATCACCATTGAAGAGTCGTGCGGATAATAGAGCAAGTCCATAACCACCAATTGTGCATTCACAAAGTTTTTGGGAATTGTCCTTAGAACCAGCAATGCTGTTATCCAGTCCCTTGCTGAATTATTAACACACGTGCAAACACTAACAGTCCCAACTTCTCACATAGTGTCCATATAGTATGACCAACAGAAAAGTGTGCAGTGAAATGAATGCTTACAAGTTAATAATATGATGAACTGGTGTCAATTACAATTTTATGACGTAAGAATACAATTACAAAGGTACAAAATACATCATTAAAAACATAACAATACAGATAACATTTGTAGTAATAGGGGCTTTACAAAAGAATAGAAATAAACATATACATCAGTGTTACAGCAATGATGACATGAGTACAAAAATAAAAGATCAGAATCACTTTTGAAACATCCACTTCACACATGAGCATTAAAACAGAATAAATAATGTCTAAACATCTTTACAAAGAAAATAACAGAGTATTAGAAAAATTCTACAACATAGCTCTCATCAGCTAAACACATAAAGACAGGAAAAACACAAATACACACGGGTACCCAAACACATAGTGGGATAACACAAAAGGAAAGGACAGGGTTTGTTTTACTGCAGTATTTTGCATGGAGATCTCCCTTCGTTCATCATTATTCCCAAAAGTCCTATTTATACCTCCTTCCTGTATTCTATTCATATTTCTTTCAAACTAATTATTTCTGATTGTACAATACTCATTGGGGCCCAAATCTTTTTCATATAACGTCGTAATGCATTCTTTACCTATTCTCCATAGTCAGTTTTTTTTATATAGTCTACCCCCTCTTAAGCTAACTTAAATCTACTGAGCTCAGATATATATACCAAGGGACGAGGCAATGCAGCAAAAAAAAATAATTAACACAAACATCAATGACAAAAAATAGAAATGGCAAAGCAAGCAGCATAAATTAGCAAAGCAAGTGCAATATTACAACTAATATAAGGCAATGCAGGAAACAAGAAAAACTAGCTTAGAAGAGTAACACAAAGTCAAATTCAGTAACACTATGCCTGGCAAACAGCAGCAACTTATACCTAAACATGACATAGCTCAAGCAGAAAAAATATTACAGTAAAAACAACAATGCAGACAAGGGAAATGCATATTCACATCTTAATGTCTATGTAATTAAAGTGGTGCACCACAACAACTGATTGTAAAAAAATATTACCATGTACTTGAAAAGAAAATTATGTTTTACTGTTACGAGTTCCTTCGTATTGTTCTTTCCTTTCCAAGTGCTCCTTTTTAAAGAATGTGGATCATAAAATAATTATTTAATAGATCTGTTGACAGAAAGTGTTCACATTAGCAAATGCATTTTATTTTATAAAAGCAATGCTGCAACACAGCTGGAAACCAGACATCAAATGAAATAAGCAATTACGCAAAGCAAAGCATAAAAATATCATTCAATAGTCATGTGGCATTTCGTAAGTCAGCAGCACTCAACTCTCGAAGAAAGACACTTGTCATAATCAGGTGTGCAGATGTACGAATATTTCCCATCAATTCATAAGCATTTCAATAATTAGCACAAAATGCGAGTAATCATATGTTTTTAAGTAATGAGGGTGTCGCATTAGCGATGAAAGGCACACCCTAATGGCTTGTTCTCAAGGTGTTTGACACAGCTGTGTGCCCACAACGCATTACAAAAATCATATGTTTTCAAGTAACGAGCGTGTCGCATTAGCGATGAAAGGCACACCCTAATGGCTTGTTCTCCAGGTGTCTGACACACCTGGATGCCCACGACGCATTATGTGCAGGTGGTCACTTAACTTTCTTACGGAAATATTTACGACAGCAGTTTCCGCTACAGTGACAGTCTCATATAAAAACATTTCACAGGTCAAGAATTTTATTGACATAAACATACCTCAACAGCATAATACACATCGTTGTCGTAAAAATAACATCATAAAACCTCAGTCAAATCTCAAAATCGTCGTAGCTTCCTCCAATAATTTCAAAACCTAACAAAATTCTCTGCTCATGTCAAAAGTGTCATCTGCCTCCAACGTACTTTAAAATCATACTCTCTTACCAAATACATCATTCAAAGTTCTCATAGTATCACAATGGTTTCAAAAAAATTGAACAGTTCACACAGTACAGACAAAGTACAATTTCTTAAGTGTGAAGTAATCCAACTCTGTAATTGCGTAAACATGTGTCACTGACGTAGTAAAAAGATGTTTGTTTCTCTGTTAAATGATCAGATAGCTGTGTAATTTATGTGTTAGAGAAATATGGTACCGATGTGTTAAATTGTATAAGCAAATACCATATTAGCTAGGGCTCCTTGTGCTTGCCAAACACATGGTACACAAAGTAGGCGTGTACCCCCCTGAGGTTTATTGTAATTGTATCCTCAGGTATAATAGCTTACAGCAATGGAATGAAATGTATTGCGAAAAACTTTCTTTGTAATTCAAAAATCTCTAAAAATAAATGTTTTAAGTACAAAATTAATCACTCAAATACGTGTCCAGTAGCGCTAAATATGCGTCTTGCTGTAAGATAATCTCTGGGAAGTGTCGTAGTTATTGTCCTCCGAAAGCTAAGTTCTGCAGAAGTCAATGTACTTACCTCATGATAAACAAAAGTGAAATGCTTTGCGTATAGATAACTTAGTTATTACGCTTATTGCCGTGATGAGGAAAGTACTGTGCTGTAACGTATTGTTGTCCTACGGAAAAGGCTGTCTCCTTGTAGCAATAGCACAAAAGTTACTACTAAAACATGTTTTACTTTACAGAAGAATTCAGAAAAACTGTGCAGATATCAAACAGATACACCGCAAAAGCAACATTGTAAATTGTCACTCATTAGTAACGTCGTGATATAATCGTGTAGCTGTCACACAAACCAACCACTGTGTCATCTGGCATTTCACAGAAAGCACCTCAAATCCAGAATCCACTCGTATGCAAACCAAAATGTTGCATGTTAACAGTTTCTTAAGTCTGACAAATTGTACAAGTAGCGTGAAGTGAAAATTGCAAAGACTAAGTTAAAAAGCAGATTATCTGTCAATAAATGGTTTTACATGAGAAATGTGGTGTAAACCTTTACTCTTCCTAGTACGCAGAGTTTCAACTTCAACGCAATTATCATGAGGTATACGTCGGATTCTGTAAGGTCCATTGTAAACTAGAAAGAATTTGTGACTCAAGTGTTTCTTCTTATGTGACAATGAATGAGCTTTAATGAGAACTTTCTGACCAATATATAATTTCTTTGCATTTGCTTTACCGTGTAGTTTTCTCCTTTTGTCTGCTGCAGATTTTATATTTTTAAGAGCCAAATCAATTATGTCTTTGTGTCGAAGTTTACGTGTATTCGGGAAAGGTACAAGCTCTCTGATTCTGTTCGGTGGTTCTTCATTCTTTAGAACAAGAGTAGGTGGTAAAGCAGTGGAATCATGAGGCATTTCATTCAGCACATTTTGAAATAAGTGTAAATATCTGTCCCAATGCTGATGCTTTCTGTGACAATAAAGTCTGCAAAGCTTATTGATTTCTTTCATAATCCGTTCAGACGGGTTACAGTGTGGTGAATACAATGAAATAAAAACAGGTTTGATTTTATGATTCCGAAGCATGCGTGACCAAACAGCAGATCTGAATTGCGGTCCGTTATCTGAAATGACTTTACTAACGTGTCCCACTTCACGTAAGAAATTTTTAACAAAGGCGTTGGATACAGACCGTCCAGTGGCTTTACGTAACGGAGTGAAAGAAACAAATTTTGAAGTAAGTTCAACAGCGACTAGAACGTACGAAAATCCATTCGATGTTCTGACAAGGGGTCCCAAGAGATCAATAGCAGCAAATTCTTTTAATTTAGAAGGAATAATAGGAAATAACGGAGCACGATGTGAGATAGTAGATGGTTTCGCCTTTTGACAAAGTTTACAAATAGACAAGACTCTTCGAATTCGCTTTTCCATATTGTTAAAATAACAAGTCGTTCGAAGAATATGATAACATTTTCGTGGGCCAAAATGTGCGTAGCTGAAATGAATGTACCAAATGAGCTTATTAACAAAATCGTCTGGAATGCAAAGTACCCATAGCTTGTCATCAACAGTGCAGCGTTTGAAGAGTATGTTGTTTCTAACCAGGTAATAATGCCGAATCTGAGTGTGTGTCTTTTCATGCCATTTACTTTTGATATCTTTCCAAATCGGATCTTTATCTTGTTCATGAGCAATGTCCTTTAAAGATGTGGTGATGAAGTTTTCAAAGGCGACTTTCTGAATGTAAAGAATACTGAAATTTTTCTCGAGGTTGCTTTCTGTGTTACTTTTCTCAAGCCCAGCCGGTGCGCGTGACAGCGCATCCGCAACAATGTTCACCTTGCCGGGAATGTAGACTATTGTGAAGCGGAATTCTTGCAGAAACAATGCCCAACGTTTTAACCTATCATGATTTAATTTTGAAGACATAAGAAACTGTAATGCACGATGATCACTGTATACTTTTACGTGCTTACCAGAAAGAAAGAAACGAAATTTGTTAAATGCCCAAACGATAGCTAAAGCTTCTAATTCAGTAACGGAATAATTTTTTTCAGATTTTGTTAGCACTCGGCTAGCAAAAGCAATGGTTTTCTGTATGGTAGTGTCATTTTCTATGGCTTCTTGAAATAAATGGGCACCAAGACCAACTTTGGAAGAATCCGTGCTAAGGCAGAAATCTTGTGACAGATCTGGATGAGCTAGTATTGGCGCGTGAAGTAACGCTTCTTTCAAAGAATTGAATTCCAACTGTGCTTGTTCGTCCCAGTTCCAAATAGTATTTTTTCCAGTGAGAGAACAAAGTTTTGGTGTAACTAGAATTTGCATATTCAGAAAACGACGGTAAAAATTTACGAGACCTAGAAAACTGCGGACTTGTTTTTTTTGTGGATGGAACTGGAATGGCTCTAATTGCTTCTAACTTTTCAGGATCCGGCTGAATGCCTTCAGAAGAAATAATATGTCCCAAAAACTTCACCTTTGTCCTACCGAATTCAGACTTTTCCAAGTTAACTGTAATTCCAGATTCTGCAAAAATACGTAACAAACTGTTGAGTATGCGGTTATGTTGTTCCCATGAAGCTTCTGCTATTAGAATATCGTCCACATATAAGGTGATGTGACGTTTTAAGAACTCAGGTAATATGGAATTTAACCCGCGAATGAATGCTGCTGAAGAAATGTTCAAACCAAAAGGAAGTTTCCGAAACTGATAACAAACGCCGAAACAAAGGAAAGCTGTGTATTTTCTACATTCTGGATGAAGTTCGATCTGATAAAAGCTGGATCTGAGATCAATGGAAGACAACACTTTTACACCATTAAAATTTTGAAGAAGTTCTTCCATCGTCTGCGGCCTGTCTGTTTCAGGAATAATGATAGTATTGATTTGTATCGAATCTAAGACAAGTCTGATCGATCCATTTTTCTTCTCAACAACATGTAACGGATTGTTGTATGAGCTTGCTGCAGGCTCAATAATACCCTCGTCAAGCATAGATTGTATTTCTGTTCTAACACGGTCCCTATAATGCGCCGGAATTACGTATGGTCTAACACAAAATTTAGTATGCTCACGAACACGAAATTGGTATTGAAATCCCTTGATTGTTCCTGTTTTGTGAGTAAAAACTGTGGAATGTGCTTGTAAAATCTCAAAAAGGTCCTGCCTATCAGTGTCATTACAATTCTCAATTGTTTGAATTTTATTCTGAATTAACTCATTAATTTCAAATATGCCGTCGATGTCATCCCTGTCAGTACTTGCAGAGTGATTGTTAGTGTCTAGTTCCGTAGAAAATTCCGAACTGTTATCTAACAGAAGGTAAAGCCGATTAATTTCCTCATCATGGTTTGAGAGCCAGTCTTCAAATTTCAAAGCTATTGACTTACCTTCTTTCTCTAAACTTATTTCAGCATCGTGAAAGCTTAAGATTGCTTTGTATTCATTCAAAAAGTCTACTCCCAGTATAATTTCCGTCGACAATAATGGAACAATAAGAAAGTTCATAGAGAAGCTGTGGCTTTGGCAAACGAATTCTAAATTGGTTTGTTGGCGTACATCTACACTTTTTCCAAAGATTGCACCTTGTAATTTAATCTTACGTAACGGAAGTGTGGGGCAATCGTTCGCTTTGTTGCATTTGCTAAAAGCTGTTTCGCTAATTACTGAAATGGGACTGCCAGAGTCAAGTACTGCCGTAAATTTTACGTCATTTACAGTAATGTGAATCACAGGATATGCAATGGTGTTACGTGTTACGTCGTGTTCCTGGAGTAAGATGTCCCTAATGTCTTCCATTTTTACGTAATTACTAGCTACGGCAGCTGCGTCATCAGTTTCATAAGTACGTCTTGTGGCTGCCAGTGGTGTGAGTCATCGCCTATTGTCTCTTTGTTGGCGCGCGTCGTTATTGGGATTTGGAGACCTAACTTCCACAAATTCGCCTTGCCGAGAGGGCCCAGCTCTGTTTAAATCTCGCCAGTTCTGATGCAATTCAGGTCTGTCGTTACGATCATATCGTCTGTCGTCATGTCGGTAGGTTCGATAGTTTCTTTCTTGTCTGTCACGTGGTGGAGAATTTCTGCCTGAGTCGTAACTGCGTGCTGGACCGTTGCGTCTAAAGTTATTCTGTCTCCCTTGATAATAGTTATATTGGTTCCCATATTGTCTGTTTCTCTGATTGTCTCTGTGATAGTCATTACCGCGGAAAGGTGATCTTTCCCTGTAACTATTACTCTGCCAACGGTTGTCATACGGGTGGTGTCTATTTTGGTCACGATTTGTGTGGTGAGAATAGCCTCGGCGCGTCCAGTTATCGTTTCTGTCGTCACGGAATTGTGACGGATGTGACCTGTAGTGATTGTTTTCCTGTTTTCGCATCCCGCGACTTTCTGTGTCAATTTCTAATTCTTGCAACAGTCCCTGAAAAGCTTCAATGTCGTCTTTGCAACGTCCTGCCAAAATAATATGTCTCAAATGTTCGGGCAGTTTGATTAAGCAAATGCGGATGAGTTCTGAGGGGCTGTATGGGTTTGACAGGTATTGATTCTTGTGCAACATGTCTTCAAAATATTTGACAAGACTGGAAAATTCAGATTGTTCAAAGTGTTTCATCATCATGATGCTATGTTTTACGCGATCTTGTGTAGCTTGTGACCAATATGCTGAGAGGAACGCATGGTAAAATTCTCCTTCACTGTGACAATCGTGAATGACCGATCGCATTCTTACAGCTGGTTCATTTTCTAAGTAGCCACACATAAATTCTAATCTGTGTTCTAATGACCAGTTGGGAGGAAAGCAATGAGAGAATTGATGGAGCCACGCTTGTGGATGAATGTCGTTGGCAGAATTCTTAAATGTTTTGAATTTACGTGTAGTAATGAACAGCTTGTAGTCAAAGTCATCGTGTCGGCGAGAAGCATATCGGTCATTGTTACGTCGTATCGGTGGTTCCATCTCAAAATTCGGTGTACCTTGCCAATTTCTTTCATAATTTCCGAAATGCCCTGTGTTATTATTTTGTGGCTTTTCCGTATTTCTAAGTTCCTCTTCCCGTGTTGGAGCGCGAGTGTCCTCTGAAATATGTAATTCTTGTATTACCTGTGTCAACTGATCTTGTACTTCCCGGATTTCTCTTTTGTACTGTGTATTGATTTGATTCTGATTTTGTTTGAATTTTCTTATTTGTTCATACTCTTCTGTGTCAGTGAAGGCTACGGGTCTTGTGTCATTCAGATCATCATCTACCTTTGTAGATAAATTAGTGACCTGATCCGAAAGTTCGGCTACTTTCTCTGATAATGAACTAATTTCCCCCATGTGTCTTTCTACTGTGTCCTTTAAGTTTTCCTGAGTTTTTGCAAGTTGCGTTACCGAATCGGTAGATGCAACTGAGTCCATTTTAGCTTGCAAGGTCTCATGATTTTCATGAACAATAGTTTGCAGCTCTTTTATGGCTGCTTCGTGATTCTGTAATGCATTTTCATGCCGCGAAAAAATAGGCTGAAAATGCTCACAAATTTGTGTTTTTACGTCATTACAGACTTTTTGACATTTCGATTCAATGTTATGTAACTCAGTAGTTAAATCTTCACGTGTTTGTTCAAGTGTGGTGTCTAACTTTTTAAGATTTTGTTCCACTGTGTCTAACTTTTTAAGATTTTGTTCCATTGTGTCTAACTTTTGAAGATTTTGTCCCATCTGTCTCTGATTTTGTTCCATTTGTTGCATTAATTGCAATAATAATGTATTAGTGTCTGGAATCTGTTTCTCTATGCTTTTTGGCAGTGCGTTTTCACCGGCAGCATTCACATTTTGACAAGCAGAAAATGTGTCTTGACTCATTTGAGAAAACGGTGAGGACGCAAAACCTGAATCTACAGTATTTGCAATATTGTGTCCTATCATTTCGGATTCCTGAGGCGAGCTGTTGCCGACCGACCGATCGATAATGCTTCCCTGTTCACTACCTGTTTGACTGTCTACGCCATTGTTTGACGTCCGCTCCATTTCCCTATGCACAGTTACCAAATTACTACTTTGAACATTAGTTAACTCATTACACAGTGGCGCTAACACATTGCTTTCGTCTTCACTGTCGTTTCTCAGTTTACTTTGGAGCCGAGTGTTACGTTTTTCACACGCCATTATAGTGACAATATTTCACACGATAACATAGAAAAACACAATTTGAAGAGCAAAAATAGGAGAACACATTAACATAGCACTGAAAATAATATCTAGTTAATTGCAGCTGCGAAATACTTGGTGCAAATCTACATGCATGCCACAACTGTTTTACAGTACAACAATGAAAGGCTGCAACTACAAAGGAGATTCCCTCTACAATTACGCACTATCAATAAACAAAATCTACACTAATTACACAAACTACAAGAAAAAAATCAGAAGATTCCAGTGAGGTATCCTAGGCTAAGGGTCGACATATGAAACGTCCCCTTAGAACAATTTTACATGTGAAACGTCCACTTAGAACAATTATACAAGCCTGTGCTTAACCTGACACACAATATTATTTAGCGCAACGCAATCTGACTTTCAATAACCCCTACAAAACAATGGCCCTGACTAACTTTAACCTATACCTTTTACAAATCACTTACCTCACAAAAATCTTCGCTACTCAAGCTACTGCAAAACAGCGAGCGCCACTACTGCCAGCTAAATAAAAGATTCAAACTACTGAAGGTACTAACTACTGATAGGGATAGTTAGCAAATGAAAGATATTAATAGAGAACAAACAATGTATTTACCTTAATATTCATAATTGACATTCAGTCTTACAGATTATCAAAACTCCGCCATCTCTCTCCACACGTCCACCACTGCTGGCGGCTCACCTCCAACTGCCCAACGCAATCTGCTGTTCACATCCAGCTATAGCAGTTCATGACAACAATGGCAGGCAACAATGCAAACTAGCCACATACTGCACACAGCACAGCCAGTGATTTTCATACAGAGAGCGCTACGTAACGTTGCCAATAAGAAAACATAAACAGCAAACTTACATAAAGAAAACATAAACAGCCTACTTACAGAGTGTGCGCTGGTATGAAACTTCCTGGAAGATTAAAACTGTCTGCCGGACCGAGACTCGAACTCGGGACCTCTCCCTTTCGCGGGCAAGTGCTCTACCATGCAGAGTGAAAATTTCATTCTGGATACATCACCCAGGCTGTGGCCAGGCCATGTCCACAATATCCTTTCTTTCAGGAGTGCTAGTTCTGCAAGGTTCGCAGGAGAGATTCTGTAAAGTTTGGGAGGTAGGAGACGAGGTACTGGCAGAAGTAAAGCTGTGAGGACGGGGCGTGAGTCGTGCTTGGGTAGCTCAGTTGGTAGAGCACTTGCCCGCGAAAGGCAAAGGTCCCGAGTTCGAGTCTCGGTCCGGCACACAGTTTTAATCTGGCAGGAAGTTTCAACACTCCTCTACTGCCTAATGAAACCGGTAACGCACTGAATCGCCAGTCAAGCTGTTATAGGTATGGCCAGTGATTTTTTTCCAAAAAATAGTTTGAGGGTACTCCGACATTGGATATAATGCAGCGAAAACTAATTTTAACTGAAGCATGGGATACCACCCGCTTTTAGCCATGACGTCATCAAAATGTCGAACTAAAAAAAGGGGTATCGGATTCTTCAGTTGGCTTAGCTCAAATGAAGCAAGCAATACCGAGAAACACCCAAACATACAAGAGAACGAGGTATCGAACACTTCAGTTGACGTCACCTCAAATGAAGCACAGTTTGTTAGTTTTCCGCTCATTTCTCACATCCAACTTAACTTACAAGTTGCAACGAAAGACAGGATACCGTTGTAAATATTGGGTTGGCAGAAGAGCCAACACCGTGTTACCAGTGGAGGCCGAAATGCACGCGTTTTAGCTCACGCAGGCTGGCGTGAGGAGGGAAGGACTATACTGACGTGAGGTCTGGAACATGACAACGAATTAGAATTCAGAAAGCGGACGGAATTAGTTTGATACTTAACTTTAATCCATTTATGATTAACGTCGCTCTTGGCGGTACATGATTCACAATATCTGTTCAGAATACATTCGTAGTGATTGAATATGGCGCCTTGCTAGGTCGTAGCAAATGACGTAGCTGAAGGCTATACTAAACTGTCGTCTCGGCAAATGAGAGCGTCTGTAGACAGTGAACCATCGCTAGCAAAGTCGGCTGTACAACTGGGGCGAGTGCTAGGGAGTCTCTCTAGACTAGACCTGCCGTGTGGCGGCGCTCGGTCTGCAATCACTGATAGTGGCGACGCGCGTGTCCGACGTATACTAGCGGACCGCGGCCGATTTAAAGGCTACCACCTAGCAAGTGTGGTGTCTGGCGGTGACACCACAGTAAAACGCCGCACAACCGACAAGAACGGAACAGCAAGCGCTAACGAATAACGAACAACAAAACAAAGACGGCAATGAATCGCGAAGCATCATGGTAGCGGGACCGTAGAGACATCTATCGGAGCTCGGCGTTTTAGCGTAAGCATGTCCGTGTAGCACTGCCATCGCCCACTATTACCGGGAGAGGGCACTACATGCTTGTCGAACTGGCCGCCAGCGATTCAGTTGTAGAGAACGGTTGCCGCAGCTTCGAAATGCTCGAAACAGTCAATGACGTTGCTTTTCCCGCCAAAAACTGCACTGGTATCGTTCCGTATTCCAATTACCTACAATTACCTACTACAAAAAGAATTCTCTAAAACCCAATCCCTCCAAAAGTCAAGTGAGTGCATTCCATCTGAACTCGAGGCAGGCAGAGCACAGCAGGCACAGTGTTACCTGGGATGGCACGTTACCAGAACACACAGACACTCCCACCTACCTTGGCGTCGTGCTGGACAGAACATTGACACACAAATATCGTTGCGAAAAAACACGCAAAAAAGTAGAAGCACGAAATTCCCTAGTAAGAAAGCTGTCCAGTAGCAAATGGGGTGCCAAACCTACCGTGGTCAGAACAAACCTTGTTCTTCTCAACTGCCGAATATGCCTGCCCAGTATGGTGCAGATCCGCCCACGCAAAGAAGGTGGATATTGACAAACATCAAGCACTCATGTAAATACCTCAAAGTTCAAGAACAGAAGATTGAAATAGTAAAAGAATTCAAATATCTCGGAGAATGGATTAGTTGGAATGCTGGGGAAAGCAAAGCAATGGAATCCAGAAAAAATAAACTTTAATTGGCTTTCCAACTAACAAAAAATACATACAACAAAAAAAACCTTTCATGGGGGTCCAAAGTTACACATTAGAAGACAGTGGTTAAGCCAGAAGCACTGTATGCAGCAGAAACATTTAGCATCAATGTGAAAGGCCAAATGGAGAAACTTGAGGTAAAGGAAAGAAAAATTTTAAGAAAAATCATTGGGGCAAAATTTCAAAACAGTAAGATTATATACATCAAAAATGAAACACTCTACAAGAAAATTGAAAAACTTTCAGATTCTATGCGAAAAAGGAGAATAAATTTTTATGGTCATCTTCTCAGAATGAATTCCAACAGATTAACTAAACAAATCTTTGACTTCTGTAACCGAAAAACGAAGCCCAACTGGTTTAAAGAAACTGAGAAAGACCTAGTGGAATTAAATATTTCAGAAAATTCACTTATTGATCCAACTGCTAAATTAATTACTAAAGATGAAAACATAAGGTTCCAAGACAAATCCACACAAAAGTCCAAATCCTTCGTCTCGGAAGAAGAGAGGAGAAGAAGATCAGAAAGAATGAAGAAATACTGGGCCCTAAGAAAAGAACAACGCACAAAGAAATGATTGATCCAGCGTACCCCAAAGAGGGTGAAACGAAAGAAGAAGAAGAAGAAGAAACATGTAGGATAGTGACAGGCTGCATGAAACCAATCCCCAATAGAAAATCTTCACAGGGCCGCAGGTTTCACAAACCCTGACTCACGTAGGAAAGCCCATGAACATACCGAGAAGCTAAGACAAACCTTTGATGCCCGTCACTCAATATTTGGCCTAGAGTGTGGCCCCAGCAGACTCAAATCCAGACGCCGTTTCCTAAGTTGCACCTTAGATGAGCCCCCCATCTACTATCCACTAAGAGAGGACCCACCAAGCTGCGTTTCTGGTGATTGGAAAACCTGGAGAACGCTTAACCGCATCAGATCTGGGGTGGCTCCTGTGAAATCTAATCTGATCGAATGGGGTTTGTTGGACGAAAATGACGACAAATGCGACTGCCACACTCGGCAGGACATGAAACATCTTCTACAATGGCCTGCCTGCCACCACAGATGCACCCTCGACTATCTATGGCTGGCTAAAGAAGAAGCACTGGACGTTGCCCAATACTGGGCAAACAAATTGTAGTTTCCGGGTACGAAAAAGTAAAGTAAAGTAATTCCAATTACCAACACGAAAAAATGAAATAAAAAATTAACGTCCGTGAAATAAGTCTTTGGCACTCTTCCAAGTTCTCAACATCCTAAAAAAATTACTTTGTCAACGAAAAAGTTTAGGGGTACTCATCCCCCAGCGTTCCCTTAGAAAAACAGCACTGGGTATGCGCATTCAAATACAAAGATATGTGAACAGCCAGATTACGGCGCTGCGGTCGGCAACGCCTATATAAGACAACAAGTGTCTGTCGCAGTTATTAGATCGGTTACTGCTGCTACAGTGGCAGGTTATCAGGATTTAATTGAGTTTCAACGTCGCACGAGCAGTGGTACACAGCGTATCCGAGGTAGCGATGAAGTGGGGGTTTTCCCGTACGACCATTCTCCGAGTGTATTATGAAATCAGGAATCTGATAAAACATCACATCTCTGACATCGTTGCGGCAGCGAAAAGATCCTGCAAGAACGGGACTGAAGAGAACCGTTCAACTTGACAGAAGTGCAGCCTTTCGTCAAATTGCTGCAGATTTCAATGCTGGGCCATCAACAAGTGTCAGCGTGCGAAACATTCAAAGAAACATAATCGATACGGGAATTCCGAGCCGAAAGATCAATCGTGTACCCATGATGACTGCACGACAAAAATTATGCCTCGCCTGGGCCAGTCGACACCGACATTGGAATGTTGGTAACTGGAAACATGTTGCCTGGTCGGACGAGTCTCGTTTCAGATTGTATTGAGCGGATGGTTGTGTACGGGTGTGGAGATACCTCACGAATTCATGGACCCTGCACGTCAGCAGGGGACTGTTCAAGCTGGTAGAGGCTCTGTAATGGTGTGGGGCGTGTGCAGTTGGAGTGATGTGGGACCCTTGATACCTCTCGATAGGTCTCTGACGGGTGACACGTACGTAAGCATCCTATCTGATCACCTGCATCCATTCATGTCCATTGTGGATTCCGACCGACTTCGGAAATTGCAGCAGGACAAAGCGACACCCCACACGTTCAGAATTGCTACAGAGTGGCTCCAGGAACACTCTTCTGAGTATAAACACTTCTACTGGCCACCAAGCTTTCCAGACATGAACATTATCTCTCTCTGTGTCACAGAGGAAGACCGCACTGGAGTTCCTTCTCTAAATCCTCGCACAAACGAAAAAATGGCTGACATCGAAATAAGTGTCCAAGGAATAGAAAAACAACTGGAATCACTCAACAAAGTCCACTGGACCTGACGGGATACCAATTCGATTCTACACAGAGTACGCGAAAGAACTTGCCCCCCTTCTAACAGCCGTGTACCGCAAGTCTCTAGAGGAACGGAAGGTTCCAAATGATTGGAAAAGAGCACAGGTAGTCCCAGTCTTCAAGAAGGGTCGTCGAGCAGATGCGCAAAACTATAGACCTATATCTCTGACGTCGATCTGTTGTAGAAATTTAGAACATGTTTTTTGCTCGAGTATCATGTCGTTTTTGGAAACTCAGAATCTACTATGTAGGAATCAACATGGATTCCGGAAACAGCGATCGTGTGAGACCCAACTCGCTCCATTTGTTCATGAGACCCAGAAAATATTAGATACAGGCTCCCAGGTAGATGCTATTTTTCTTGACTTCCGGAAGGCGTTCGATACAGTTCCGCACTGTCGCCTGATAAACAAAGTAAGAGCCTACGGAATATCAGACCAGCTGTGTGGCTGGATTGAAGAGTTTTTAGCAAACAGAACGCAGCATGTTGTTATCAACGGAGAGACGTCTACAGACGTTAAAGTAACCTCTGGCGTGCCACAGGGGAGTGTTATGGGACCATTGCTTTTCACAATATATATAAATGACCTAGTAGATAGTGTCGGAAGTTCCATGCGGCTTTTCGCGGATGATGCTGTAGTATACAGAGAAGTTGCAGCATTAGAAAATTGTAGCGAAATGCAGGAAGATCTGCAGCGGATAGGCACTTGGTGCAGGGAGTGGCAACTGACCCTTAACATAGACAAATGTAATGTATTGAGAATACATAGAAAGAAGGATCCTTTATTGTATGATAATATGATAGCGGAACAAACACTGGTAGCAGTTACTTCTGTAAAATATCTGGGAGTATGCGTGCGGAACGATTTGAAGTGGAATGATCATATAAAATTAATTGTTGGTAATGCGGGTACCAGGTTGAGATTCATTGGGAGAGTCCTTAGAAAATGTAGTCCATCAACAAAGGAGGTGGCTTACAAAACACTCGTTCGACCAATACTTGAGTATTGCTCATCAGTGTGGGATCCGTACCAGATCGGGTTGACGGAGAAGATCCAAAGAAGAGCGGCGCGTTTCGTCACAGGGTTATTTGGTAACCGTGATAGCGTTACGGAGATGTTTAACAAACTCAAGTGGCAGACTCTGCAAGAGAGGCGCTCTGCATCGCGGTGTAGCTTGCTCGCCAGGTTTCGAGAGGGTGCGTTTCTGGATGAGGTATCGAATATATTGCTTCCCCCTACTTATACCTCCCGAGGAGATCACGAATGTAAAATTAGAGAGATTAGAGCGCGCACAGAGGCTTTCAGACAGTCGTTCTTCCCGCGAACCATACGCGAGTGGAACAGGAAAGGGAGGTAATGACAGTGGCACGTAAAGTGCCCTCCGCCACACACCGTTGGGTGGCTTGCGGAGTATAAATGTAGATGTAGATGTAGATTATTGAATGTATCTGGGATGCCTTGCCTTCAGCTTGCTCGCGGGGCCTCTACACGATATTAGGCAAGTTTATCAGTTTTTTTGGCTCTACGGTGTAGTACACTGTTCTGCACTGTTCTGATAGAAAGTATCCGGACATCCCCCGAAAACATACGTTCTTCATATTAGGCACATTTTGCTGCCACCTACTGCTCGGTACTCCATATCAGCGACCTCCGTACTCATTGGACATCGTGAGAGAACAGAATGGGGCGCTCCGCGGAACTCGCGGACTTCGAACGTGGTCAGGTGATCGGGTGTCACGAGTGTCATACGTCTGTACGCGAGATTTCCACTCTAAACATCCCTAGCTCCACTGTTTCAGATGTGATAGTGAAGTGGAAACGTGAAGGGACACGTACAGCACAAAGGCATACAGGCCGACCTCGTCTTTTAACTGACACAGACCGCCGTCAGTTGAAGAGGGTAGTAATGTGTAAAAGGCAGACATCTATCCAGACCATCACATAGGAGTTCCAAACTGCGTCAGCAGCCACTGTAAGTACTGTGACATTTAGGTGGCAGGAGAGAAAACTTGTATTTCACGGTCGAGCGTCTGCTCATAAGCCACACGTCACGCCGGTAAATGCCAAACGATGCCTCGCTTGGTGTAAGGAGGGTAAACACTGAACTATTGAACAGTGGAAAAAACGTTGTGTGGAGGGACGAATCACGGTACACAGTGTGGCGATGCGATGGTAGGGAGTGGGTATGGCGAATGCCCGGTGAACGTCATCTGCCAGCGTGTTAGTGCCAACAGTAAAATTAGCTGTTATGGTGTGGTCGTGTTTTTCTTGGAGGGGACTTGCACCCCTTGTTTTTTGCGTGGCACTATCACAGCACAGGCCTAAATTGATGTTTTAAACATCTTGCTTCCCACTGTTGAAGAGCAGTTGGGGAATGGCGACTGATTCTTTCAACACGATAGAGCATCTGTTCATAATGCACCGCCTGTGGCAAAGTGGTTACACGACAGTAATATCCATGTAATGGACTGGACTGCACAGAGTCCTGACCTGAATCCTACAGAACACCTTTGGGATGTTTTGGAACGCCGACTTCGTGCCAGGCCTCACCGACCGACATCGATACCTCTCCTCAGTGCAGCACTCCGTGAAGAATGTGCTGCCATTCCCCAAGAAACCTTGCAGCACCTGATTGAACGTATGCCTGCGAGAGTGGGAAGCTGTCAGCAAGGCTAAGGGTCGGCCAGCACCATACTGAATTCCAGCATTACCAATGGAGGGCGCCACGAACTTGCAAGTCATTTTCAGCCAGGTGTCCGGATACTTTCGATCGCATAGTGTAGATCAGGAGGGAACGGCACGGTGACGAACGGAGATATTGCTCAATTTCAGTATTTCTTTCTTCAAACCGGAATGTAATAAAGTAAAGGGGGTTTGCTGCAGTGAATAAAGCATACATTTTTGTTGCAATTTTGTATTGAAAAATATTGATATCTACACTGCGTAATTGGGATTTTCCCGAGGCAGCTCTGAAAAGAGATAGGTCGTCGGTTGTCGCTGTAACTTCGGTTGTGGTTATCTGTAACATGAAATTAACGTAACACCGCGATTCTTACAGATGTAGCTTTAGTCCATCGTAGTAATTAGCAAAAAAATTTCTTCTGGCGAAATTATAGACATTTGGAAAAAATGGCTATTTCTGGACCTCTCTTCTTTGGACGAAACAATACTGAGTATAAACAAAAAGAAAATCGGCTACGACGACTGAAGAGAATTCAGTTTGCTTCAACTGACACCAAAAATCATTAAAATCGGATGAAAATTGCAGCGTGAACGACGACAAGCATGCCGAAGAACATAGTGTCAAGGTTAAAAAATATATCGGCTCAACCACTTGTTTATAGTGTAAAACACTAAGAGTGACGCGTTTCGGAAGTCAAGCTTCCATCATCAGAATAATAAAAAGCAAAAGAACCTGTCAGAACTGGTGATACAAATAACTTTTTCAAACATTTCACTGGTTTCTTTCAGTAACTACATTTTTAGCAATTGGTAGGCTACCACGATTTCATGAGGTCCTTGGAACATGTATACGTTATCTGTTTGTATAGACATCTCTGTGACTTCCTTGTTTACTTGCGCGTGAGCTCACTCGCGTTTCAGTGTCGTGTTTGGCTACGTGGTGCGTGGTATCAACGAAGATGCACGGGCGGCTTACGACGATAGAGGAGAGAGCCATGTGGTTACGTGTTGAACAGCATAGGCGACACCATTTCAGAATTTTTATATTTTGACACCTATGCGGAGATGCACCTTGGAAGACACGACGGCAACAAGGGAAGTAGCCACGACGTTTTAATTTTATCGTCAATTTTATTGTGCCTGGTGAATGTTCCATTTTAGTGAGTTTTAAGAGGTTCTTTTCTTTTTATTATTCTGATGATGGAAGCTTGACTTCCGAAACGCGTCAATCTTAGTGTTTACACTATAAACAAGTGGTTGAGCCAATATATTTTTCAACATTGAAATTGACAACCACGACCTCTGATCCAGTATGGATAAAATCATAGTGTCAAGAAAAAAGAGTTTAAAGTTTGACAAGTATTTATCATATAAAAGAGGGGCACAGCTTGAAACTTAGGGGATGTCATCAATTCCTGGTCCATAATCGCCTCGCTTAGTGGATGGTCGCTTTCTGCTACTTTGACCTGATGAGCCCTCATTTTCGTCCTCAAAGCCCTTTTCGTCGCTGAGTGTACCGCCGCTGGCATCTCTATCTTCACAGAATCAGCGCAGTTCATCGCCGATTTTGATTTGAAGGGCATTTGCCACGTGCATTAATGCAGTGTGGGCTACACTGAATAAGCATACGGCCAAACTTGAAGCAAAGTTGATAATTTATGTTGTTTTTGAAGCGTACCTCGAAATGAGACTAATGAAACTTTGATCAAATTTTGAGTTATACCACCCAAACAACGCTCCAGCAAACCACGTGTGCTCAAATTGGCATAAACAGGTGTAATTGCAGCGATAACGACTTACGTCAGCCGGTTCTGTAACGCCGCGGCGTGTCGTGCGCGCTCGGCTTCAAACGCTCACAGAAGAGTTACTTTTTGAAGTTCCCACGTAATATATTTCGGAATAATTCTTAAATGTGTATACATTCGAATACCACAATAGAAAAAAATTTCCAGTTTTTTCGATGTTCGAATGTTCTGGGCAATGGTACAGGAGAGCCAAAGTGTATTCTGTGTTATATTTTTACTTGGTTTTAGTTTGTTTTCTGGCAACTTCAGCAAGTGGAAGAGTTTGTGATCCCGGACTCGAAGTCAATGTTGGGTTATGTAATTTGTAACGTTGTGTTTCACTGAATGGTACACTGTGATACATTTTTGAATAGGTCTTTAGGAGAGGAAACGAATTACCGAATAAAAAATACAAGATGCCATTTAAAAAAGTCGTACCAGTGCTCATGCGTTGTAAAAAGGAAAGCAACGACGAAGGAAATTATGCTTAATGATGTACCCCTGACGGCTAAAAAACATTTGCTTGAACATTTTGTAATTTGGATCTAGACAAACAGTTATTTCGGGTGGTCAAGATAAATGGGACACCCATATATATACAGGGTGAGTCACCTAATGTTACCGCTGGATATATTTCGTAAACCACATCAGATACTGACGAATCGATTCCACAGACCGAACGTGAGGACAGGGGCTAGTGTAATTGGTTAATACAAACCATAAAAAAATGCAGGGAAGTATGTTTTTTAACACAAACCTACATTTTTTTAAAGGGAACCCCGTTAGTTTTGTTAGCACATCTGAACATATAAACAAATACGTAATCAGAGCCGTTTGTTGCATTGTAAAATGTTAATTACATCCGGAGATATTGTAACCTAAAGTTGACGCTTGAGTACCACTCCTCCGCTGTTCGATCGTGTGTATCGGAGAGCACCGAATTACGTAGGGATCCAAAGGGAACGGTGATGGACCTTAGGTACAGAAGAGACTGGAACAGCACATTACGTCCACATGCTAACTGTGGTGTCACCGCCAGACACCACACTTGCTAGGTGGTAGCTTTTAAATCGGCCGCGGTCCGGTAGTATACGTCGGACCCGCGTGTCGCCACTGTCAGTGATTGCAGACCGAGCGCCGCCACACGGCAGGTCTAGAGAGACGTCCTAGCACTCGCCCCAGTTGTACAGCCGACGTTGCTAGCCATGGTTCACTGAGAATTACGCTGTCATTTGCCGAGACGATAGTAGCATAGCCTTCAGCTACATTTGCTACGACCTAGCAAGGCGCCATTACCAGTATAGATATTGAGATTCTATTAATGTATCATCAAGAGCGATGTTCTACAAATGTGAATTAAAGTTAAGTATTCCAGAAGCTACGTACTTTTCTTTATAGCATTCATTACGTATCCTGTTTCAGACCTCACGCCAGCCTGCGTGAGTTTAAGCGCGTGCCTTTCGGCTTCCTCGCATTGTGTCTAGGCTGTCTTGTCTAGACACAACACTAACACCTTTTTATTGGTCTTTTTCACTGACGCACATGTACATTACCAAGAGGGGTGAGGTAAACGTACACACGTGGTTTCCGTTTTCAATTACGGAGTGGAATAGAGTGTGTCCCACTGGAAACGCGTCGACGTATGTGGTATCAGCATGATGGTGCACCTGCACATTCCGCAATTAACACTAGGCTGACCCTTGACAGGATGTTCGACGGGCGTTTCATAGGACGTGGAGGACGCATAAATTGGCCAGCCCGTTCTCCTAATCTTACACCTCTGGACTTCTTTCTGTGGGGTACGTTAAAGGAGAATGTGTACCGTGATGTGCCTACAGCCCCAGAGGATATGAAACAACGTATTCTGGCAGCCTGCGGCGACATTACACCACATGTAGTGCGGTGTGTACGACATTCATTACGCCAGAGATTGCAATTGTGTGCAGCAAATGATGGCCACCACATTGAACATCTATTGGCCTGACATGTCGGGACACACTCTATTCCACTCCGTAATTGAAAACAGAAACCACGTGTGTACGTGTACCTCACCCCTCATGGTAATGTACATGTGCGTCAGTGAAAATGACCAATAAAAAGGTGTTAGCATGTGGACGTAATGTGCTGTTCCAGTCTCTTCTGTACCTAAGGTCCATCACCGATCCCTTTGGATCCCTACGTAATTCGGTGCTCTCCGATACACACGATCGAACAGCGGAGGAGTGGTACTCAAGCGTCAACTTTAGGTTACAATATCTCCGGATGTAATTAACGTTTTACAATGCAACAAACGGCACTGATTACGTATTTGTTTATATGTTCAGATGTGCTAGCAAAACTAACGGGGTTCACTTTAAAAAAACGTAGGTTTGTGTTAAAAAACATACTTCCGTGCATTTTTTTATGGTTTGTATTAACCAGTTACACTAGCCCCTCTCCTCACGTTCGGTCTGTGGAATCGGTTCGTCAGTATTTGATGTGGTTTACGAAATATATCGAGCGGTAATGTTAGGTGACTCACCCTGTATATAGTTCTGTAATTTAGGAGGAGCTGTTGGTTGGCTGATAGATTGATTTTGGCGAAGGAGACCAAACAGCGAGGTCATCGGTCTCATCGGATTAGGGAAGGATGGGGAAGGAAGTCGGCCGTGCCCTTTCAAAGGAACCATCCCGGCATTTGCCTGAAGCGATTTGGGAAAATCACGGAAAACCTAAATTAGGATGGCCGGACGCGGGTTTGAACCGTCGTCCTCCCGAATGCGAGTCCTGTGTGCTAACTACTGCGCCACCTCGCTAGGTACGAGGAGTTGTTCAGCACACACACACACACACACAGACTGTGTGTCTGAGGGGGGGGGGGGGGGTGTACAGCTTGGATATGCAAATTCTCATATTGCCTCAATAAATCCTCCCGTTATACCTTTTTGTCATACTCTTATTGGCCTATGTTCATCTCACCAGAATTCCTTATCTTCCTTCCATTTCACTTCAGCGACTCCTGCTACATCTATACTGAGTCTTCTTATTTTTATTTCAACGGTTTTCAACTTCCCTACCAGATTCAGACTTCTGGCAGTCGACTCCTCTCCGTAGACTGCTTCTTTGCCAGTGCTACTCTGCTTCCCATGTCCTCTTTGGTTCGTCCACCACATGTTATTTCACTTCCTTCATTTCCTTTACTTCTTGGTACTCAATTTTGATGTTTGGTTAGTAGTTCCTCATTAGTGGGCCTTTCTTTTTATCTTTCAGCCCCTATGCGGTGCTTATTTATCTGTTCCTTCCAACAGGCCAGTAACCTTTGTTCACTTCTACTGAGTATAGCAACGTGATCATTGATATTCTTTCATTCTGAATTTTAATTGCACTGTTGAATCTTTCTTTTAGTTCAGTCATTGCTTCTTCTATGTACAGATTGAACGTTAGGGGAGAGAGATTCCCTGCCTTAGGCCGTTTCTAACGCTAATACTTCGGTCTTAGTCTTCCATTCTCGTTGTTTCCTCTTTATTCTTGTACATGATGTATATTACCTGTTGTTTACGCCCATACTCCTGGCAATTACATTTTTTCGAACATTACTCCTAATTTACTCTGATATCATTGGTACCTGACCTATTCCCTGTGATATGTAGGATGCAGTGGTTTCTATACTACTAGCAAGGCATAGGACTCACCGTTATTCATATACACTGAGTTGGATCCATATGAGACATGTTTTCTGGATGATCCATTTCACAAATATTACTCCACATTTGTACCAGTAGTAGTGTTCCGTGATAACACACTGGGGGTAGCGTGAAGCTGCTGAGGATTACGGTACAGGCGTCCGCCGCTCGTGGTCTCGCGGTAGCGTTCTCGCTTCCCGAGCACGGGGTCCCGGGTTTGATTCCCGGCGGGGTCAGGGATTTTCACCTGCCTCGAGATGACTGGGTGTTTGTGTTGTCCTCATCATTTCATCATCATCCAGGAAAGTGGCGAAATTGGACTGAGCAAAGATTGGGTAATTGTACGGGCGCTGATAGCCACGCAGTTGAGCGCCCCACAAACCAAACATCATCATCATCATCAGTACAGGCAAGTAGTACTACAACTGTTACACCTAACCGCTAAATGCAACTTCCATATTGCATCCACATTGGCAATTCTTACTGTGTGTTGCATTTTCGTTCGGGATTTGTACAGGTAATGATGGTCCCTGACCTGTTCCCTGTGATGTGACGCAGGCAGCCGTGTGATAGCCGGTTGCCATAGTGCTGGAATACGTGGTAAAATCCCATGAATGTCCTCAAAGCTGGACCCATAGCGATCATTTTTCCTGTGTGTTGCATTTTTGTAAACGTTTCTCCAGATTGGTTCCAGTAGTATTTCTCCGTGTCATGTGCCATGTGGCAGCACGATAGCTGGTTGTCTCAGTTCTATAATGACATGGTACAATGCCATGAATGTCCTCCTAGTTGGACTCATAGGAACCATTCTTTCGTTTGCTTTTCCACAAATGTTGATCTAGTGCTACCAGTAATGCTGGTCCGTGACCTGTGCCCTGTGGTATCCAGGAGTTAGCAGCACAGTAGCTGGTTGTCACAGTGCTATTATGACATGGTCCAATGACATCACTATTTCATTCCCTGTCTGGATGAGCAGACATTAATGGCGATTGACAACAATCCAAAATTAATTCAAAATAAATTTTCTGCCTGCAAATATCTTTGTGCCAGCTGTGATGAATGTAAAAGAGTGTCATATAGGGATGTAGACTCTGTGATATAACAAAGTTTGGGTCAGTCTTGGTAGAATGAATAGATAGCCTAAGTGATTAAGGTGACTTCTTATGACAAGTGGAAAATCCAAGTATAAGTCCCAGTCCAGCACAAGTTTTCATGTCTCACTAATAGGTGGTATATATATATACCCAAAACAGGTGATGCCAAGATCGTTGCAGTCAGTTAATGTATTTTGAATTAATGACATGAATGCCTACAGAGTAGCTACCACACCGATCATTCTTTCTGTGGGTTACGTTTTTACAAATATTGCTGCAGATTTCTACACAGTATTGGTATGTGACCTGTGACAGTGTAAAAGCTGGATGCCACAGCAGTGGAATCGTGTGGTACAAAGCCACGAATGTCTACTGAGTTGAAGCCATAGGGCTGTTGTTTTTGTGTGCTACATTTTTGGAAACTTTGCTCTAGATATGTACCGCTAGTATTTGCTCGTGATCTGTGGCCTGTGGTATGCAGGAGGTAGCAACATAACAGCTGGTTGTCACAGTGCTAGAATAACATGGTACAATGACATGAATGGGCACTAGGTTGGACTGATATGGGCCATTTTCTTCTGAGTGTTTAGTTATCACAAACATTGCTCTACATTTGTACTGGTAGTGTTGGTTGTGACCTGTGTCCTGAAGTAGTGCAGTAATTGGATGCTGCAGTACTGGAATCATGCAGTCTAGTTGGATGAATGTCTACTGAAACAGACCCAGTCGACCATTCTTTGTGTGTGTTACATTTGCAGATATTGTACTAGATTTACACCAGCAGTGTTGGTCTGTGAACTGGGCCTTGTGGTACAGTTGGCAGTGCAACAGCTGACTGTCACAGTGCTATAATAACTTGGTATAGTGACATGAATGTTCACATAGTAGCACACACATGGAACATTCTTTCTGTGTGTCCAATTTTGGCAAACATTGCTCTAGACTTACACCAGTAGTGCTGCTCTGTAATCTGTGCCCTGTAATACTCAGGAGGTGGAAGTACAATAGCTAATTGCAACAGTGATGGAATCTCAGTTCGAATATAGTAAACTTTCTTGAGACTGAGAAACTCATCAGCATGGTTTCAGAAAGCTACGCCCATGCAAAACTAAGCTTGCCCTTTTCTCACATGATATACTGACAACTATGAATGAAGGGCAACAGGCACATTCCATATTTCTAGATTTATGGAAGGCATTTAACATGGTGGCTCTAGCAGACTGTTAATGAAGGTACGAGCATAAGGAATAAAATAGCAGATATGTGAGTGGCCCAGAGACATCTTAAATAATAGAACCCAGTATGTTGTCCTCTACGGCAAGTGTTCATTGGAGACAGTTGTATCACTGGGAGAGCCCCAGGGATGTGTGATAGGACCGCTGTTGTTGTCTATGCATATAAATATCGGGCAGACAGGGTGGGTAGCAATCTGTCGTCGTTGGCTGATGATGCTGTGGTTTACAGTAAGATGTCGAAGTTCATCGACTCTAGGAAGATACAAGACTACTTAGACAAAATTTTCAGCTGGTGTAGTGAGTGACAACTAGCCCTCAATGTGAGAAAATGTAAGTTAATGGGGGAGAGTATGAAGAGCAAACCTAAAATTTTCGGATACGATGTTACTAGTGTCCTGCCTAACATCGTCAAGGAAGTTTACAGAACTGGTATTTTAAGCTGACTTCCAAAAGATTCTGCGACTGCCAACGTGCAATGCATATAGGAACCACAAAGATAAGATACGATAAATTAGGGCTCATATGGAGGCACATACACTACTGGCCATTATACTTCCTACACCAAGAAGAAATACAGATGATAAATGGGTATTCATTGGCCAAATATATTATATTAGAACTGACATGTGATTACATTTTCACGCAATTTGGGTGCATAGATCCTGAGAAATCAATACCCAGAACAACCACCTCTGGCTGTAATAACGGCCTTGATACACCTGGGCATTGAGTCAAACAGAGCTTCGATGGCATGTACAGGTGCAGCTGCCCATGCAGCAACAACATGATACCACAGTTCATCAAGGGTAGTGACTGGCATATTGAGACGAGCCAGTTGCTCGGCCACCATTGACCAGACGTTTTTAATTGGTGCTGGCCAGGACAGCAGTCGAACATTTTCTGTATCCAGAAAGGCCCGTAAAGAACCTGCAACATGCGGTCGTGCATTATCCTGGTGAAATGTAGGGTTTCGCAGCGATTGAATGAAGGGTAGAGCCACGCATCGTAACACATCTGAAACGTAACGTCCACTGTTCAAAGTGCCGTCAATGCGAACAAGAGGTGACCGAGACGTGTAACCAATGGTACCCCATACCATCACGCTGGGTGATACGCCACTAAAGCGATGATGAATATACGCTTCCTATGTGCATTCACCGCAATGTCAGCAAACATGGATGCGGCCACCTTGGTGCTGTAAACAGAACGTGGATTCATCCCAAAAAATGACATTTTGCCATTCGTGCACCCAGGTTCGTTGTCAAGTAGACTATCGCAGGCACTCCTGTCTGTGATGCAGCGTCAAGGGTAACCGCAGCCGTGGTCTCCGAGCTGATAGTCCGTGCTGCTGCAAACGTCGTCGAACTGTTGGTGCAGATCGTTGTTGTCTTGCAAACGTCCCCATCTGTTGACTCAGGGATCGAGACGTGGCTGAACGATCCGTTATAGGCATGCACATAAGATGCCAGTGATCTAGACTGCTAGTGATATGAGACTGTCAGGATCCAGCACGGCATTCTGTACTACCCTCCTGAACCCACCGATTCCATATTCTGCTAACAGTCATTGGATCTCGACCAACACAGCAAAGTCGCGATACGATAAATCTCAATCGCGATAGGCTACAATACGACCTTTATGAAAGTCAGAAACGTGATGGTACGGATTCCTCCTCCTTACACGAGGCATGACAAGATCGCTTCACGAGGCAACACCGGTCAACTGTTGTATGAGAAATCGATTGGAAACTTTCCTCATGTCAGCACGTTGTAGGTGTCGTCACCGGCGCCAATCGTGTGTGAATGCCCTGAAAAGCTAATCATTTGCATATCACAGCATGTTCTTCCTGTCGGTTAAATTTCACGTCTGTAGCACGTTATCGTCGTGACGTAGCAATTTTAATGGCCAGTAGTGTATATTGACTACCTGAACACCTTTTTCAACCTCTTGTGCATGTTTCTCACCGTCCCGCTTTCACAGCGCAGGAATGCTACCACAGCACGTTGCTTCTGACGCATGTCAAGTGTAGCAGCGATGTTGAAGAGATGCTGTGACGGCACCACTCACGAGAACAGGTTGAACTAAGTTTGAAAACAAGTGGGAAGGATGTGTCTACACACTGTAAAACTTTCACACATGCAGTATGAAAACTGTGTTTTTACAAAAACAGTGTGTATTTCTTTTGGAGTGACCCTCATAGACGTGTATGTAGATGTAGATGCAGTACAATGCCTTGGATGGGCACTGAGTTGGAACCATAGGGACCATTTCATCTTTGTGTTGCAAACATTGCTGTATGTTTATAGTGATAGTACTGGACTGTGGCCTGTGGTATTGTGTAGGAGGCGGCAGTGCAGTAGCTGACAGTGCCAGAGCAATGTAATTCAGTGACATGTGTGACCTCTGGACCATTCTGTGTGTGTGTATGTGTGCTGTAAGCAGTGCTGTGGACCTGCGGCCATTGTATTGGCAGCTGACCCGCGCTCCCGCGGCGCTGTGCAGGAGGCGGCGGTGCAGCAGCTGGTGACGGCGGTGCTGGCGTGGCGCGCCGTGCTGCAGGCGTCGCTGCCGGCGGCGGCGCTGCTGTTCCTGGGCGCGTGGTCGGACCGGCACGGCCGGCGGAAGCCGCTGATGCTGACGCCGGTGTTCGGCGAGCTGGCGGGCGCGCTGCTGCTCATGCTGTGCGTCTACTGCCGCTCGTGGCCCGTGGAGGCCGCCGCGCTGGCCGAGGCGCTGCCGCCAGCCCTCACCGGCGGCTGGGTCACCGCCTTCATGGCCATCTTCAGGTAGGCCGCTCAGCCAATCACGACTCTCTGTGGTAGCTCACACGTGTACCAGTGCAGTGCGTAAGGATATCGTCTGCAAGGCCCAAGAGAAGTGGGATAGTACCGCCCTTGTTCCCCATATACATAAACAATCTGACACACGTGTGCCGGACCGAGACTCGAACTCGGGACCTTTGGCTTTTGCGGGCAAGTGCTCTTCGAGACGAGGTACTGACGGAATTAAAGTTTTGAGAACAGGTCGTGAGTCGTGCTTGGGTAGCTCAGTTGGTAGAGCACTTGCCCGCGAAAGGCAAAGGTCCCGAGTTCGAGTCTCGGTCGGGCACACAGTTTTAATCTGCCAGGAAGTTTCATATCAGCGCAAACACCGTTGCAGAGTGAAAATCTCATTCTGGAAACATCCCCCACGCTGTGGCTAAGACATGTCTCGGCAGTATCATTTCTTTCAGGAGTGCTAGTTTTGCAAGGTTCGCAGGAGAGCTTCTGTAAAGTCTGGAAGGTAGGAGACGAGGTACTGGCAGAAATAAAGCTGTGAGTACCGGGCGTGAGTCGTGCTTCGATAGCTCAACTGGTAGAGCACTTGCTCGCGAAAGGCAAAGATCCCGACTTCGAGTCTCGGTCCGGCAAACAGTTTTAATCTGCCAGGAAGTTTCATATCAGCACACACTCCGCTGCAGAATGAAAATCTCATTCTGGAATCTGACACATCTTGCCACCGGGTCCTCTGACGTCATCTTCAAACCCGCCATCTCTATACACTCCGAGGCTCGATTCACCCTCCCCATTGGACTAAACACTGGACACTGGAATTTGTTGTCCGGTACAAATAGTATCATTCCGCATAAAAAATAGAGCGACTACATGACTTTGTAATGCTAGGAAGTATAACCGTATATATATATATATATATATATATATATATATTCCCAGGACGAGAGGTCACAGAATTTGGGGAGAGGACAGGTAGATAATCATTCAGCGCAAAACATGTCTACTAAACATGGGCTCTAAAATCGATACCTATGAACAAATCCTCGTCTTCAATACTATGAAACAAATCTGTTCTGCTGTAAGCTCTTTGCTTTTCATATTTTGAGAGTTGGTCCTATGGAGCAAAACATGGAAAATATGTAGAGTCCACATGGCCTCAGAAGTGCAGACGTGTGAGCTATGAGCCCTTCTTCATCTTCGCTAATATGGAACACAACTCTTCTAGTGAATAAGTGCTCACAGCAATTGAGGTATGCATTTTTGACCCCCTGTCTACTACACATTTTTCTTCCAATTATATTCCCTATGACATCCCTGACTGTGGACCATTCCTTGCATATATATATATATATATATATATATATATATATATATATATATATATATATATATATATATATATATATACGAAAACTCAAAGTTTTTTTTAGGCATTCACAAATGTTCGATATGTGCCCCTTTAGTGATTCGGCAGACATCAAGCCGATAATCAAGTTCCTCCCACACTCGGCGCAGCATGTCCCCATCAATGAGTCGAAAGCATCGTTGATGCGAGCTCGCAGTTCTGGCACGTTTCTTGGCAGAGGAGGTTTAAACACTGAATCTTTCACATAACCCCACAGAAAGAAATCGCATGGGGTTAAGTCGGGAGAGCGTGGAGGCCATGACATGAATTGCTGATCATGATCTCCACCACGACCGATCCATCGGTTTTCCAAACTCCTGTTTAAGAAATGCCGAACATCATGATGGAAGTGCGGTGGAGCACCATCCTGTCGAAAGAGGAAGTCGGCGCTGTCGGTCTCCAGTTGTGGCACGAGCCAAGTTTCCAGCATGTCCAGATACACGTGTCCTGTAACGTTTTTTTCGCAGAAGAAAAAGGGGCCGTAAACTTTAAACCGTGAGATTGCACAAAACACGTTAACTTTTGGTGAATTGCGAATTTGCTGCACGAATGCGTGAGGATTCTCTACTGCCCAGATTCGCGCATTGTGTCTGTTCACTTCACCATTAAGAAAAAGTGTTGCTTCATCACTGAAAACAAGTTTCGCACTGAACGCATCCTCTTCCATGAGCTGTTGCAACCGCGCCGAAAATTCAAAGCGTTTGACTTTGTCATCGGGTGTCAGGGCTTGTAGCAATTGTAAACAGTAAGGCTTCTGCCTTAGCCTTTTCCGTAAGATTTTCCAAACCGTCGGCTGTGGTACGTTTAGCTCCCTGCTTGCTTTATTCGTCGACTTCCGCGGGCTACGCGTGAAACTGGCCCGCACGCGTTCAACCGTTTCTTCGCTCACTGCAGGCCGACCCGTTGATTTCTCCTTACAGAGGCATCCAGAAGCTTTAAACTGCCCATACCATCGCCGAATGGAGTTAGCAGTTGGTGGATCTTTGTTGAACTTCGTCCTGAAGTGTCGTTGCACTGTTATGACTGACTGATGTGAGTGCATTTCAAGCACGACATACGCTTTCTCGGCTCCTGTCGCCATTTTGTGCCACTGCGCTCTCGAGCGCTCTGGCGGCAGAAACCTGAAGTGCGGCTTCAGCCGAACAAAACTTTTTTACTTCTGGACCTCCGTTTTTGTATGGCATATGTTATAGATCTTTCTGCAAGTCCCTGTTTTCAGATGCCTTCTCTTCCGTCGGTTGGGTCTGACGTGTAGTCGTTTTTAACTCCTCTCTTTGTCTTCTACACTTCTGGCTGCCCCGATAGCAGAGTGGTCAGTGCACCGGTCTGTTCCGCCAAGGGGCTCAGGGACTGGGTGTTCTGTTGTCCTCATTAGCATTTGTCCTCATCAGTGGAAGGCAACGGGAAACCGCCACTGGAATCACTTCCCTAGACGCTCATGTGATGGACCTCTCTGACGAGGCTTCCCCCTGACAGGACCTGCCGCGAGGCAGAACACAAAGTATTTGTACAGTTCAGTTCTGACAAGGGCACGTATGACTCTAGTTGTTTTTGCGTCGAGTGGTTCTAGGCGCTTCAGACCACAAGTAGCCAAACATAACCATTTCTAGTCGGTTTAGTTGAACCAGAAGAGCCAGTCTGTTCTATGTAAACACATCCGCACCATTTTGGAGCCACCTCAAATGTGACGTCCACTGTTGAAAGTGTCGTCAATGCGAGCAAGAGGTGACCGAGACATGTAACCAATGGCACCCCATACCATCACGTCGGTTGATGCGCCAGTATCGCAATGACTAAGAAATTTAACCTTGTTATTCGACCTATAACCCATTGATTAGTAATGACATTATTGCTCAGAAGTGGGCGGAGCCTCCATTATATATAGTAAGACCTGCACTTGTTTCTCCAGTAGTGATTTTCCAACAGAAAGAGGCCCCTACTCAATGGTAATTCATCGTTTTATAGCTTTATAACTTTATGTATTTTCTTTAATGTATGTAGTCCTCTAATTACATCTTTGTATACGACTTGTAGGTCTGAAGATGACCACAGTAGTGATCGAAACCAGACACCGTAATAAATAAATTGTGATCAAGACTGTTTTTGATAGTAAATATTTGTAACACTTTGATCACTGTTTACTCCCACAACGTATTCAAAAGTAATCACATTTATGTGCTTGACAGAGGGTTCATCGAACCACCTTCCCAATAATTGTCTATTATTAATGTCGTACAGCGCACGAAAAAAAAAAAACGAATATCTGTACCTTCCGGTGCGAGCTGTGATGTCCCTTATTTCGTTATGCCGACAGCTTCTGTCGATGTAGGTCGGCGTCAACAAAATATTTTAGCATTCGGAGGAGAAAGCTGGTGACTGAATTTTCGTCAGAAGATTCCGTCGCAGCGAAAAACGCCTTTGTCTTAATAATATCCACCCCAAATCCTGTATCATTTCACTGAAATTCTCTCCCCTACTTCGCAACAATACGGGGTGTTCAAAAAGTCTCTCCGCAGTGCCGTATGATTGTTAGCCGCGCGTGCCGTATGCCGCTGTGAAAATACCGAAATGAAACTCAGTGAAATACAAGTTACTAACTAATTGAATATTCATTTTTACTTACAAATTTTCACATTAAAAGTTGAAAGTGTCCCCTCTGTTATTGAATACACAGTTCAATTCGTCTAATATGTTTCCAAACACAAGCTGTAAAATATCTTCTGTAACAGAAGCAGTGACAATTCATCGATGTATTTTGGACGGTTTTTATAGACAGTTGCTTTCGCTGCACCCCAGAAAGAAAAGTCAGGTGGTGTTAGGTCAGGCGATCGTGGAGGTCAAAGTCCCTGTGAAATTATGCGATCACCAAAAACAACAGCAAGCAGTGACATTGAAACGCGAACTGTATGCGCGGTTGAAAATAACAGCTCACTATTTCACTTAACACAAGTTCTCCTATGAATGGATACAGAATATCTATCACTGCAGTATCGTTGTGCGTTTATTGTTTCGTTGAAAAATATGGGACGACAAACCGATGTCTAGAAATTGCAATCCAAACTCCTATTTTCACAAAATGAAATGGTTCATCATGAATACACAGTGGTTTCGCGGTACTCCACATACGAAAATTTTTCGAGTTCATGCACCTGGATGAATGAAACAACGCCTCATCAGTCAAAAACGTTTCATTAAGAATATCCCTTCCATTTTGTTGAACGTAATTTTTGAACCATTGACAATAATGTCTCTTGCCACGATCAGTATTTTTCAGTTCTTGGACGAGTATTACTTTGTACGGAAAAAGTTCTAATTCTTTCCTTAACAGCTGTGTGGACTGTTGCGACACTAACACCGATTTCCTGGGCGAGTTTTGTTACTGACTTCTTCGGACTCGTGAACATTTTGTCGGAAATCTCGAGTACTTTGTCCTCAAACGAAATGCTAGGACGACCACTTCTCGGAGCATCTGTTACTGAACCCGTACTTCGAAATTTGTTAATCAAATCTCGCACAGTATGGCGACGTAGGAGTATTGTCTCAGGGAAAACAGAATTAAATGTGTGACGAACTGAAACTGTGTATTTAGCGCCAGCTTTGAACACTTGTTCGCTAAAAACAAACGTTCTTTAATGGTTAGCATTTTAACAGTGACAAAAACGAAACAAACGAACAAAACAAGTAAAACGTTCACGTCAACACGTAACAACACACACCAACGCTAATACTGACACTGACAAGCGAAACAGAGGAATGCTGGGAGAGTCCCCTTGAAGGGAAGTAACTCAGGCAGGCGAACAATCATACGGCACGCGCGGCTAACAATCATACGGCACTCCCGAGAGACTTTTTGTACACCCCATACAAAACGTGCTGCCCTTCTTTGAACTTTCTCGATACACTCCGTCAGTTCTGTCAGGTAAGGATACCAGACTGCGCAGCAGTATTCTGAAGCGGACGAACGTAGTCTCTTTAGTACATGTGTCACATTTTCAAAGCGTCCTGCCAATGAAAAATGGCGAGGGCAGAAGAGGCGATGCAGACGATGACTTGCTGTTAGCAGAGGCACTCGCATAGGTCGACTGCTGCCACAGGACCATTAACGCCACATTTCGCTGCACTGCCCTAACGGATACGTTCGTCGTACGTCCCTCGTGGATTTCTGTGTTTATTTCGCACCGTGTTGCTTGTCTATTAGCACTAACGACTCTAAGCAAACGCCGCTGCTCTCGGTCGTTAAGTGAAAGCCGTCAGACACTGCGTTGTCCGTGGTGAATGGTAATGAATGAAATATGTTATTTTCGGCACGCTCTTGACACTGTAGATCTCAGAATATTGAATTCCCTAACGATTTCCGAAAAGGAATGTCCCGTGCGTCTTGTTTCAACTACCATTCCGTGTTCAGTCTGTTAAATCCTGTCGTGCGGACATATTCACGTCAGGCACCTATTCACATGAATTCCTTAGCACAATTGGCTCCGCCAATGTACTGCCGTTTTATACCTTGTGTACGTCATACTACCGCCAGCCATATACACTACTGGCCATTAAAATTGCTACACCACCAAGATGACGTGCTACAGACGCGAAATCTAACCGACTGGAACACGATGCTGTGATATGGAAATGATTAGCTTTTTCACAGCAAACACGCAAAGCTGGCGCCGGTGGCGATACCGTAACGTGCTGACATGAAGAAAGTTTCCAACCGATTTCTCATACACAAACAGCAGTTGACCGGCGTTGCCTGGTGAAACGTTGTTGTGATGCCTCGTGTAAGGAGCAGAAATGCGTACCATCACGTTTCCGGCTTTGATAAAGGTCGGATTGTAGCCTATCGCGATTGCGGTTTATCGTATCGCGACATTGCTGCTCGCGTTGGTCGAGATCCAATGACTGTTAGCAGAATATGGAATCGGTGGGTTCAGGAATGTAATAAGGAACGCCGTAATGGATCCCAACTGCCTCGTATCACTAGCAGTTGAGATGACAGGCATCAGTATGGCCGTAACGGATCGTGCAGCCACGTCTCGATCCCTGAGTCAACAGATGGGGACGTTTGCAAGACAACAACCATCTGCACCAACATTTCGACAACGTTTGCGACAGCATGGACTATCAGCTCGGAGACCGTGGCTGCGGTTACCCTTGACGCTGCATCACAGATAGGAGCGCCTGCGATAGTGTACTCGACGACGAACCTGGGTGCACGAATGGCAAAACGTCAGTTTTTCGGATGAATCCAGGTTCTGTTTACAGCATCATGATGGTCGCATCCGTGTTTGGCGACATCGCGGTGAACGCCCTTTGGAAGCGTGTAATCGTCATCGCCATACTGGCGTATCACCAAGGTGATGGTATAAGGTGCCATTGGTTACACATCTCGGTGACCTCTTGCTCGCATTGACGGCACTTTGAACAGTGGACGTTACATTTCAGATGTGTTACAACCCGTGGCTCTACCCTTCATTCCATCCCTGTGAAATCCTATATTTCAACATGATAATGCACGACCGCATGTTGCAGAGCCTGTACGGCGCTTTGTGGATACAGAAAATGTTCGACTGCTGCCCTGGAAAACAGATTCTCCACATTTGTCACCAATTGAAAACGTCTGGTCAATGTTGGTCGAGCAACTGGCTCGTCACAATACGCCAGTCACTACTCTTGATGAACTGTGGTATCGTCTTCAAGCTGCATGGGCAGCTGTACCTGTACACGCGATCCAAGCTCTGTTTGACTCAATGCCCAGGCGTATCAAGGCCGTTATTACGGCCAGAGGTGGTTGTTCTGGGTACTGACTTCTTAGGATCTATGCACCCAAATTGTGTGAAAATGTAATGACATGTCAGTTGTAGTGTAATATATTTCTCCGATGAATACCCGTTTATCGTCTGCATTTCTTCTTGGTGTAGCAGTTTTCATGGCCAGTAGTGCATGTCATCATTTTTTTAAATAATATTTTCATAATTTGGGGCCACAGTCATAATATATTTTTTCATAGTCAGTACAGCCATTATTTTTTTTTATTTGCACTCTTACATTTACACGTTCATGGCTTCGGTTTCAAAGTGCCATTATCAAAAGTATTAAATGTTATACAGTGCCGAAGATGGCATACTGTCGTATTTAAAATACACTATTAGACACATTGTCTATGTATCTATATCCGAATCCCGCTCCAGCTACTGCCGGGTCTGGGTGCTGACGAGTCCTCTCCATTTGGCTCGGTCCTCCCACCACTTTTCTTCCTCCACTTGCTGCCAGGTCACACCTCTCCTTTCTACTGATATTCCCACTCCCATTTTCCACCGTGTTCTTGGGTGTCCTCTAGGTTTTTCCATCTATCTTCAGTTCTTCCATAATTTTGGGGAGTCCCTACCCATGTTATCCTCTAAACATGCCCATACGATCTTATTCTGTTTTTTTTTTTTTTTTCAATTTCTTCTCTCATACTTTCTTGTTTAAGGTCCTTTCTAATCTCTACATTCCTTACTCTGTCAATTCTTGTTTTTCCCTTAACTGCTCTGAGAAATTTCATTTCCCCTGCTCGCAGTCTGCTCCATTCCCTTTCTGTCACTGTCCATGTTTCTCTACCATAGGTGACATTGTCTAAGGGTCAAAATTTCTGGTAAAAGCCTACTGCTTTCTTTTATCACTGAGTATGCTATGGTAGGCACTGAATTCAGCCAAGATGGTATACTCAGTGATAAAAGAAAACAGTAGGCTTTTACCAGAAATTTTGACCCTTAGACAATGTGTCTAAAAGTGTATTTTAAATACGACAGTATGCCAAACTGGTTCAAATGGCTCTGAGCACTATGGGACTTAACAGCTATGGTCATCAGTCCCCTAGAACTTAGAACTACTTAAACCTAACTAACCTAAGGACAACACACAACACCCAGCCATCACTAGGCAGAGAAAATCCCTGACCCCGCCGGGAATCGAACCCGGGAACCCGGGCGTGGGAAGCGAGAACGCTACCGCACGACCACGAGATGCGGGCGACAGTATGCCATCTTAGGCACTGTATAACACTTAATACACGTGATAATGGCACTTTGAAGCCGAAATCATGATCTTATAAATGGAACACTGCAAATAAACAGTGTAATGGGTGTACTGACTTAAAAGAGCTGTATATGTGCACTCGCTGTCCCACGACTTTTGTCACCTCAGAGCACTGCCCTCATCACGTCAACTGCGCGCGTTTCGTCCCGGGGCGGGCAGTGGCTGTAATCTAAAGGCGTCACACCAGCCTTTGACCTGAAGACCTCAACGGCGACGAGAACATACCGGTGCTACCCTCTGAGCAGTACTGTTGCTCGGTTAACAGAGGAGCCCGTGGTGGTTGAGGTTGAGGGTGGGGTTGAGGTTGAGGCAGCGGCGGCAACTTCCGCCACGCGCGCACCGGGCCGTCGCGGATTGAGGTCCTCCGCCGCCCCCGCCTCCCACGCGGCGCTGCAGACCGTGACGGGACGCCGCACAGCCAGCCACACTGCGGGAACCGTCCAGTCCGAAATACAAACGCTACTACACGCACAGTGTTGCACTTTCAGACATACGTCAGTGAGAGCTCTGGAACTGTAAGTAGGCTGGTTAGGTTTTTATCGTCGTGTGAGAGTCAGAGGAACGTATCTCCAAAAAATGCGATTTCCGGTTTTTTTTTAATGTATGCCCTCACGGTAATCAGGTTGTCTCAAAACGGCGTATCTATCTCTCCTCGTTGCGAGAATAAGCTCCTGCGTATCTCCAAGTTGTGAGCTTAATTTAGAGACAGATAAACGTATCGGCTCTCACGTTCTTCTGTCTCGAGTCAGTGCATCTCTATTTTCGGCTCAGCAAAACGTATGGGCACTTACGTTCTTCTCACTGCTTACTTCATGAAGCAAATTTGGAAATACGTTTTTATTGAGCTGATACCATTATCTGCTTGTTTTGTATAATACTATTTTGCTCCATTTGTGCACTATTTTCCTGTATGCTGAAAGAGTATTATGTGTTGTCTAACAGATAATAACGAAGCTTGCGACGCCAAGTAGAAACTTCGCATCCCGCCTCCCTGCTGAATCATTCGTCTGTTCATCAGTTCTCGAAACTACGTACGAGCTTTCAAGCCGTTGTATTTACCTTGCAAGAATCAATAAGGCCGGTATTACACTATCAAATTTCTTTGTCCAATATCTTTGTCCAATATCTTCGTCAAAGATATTTGATAGTGTAATAGGGACTTTGTCAAATGTCGTCCAATATTTGATCAAATCTATGGCCTCGCTGTATATTTGATCAAAGAAACCGCTTGTCTTCTGTTCACTGCAATGTGACATGTTACCACATGGAGCGCTAGGATCGCTGCAGCGTACTGTCGTCTGTAGTGTTTTTATAACCATTGCCGGTAAATACAATTGGTGTGTGCCGACAACTACAAAATTAATAGAGATGTCTGAAGCTGATGAGGCGCTTTACAACGTGAGGCACCCTGAATACAAAAATAGATTAAGAAGATTGGAGACCTAACCTGATCAAACCTAACTTAACCTAACACAACCCTCTCCTGTAGCAAGGAATGGGAGTGTTGTAGTGAGCCTGTCTTCTGAAGATGTAGCAGTTCTTAAGTGAATATTGTGCTTTGTGACATGAGGATACACTTCATTGAGCACATACAGAAATGTATGCTCATCCATTCTTAAGTAATTGATGTACGACTTGACGTCTTCTACTGTAAGCTCACGTAACAAGTTTTGTTGAATGCTTTTATCGTGTCGTCGTAAAACCCACGGCTTCACCCAGATTAGGTTAGTTTTTCGTTCCATAGATCCGTGCTGAGGAGAGCCTCGTGGATGTGGAACATTTCGATTTTTTTAAAAGCTGAAATAACAATACTAATAGTATGAATAAATACAATACATAATTTGTTTCTATTAAAAATTTCGCCAATGGAGTAGAAGGAGTTGGCCAGTAGTAAGTCTTTCAGGCTCCTTTTAAACTGATCTTTATTTCTAACTAAATTTTTTATGTTTCCTGGCAAATTATTGAAGATGAGTGTTCCTGAGTAGTGGACCCCTTTTTGAACTTAAGTAAGTTGTTTGGTTTGTGGGATTAAAGGGACCAGACTGCAATGGTCATCGGTCCCTTTTTCCAAATACTAAAAACACCCACAGAGAATAAAAACGAGTAACATAATAGATCACAGACGCTTTTAAGTCCTTGTGCAGATCATTTTTGTTCCTGGTATTGTATGTATGAACTCAGTTGTTTCTTGGAATAAGCGATATATTATTTACGACAAATTTCATTAAGCAGTAAATATACTGAGAGGCAGTAGTTAGTATACCCAGTTCTTTGAAGAGGTTTCTGCAGGAGGTCCGTGAATTTACTCCACAAATAATACGTATTACACGCTTTTGGACCTTGAAAACTTGTTTGACTTCAAGATTTACCCCAAAATATTATCCCATATGACATTATGGAATGAAAGTATGCAAGCTTTTTCATTTTTATGTTTCCTATGTCTGCTAACACTCGAATTGCAAATACAGATTTGTTAAGGCCTTTCTGCAGTTCTGTGGTGTGCTCCTCCCAACTGAATTTATTATCAAGTTGTAATCCCAGGACTTTTAAGACTGTCAACCTCGTATGTATGGTTCCATTTTTTCCCCCACTTCTTTTCCGCATGTGCACACAATGCTATTGGGGTACGTAGAACTGCTGCGGTTAGTAACAAGTTGTTGTCAGCCATCTTGAACTTTGACGAAAAATTTGATGACAGTGTAATACCCCCTCTAGCGCTACGTCAAAGATCTTTGTCAGATACATTGGACGGAATATTGGATCACATCTTTGATCAAATCTTTGACAACGAAATTTGATAGTGTAATACCTGCCTAAGCGGAGAAACGCTAAACAATGAGTGCCCTTTGTAAGCATTGTCGCCGGCCGCGGTGGTCTCGCGGTTCTAGGCGCGCAGTCCGGAACCGCGCGACTGTTACGGTCGCAGGTTCGAATCCTGCCTCGGGCACGGATGTGTGTGATGTCCTTAGGTTAGTTAGGTTTAAGTAGTTCTAAGTTCTAGGGGACTGATGGCCACAGCTGTTAAGTCCCATAGTGCTCAGAGCCATTTTTGTAAGCATTGTCAACGCAGTCACGTTGCTGTCATTATCACGTCAAATTTTCTTTAGTTTCGTGTGGTATTCACTGTGAAGAGGTTGTTGCTAGTGTGCGCTCTCTCTTAGATAAAAAGTGACTTTACGAGGAAGGAGAATGGTTGAGCTAGTGACGCAAAATTAATAAAATGTTGGTAACGCCACGTAGCGTTCTGTATGAAAATCACTGACTGTGCTGTGTGCAGTCTGTGGCTGGTTTGCATTGTTGGAATGTTCCCTATCGTAGTGTTGGGCAGTTGGATGTGAACAGCGCGTAGCGTTCGACAGTTGGAAGTGAGCCGCCAGCAGTGGTGGATGTGGGGAGAGAGATGACAGAATTTTAAGAGCGGACGATCTGGACGTGTGTCAGCCAGAAAAACGAAATTTGTAAAGATGCATGTCATCAATTGATATATATATGATGACTTTTGAACATTGTTGTTGTTGTGGTCTTCATCCCTGAGACTGGTTCGATATAGCTCTCCATGCTACTCTATCCCCTGCAAGCTTCTTCATCTCCCAGTACCTACTGCAGCCCACGTCCTACCAACCGATCCCTTCTTCTTGTCAAGTTGTGCCACAAACTCCTCCCCAATTCTATTCAATACCTCCTCATTAGTTATGTGATCTACCCATCTAATCTTCAGCATTCTTCTGTAGCACCACATTTCGAAAGCTTGTCCAAACTACAGGGCTATTACAAATGATTGAAGCGATTTCATAAATTCACTGTAGCTCCATTCATTGACATATGGTCACGACACACTACAGATACGTAGAAAAACTCATAAAGTTTTGTTCGGCTGAAGCCGCACTTCAGGTTTCTGCCGTCAGAGCGCTCGAGAGCGCAGTGAGACAAAATGGCGACAGGAGCCGAGAAAGCGTATGTCGTGCTTGAAATGCACTCACATCAGTCAGTCATAACAGTGCAACGACACTTCAGGACGAAGTTCAACAAAGATCCACCAACTGCTAACTCCATTCGGCGATGGTATGCGCAGTTTAAAGCTTCTGGATGCCGCTGTAAGGGGAAATCAACGGGTCGGCCTGCAGTGAGCGAAGAAACGGTTGAACGCGTGCGGGCAAGTTTCACGCGTAGCCCGCGGAAAATTGGCTCATGCCAGAACTGGAGGCCGACAGCGCCGACTTCATCTTTCAACAGGATGGTGCTCCACCGCACTTCCATCATGATGTTCGGCATTTCTTAAACAGGAGATTGGAAAACCGATGGATCGGTCGTGGTGGAGATCACGATCAGCAATTCATGTCATGGCCTCCACGCTCTCCCGACTTAACCCCCTTGCGATTTCTTTCTGTGGGGTTATGTGAAAGATTCAGTGTTTAAACCTCCTCTACCTAGAAACGTGCCAGAACTGCGAGCTCGCATCAACGAAGCTTTCGAACGCATTGATGGGGACATGCTGCGCCGAGTGTGGGAGGAACTTGATAATCGGCTTGATGCCTGCCGAATCACTAAAGGGGCTCATATCGAAGATTTGTGAATGTCTGAAAAAACTTTTTGACTTTTTGTATGTGTGTGCAAAGCATTTTGAAAATATCTCAAATAATAAAGTTATTGTAGAGCTGTGAAATCGCTTCAATCATTTGTAATAACCCTGTATTTATCGTCCATGTTTCACTTCCATACATGGCTACACTCCATACAAATACTTTCAGAAACGATTTCCTGACACTTAAATCTATACTCGATGTTAACAAATTTCTCTTCCTCAGAAACGCTTTCCTTGCCGTTGCAAGTGTACATTTTATATGCTCTCTACTTCGACCATCATCAGTTATTTTGCTCCCCAAATAGCAAAACTCCTTTACTACTTTAAGTGTCTCATTTCCTAATCTAATTACCTCAGCATCACCCGAGTTAACTCGACTACATTCCATTATCCTCGTTTTCGTTTTATTGATGTTCATCTTATATGCCCCTTTCAAGACACTGTCCATTCCGTTCAATGTTTTTGAACATTATTAAGGTAAATACATTGTTTCTTCTCTATCAAGATCTTTCATTTGCTAACTATGCCTATCAGCAGTTAGTGCCTTCAGTAGTTTGAATCTTTTATTTAGCTGGCAGTAGTGGCGCTCGCTGTATTGCAGTAGTTCGATTGATGAAGAGATAAGTGATTCATTAAAGGTATCTGCTATTGTTACTCAGGCCTATTCTTTTGTAGGGACTATTGAGTCACATTGCGTTGCGCTAAAAATATTGTGTGTCAGTTTAGTGATGATCAGAATATGTAAAGAGAGAACTGTGTGAGTACGTTCAGTTCTGCTGCGCTGTTTGAAAATCAAATTACATAAGAGGTTTATCAGCACAGCAGTTCATAATTTTTCAAAGGGGACGTTCCATAGAGCTATGAACGGTAGGGGGCCACAGGACGGTCGAAAGCAAGACAAAACTATTTATTTAGTTATCATATGCTTTCTGAAGCACGGTATTAACTTCATTGACGTTCCAAACCTCATGGGGCAGCGAAATGTACCTAGGCTATGCACGTGGCGGTAGTATAAAAGGGCAGATCATGGGCGGAGGTGTTATTTGTCCTCAGGCGATACATGTGAAAAGGTTTCCGACGTTATTATGGCCGCTCGATGGGAATTAACAGACTCTGAACGGGAGTGGTAGTTGGAGCTACAGGGTGTTTCAAAAATGATCGGTATATTTGAAACGGCAATAAAAACTAAACGAGCAGCGATAGAAATACACCGTTTGTTGCAATATGCTTGGGACAACAGTACATTTTCAGGCGGACAAACTTTCGAAATTACAGTAGTTACAATTTTCAACAACAGATGGCGCTGCAAGTGATGTGAAAGATATAGAAGACAACGCAGTCTGTGGGTGCGCCATTCTGTACGTCGTCTTTCTGCTGTAAGCGTGTGCTGTTCACAATGTGCAAGTGTGCTGTAGACAACATGGTTTATTACTTAGAACAGAGGATTTTTCTGGTGTTGGAATTCCACCGCCTAGAACACAACAACAAGACGAAGTTTTCAACGGAGGTTTAATGTAACCAAACGACCGAAAAGCGATACAATAAAGGATCTGTTCGAAAAATTTCAACGGACTGGGAACGTGACGGACGAACGTGCTGGAAAGGTAGGGCGACCGCGTACGGCAACCATTGAGGGCAACGCGCAGCTAGTGCAGCAGGTGATCCGACAGCGGCCTCGGGTTTCCGTTCGCCGTGTTGCAGCTGCGGTCCAAATGACGCCAACGTCCACGTATCGTCTCATGCGCCAGAGTTTACACCTCTATCCATACAAAATTCAAATGCGGCAACCCCTCAGCGCCGCTACCATTGCTGCACGAGAGACATTCGCTAACGATATAGTGCACAGGATTGATGACGGTGATATGCATGTGGGCAGCATTTGGTTTACTGACGAAGCTTATTTTTACCTGGACGGCTTCGTTAATAAACAGAACTGGCGCATATGGGGAACCGAAAAGCCCCATGTTGCAGTCCCATCGTCCCTGCATCCTGAAAAAGTACTGGTCTGGGCCGCCATTTCTTCCAAAGGAATCATTGGACCATTTTTCAGATCCGAAACGATTACTGCATCACGCTATCTGGACATTCTTCGTGAATTTGTGGCGGTACAAACTGCCTTAGACGACACTGCGAACACCTCGTGGTTTATGCAAGACGGTGCCCGGACACATCGCACGGCCGACGTCTTTTAATTTCCTGAATGAATATTTCGATGATCGTGAGATTGGTTTGGGCTATCCGAAACATACAGGAGGCGGCGTGGATTGGCCTCCCTATTCGCCAGACATGAACCCCTGTGACTTCTTTCTGTGGGGACACTTGAAAAACTAGGTGTACCGCCAGAATCCAGAAACAATGGAACAGCTGAAGCAGTACATCTCATCTGCATGTGAAGCCATTCCGCCAGACACGTTGTCAAAGGTTTCGGGTAATTTCATTCAGAGACTACGCCATATTATTGCTACGCATGGTGGATATGTGGAAAATATCGTACTATAGAGTTTCCCAGACTGCAGAGCCATCTGTTGTTGACAATTGTAACTACTGTAATTTCGAAAGTTTGTCTGCCTGAAAATGTACTGTTGTCCCAAGCATATAGCAACAAACGGTGTATTTCTATCGCTGCTCGTTTAGTTTTTATTGCCGTTTCAAATATACCGGTCATTTTTGAAACACGCTGTACATGCATGGGACATTCCGCTTTGGAAATCGTTAGGGAAGTCAGTATTGATTCGTCCACAGTGTCGAGAGCGTGCCGAGAACGCCACACTTCTGGCGTCACACCCCACCACGGGCAACGCAGTGGCCGACGCTCTTCACTTGGCGACCGACAGCAGCGCCGTTTGCGTTGTCAGTGCTAGCAGACAAGCAACACTGCGTGGAATAACTGCAGATCCGGCCGCTGTGACCGAGCGGTTCTAGGCGCTTCAGTCTGGAAGCGAGCTGCTGCTACAGTCGCAGGTTCGAATCCTGCCTCGGGCATGGATGTGTTTGGTGTCTTTACGTTAGTTAGGTTTAAGTCTGGGGGACTGATGACCTCAGATGTTAAGTCCCATAGTGCTTGGAGCCATAACTGCTCCCATAGAAAAACTTAAGTGCTCGTTTTTCCCGCGTGCCGTTCAAGAGTGGAACGGTAGAGAGACAGCTTGGAGGTGGTTCATTCAACCCTCCGCCAGGCACTTAATTGTGAATAGCAGAGTAATCATGTAGATGTAGATGTCTCTCTGCCTACCTATCTGTGTGTGTGTGTGTGTGTGTGTGTGTGTGTGTGTGTGTGTGTGCGCGCGCGCATTTTTATTTTACTTCAGAGATGTTAACATTATAGACTTTTAGGTGAGGAAAGATGCAAAATTTCAAATGGTTCAAATGGCTCTGAGCACTATGGGACTCAACTTCTGAGGTCATCAGTGCCCTAGAACTTACAACTACTTAAACCTAACTAACCTAACGACATCACACACATCCATGCCCGAGGCAGGATTCGAACCTGCGACCGTAGCAGTCCCGTGGTTCCGGACCGCAGCGCCTAGAACCGCTCGGCCACCGCGGCCGGCATAGAGTCGCACAACTGAGGCGATATACCATAGGCACGCAGTTTGGTTAGACGCTTCTGAGGAACGGTGTCGAAAAACTTCTGGAAATCTAAAAATATGGAATCAATTTGACATCCCCGGTCGATAGCACTCATTACTTCACGAGTATAAAGAGGTAGTTGTGTTTCGGAAGAACGATATTTTCTGAATCCGTGCTGACTACGTGACAGTAAATCGTTTTCTTCGAGGTACTTCATGATGTTCGAATATAGTATATGTTTCAAAACCCTACTACAAATCGACATTAGTAATATGGGCCTGTAATTCAACGTATTAGTCCTATCTCCCTTTTTGTGTTTTGGTGTGACTTGAGCAATTTTCCAGTATTTTAGATGCGGATATTTCTGTGAGAGAGCGGTTGTATGTAATTGCTAAATATGGATCTATTGTATCAGCATACTCTGAGAGGAACCTGACTGGTATACAATCTGGACCGGAGGCCTTGCTTTTATTAAGTGATTTAAGCTGCTTTGCGGCACCGTGGATATCTGTTTCTATGTTTCTCATCTTGGCAGTTGTTCTTGATTGGAATTCAGGAATATTTACTTCGTCTTCTTTGGTGAAGGAGTTTCGGAAAACCGCGTTTAATAAATTTCGTTTACTGCCACTGTCATCAGTGAGTTCACCGTTGTCATCGCGCGGTGAATGTATTGATTACGTCTTGCCAGTGGTGTGCTTTACGTGTGAACCAGAATCTCTTTGGGTCTTCTGCCAGATTCCGAGACAGAGTTTCGTTGTGGAAATTATTCATCTCGCATTGAAGTACGCGCTATATTTGGAATATCTGCAAAACTTTACCAGTCTTGGGGATTTTGCGTTCTTTGAAATTTGGTAGCCGGCCGCTGTGGCCGAGCGGTTTTAGACGCTTCATTCTGGAACCGCGCGACCGCTACGGTCGCAGGCTCGAATCCTGCCTCGCGCATGGATGTGTGTGATGTCCTTAGGTTAGTTAGGTTTAAGTAGTTCTAAGTTCTAGGGGACTGATGACCTCAGATGTTAAGTCCCACAGTGCTGAGAGCCATTTTTTAAGTTTGGCACGCTTTTTTCCCTGCTCCTGCAACAGTGATCTGACCCTTTTTGTGTACCATGGGGAATCAGTAACATCATTTATTAATTTTTGTGGTGTATATCTCTCAATTGCGGTCGATACTATCTGTTTGAAATCATTCCACAACTTTTCTACGGTTACATGATCAGATCGGAAGGAGTGCAGACTGTCTCTTATAAAGGCGTTAAGAGCAGAAATGAACAGTCGTTAAGTATGCATATTTTTCTTCACTATATATGACGGTAGTATCTGTTCCCGAAAGAACAGTTACCGTGGATGACCATGCAGCTTTGCTAGAAATGAAATGATAATTAAATGGATACCCTAGCTGCAAACAGGCGTTGATGTACTTCATTGGGGACATGCTGAAAATGTGTGTCCCGACCGGGACTCGATCCCGGGATCTCCTGCTTACATGGCAGACGCTCTATCCATCTGAGCCACCGCGGGCACAGAGGATAGTGCGTCTGCAGGGACTTATCCCTTGCACGCTCCCCGTGAGATCCACATTCCCAACATGTCCACACCACTACATTCGTAGTGCGCCTAATAGATGTTTGCCCATCATACTCATTACCCGTGGCAGATTAATCTACCAAGTCCCGTACGAGTTCGGGCATAGCGGGCATAGCGTGTGCGTTCCCGGCCATTGACCTTCTTGTGCGAACGATCCTGAACGTGGGCGTTCCACTACAGCTTACTATCTATCTGAACACCTAGTAATTTGAACTGTTCAGTTACACTAATCATATGCCCGTTCTGCGAGATTAAAACGTCAGGTTTTGTTGAATTGTATGTTAGAAACTGTAAAAAACTGAGCCTTCCTGTGATTTAACGTTAGTTTATTTTCTACAAGCCATCAACTGAGGTCATGTACTGCACTATTTGAAACCTAGTCAATGTTGCACACAATATCTTTTACTACCAAGCTAGTGTCATAAGCAAACAGAAATATTTTAGAGTTACCCATAATACTAGAGGGCATATCATTTATATAAATAAGGAACAGGAGCGGCCCCAACACTGATCCCTGGGGCACCCTCACTTGACAGTACCCCACTCAGACCCCACATCACAGCCGTTATCCACATTGTGAATGCTGACCTTTTGCTGCCTGTTGCTAAGGTAAGAGGTGAACCAATTGTGAGCTATTCCCCGTATTCCTTAATGGTCCAACTTCTGGAGCAATGTTGTGAGATAGACACAGTCATATGCCTTAGTTAAATCAAAGAATACGCCAAGCGTTCGAAACTTTTTGTTTAGCCCATCCAGTACATCACAGAGAAAAGAGTTGCTAAACGACTTCTAAAGCCGAACTGTACATTCGATAGCAAATCGTGTGATATAAAATGATCAGTTAACCTTACATACACAGCCTTTTAGATAACTTTTGCGAACACTGATGGCATAGAAATAGGTCTAAAATTATTTACATGTCGCACTTTCTAGAGTGAATACTTCCAGAGGTAGCGATACTTATTTATATCAACGCAGCATCACTGGATTTTATTAGGTTTGCCCTAGTAACACTGAAATGATGAAACATACACTTCCAGCTGGAATCATTTGACAAATGATTCATCAAATTGTTCAGGGGAGATTAAATGTTATTAGGAGGTAATAATAAGTGGCAAATGTCACTGTTAGACCAGTCCCACCTCAACTACTCCCCAATAATCGTGTTTGTGGTTGGTTGGTTGGCTGGTTTGGGGGATTAAAGGGATCAGACTGGTAAGGACGTCCGTCCCTTTTTCCAAAACCGAAAAATACCCACACAGAATAAAAACGAAAATGGAAAAGACGACAGACGACACAGGACAAGAAAGACACAGACAGAGACCAGAAAAAAGGAATTAAAATTACACAGAGTGTGACAGTGGTTGGCCGACCATAGAGACAAAAAAGGAAAGGCCAACCACCGAGAAACACACTAAAAACTCAGACTAAAATCGTAGGCCAAAGGCTAGAATCAACACAAAAAACAAACAGATTAAGTGATAAAAGCCCCCTACTCGAATAAAACGCAAAACTAAGCCTGCCATGGCAGTGTCATCTGTTAAAAGGGCAGGGAGCGTATCGGGCAGCGCAAACGTCTGCCTGACCACAGTTAAAAGGGGACAGACCAACAAAATGTGGACCACCGTCAAAGCCGACCCACAGCGACATAGAGGCGGGTCCTCACGGCGCAGTAAATACACTCCTGGAAATGGAAAAAAGAACACATTGACACCGGTGTGTCAGACCCACCATACTTGCTCCGGACACTGCGAGAGGGCTGTACAAACAATGATCACACGCACGGCACAGCGGACACACCAGGAACCGCGGTGTTGGCCGTCGAATGGCGCTAGCTGCGCAGCATTTGTGCACCGCCGCCGTCAGTGTCAGCCAGTTTGCCGTGGCATACGGAGCTCCATCGCAGTCTTTAACACTGGTAGCACGCCGCGACAGCGTGGACGTGAACCGTATGTGCAGTTGACGGACTTTGAGCGAGGGCGTATAGTGGGCATGCGGGAGGCCGGGTGGACGTACCGCCGAATTGCTCAACACGTGGGGCGTGAGGTCTCCACAGTACATCGATGTTGTCGCCAGTGGTCGGCGGAAGGTGCACGTGCCCGTCGACCTGGGACCGGACCGCAGCGACGCACGGATGCACGCCAAGACCGTAGGATCCCACGCAGTGCCGTAGGGGACCGTACTGCCACTTCCCAGCAAATTAGGGACACTGTTGCTCCTGGGGTATCAGCGAGGACCATTCGCAACCGTCTCCATGAAGCTGGGCTACGGTCCCGCACACCGTTAGGCCGTCTTCCGCTCACACCCCAACATCGTGCAGCCCGCCTCCAGTGGTGTCGCGACAGGCGTGAATGGAGGGACGAATGGAGACGTGTCGTCTTCAGCGATGAGAGTCGCTTGTGCCTTGGTGCCAATGATGGTCGTATGCGTGTTTGGCGCCGTGCAGGTGAGCGCCACAATCAGGACTGCATACGACCGAGGCACACAGGGCCAACACCCGGCTTCATGGTGTGGGGAGCGATCTCCTACACTGGCCGTACACCACTGGTGATCGTCGAGGGGACACTGAATAGTGCACGGTACATCCAAACCGTCATCGAACCCATCGTTCTACCATTCCTAGACCGGCAAGGGAACTTGCTGTTCCAACAGGACAATGCACGTCCGCATGTATCCCGTGCCACCCAACGTGCTCTAGAAGGTGTAAGTCAACTACCCTGGCCAGCAAGATCTCCGGATCTGTCCCCCATTGAGCATGTTTGTGACTGGATGAAGCGTCGTCTCACGCGGTCTGCACGTCCAGCACGAACGCTGGTCCAACTGAGGCGCCAGGTGGAAATGGCATGGCAAGCCGTTCCACAGGACTACATCCAGCATCTCTACGATCGTCTCCATGGGAGAATAGCAGCCTGCATTGCTGCGAAAGGTGGATATACACTGTACTAGTGCCGACATTGTGCATGCTCTGTTGCCTGTGTCTATGTGCCTGTGGTTCTGTCAGTGTGATCATGTGATGTATCTGACCCCAGGAATGTGTCAATAAAGTTTCCCCTACCTGGGACAATGAATTCACGGTGTTCTTATTTCAATTTCCAGGAGTGTAGCTGTGCGTCAAGCGGGCGTGGCCAATGCGGAGCCGACAAAGTACTATTGAGTCACTGCGAGTGGCTCGCATGGTTGTCCATTATAATTATCCGGGCTGTTATGCCGTGGTCGGTTGATGAATTCTGTGTCGATTCCCAACGTTTCGTCTCCGACTGCGGGAGACATCTTCAAGGGGGTCCGTAGCTCGATGGAAGGTCCAACACACCCACTGGCTCGCTGCTGACTGCCGCTAAATTCCGTGTCCGCACGCCCCCGCGCCCAGGCGTGACGTCACGTGTTTTGAAAACGTCAGTGCAATTGGCCGCTGTCCGTCGCCGTCGATCGCCGTTGCCATCACCCAGTAGTGGACGGGTTGTACACATCTTCTTTAACACCGGCATCCATATACCGTTTAATTTCACGCCCTCCTCCTTTCGGTTGAAATTATTTGGGTGTTTAGCGATTTCGATTGCCTCCCTGTAGAGCCTTTTGTAATATCCGCTTGTGGCCGCTAGTACTTGCGTCTCCTCGAAACGAATATTGTGGTTCCCTAGCTGGAAAGCATGCTCCGCAACAGCTGATCGTTCCGTTTCTCCTCTTCTACAATTTCCCTTGTGCTCTTCCAAACGTTTAGAAACCGTTCTTTTAGTGGTACCCGCATAAACATCGCCACAGCTGCATGGGATCCTATTCACTCCAGATTTTTCCAATGGTCTGCGAGCGTCCCTTGGCAGGCTTAAGGTATTCCTGTATCTTCCTGGTGGGCTTGTAAATTACGGTAATATTCCGCTTCGTCAAGATCCTCCCTATTTTTCCCGTTACATTTTTAACAAACGGCAGGAAAACCTTAGATTTTGCAGTAGCCTGTATGTCAGTATGATTTCTGCGTGGCTGCCTCAACGCACGTTTTATTTCGGTGGACGAATATCCGTTCTTAATTAGTGCATTGTGGAGATGTTCCATCTCAGCGTCGAACAACTCAGATTCACAAATGTTTCTAGCTCTGTCCGCTAACGTCTTGATAAACCCCGCTTCTGTTGTGGGTGGTGGTTCGAATCCCGGTGCAAATAACGGTCCGGGTGCGTGGGTTTGCGGTATACTGAGTGGCCCAAACTACCATTTTCGCGGCGTGGGAGCGCGCGGACACGGAATTTAGCGGCAGTCAGTAGCGAGCCAGTGGGTGTGTCGGACCTTCCATCGAGCTACGGACCCCCTTGACGATGTCTCCCGCAGTCGGAGACGAAACGTTGGAATCGACGCAGAATTCATCAACCGACCACGGCATAACAGCCCGGATAATTATAATTGACATGATATTTCCGGCCGTGAAAGTCTACATTTTAGTATCGCATGGATGACCACCACACATCCATCGTCTCCTTGATAGTATGGAGTTTGTTTGGCGTCGAAAACTTTGCGGCGTAAGACTGCCCGTAAATCAGTCGCCGGGAGGCCAATGTCCAGAGATGGTTGGTTCACTGGTGGCCTGTTTGGCCAGGCGGTCAACATTTTCATAGCCGGGTATCCGAAAGTGGCCTGGGGTACACACAAAGACTACAGAATGGCCGCATCAGGCAAGAGCATGGAGGGACTCCTGGACAGCCATCACCAGACGAGAGCGAGCAAAACACTGGTCGATAGCTCGTAGACCACTCAGGGAGTCGCTACAGATAACGAAAGACTCACCTGAGCGGGATCGGATATACTCTAGGGCACGGAAGATGGCGACCAGCTCGTCGTGTTTGTGTGTGGGTGTAAGCTCGCGCGAGGTGCTGGGAAAAAGGGGAGGTCCTGGTGTTCAGGAAGTATCCCCAGTTCAGTGGGAAGCGATTCTGGGAAACAGAGCATCAGAAACAGCGGGGAACGTGCAAAAGGCCATAAAAAAAGTAAAAAAGGAAAAAGTGAAGGATGGAGTGGGAGCATTGTGGTGTGTGGCAGTGACAAATTGTCTCCTTTTTTGCAGACGTTGGATGGTTTCGCACGCCATTCAAAAACATAACTGCCAGCACTCGGCAATCCCCGTGGCCTTCTCGGCGCCTGGAGGTCGTACTCTCCGTTTGCCTCGTCATCGTGGCGTGGAATTCGACAAGTCGTCTTTTTTTTTTTTAATTTTTAGTTTCACGTCAACATGGTGGCTGTAGAGTGACGCTAAGTAGGGATGGGACAACGGAAGACTAATAACGATAATATAAATATCGATCGTCAAAAGTCGTTGCATTAAGTTTCCACAGTATATCGACGATTAATACACTACTGGCCATTAAAATTGCTACACCACAAAGATGACGTGCTACAGACCCGAAATTTAACCGACAGGAAGAAAATGCTTTGATATGCAAATGATTCGCTTTTCACAGCAAACACGCAAAGCTGGCGCTGGTGGCGACACCTACAACGTGCTGACATGAGGAAATTTTCCAACCGATTTCTCATACAGAAACAGCAGTTGACCGGCGTTGCCTGGTGAAACTCTGTTGTGATGCCTCGTGTAAAGTAGGAGAAATGCGTACCATCACGTTTCCGACTTTGATAAAGGTCGGATTGTAGCCTATCGCGATTGCGGTTTATCGTATAGCGACGTTGCTGCTCGCGTTGGTCGACATCCAATGACTGTTAGCAGAATATGGAATCGGTGGGTCCAGGAGGGTAATACGGAACGTCGTGCTGGATCCCAACGGCCTCCTATCACTAGCAGTAGAGATGACAGGCATCTGATTCGCATGACTGTAACGGATCGTGCAGCCACGTCTCGATCCCTGAGTCAACAGATGGGACGTTTGCAAGACAACAACCATCTGCACGAACAGTTCAACGACGTTTGCAGCAGCACGGACTGTCAACTCGGAGACCACAGCTGCGGTTAGCCTTGACACTGCATCACCGACAGGAGCGCCTGCGATGGTGTACTCGACGACGAACCTGGGTGCACGAGCGGTAAAACGTCATTTTTTCGGATGAATCCAGGTTCTGTTTACAGCACCGTGACGGTCGCTTCCGTGTTTGGCGACATTGCGGTGAACGCATATTAGAAGCGTGTACTCGTCATCGCCATACTGGCGTACCACCTGGCGTGATGGTATGGGTTGCCATTGGTTACACGTCTCGGTCACCTCTTGTTCGCACTGACGGCACTTTGAACAGTTGGCTTACATTTCACATGTGTTACGACCCGTGGCTCTACCCTTCATTCGATCCTTGCGAAACCCTACATTTCAGCAGGATAATGCACGACCGCATGTCGCAGGTCCTGTACGGGCCTTTATGGACACAAAAAATGTTCGACTGCTGCCGTGGCCAGTACATTCTCCAGATCTCTCACCAACTGAAAACTTCTGGTGAATGGTGGCCGAGCAACTGCTACGTCACAATACGCCACTCACTACTCTTGACGAACTGTGGTATCGTTGTAACGTCGCCTTAGAAAAATTGTACATGACTGTGCTTAAACTGACACACAATATTTTTAGCGCAACGCAATCTGACTTTCAAAAATCCATACAAAAGAGTGGCCCTGACTAACATTAACCTATACCTTTCACAAATCACTTACCACACCAAAAATCTTCGTTACTCGAACTACTGCAATACAGCGAGCGCCACTACTGCTAGCTAAATAAAAGATTCAAACTACTGAAGGCACTAACTACTAATAGGCATAGTTAGCAAATGACAGATTTTGACCGAGCGAGGTGGCGCAGTGGTTAGACACTGGACTCGCATTCGGGAGGACGACGGTTCAATCCTGCGTCCGGCCATCCTGATTTAGGTTTTCCGTGATTTCCCTAAATCACTCCAGGCAAATGCCGGGATGGTTCCTCTGAAAGGGCACGGCCGACTTCCTTCCCCATCCTTCCCTAATCCGATGAGACCGATGACCACGCTGTCTGGTCTCCTTCCCCAAAACAACCAACCAACCAACAGATTTTGATAGAGAACAACCAATGTATTTACCTCAATAGTGTTCAAAAGTCATAATTTATATAGCAGTTCATGACATCCAGTCTTACAAATTTCAAAATTCCGCAATTTCTCTCCCCACATCCACCACTGCTGGCGGCTCACCTCCAACTGCGCAACGCTACGCGCTGTTCACATCCAGCTGCCGCTGCCCAACACTACAATGGCAGACAACAGTGCAAACTAGCCACAGACTGCACACAGCACAGCCAGTGATTTTCATACAGAGCGCTACGTAACGTTGCCAATAAGAAAACATCAACAGCCTACTTACATCGTGTTGAAGCTGCACGGGCCGCTGTACCTGTACACGCCATCCAATCTCTGTTTGACTGAATGCCCAGGCGTATCAAGGCCGTTATTACGACCCGAGGTGGTTGTTCTGGGTAGAGATTTATCAGGATCTATGCACCCAAATTGCGTGAAAATGTAATCACATGTCAATTCTAGTATAATATATTTGTCCAATGAATGCCCGTTTATCATCTGCATTTCTTCTTGGTCTAGCAATTTTAATGGCCAGCAGTGTAGAATGAAATATAAGGTATATTTCGATGCTTCTGGCGGAAAAATTTAATTTCAAAATTCAAGTTGATTATAATTGCACGTGTTATTTAAAACTGTGAGAAATGGGTTTGATGAATTAATAAAAAATTTAGGGAGCCGAATTTAATTATACTACAGCACGTAAAAAAATAGACAGCATAAAAATGGCTTAAAATAGTGATAATATGAATGAAAAATTAATCAAATCCAAAAATTATTTCCTAAAAAATTATTTGTCTTCATGTTCTGATTTCAATCACTTCTTCGAAAAGAAATGACTCCATTTTGGAAAGAGTCTTTCTGCTGTAACTGAAGCCTCTACAACAGATAAATTACTCCTAGCTATCTGAAACAAATTGGAACAAGGATGTGGTATTTCCCTCCACACTGTCAATAAGTTACCTCCTAACCGTCTGTGGTTTGGTATTGTTAAATATATCGGTGACCAAAATGGAAGATGCATCTGTTATTGTACAAAAATAAGCGGCTATGTCCTGGGCAAAGTTACGGATGTAAAACAGGGGAAGCAGCTTCAAAGCCATTTACATAAAAACGTCTTGATGTATCCGCCCTTTTTTATTTGTTAATATCGATGTCATGTCATATGATGCACAGTGTCAAGTAAAGTAAAATGTCACACGGTATCATGTCGTATAACACGACACAAGCCATCCTGTCATCCAGTATGTCTTTTTCACGTCATGCAATAAGCCACAATGCGTCATTAAAGTTTGCTATGCGTACATTCCGGCCTGCGATACTTCCTATCATAGATGCATGCCTACTCTCGGAGGCATCCTGTTGTGGATCCGTCCCTCCCTCTAGAAGAACATAAATTAGTGTCCACAGCCATCACCATACATGTAACAGGGGGTGGGTGTGGTGCAGAAATGGTTGCTCAGGGAAAAAAAAAGTCAATCTCCCCTACATCTAGAAATCAGGAACAAATCCCCTCGCCACAAACTTTATACGCACAGAAAAACTCTAGCTATTACATTTATGTTCTTCAGCCACACGATATTATGTATCGCTTTCTATGGCTGGTGAATCTTCTGGATTTTGGGCACAGCATCATGGACTTTCAAATTTTGAAGGTGGCAGGGGTAAAATATAGGGAGCGAAAGGCTATTTACAATTTGTACAGAAACCAGATGGCAGTTATAAGAGTTGAGAGGCATGAAAGGGAAGCAGTGGTTGGGAAGGGAGTGTCTTGAAAGGAGGACATAAGATGAACATCAACAAAAGCAAAACGAGAATAATGGAATGTAGTCGAATTAAGTCGGGTGATTCTCAGGGTATTAGATTAGGAAATGAGACACTTAAAGTAGTTAAGGAGTTTTGCTATTTGGGGAGCAAAATAACTGATGATGGTCGAAGTAGAGAGGATATAAAATGTAGACTGGCAATGGGAAGGAAAGCGCTTCTGAAGAAGAGAAATTTGTTAATATCGCTTTCGAAATGTGGTGCTACAGAAGAATGCTGAAGATTAGATGGGTAGATCACATAACTAATTTGAAAGTACTGAATAGAACAGGGGAGGAGTTTGTGGCACAACTTGACTAGAAGAAGGGATCGATTGGTAGGATATGTTCTGAGGTATCAAGGGATCACCAATTTAGTATTGTACGGCAGCGTGGAGGGTAGAAATTGTAGAGGGAGAATATATTAAGCAGATTCAGAAGGATGTAGGCTGCAGTACGTCCTGGGAGATGAAGCAGTTTGCAGAGGATAGCGTAGCATGGAGAGCTGCATTAAAACCAGTCTCAGGACTGAGGAACACAACAACAACAACAACAACTAGAATTTTCAAGGTTCCACCCTATTAATTTCCTCACGGAGATGTACACTTGTCATTGCTGTAGTACCCCTCGATGTGCAGAACTAGATATGTTGCGTCTTTTTAAAACTGAGAGTGGAACCATTCGCAGGAGACGAGTCAATCATAATTTTAAGAATATTGCTTACAATTTCTTATGTTTCTATGTACATGTATGGATCGAATACAATACTAGTATTGTCTGCGGAGACAAGTTTCGGTAAGGTTTACGACGACCTTCTTCTTCACTGTAGACGGCCACTCCTCGTTGAGTTCCTTGAGCGTGTAACCACAATCAAAGAGCATTGCAGTGGAGGCACTTTGCAGAAAGTGCGACGCGACAGAAAGTCAAAACGCGCAGGAATGCTGACGGACAGAATTATCCTGTTGCACGATAACATCCACCCACACACTGCCAATTGCACGAATGCTACGATTAAGCGATTGGGTTGAGGTACACTGTAACGTTCTCCATGTGATTTTCACGTCTTAGGCGACCTGAAGAAAGACATATATGGACGACGGTTTCAGGCTACATCTACATCTACACTCACGCTCAAAAATTAAGGATAGTGCTGATACGTGGTGAAACAAGGCTCTGGTGGGCGGTTTGCGGGTTTAGATCACCGCGGGGTATGACCATGCGGTGCATTTGACCTGTGGTCGTCGCACGGTGGCGCTGGCAGCAGTCCACATACGCAGAGGTGTGTTGGTGCATGTCAGAGTACGGTGCAGCGAGTAAGTTGGTTGGTTGGTTGGTTGGTTCGCGGAAGGAGACCAGACAGCGAGGTCATCGGTCTCATCGGATTAGAGAAGGACTGGGAAGGAAGTCGGCCGTGCCCTTTGAAAGGAACCATCCCGGCATTTGCCTGGAGCGATTTAGGGAATTCACGGAAAACCTAAATCAGGATGGCCGGACGCGGGATTGAACCGTCGTCCTCCCGAATGCGAGTCCAGTGTCTAACCACTGCGCCACCTCGTTCGGTAGCGAGTAAGTGTGCAGACGTTTTCAGACGTGCTAATGGTGACTGTGTGCTGAAAATGACTCAAAGAACACATATTCATGACGTTATGAGGGGTTGAATACTAGGGCGACTGGAGGCTGGTCAAACACAGCAGGTCGTAGCAAGGGCCCTCCGTGTGCTACAAAGTGTGATCTCATTATGGCAACGATTCCAGCAGACAGGAAACTTGTCCAGGCGCTACAGTACGGGACGTCCACAGTGTACAACACTACAAGATAACCGATACTTGACCATCAGTGGCCGCAGACGGCCACGGAGTACTGCAGGTAGCCTTGCTCGGCACCTTACAACGGCCACTGGAACAGTAGACACACAGTCTACAGACGACTGAACAGACATGGTTTGTTCGCCCGGAGACCTGCAAGGTGCTTTTCACTCAACCCTGGTCACAAAAATGGCTCTGAGCACTCTGGGACTTAACATCTGAGTTCATCAGTCACCTAAGGACATCACACACAACCATGCCCGAGGCAGGATTCGAACCTGCGACCTTAGCGGTCGCGTTGTTCCAGAGGGAAGCGCCTAGAACCGCTCGGCGACACCGGTCGGCCCCTGGTCACAGGAGAGCCCGTAAAGCCTGGTGTCAAGAACACAGTACGTGGTCATTGGAACAGTGGTCCCAGGTTATGTTCACGCACGAATCCAGGTATAGTCTGAACAGTGATTCTCGCTGGGTTTTCATCTGGCGTGAACCGGGAACCATATACGACCTTAATGTCTTTGAAAGGGACCTGTATGGATGTCGTGGTTTGATGGTGTGGGGTGGGATTATGATTGGCGCACGTACACCCCTGCACGTCTTTGATAGAGGAACTGTAACAGGTCAGGTATATCGAGACATTTTGCACCAGTATGTCCGCCTATTCAGGGATGCAGTGGGTCCCACCTTCCTCCCGATGGATGATAACGCACGGCCCCACCGAGCTGCCATCGTGGAGGAGTACCTTGAAACAGAAGATATCAGGCGAATGGAGTGGTCTGCCTGTTCTCCAGACCTAAACCCCATCGAGTGCGTCTCGGTCGACGTATCTCTATAACACTTCAGGAGCTCCGACAGTCACTGCTGCAAGAATGGGAGGCTATACCCCAGCAGCTGCTCGACCACCTGATCCAGAGTATGCCAACCCGTTGTGCGGCCTGTGGACGAGTGCATTATCATCATATCCCATATTGATGTCGGGGTACACGCGCAGGAAACAGTGGCGTTTTGTAGCACATGTGTTTCGGGACGGTTTTCTCAACATATCACCAATACCGTCGACTTACAGATGTGTGGTGTGTGTTCCCTATGTGCCTATGCTATTAGCGACAGTTTTGTGTAGTGCCACGTTGTGTGGCAGTACATTCTGCGCCGGCCGCGGTGGCCGAGCGGTTCTAGGCGCTTCAGTCTGGAACCGCGTGCCTGCTACGGTCGCAGGTTTGAATCCTGCCTCGGGTATGGATGTGTGTGACGTCCTTAGGTTACTAAAATGTAAACTTTCACGGCCGGAAATATCATGTCCATTATAATTATCCGGGCTGTTATGCCGTGGTCGGTTGATGAATTCTATGGTGATTCCCAACGTTTCGTCTCCGACTGCGGGAGACATCTTCAAGGGGGTCCGTAGCTTGATGGAAGGTCCAACACACACACTGGCTCGCTACTGGCTCCCATAGTGCTCAGAGCCATTTGAACCACATTCTGCAATTGTCCTTAATTTATCAGCATGAGTGTACATCTGCATAGATACCACGCAAGCCACCGTATGGTGCGTGGCGGAGGGTACCCTGTACCACTACTTGTCACATTCTTTCCTGTTCCACTCGTAAACAGAGCGAGGGAAAAACGACTGTCTCTATGTCTCCGCATGATCCCTAATTTCGAGTGTCATACTTTCGTGGTGCTTATGCGCAATGGATGTTGGCGGCAGTAGAATCGTTCTGCAGTCAGCTTCAAATGCCAATTCTCTAAATTTTCTCAGCAATATTCTTCTAAACGCCGCGTTCCCTCCAGGGATTCCCATCTGAGTACGGATCGCAAACACTAAATCAGTACTCAAGAATAGGGCCCACAAGCGTCTTATATGCGGCCTCCTTTACAGGTGAACCACTCTTTCCCAAAATTGTTCCAATAAACCGCAACCGGCCATTCCCCTGCCCTACCACAGTTCCCACATGCTCATTCCACCTGGTATCGCTTAGCAACGTTACGCCCAGACATTTAAAGAACTCGACTCTGACAAGCAGGACACTTGTAATACTGTTTCCGGACATTACAGGTTTCATCTTCTTACACATCTGCATTAACTTACAGTTTTCCACGTTTAGGACTAGCTGCCATTCATCACAGCAACTAGAAATTTTGTCTAAGTCTTCTTGTATCATTAAACTTAGACCCTTAGCGTACATCACGGCATCAATCTGCGGTACCCACCCCGTCGACCAAATAATTTATGTATGTAGAGAGCAGCAGCGGCCCCGTCACACTTTCCTGGACACTCCCGACGATACCCTCGTCTCTGATGAACACTCGCCGTCGAGGACAACATACTGTATTCTATCGTTTAAGAACCCTTGGAGCCACCCACATATCTGCTAACTTATTCCATATGTTCGTACCTCCATTACCCTACAATGGGGCACCGCGTCAAATGCTTTCCGGAAATCTGGAAACCTAAACGTCCAGGAATCATCGCGTAGCCCTATGACATCCACCTGCACACTAACAATTGCTCTTATGCCAGACTTCAGTGATTTGGTTCGGAAACACTGCAACCTCCGCTGTGAGATTTTCACGTATTTCGCGACCTGAAAAAAAGACACATACGGACGTCGGTTTCAATTGGACGAGAAAGTGTGACAGTGGTTGCATTTGGGAAAACAGGAATTGATTTCCTCGTCTCCTAGCGGGGTAATTGGGCGTGGTGATTACATCTGAATGGAAGCATTGGTTCAAATGGCTCTGAGCACCATGGGACTTTACATCTGAGGTCATCAGTCACTTAGAACTTACGACTACTTAAACTTAACTAACCTAAGAGCTGACAAGTGCGAGAATTATCGCACAATCAGCTTAACAGCTCATGCATCGAAGCTGCTTACAAGAATAATATACAGAAGAATGGAAAAGAAAATTGAGAATGCGCTAGGTGACGATCAGTTTGGCTTTAGGAAAAGTAAAGGGACGAGAGAGGCAATTCTGACGTTACGGCTAATAATGGAAGCAAGGCTAAAGAAAAATCAAGACACTTTCATAGGATTTGTCGACTTAGAAAAAGCGTTCGACAATATAAAATGGTGCAAGCTGTTCGAGAATCTGAAAAAAGCAGGGGTAAGCTATAGGGAGAGACGGGTCATATACAATATGTACAACAACCAAAAGGGAATAATAAGAGTGGACGATCAAGAACGAAGTGGTCGTATTAAGAAGGGTGTAACACAAGGCTGTAGCCTTTCGCCCCTACTCTTCAATCTGTACATCGAGGAAGCAATGATGGAAATAAAAGAAAGGTTCATGAGTGGAATTAAAATACAATGTGAAAGGATATCAATGATACGATTCGCTGAAGACATTGCTATCCTGAGTGAAAGTGAAGAAGAATTAAATGATCTGCTGAACGGAATGAAGAGTCTAATGAGTACACAGTATGGTTTGAGAGTAAATCGGAGAAAGACGAAGGTAATGAGAAGTAGTAGAAATGAGAACAGCGAGAAACTTAACATCAAGATTGATGGTCCGAAGTCAATGAAGTTAAGGAATTCTGCTACCTAGGCAGTAAAATAACCAATGACGGACGGAGCAAGGAGGACATCAAAAGCAGACTCGCTATGGCAAAAAAGGCATTTCTGGCCAAGAGAAGTCTACTAATATCAAACACCGGCCTTAATTTGAGGAAGAAATTTCTGAGGATGTACGTCTGGAGTACAGCATTGTATGGTAGTACAGGTAGTGAAACATGGACTGTCGAAAAACCGGAACATAAGGGAATCGAAGCATTTGAGATGTGGTGCTATACACGAATGTTGAAAATTAGGTGGACTGATAAGGTAAGGAATGAGGAGGTTCTACGCAGAATCGGAGAGGAAAGGAATATGTGGAAAACACTGATAAGGAGAAGGGACAGGATGATAGGACATCTGCTAAGACATGAGGGAATGACTTCCATGGTACTAGAGGGAGCTGTAGAGGGCAAAAACTGTAGAGGAAGACAGAGACTGGAATACGTCAAGCAAATAATTGAGGACGTAGGTTGCAAGCGCTACTCTGAGATGAAGAGGTTAGCACAGGAAAGGAATTCGTGGCGGGCCGCATCAAACCAGTCAGTAGACTGATCCATGCTCGAGACAGGATTCGAACCTGCGACCGTATTGTCCCGCAGATCCAGACTGAAGCGCCTAGAACCGATCGGCGACGACGGCCGGCAATGGAAACATTCCATAGTCCCTTTGCGGCGGCTGTTTCCATATCGCTGCTCCTTATACTAAGCTTTATGCCAGTCTGGAGTTTCTCCCACGCAGTCTCCACTGTGTTCGCAGTGTCAACAGATAGCCGCGTGTACAGAATTGGGCGACGGGCGACCTCTGGTGGACTGACAGCTGGGAATGAATGTCTGCGTGCGTCTTCCCGTATCGACCTTTCCCAGGCACTTCGCAGCGGTGACTGCGACACTCGCCATTACACGCCGAGGACCTTGATGGACGTTTTCCCACAGCCAGCCAGTTGCGTTGCGAGCATGACGCGATGGAATCTCGCATCTGCATATTCCAAAAGCATCTACGGCTGGAGTGGTACATTCATGCAAATACCAAAACTGTGTCGGACGTTAATGGCTTTCTTCCTTTCACACTAGCCTTCCTGAATGTTGCAATACTAGGAAGAACGTGTCTTACTGCAACGTTGCTGCCCAGAGCTGCCAGACTCGTGATGATGATGATGATGTTGATGTTTGGTTTGTGGGGCGCTCATCTGCACGGTCATCAGCGCCCGTACAAAGTCCCAATTTTTTTACAGTCCCCGGGCAGAGAAAATCCCCAACACGGCCGGGAATCGAACTCGGGATCCAGAAGCAGCAACGCTAGCCACTATACCACGGGCTGCGGGGAAATAGACTCGGGAAGTCACTTTTCTGTGTATACAGGGTGTTACAAGAAGGTACGGCCAAACTTTCAGGAAACATTCCTCACACACAAAGAGAGAAAATATGTTATTACTTTCCATGTTAGAGCTCATTTTATTACTTCTCTTCAAATCACATTAGTCGTGGAATGGAAACACACAGCTACAGAACGTACCAGCGTGACTTCAAACACTTTGTTACAGGAAATGTTCAAAATGTCCTCCGTTAGCGAGGATACATGCATCCACCCTCCGTCGCATGGAATACCTGATGCGCTGATGCAGCCCTGGAGAATGGCGTATTGTATCACAGCCGTCCACAAGACGAGCACGAAGAGTCTCTACATTTGGTACCGGGGTTGCGTAGACAAGAGCTTTCAAATGCCCCCATAAATGAAAGTCAAGAGGGTTGAGGTCAGGAGAGCGTGGAGGCCACGGAATTGGCCCGCCTCTACCAATCCATCGGTCACCGAATCTGTTGTTGAGAAGCGTACGAACACTTCGACTGAAATGTGCAGGAGCTCCATCGTGCATGAACCACGTGTTGTGTCGTACTTGTAAAGGCACATGTTCTAGCAGCACAGGTAGAGTATCCCGTATGAAATCATGGCGGTAAATCGAGGAAGTAGAGTACATACTCACGAAACTAAAATGAGCCCTAACATGGAAAGTAAGCGTTTCCGGACACCTGTCCACATAACATCTTTTCTTTATTTGTGTGTGAGGAAACTTTCCTGAAAGTTTGGCCGTACCTTTTTGTAACACCCTGTATATAAAATATGTGTGTGTGCATCTTTTATCCTCTACAGGTCCCTCTAGTATTATGGAAGTCATTCCCTGATGTCTTAACATACATCCTGTCACTGTGTCCCTTCTTCTTGGCCGAGCGAGGTGGCGCAGTGGTTAGCACACTGGACTCGCATTCGGGCGGACCACGGTTCAATCCCGCGTCCGGCCATCCTGATTTAGGTTTTCCACGATTTCCCCAATTCGGTCGACGCAAATTCAGGGATCGTTCCTTTTACAGGGGACGGCCAACTTCCTTCGCCCTCCTCCCGTAACCTGATGGGACCGATAATGTCGCTGTTTCACAGATGATGTGCTGCGAATTACAGATGAAGACCAACAAGCCAACGGGCCAAACAGAACAAGAATGGACATAATCTCGATGCACGTCGTCCCCTGCAAAGATCATTCCGCATTCTGAAGAAACTGTTTCGTTAGTGTAGAACCAAACCGTTTTAGTTAGGCAGTATGAAAATCAGTCGCTGGCGTGATCTCTGATACCTTAACCCCTTCAGACCCTTTGGTCACAAATTGTGTACATTAAATTTTGCTACCTCTTAGTTGAAACATAAATATTCTTCCAGTGGAAAGGTTATTTACACATTCGTGGTTGCCCCATTTTCTTATCATGTACAAGTACTGCAAACTGTTGGGATTCAGTTAAAAAATATCAACAAATCAATGTAGCAGTGACCACCAGCTTGTGACTGCCAGAATACAAGGAAGTGGTTGGTTATTTATATTTTACTGTATGAATGAACATTATTATTAATGTTATTTTGAATGATGATTGCTGAACGATGACTGAATCATCAGTTTACTTATTACAACAGCGAATATTTCAAAATTAGTTATTTTAATCCAGAAGAAGAAGTCAAGTGTATGAAGTATATTTTGAAAACGCCTACATATTATTGTGTACATCTTGCATGAAAAATCATTAAAAAATCACCTAAGAGCATTACAGCAGAAAGAAAAATTTTCGTTCCACCAGAAGTAACTCAGGTCTGAAAGGGTTAATATCTGAGCAACTACAGTTTCGATATACATGCCAATGTTACAAGCAAAATTTGCAGAGATAGTGGAAATATGTGAGGATATTGAACGTGTAATTCGGTATGTATAGGGAGAGATGATCACCTAATAATCATGGAGCTCTGAAACGCTGTACAGAGAGAAAGAGTTGTACAGACAAAGGGTTTCGAGAGAATGTGAGATCGGTAGTAGGAATGGTTATGTTCTGTAACTAATTTTAGCTAGTAATGGTGGATACACTCCCCGTTAGCAGCCTTCAGTGGCGGGGGGAGGTACCGTGTCAAACGCTTCACGGAATTCCAGGATCCCTTGCTTCTACATTTTCGGAAAGTGTTTGACACGGTGCCCCACTGAAGGCTGCTAACGGTGGGTGTTCATCACAGACAAGGGTGTCGTCAGGAGTGCCCCAGTAAGTGTGACAGGACCGCTGTTACTTTCTGTACACATCAGGAACAAAGTTAGAACAGGTGGACGGTTTCAAGTACTTAGGATGCATAATATCACAGGATGGCAACATAGTCAAAAGAACTGGAAGCGAGGAGTAGCAAAGCTAATGCAGTGAGCGCTCAGCTACGATCTACTCTCTTCTGCAAGAAGGAAGTCAGTACCAAGACTAAGTTATCTGTGCACCGTTCAATCTTTCGAACAACTTTGTTGTATGGGAGCGAAAGCTGGGTGGATTCAGGTTACCTTATCAACAAGGTTGAGGTTACGGATATGAAAGTAGCTAGGATGACTGCAGGTACTAGTAGATGGGGACAATGGCAGGCGGGTGTCCACAATGAGGAAATCAAAGAAAAACTGGGAATGAACTCTATAGATGTAGCAGTCAGGGCGAACAGGCTTAGATGGTGGGGTCATGTTACACGCATGGGAGAAGCAAGGTTACCCAAGAGACTCATGGATTCAGCAGTAGAGGGTAGGAGGAGTCGGGGCAGACCGAGGAGAAGGTACCTGGATTCGGTTAAGAATGATTTGGAAGTAATAGGTTTAACATCAGAAGAGGCACCAATGTTAGCACTGAATAGGGGATCATGGAGGAACTGTATAAGGGAGGCTATTCTCCAGACTGAACGCTGAAAGGCATAATCAGTCTTAAATGATGGTGATGATGATGATGATCAACGATGAAGTGTAACCGTGTGACATCCCAAAGAGATCTTAAATTGTCTCCCAATCAGCGGTCAACACCAGGCCACAATCTATCTAGTACCACCTCAGAAAGAGCGACAGCAAGCCAGCTACTATCTAAATCTACATCTACATCTATACACCGCAAGCCACCTGACGGTGTGTGGCGGAGGGTACTTTGAGTACCTCTATCGGTTCTCCCTCGTATTCCAGTCTCGTATTGTTCGTGGAAAGAAAGATTGTCGGTATGCCTCCGTGTGGGCTCTAATCTCTCATTTCATCCTCATGGTCTCTTCGCGAGATATACGTAGGAGGGAGCAATATACTGCTTGACTCCTCGGGTCAAGGTATGTTCTCGAAACTTGAACAAAAGCCCGTACCGAGCTACTGAGCGTCTCTCTTGCAGCGTCTTCCACTGGAGTTTATCTATCACCTCCGTAACGCTTTCGCGATTACTAAATCATTCTGTAACGAAGCGCGGTGCTCTCCGTTGGATCTTCTCTATCTCTTCTATCAACCCTATCTGGTACGGATTCCACATCGGTGAGCAGTATTGAAGCATGGGCGAACAAGTGTACTGTAACCTACTTCCTTTGTGTTCAGACTCAATTTCCTTATGATTCTTCTAATGAATCTGTCTGGCATCTGCTTTACCGACGATTAATTTTATATGGTCATTCCCTTTTAAATCACTCCTAATGCCTACTCCCAGATAATTTATGGAATTAACTGCTTCCAGTTCCTGACTTGCTATATTGTAGCTAAACGATAAAGGATCTTCCTTTCTACGTATTCGCAGCGCATTACACTTGTCTACATTCAGATTCAATTCCCATTCCCTCCACCATGAGTCAATTCGTTGCAGATCCGCCTGCATTTCAGTACAATTTTCCACTGTTACGACCTCTCGATACACCACAGCATCATCCGAAAAAAGCCTCAGTGAGCTTCCGATTTTATCCACAAGGTTATTTATATATATTGTGAATAGCAACGGTCCTACGACACTCCCCTGCGGCACACCTGAAATCACTCTTATTTCGGAAGACTTCTCTCCATTGAGAATGACATCCTGCGCTCTGTTATGTAGCAACTCTTCAATCCAATCACACAATGGTCTGATAGTCCATATGCTCTTACTTTGTTCATTAAACGACTGTGGGGAACTGTATCGAACGCCTCGCGGAAGTCAAGAAACACGGCATCTACCTGGGAACCCGTCTCTATGGCCCCCTGAGTCTCGTGGACGAATAGCGCGAGCTGGGTTTCACACGACCGTCTTTTTCGAAACCCATGCTGATTCCTACAGAGTAGATTTCTACTCTCCAGAAAAATTATACTCGAACTGATTATGATTATTTAGAATTTAACTTCCTTTTAAGTAGGCTAGAGAGAAAAGAGATAGTGCAGAGAGCGCAGCGGTTGTTACTTGAGATTGTGCCATCCACAGGGAGATTCCCTGTGTTTTCCAGTAGCTGATCAGGAAGACAGAATCTCCTAAGGACAGAAAATATTTCTACTTCACCAGAGGCTCTGCTCGACCTCTTGCTCCTGCAGGTCAGACTCATCCGCCTTGGACAAAATATACAGGGTGAGCCACCAAAAATAACTCCGAAAGTATGATAGTATCTGAAAAGTTTGTGGGACGAATGTCGTATAGGACAACGGGGGCCATAATATGACGTTTTTTTGTTGCTAGTTGCGGTTCCGTCAGAGATATGAAGGTCAATTTTTTTTTAAATAGGATACTATAGTTCGGTATTTTTTTCTGAAAGCGGCTTTCGAGACGAATCCAATGATGTGTAACAGTAAGGTCTTCGAAGGTCAACGATGGTCACAAAGGTGACGTGAACGTCCATTTACAGAAGGTGTTCGAAGTGATGACCATTGGTATCAATGCAGTGCTGCAATCTTATCATGGATTGAGTGCTATTACTTATGACTTCGACACATATCGAAGCACATACTCTGACAATTCTCTCTCGCGTATCTTCAGGTGTAGTTGGAACGTCTTTATAAACAATATCTTTTTCGAATCCCCACAAGAAAAAATTCAGAGGCGTCAAGCCTGGCGAACGAACCGGCCACGACACATTTACTCAGCATCCAGACCAACGATTTGGGAATTGTCTCTGCAACTCATTTCTAGCCATCAGCGAAAAATGTGCCGGACACCCATCGTGTTGATACCACATTCTGTTCCTTGTTCCTAAATGTATTTCTTCCAATAACAGACCTAATGTTTAGAATTGGAAGGAAAATCAGCATTGACCGTATTTTGTTGTTTTATTGTCAGCAAAATCGATTTTCAGTCACTTAGTGACCATCCTCAGTACTGTAATATACAATTAAAATTGGTAGCCACTGCAATCAAGCTATAACCACAAGCTTAGAGATATAACCACAAGCTCAAAGCTAAAAAGCTAAATTGCACAAGACTTGCAGGCAGACATAATGTGCTTACAACAACCATATAATAGAAATGGGCAACTAATACGTCTATCAAAACATGCTACCACAATAACAGGCAGCAATGACTGTAGGGCTGCAATAGTAATTTTAAATAGAACTTAGCCGGCCGATGTGGCCGAGCGGTTCTAGGTGCTTCAGTCTGGAACTGCGCGATCGCTACGGTCGCAGGTTCGAATCCAGCCTCGGGCTTGGATGTGTGTGACGTCCTTAGGTTAGTTAGGTTTAAATAGTTCTAAGTCCTAGGGGACTTACGACCTCAGAAGTTAAGTCCCATAGTGCTCAGAGCCAGTTGAACCATTTTGAAATAGAACTTGTAATTAAGGTAACACAGTTATGCAATCAACACTTAGTTACCACAGAGATAATTAAAAATACAGCTGTACCCACACTACATCAGAGATCTGGTAGTGTATGCTAGAGGCAAAAAATTAGCGATAAATGCTGACACTAATTCCAGATTGACCCTCTGGAACTCAGTCAGAACAGATAACAGAGGACGCATAATCTCCGACCGAATACAAGAAACACAATTAGATGTAATGAACACGGAAGGACCTATACCAACATACGCAGGGTTCGATGGCACGAGCAGTGATATCAACTTCACGCTAGCTAATAATGCAGCAATAGCATATGTAACAAGCTGGACTGTAAACGACAACATAGCCAGTAGCGATCACAATGTCATAACATACCCACTAACTCACACTAAGAACACAACGACAAATCTCACACCAGACACTTATTGTTGCACAAAGCAGACTGGAACAAATTAACGGAAATTAAACAACACGATCTACAAAACATCAATCGATTATAGAGCATACATGCACAACATGCACAAAACACATCAATACCGACAGCAAAGAACACAAAACGCTCACCAGTACAATGGACCAACGAACTCAAGGATCCTTTCTTCCAGTAGTACTAGTCCTGCAAGTTTCGCAGGAGAACTTCTGTAAATAGAATGAAGGCTTTCACGACCGGGTGACATGGCTGTTGATATACTTTCCGGGATGTGAGGTCGTGGTCCAAGAACTTTTCTGCTCCTTACGTTTCGTCCAGGACTGCGCTGGACGAAACGTAAGGAGCAGAAAAGTTCTTGGACCACGACCTCACATCCCGGAAAGTATATCAACAGCCAACTTCTGTAAAGTTTGGAAGATAGGAGACGAGGTACTGGCGGAAGTAAAATTTTGAGGACAGGTCGTGAATCGTGCTTGGGTAGCTCAGTCGGTAGAGCACTTGCCCGCGAAAGGCAAAGGTCCCGAGTTCGAGTCTCGGTCCGGCACACAGTTGTAATCTGTCAGGCAGTTTCAAAATCAGCGCACACTCCGCTGCAGAGTGAAAATTTCATTTTCAGTCAGGTAACAGGTCTATAATTTGCCAATAAATAAATAAATAAATAATATACAAATGATCTGGTGGAGAGGTTGGGCAAAGTAGTCGTGGTTGAGTAACTGTAGGAGGACAATGAATAGAAAAACCAATCCTGTTGTGATCGAATACAGTATTTTCAGTGTCCTGTTTGACACCGTCAAGTCGTTTAAACACCTGGGTGTAACGTTGTAAAGCGATTTGAAATGAGACGAGCATGTAATGGTTGAGGTAGAGAAGGCGAATGATAGACCTACGTTTACTGGAAGAATTTTGAAAAAGTGTGTTTCATCTGTATACGAGACCGCATAAATGAAGTTAGAGTGACCTATTCTTGAGTACTGATCGAGTGCTGGGGTCCTCACCAGTTCGGATTAAAGCAAGACATCGGAGCATTTCAGAGACGGACTGCTAGATTTGTTACCGGTAGGTTTGAACAATACGCAAGTGTTAACGGAGATGATTCGGGAACTCAAATGGGAATCCCTGTACGGAAGTCGACGTTCTTTTCGAGAAACAATACTGACAATATTTGGAGAATAGGCATTAAAAACTGACTGTGGAACGATTCCAATGCCGCCAACAAACACTACTTGCCATTAAAATTGCTACACCACAAAGATGATGTGCTACAGAACGAAATTTAACCGACAGGAAGAAGATGCTGTGATATGCAAATGATTAGCTTTTCAGAGCATTCACACAAGGTTGGCGCCGGTGGCGACACCTACAACGTGCTGACATGAGGAGAGTTTCCAACCGATTTCTCAAACACAAACAGCAGTTGACCGGCGTTACCTGGTGAAACATTGTTGTGTATCGAGGAGAAATGCGTACCATCACGTTTCCGACTTTGATAAAGGTCGGATTGTAGCCTATCGCGATTGCGGTATATCGTATGCCGTATTGCTGCTCGCGTTGGTCGGAGATCCAATGAGTATTAGCGAAGTATGGAATCGGTGGGTTCAGGAGAGAAATACGGAACGCCGTCCTGGATCCCAACGGCCTCGTATCACTAGCAGTCGAGATGACAGGCATCATATCCGCAAGGCTGTAAAAGATCGTGCAGCCACGTCTTGACCCCTGAGTCAACAGATGGGGACATTTGCAAGACAACAACCATCTGCACGAACAGTTCGACGACGCTTGCAGCAACACGGACTGTCAGCTCGGAGACGATGGCTGCGGTTACGGTTGACGCTGCATCACAGACAGGAGCGCCTGCGATGGCGTACTCAACGACGAACCTGGGTGCACAAATGGAAAAACGTAATTTTTTCGGATGAATCCAGGTTCTGTTTACAGCATCATGATGGTTGCATCGGTGTTTGGCGACATCGCGGTGAACGCACATTGGAAGCGTGTATTCGTTATCGCCATACTGGCGTGTCACCCGGCGTGATGGTACGGGGTGCCAATTGTTTACACGTCTCGGTCACCTCTTGTCCGCATTGACGGCACTTTGAACAGTGGACATTACATTTCGGATGTGTTACGACCCAAGGCTCTACCCTTAATTCGATCCCTGCGAAACCCTACATTTCAGCAGGACAATGCACGACTGCATGTTGCAGGCCTTTCTGGATACAGAAAATGTTCGACTGCTGCTCTGGCCAGCACATTCTCCAGATGTCTCACCAATTGAAAACGTGTGGTCAATGGTGGCCGAGCAACCAGCTCGTCACGAACTGTGGTATCGTGTTGAAGCTGCATAGGCAGCTGTACCTGTACACGCCATCCAAGCTCTGTTTGACTCAATGCCCAGGCGTATCGAGGCCGTTATTATGGCCAGAGGTGGTTGTTCTGGGTACTGATTTCTCAGGATCTATGCACGAAAATTGTGTGAAAATGTAATGACATGTCAGTTCTAGTATATTATATTTGTCCAATGAATACCAGTTTATCATTTGCGTTTCTCCTTGGTGTAGCAATTTTAATGGCCAGTAGTGTACATTGCTCGTAAGGACCACGAAGATCAGCGAAAGTATGGCTCGTACAAAGGCATGTACGAGGAGAGTCGCTTTTCGTTCGCTTTGTTGGCGTTTCGAACAGAGAAGAAAATGACTAGTAGTGGTACAAGGTACCCTCCACCACGCACCAGACTGTGCCTTGCGGATTACCTATGTAGATGCAAATATGTAGATGTAGATACTGATAGTGATAATGTAGTTCCCTGTGAGACAGCCGTAATTGCTTTTGTGGTAGAGGACTGCAAATACGCCACCAGCAGGGTAACTTGTTTCCGTTGTGGAGGACGAATGTTGACATTTGCCGAGAAGGCTGCCGTCGCATCCGACTGACTCCGCGACACGTAAACAATGCCCGCCAACGCCGCCAAACGACGCCTTTCCCACGATCTATTGTCTTCCGACAAGTGCGGTGTTTATGGCCGAATGACAAGCAGCCTGCGAGATTGCTGGATGCTCGGGTTGGGAATTTCTCACCAGCAGACACGTGGTGCATCCGCCCACGGACAACGAGCCAACAGGGAAGCGAGCAGCGGCAGAGGGCCCAGCGTGGGAAGGCCCGGCCGCTCTGTACCTCAGGGGTGCGTTCCCGGACCTGTGCTAATTTTGGCGTCTACAAAATGTTTGAAACACACTGAACCAATCGAGTAGAATTGCTGTACTGATAAGCACTACCTTCTTCAGGACATTTTAATATTGTAGGATAGGTTAAAAAAAAAGAGTGAAAAATCTTCGTGTTAACCTAGACTTCACCTGTCAACGGTTTGAGGAGTTAAAATAAACGACACGTGGTTCGGATCCTACCTTAAACTGCAGGTCCCCTTTCCCCGGATGGATAACTGTGGCAGATTAGGGCCACACAAAACGCCGAAGTCGAAATGTAACTAGCACCAGGCCATTCAACCATGCGAGATCCTCAGTTTTGCATTGAGTACGATAGGCAGTACTTGCACAGATATGCAGTTAGTTCAATGAATTCATACACTTGCATATACGATGCCTGAATATAGAAGTCAAAAAATGGTTCAAATGGCCCTGAGCACTATGGGACTTACCTTCTGAGGTCATGTCCCCTAGAACTTACTACTACTTAAACCTAACTAACCTAACGACATTACACACATCTATGCCCGAGGCGCGATTCGAACCTGCGACCCTAGCGGTCGCGCGGTTCCAGACTGTAGCGCCTAGAACCGCACGGCCATCCCGGCCGGCAATATAGAAGTCAGTTATCCTACAAAGGCCTACACATAAAATTAATATTTTAACTGAAGAACCCAGAGACATTCTTCAGTTCCACATGTACGGCTCATATAGGGCCGTGGAGAGAAGATCAATTGCAGTGCAAGCGAAGTCATTGAAGCAGTTGAATTTCCTGCGCTCCACATGCGATTTTTATGGCCGGAACCTTAACTCGTGATACCACACTGAACACCCTCTGTTATGTACTTCATGTAGATATGGAATCGATCAATTCATGGACGCCTTACTCTACACCATGCATGACCTATATGGCCCCATAGTAATAGCGGCAAAGAGGATAAAAAATGATCAAATGTGTGTGAAATCTTATGGGACTTAACTGCTAAGGTCATCAGTCCCTAAGCTTACACACTACTTAACCTAAATTATCCGAAGGACAAACACACACACCCACGCCCGAGGGAGGACTCGAACCTCCGCCGGGACCAGCCACACAGTCCATGACTGCAGCGCTCTTAGACCGCTCGGCTAATCCCGCTCGGCAAAGAGCTTGGTTGTGCAGGACTGTACAGACACCTTACGTGTTTTCATCCACAAAATGGACTTAGTTGCAGCAAGACAAATATCCATATGGACAGTCTGACGACATATGCAGCAAAGATCTCTCAGCACAGCCACCGTTATGGTGGCTTCCTCTGACTCAGCAACATAGGGAGAGGTGTCGACACTTGGGCGCCAAACAACAGAACTGGACACAGGAATGACACCACATCGTCTTTTCATGCGTCTCGGTTCTGCCTACAGCATCACGATGGGCGTATCCTTGTGTGGAGTCCCCACAAGGACGACGAACGTTTCCAGATTGCGTTCGTTATCATCATATGAGTTCTGGATCTGCCATGATGGTATGGACTACCAATGGTTTTTTTTTTTATCATCAGTCTTCTGACAGGTTTGATGCGACCTGCCACTGGCTACACGATACGACTGCCTCTGGTCCATACAGTAGGTAATTTTGACATTAACCTTTACGTTTCTGACCTGTTAAGACCAACGGCTGTGCCCTATCTTCAGAGTCTGCGTGATGTTATCTTCCAACAAGATAACGTAGGACCGCGCTTGTGCTGTCCACTGGTACACATACACATGATGATGTTCCGTTATCCAAGCTCAGTTTGGTTCAATGTGCAGTGGGGTTATAACCACTTATGTCTGCCGCCGTGGTCAGAGCAGTGGCATGCCATGCCGAGGGGCCCGGGTTCGATTCCAGGCTTGTCCAGGAGGTTTTCTCCGCTCGAGGTCTGGGTGTTGTGTTGTGCTCATCATCATTTCATCCCCATCTCCGACGAGCAAGTCGCCCAATGTGGCGTCGAATGCAATTAGTATTTGCCCTCGGCAGCCAAACTCCACGCCCACAACGCCGTAGGCTCATTTCCATTTCTGTAGCCACTTATGTTGTCGGAGGTGGCAGATCTGAGTACTAAATTTTGCACAATACCCGAACCCCGATTACATATATATTCATTTAGGCTTACTACTACATGGTCAAGTCACATTAATGTGACGAATTGTCAGAATTGTGAATAAACACCGTTGGCAGCCCAGATGTGCACGAAGAGTGTCAATGAGGTTCTGGAAGGTACTGTCAGGGATGTGGAGCCATGCCAGAACAGTGCTGTGGCCACCTGCACTAGAATCCCCAGTTGAGACTCGATGGCGTGAACATCCCGATCGAGGCGGTCCCACAAACTTTCGATCCAGGGAATTTGATTCCCAGGGGAGTACCGTAATGGTTGTGCTCTTCGAACCACATACATACACTTTCGAGCTGTGAGACTAATTTTCCTTCCAATAGATGCCATCCTGCCAAAGAAAAAACAAGTTGCATGGACAGTTGCACATGGTCCCCCAAGGATAGAGGTATACTTGTCTTGGTCCATTGTGCCTTACAGCGAACGCCATGGGAACATTCCCGAGACCAGCCTGCGGCATTGACCCTTCGCTTTCAGACGTTTCACGCCGTACACGCCAACGGCCATCTGTCATATGGAGCATGAAACGTGATTCATTTGAAAGGGTCACCTGTTGCCTCTCAGTGGACTTTCAGTTCCAGTACTGGTGCTAATTGCAGCTTTCGTCGCTGCATGAGTGCACGAACCACGTGCCTGCTGCTGAGACTCATAGGCAGCAACGTTTGCTGAATGGTCGTTCAGGTGACACTGTTGGTAGACCGTTGGTTCATCTGGACTGTCAGTTGCTCAACAGTTGCTCATCTACTCGCCCATACACATCTCCGCAGCCGCCGTTCATCCCTGTCATCTATGGGCCGTGCACCAGATTAGGGTACAGCCACTTTGTGCCATGTACGGCATATCAGGCAGCACGTGAACAGCTTAGACACTTAAAGCACTCCGTCTTCAGGCCACGAGTGGCTTACCGGGACCATCCGACCGCCGTGTCATCCTCAGTGGAGGATGCAGAGAGGAGGGGCGCGGGTTCAGCACACCGCTCTCCCGGTTGTTATGATGGTATTCTTGACCGAAGCCGCTACTATTCGGTCGATGAACTCCTCGATTGGCATCACGAGGCTGAGTGCACCCCGAAAAATGGCAACAGCGCATGGTGGATGGACAGTCAGCCATCCAAGTGCCGACCACGCCCAACAGCGCTTAACTTCGGTGATCTCACGGGAACCGGTGTATCCACTGCGGCAACGCCGTTGCCTTAGACACTTAGCCACTCTTGGTCCGAAAACCAATGATGATCCCTTTGGGGCGTCAGAAAAAGCGCTCCATTTCCACATTACGAAAACGTCTACGCTGTCCCGCCCCCCCCCCCTCCTCCCTCGCCGACATCCTTTATATACCCTCCACTGCTAGTGCTGCCACCAACGGTCTGCGGGTGGTTATTGCACGTTGACGTCGGACGTAGGCCGTGGTCGCATCAGCTTGACTGGACCATGTATACTGTTAAACGCAAAATACATTAAAATTGCTACACCAGGAAGATGACGTGCTACAGACGCGAAATTTAACCGACAGGAAGAAGATGCTGTGCAAATGATTAGCTTTTCAGAGCATTCACAAAAGGTTGGCGCCGGTGGCGACACCTACAACGTGCTGACGTGAGCAAACTTTCCACCGATTTCTCATTCACAAACAGCAGTTGACCGAAGTCTCCTGGTGAAACGTTGTTGTCATGCTTCGTGTAAGGAGGACAAATGCGTACCATTACGTTTCCGACTTTGATAAAGATCAGAGTGTAGCCTACGGGATTGCGGTTTATCGTATCCCGACATTGCTGCTCGCGTTGGTCGAGATCCAATGACTGTTAGCAGATTATGGAATCAGTGGATTCAGGAGGGTAATACGGAATGCCGTGCTGGATCCCAAAGGCCTCGTATTACTGGCAGTCGAGGTGACAGGAATCTTACTCGCATGGCTGTAGCGGATCGTGCAGCCACGTCTCAATCCCTGAGTGAACAGATGGGGACGTTTGCAAGACAACAATCATCTGCACGAACAGTTCGACGACGTTTGCAGCAGCATGGACTACCAGCTCGGAGACCGCGCATGCGGTTATCCTTGACGCTGCATCACAGACAGGAGCGCCTGCGATGGTGTACTCAACGACGAACCTGGGTGCAGGAATGGCGAAACGTCATTTTTTCGGATGAATCCAGGTTCTGTTTATAGCATCATGATGGACACATCCGTGTTTGGCGACACACATTGGAAGCGTGTATTCGTCATCGTCATACTGGCAGCCGGCGGGAGTGGCCGAGCGGTTCTAGGCGCAACGATCTGGAACCGTGCGACCGCTACGGTAGCAGGTTCGAATCTTGCCTCGGGCATGGATGTGTGTGATGTCCTTTGGTTTGTTAGGTTTAAGTAGTTCTAAGCTCTAGGGGACTGATGACCAAAGAAATTGAGTCCCATAGTGCTCAGAGCCATTTGATCGCCATACTGGCGTATCACCCGGCGTGATGGTATGGGTTGCCATTGGTTACACGTCTCGGTCACATCTTGTTCGCATTGACTGCACTTTGAACAGTGGACGCTACATTTCAGACGTGTTACGACCTGTGGCTCTACCCTTCCTTCGATCCCTGCGAAACCCTACATTTCAGCAGGATAACGCACGACCGCATGTTGCAGGTCGTGTACGGGCCTATCTGGATACAGAAAATGTTCGACTGCCGCCCTGGCCAGCACATTCTACAGATCTCTCACGAATCGAAAACGTCTGGACTATGTTGGCCGAGCAACTGGCTCGTAACAATACGCCAGTCACTACTCTTGATGAACTGTGGTTACTTGTTGAAGCTGCATGGGCTGTACCTATACACGCCATCCAAGCCCTGTTTGACACAATGCCCAGGCGTATCAAGGCCGTTATTACGGCCAGAGGTGGTTGTTCTGGGTACTGATTTCTCAGGATCTATGCACCCAAATTGCGTGAAAATGTAATCACATGTCAGTTCTAGTATAATATATCGGTCCAGTGAATACCCGTTTATCATCTGCATTTCTTCTGGGTGTTGTAATTTTAATGGCCAGTAGTGTAGTAATTTTTTTATATTCTATCTTTCCTGATGTTCTAGTCTTAATAGCTAGACCCAATCGTGGACGACGTCATTGCCAAGATCGACGTTGTTTCAGTTGTGCAATAGTTTTCATTTTCGTTGCCCAAGCGGCATGTCGTGTGACTCAATAGTGGGCTGTCATTCAGATATCATTGAGCGACTGCAGGGTCAGCTACGCGTTGTTTTTGTTTTGTTATGTTCCGGTGGACAGCACCCGTTCACAGATCAGACGTAACCGGGCTGGCGATATTTGTGACAGCGTAATCGGCAGCATCTGCCAGCGGTGCGAGAGCATCCGGGAAGTTCCACGGTCACTGCTCGCATTCCTCCACGCAGCTGTGATTGGCAATAGGCAAGGTGCACCGCAATCAGGTCTGGCTGAAGAACACCAATCACTTTGTCAACTATGGTCTGCCATTCCACAAATTATTGTATGGATTCATGATTTCCAGCCCATTTAATTTGTTGGCTTTTACATCACGAACTGCTGTTAAAAGCCGGCCGGTGTGGCCGAGCGATTCTAGGCGCTTCAGTCTGGAACCGCGCCACCACTACGGTCGCAAGTTCGAATCCTGCCTCGGGCATGGATGTGTGTGATGCCCTTAGGTTGGTTAGGTTTAAGTAGTTCTAAGTTGTAGGGGACTGATGACCTCAGATGTTAAGTCCCATAGTGCTCAGAGCCATTTCAAACATTTTTTCTGCTGTTAAAAATTTCTACATCTGCACCATCAAACATAGCAGTGGAGGTAAAAATACGGTGGGAGGTACGCCGGTACGCCATTTCACATTATCTTGATAGGTTCCGTTGTTTAACTCAGTTAACACAAAAACATAATTTATAGTTCCATAAAATGTCTAAACTATAATTTCTTAAGTTGTTGTTGTTGTTGTTGTGGTCTTCAGTCCAAAGACTGGTTTGATCCAGCTCTCCAAGTTACTCTAACCTGTGCAAGCGTCTTCATCTGCTAGTAATTTGGTTTTCCATTACGGTTTTTACCCTCCCCCGCCTCCTCCCCGACACGTCCCTCCAGTACAAAATTGGGGATCCCTTCAAGTCTCACCAGCCGATCCCTTCTTCTAGTCAGGTTGTGCCAGAAATTTCTTTGCTCCCCAATTCTATTCCTGATTAGTTACGTAATCTACCAACTTCATCAATTGATTTTTTATCATAATATGACGCTTTCAGTGACAATGTTTTATTTGCCTTTTATGTTATAATGTGCTTCGAGGTTGCTATTCGATTTCAAGCGCTACATCGAAGTTTTATAGGCGTTACATCCCATTCGTTTGGTCACGAAATTTTTATCTTCTTCATTGGGGAAAAACTTCCACATTTGCACTTAAAATTCTTTTTTTATTTTTTTTTATTGAATTTCAATTCCCCCCGAAGGGGGCGGGCTGGCAGCAGCTTGGTATGCCGCTCTTCAGCCTACAGACTGTGTTAGAAAGATGAAAAGAAGAAATAATAAAAACAGGCGATAAAATTGGAGACTTAAAGAGTAACATGGCGAAAAGAAATCGTGGAACTTAAAACAAAGAACAGAGGGATTATGATGCTAATAAAATACATACGAAACAGACAGGTAAAACAATAGACAGACAATTAAAGCAACACGGCGACAGTCTGGTTTTTTGTTCGCAAAGGACATAAAATTCACACCTAGCGACAGCATGGTTTCTGTTCGCAACACGAGAAAGACGAACAACACTGTACAGTCACTGGAACACTGCACTAAAAAGTTGGCAAATGTGACATACCACAGCCGAGAGCAGGTGGGGGGAAACTGGACAGATGATGGGAAAATAAAAAAGGGGGGAAAGGAGAGTAAAAGCAAAGGGGGGAGACGGGAAAGGAGCCGATGGAGGATGAGGACCCATAAGAGGGGTGGGGGGCAGACGCGACAGGGAGTGAGGTAGGCAGAGGAGGGGAATACAGTAGGACTCGGGGGGGGGGGGAGAAGGGAGGTAGGGAGAGGTGTAGTGGGGAGAAAACAGTATGGAAGGGGGAGAAGAGGGAGCCCAGGGAAAGGACAGAGGAAAAGAGAGGGAGTGAGGATCAGAGTTGATAGGAGGGATAAATGGAGGGAGAGAGGCCATCATCCGGGAGGGGGAGTTGATGGAAGCCACCTTGTGAAAGGAGATGTAGGGTGTAGAGATGGAGGGTAGGGGGGACACAACGGTGAAGACATGGCAGGGGGCGGGGATGGGAGACGAGAGGAGCAACCAGGGGGTGAGGGGGTTCAAGACGGCGGGAGGTGTAGAGGATGCGGATATGTTCGAGGAATAGGAGCAGATGGGGGAAAGGAATGAGATCATAGAGGATCCGTGTGGGGGACGGGAGGCGTATACGGAAGGCGAGGTGGAGTGCATGACACTCAAGGATCTAGAGGGACTTTGAGGAGTCGGAGGCAGTTGTGGGCTTTGGATTGGATGGAGCAGAGATGAGGGATCCAGGTGAGGTGATGGTCAATGGTGAGGCCAAGGTAGGTGAGGGTGGGGGTGAGGTGGACAGGACGTGCGCAGACAGTAAGGGAGAAATCCAGGAGCGGGAAGGAGCGAGTGGTACGACCTACGACGATTGCCTGGGTCTTGGAAGGGTTGAGTTTCAGGAGCCACTGGTTACACCGTGCAGCAAAAAGGTCAAGGTGATTCTGGAGAAGGCGTTGGGACCGTTGGAGGTTAGGAGCGAGGGCGAGGAATGCGGTGTCATCAGCATATTGCAAGAGGTGTACTGGTGGGGGGGGGGGGTTGGGGCATATCTGCCGTGTACAGGAGGTAGAGGAGAGGGGAGAGGACAGAGCCCTGGGGCACACCCGCAGAGGGGTAGAAGGTGTGGGAATTGGCATTATGGGTGGTAACATAGGAGGGGCGGTTGGAGAGGAAGGAGGCCACCAGACAGATGTAGTTGATAGGAAGGGCGTAGGTTTGGACACTTAAAATTCAAAGAACGTACCATTTCTATGGCTGTACTGCACGTACTTAGTAGGAGAGGATAAATAAAATACTGCGACTGAAGACGTCGTACTGCCAACAAAAATATCCATAACGTGTGGCATTCACTGGCAAACTCTGTGTGGAAAGGTACGAAGGGTGTTAAATACGCAATGCAACACAATTTTTTCCTCGGGCGATTTCGGTTGAAAAAATGCGGAATTTGTTGTGAGACCTCGTAAAATATTCCCACTTCTGCACCTGTAGTTTTATGAAGTTCCGATAGGTGGCGACGCTGTACCTAGCCTTCAAAATGGCATCTGTAACGGAGATGTATTCCAAGCAGAGTGGTGGTGGTTAGTGTTTAACGTCCCGTCGACAACGAGGTCATTAGAGACGGAGCGCAAGCTCGGGTTAGGGAAGGATTGGGATGGAAATCGGCCGTGCCCTTTCAAAGGAACCATCCCGGCATTTGCCTGAAACGATTTAGGGAAATCACGGAAAACCTAAATCAGGATGGCCGGAGAGGGGATTGAACCGTCGTCCTCCCGAATGCGAGTCCAGTGTGCTAACCACTGCGCCACCTCGCTCGGTTTCCAAGCAGAGAGCTGTAATTGGACTCCTTTTTGGCGGAGAAAACAGAGCATCGCATGAAACTTCCTGGCAGATTAAAAATGTGTACCGGTCCGAGACTCGAACGCGGGAATTAGAGCTGTGAGGACGGGGCGTGAGTCGTGCTTGGGTAGCTCAGATGGTAGACCACTTGCCCGGGAAAGGCGAAGGTACCGACTTCGAGTCTCATTCCAGCACACAGTTTTAATCTTCCAGGAAGTTTCATATCAGCGCACACTCCGCTGCAGAGTGAAAATTTCATTCAGAGCATCGCACATATTAATAGGCGCTTGGAGAATGTCCACGGAGACCTGGCAGTGAACGAAAGCACGGTGAATCTTAGGGCAACAAGGTTTCGTGAAATCTGACCAGTCTCCCCCGTGCAAGTCGCTCGCTCACTTGTGTGACTCCTGCAGTGTTTAAACGTGCGGACACTCTCTTTGGAGGTGATAGACGTATCATGATGAAACACCTCTCTGTATAACTGAACGTCTTTGTTGGTATTGCTTATATACCACCACTTCAGGTACCCAAAGTTGTGTGCCCGATGGGTTAATTGCCTCTTAACAGAAGATGATAAAGATCAACAAAGAACCATCTGTGTGGAATTGCTTACACGTTACACCTTTTTTTGGTCTACCTTTTTCAGGCAGTGATGCATGGGCTCATCACTTCGAACTGGGAACAAAATGGCAATCCATTCAGTGGCCCCGTACCACCTCTCCACCGAAGAATACGTTCAAAACCGCACCCTGAGCTGGTAGAGTAATTTCGACGGTCTTCTCGTACTCTGAAGGCGTTATTCTTTTTGATGTCCACCCTCGTGGTACGAGGTGCATTCAAGTTCTAAGGCCTCCGATTTTTTTTCTCCGGACTGGACAGATATAGAAACATGCGCATTGTTTTAAAATGAGGCCGCGTTCATTGTCAATATGTCCCATAGATGGCAGCACCGTATGGCAGATGGAATTTTACCGCCAGTGGCGAGAATGAGAACTGTTTTAAATACTTAAAATGGCGACGTTTTCCTTACTTTAACAGCGTGCAATCATTCGTTTTCTGAATTTGCGTGGTGTGAAACCAATTGAAATTCATCGACAGTTGAAGGAGACATGTGGTGATGGAGTTATGGATGTGTCGAAAGTGCGTTCGTGGGTGCGACAGTTTAATGAAGGCAGAACATTGTGTGACAACAAACCGAAACAACCTCGGGCTCGCACAAGCCGGTCTGACAACATGATCGAGAAAGTGAAGAGAATTGTTTTGGGGGAACGCCGAATGACTGTTGAACAGATCGCCTCCAGAGTTGGCATTTCTGTGGGTTCTGTGCACACAATCCTCCATGACGACCTGAATATGCGAAAAGTGTCATCCAGGTGGGTGCCACGAATGCTGACGGACGACCACACGGCTGCCCGTGTGGCATGTTGCCAAGGAATGTTGACGCGCAACGACAGCACGAATGGGACTTTCTTTTCGTCGGTTGTGACAATGGATGAGACGTGGATGCCATTTTTCAATCCAGAAACAAAGCGCCAGTCAGCTAATGGAAGCACACAGATTCACCGCCACCAAAAAAATTTCGGGTAACCGCCAGTGCTGAAAAAATGATGGTGTCCATGTTCTGGGACAGCGAGGGCGTGATCCTTACCCATTGCGTTCCAAAGGGCGCTACGGTAACAGGTACATCCTACGAAAATGTTTTGAAGAACAAATTCCTTCCTGCACTGCAACAAAAACGTCCGGGAAGGGCTGCGCGTGTGCTGTTTCGCCAAGACAACGCACCCGCACATCGAGCTAACGTTACGCAACAGTTTCTTCGTGATAACAACTTTGAAGTGATTCCTCATGCTCCCTACTCACCTGACCTGGCTCCTAGTGACTTTTGGCTTTTTCCAACAATGAAAGACACTCTCCGTGGCCGCACATTCACTAACCGTGCTGCTATTGCCTCAGCGATTTTCCAGTGGTCAAAACAGACTCCTAAAGAAGCCTTCGCCGCTGCCATGGAATCATGGGGTCAGCGTTGTGAAAAATGTGTACATCTGCAGGGCGATTACGTCGAGAAGTAACGCCGTAGATTTCGGGTGAGTAGTTAATTAGAAAAAAAATCGGAGGCCTTAGAACTTGAATGCACCTCGTACAACGATCATCTCTGATGTGTATTGTCCTATCTTCAGGAAATAGATGGAACGTCTTCAGCGAGTTCGTCGCCACAAAAATTCAAAACGAACTTCTCCTTCACCGTGAAAACAAAAAACCATACACAAATCTGCTCACCTGACAGGAGCTCACAACTTCATTGAACTGTTCTTCCTCCTCCATCCTATAGCCTGGATCTCGCACCTTCTGACTTTTGTCTCCCTGGGAAGCCGTACGTGGGTGATGAGGAGGTTATTCACGCAGCAAGTCGTTGGCTCCAACGTCGGCCAGTAGAGTGGTACGATGAGGGTGTAAGTGCCAGTAAGGTGGCGTCAGATCGTTGCATTGAACGGAGATTACGTTGAAAAATAGAGCTTTGCAGCCAAAAGAGTGGGGAGTAATATGGAGTACTGGAATCCTCAATAAAACCAAATTGCTTTCAGAAAAATATGTTTTGCACTACTGCTTGAACGACACTCCTATGCTATATTCTGTAATTTGTTGAAATGGTTGGTTGATTCGGGGGAGGGGACCAAGCAGAGAGGTCATCACTCACATCGGATTAGGGAAGGACAGGGAAAGAAATCGGCCGCATGCTTTCAAAGGAACCATCCCAGCATTTGCCTGAAGCGATTTAGGGAAATCATGTGAAACCTAAATCAGGATGGCCGGACGGGGGTTTGAAGGGTCGTCTTCTCGAATGCGAGTCCAGTGTGTGCTAACCACTGAGCTACCCCGCTCGCTTGTTAAAAATTTAGAATCTGTAGCGTACTCCGTAAAAAGTGATAAAACAACATATTCCACGGTTGGCTCGTTACCGTTTCGTACGATTTTTTAGTAAAGAAGAGAGCAGCGTATAGAATTTTCGAGTGGATAATCGATTGCATTGAAGAGTTCCTAGCAATCTGAACTCAGCATGTCAGTTTTATGGTAGAGGTACCGTCAGAAGCGATGGTAGGGTCTGGCGAGGCATGCTATGATGATGTATAGAGTCAATTGCCTGGACGATTAGTTTGTATGTAGTGCTTAGATTTTTATACAAAAACGGCGAAGCTTTTTAGCCTAATTACATTTTGCTGTATCGTATTCACATATGCTGACTCGGTGTGACTGGAATATTGTTTGTGCTCCAGTCCAGAATATTGCCATCATAGACCGAAATAAATTACCTGGTGTAAGATATTGTGGTGCGTTACGAATAAATATGAGGAATAACTGTTTAACTGTCACAAAAGTTTAGTCAGATTCAGAGGCGTCACAGAAGCGTCCACCCAAATGAATTAGAAGTCGTCAGAAGAAAGTTTTTGGCCATTGCGGGAAACCTTACTCAAAACTGTTCCGACAAGCATATTTTCCACTTAATGAGCGGAATGGCGGACATACGAGTATATAGCTCTTCGTTGTTCAGAACGCTGCTTGCTATAGGGAAGACATCTACCTATAATTTTCCCTTCTCTGTCCTGCTCTCACAGGCTGTTAATTTCTTTCATGGAGCGTTAAAACTCTTCAGTACAAAGCTCATTTTTAGAAGGGTATGGGAAAACAAACATCTCAGCTGAATTGCTTTGCCAGTGTGTGTTCCTCGGGTGGGGCCGCCATTGAATTTATCTGACGCCCCCTCTGACGACTGCTCCGCACCTGCAGCCCGCTCTTCTTAACTAATGAAGATAATCTTCTTAAATTAATCGCACACAGGTGTGGACCAATGTTGACCGCAAGCGGTGACAACACAGCCGTAGGAAAAGGAAGCGGCTGTAGTGAAGAACTCAAACCCTCTGTTTTTCCTTAGACTTTTGGCGTCATATGTAGATCGCGTCTAGGATATTTCTGTTTGTATGTTTTAGTTGTAAGTCGTGTGTTTTGCTCATAATGTATCATATATATCTCGTTTTCAATTATATTATATACCGTTCTCATATAAGTCTTTTTATGGGGTTGAGAGATTTACCTATAGCGTCAATACAGGTCCAAGGTAAGTTTTCTTGTGTCATGCCATTTTGTGTACAGTACATACGACTGCGTGATGGAAAGTAATAACTCGGAATTTTTATGTAAAAACTCTGAAAGAGTATTAAATATCGAAATGAATGCTCCAAACCACCTGCAAGAAGGTAATATGTCTATTCGGAAATGTCTTCCTGATATCTCGGTAACTATAATATCTCTTCTACTTATCGAAACATGCAAATAAATGTTGACCGTTCTTTACTCTGATGCTATATATTTACAAAATATATACAGCTTACATCAAATGATGTTACCTACCGTTGTTCTTATTCTCCATTATATTTTTATCTATGGTCCCTGTAAGTTTTGTTTGCTATTTTTATAAGTATTTTCGTGTTCTATTGTATCAACAAAGTTTTCTAGAGAGCATTTATGTTTAAAATCTGTGTGTAAATTTAGAATTTTCTGTGGATACATCTTTGTATGAATATAACTTTCCACTTCTTCGAGAATGTCATAGTACGTGCTTTCGGTATTTTGCGTAATATGTACAGGGTGATTCAAAAAGAATACCACAACTTTAGGAATTTAAACTCTGCAACGACAAAAGGCAGAGCTAAGCACTATCTGTCGGCGAATTAAGGGAGCTATAAAGTTTCATTTAGTTGTACATTTGTTCGCTTGAGGCGCTGTTGACTAGGCGTCAGCGTCAGTTGATGCTAAGATGGCGACCGCTCAACAGAAAGCTTTTTGTGTTATTGAGTACGGCAGAAGTGAATCGACGACAGTTGTTCAGCGTGCATTTCGAACGAAATATGGTGTTAAACCTCCTGATAGGTGGTGTATTAAACGTTGGTATAAACAGTTTAAAGAGAATGGGTGTTTGTGCAAAGGGAAAAGTTCTGGACGGCCGAGAACGAGTGATGAAAATGTAGCACGCATCCAGCAAGCATTTGTTCGCAGCCCAGGAAAATCGACTCGCAGAGCTAGCAGAGAGCTGCAAATTCCATAATCAACTGTATGGAGAGTCCTACGAAAAAGGTTAGTTATGAAACCTGAACGTCAACTACCCGAGGCGATGGATCGGCCGCCAGGCAGCCCGTGACAGAGCACTTCATCACTGGCCTCCAAGAAGCCCTGATCTTACCCCCTGCGATTTTTTCTTATGGGTGTATGTTAAGGATATGGTGTTTCGGCCACCTCTCCCAGTCACCATTGATGATTTGAAACCAGAAATAACAGCAGCTATCCAAACTGTTACGCCTGATATGCTACAGAGAGTGTGGAACGAGTTGGAGTATCAGGTTGATATTGCTCGAGTGTCTGGAGGGAGCCATATTGAACATCTCTGAACTTGTTTTTGAGTGAAAAAAAAACCTTTTTAAATACTCTTTGTAATGATGTATAACAGAAGGTTATATTACGTTTCTTTCATTAAATACACATTTTTAAAGTTGTGGTATTCTTTTTGAATCACCCTGTATTTAATAACATGTTACGTTACTGCAGCTGCTTTGGAGCCTTTATTTCCATAATGTCTTATATTTACATATACTATGCAGCGTTTCCAACAGAACGCAAAAGAAAAGAATTGTAAATACAGCACTGGCCTTTAAAAATTGCTACACCAAGAAGAAATGCAGATTATAAACGGGTATTGATTGGACAAATATATTATACTAGAACTGACGTGTGATTACATTTTCACGCAATTTGGATGCATAGATCCTGAGAAATCAGTACCGAGAACAACCACCTTAAGCGTAGTAACGGCCTTGATACGCCTGGGCATTGAGTCAAACAGAGCTTGGATGGCTTGTACAGGTACAGCTGCCCATGAAGCTACAACACGATACCACAGTCCGTCAAGAATAGTGACTGGCGTATTGTGAAGAGACAGTTGCTCGGCCACCATTGACCAGACGTTTTCAATTGGTGAGATATCTGGAGAATGTGCTGGCCAGGGCAGCAGTCGAACATGTTCTGTATCCAGAAAGGCCCGTACAGGACCTGCAACATGCGGTCGTGCATTATCCTGCTGAAATGTAGGGTTTTGCAGGGATCAAATGAAGGGTAGAGCCACGGGTCGTAACACATCTGAAATGTAACGTCCACTGTTCAAAGTGCCGTCAATGCGAACAAGAGGTGACCGAGACATGTAACCAATGGCACCCCATACCATCACCCTGAGTGATACGCCACTATGGCGATGACGAATACACGCTTCCAATGTGCGTTCACCGCGATGTCACCAAACACGGATGCGACCATCGTGATGGTGTAAATAGAACCTGGATTCATTCGAAGAAATGACGTTTTGCCATTCGTGCACCCAGGTTCGTCGTCGAGTACACCATCGCAGGCGCTACTGTCTCTAATGCAGCGTCAAGGGTAACCGCAGCCACGGTCTCCGAGATGATAGTCCGTGCTGCTGCAAACGTCGTTGAACAGTTCGTGCAGATAGTTGTTGTCTTGCAAACGGCCCCATCTGTTGACAGGGATCGAGACGTGCCTGCACGAACCGTTACAGTCATGCGGATAAGATGCCTGTTATGTCGACTGCTAGTGTGATACGAGGCCGTTGGGATCCAGCACGGCGTTCCGTATTAGCCTCCTGAATCCACCGATTCCATATTCTGCTAACAGTCATTGGATCTCGACCAACGCGGGCAGCAATGTCGCGATACGATAAACCGCAATCACAATAGGCCACAATCCGACCTTTATCAAAGTCGGAAACGTGATGGTACGCGCCGGCCGCGGTGGTCTAGCGGTTCTGGCGCTGCAGTCCGGAACCGCGGGACTGCTACGGTCGCAGGTTCGAACCCTGCCTAGGGCATGGGTGTATGTGATGTCCTTAGGTTAGTTAGGTTTAAGTAGTTCTAAGTTCTAGGGGACTTATGACCTAAGATGTTGAGTCCCATAGTGCTCAGAGCCATTTGAACCATTTTTTTTTATGGTACGCATTTCTCCACCTTAGACGAGGCATCACAACAACGTTTCACCAGGCAACGCCGTTCAACTGCTGTTTCTGTATGAGGAATCGGTTGGAAACTTTCCTCATGTCAGCACGTTGTAGGTGTCGCCACAGGCGCCAACCTTGTGTGAATGCTCTGAAAAGCTAATCATTTGCATATCACAGCATGTTCTTGCTGTTGGTTAAATTTAGCGTCTGTAGCACGTCATCTTCGTGGTGTAGCAATTTTAATGGCCAGTAGTGTAAATTTGCAGTTCTTAGAGAATGATAGTGCGTCCTTTCGGTATTTTGCGTAATATTTCAAACGCAGTTTTAATTTTCTTCGCTTTGCGGTGTTGAGTTTTCTGGTGTAAATAGACTTAAGCACCAGCGCAAATGTAAAAGGTAAAACAGGCACAGTTTACGTACAGATAATCTTATTAATGGTATTCCGCAGTTCACTTGATAACAGCTATAAGCCGAAACTAGAACTGTCGTGTAAAATATTAAAAAAAAACAACATGTTAACTTACTGCAGCTGCTTTGGAGAGTTTATTTCGATAATGTCTTATACTTACATATACTATGCAGCGTGTCCAATAGAACGTAAAACAAAATAATTTTAAATAGAATAAACGTTATTAATGTTCTACATCTTTATTCTTCTTGTCCATGTTTGTTCCTGAGCGTAGTCACATGTCCAAAAGAACACACACCATACAATCATATTTGCCTCGATTGGCAATGACTGTACAACCTTCACTGCGAATGTACAATATAGTTCGATCTCCAGCGGTAATCTAACAATAGCGAACGTGGAGCACGTGGACGAAGCTGTAGATAGGTGGCTCAAGATAGGATTTTGTGTTTTCTGGGCAGCGTGTTGAGATAGCCCGTGCATTTGCTGTATTCAGTGTGCAGTAATGGTGCCTGCCCGATAAGCAGGAGATCCCGGTTTCGAGTCCTGTTCAGGCCCACATTTTCACTCGTAGCTGCTGTTCCCGCATAAAGTCCCGACGCAGTTGATATCATCAGTTCTTTCCATTTCCTTTTCTTTCTCTCTGCCTCCACTTTCAATTTACATAATTTATTGAGCGAGCGACAACCTCAGATCTGCTTGCACCGCATCATCACTATCAAAGGGGAGTGTTCGAAGCTGTTCTGTAAAAGATGAAAAAGGAATGGGACCAAGTCGCGACTGAACGGAAGATGATCCATGACAGTAAAGCCAAGGTGTCGGATAGCTGCAGATGTCGCAGTGTTTGTATGTGGTCTGGAATGTTATGCTGAAGGGGAAGGGTGCACCATGCGTGAAGAAACTCTTCGAAACTCGATTACATCACGCTGTTTCTCGCGCGTCGACGTAGTTAACGGTACGCACCGCCATGTTAGCAACGGCCTTGCTGCAGTGGATACACCGGTTCCCGTGAGATCACCGAAGTTAAGTGCTGTCGGGCGTGGTCGGCACTTGGATGGGTGACCATCCAGGCCGCCATGCGCTGTTGCCATTTTTGGGTTGCACTCAGCCTCGTGATGCCAATTGAGGAGCTACTCGACCGAATAGTAGCGGCTTCGGTCAAGAATACCATCATAACGACCGGGAGAGCGGTGTGCTGACCCCACGCCCCTCCTATCCGCATCCTCCACTGAGGATGACACGGCGGTCGGATGGTCCCGGTAGGCCACTTGCGGCCTGAAGACCGAGTGCTTTGAGCGAGTGTACCGCCATGTTACACACGACAATTTGAACATCTCTAGCGGCAAAGGATTCCTAACTTTGTTGATAGGAATAATGAAGATGTAAACTGTTAGCACGTTCATTTAATTTAGAAAGCTTTAAGAGATTTCACATAAAAAATTTGGGGGTATTACTACTCAGCACACCCTCGTACTATTCCTACATATCTAATGTAGCTGCGTTAATACACTCCTGGAAATGGAAAAAAGAACACATTGACACCGGTGTGTCAGACCCACCATACTTGCTCCGGACACTGCGAGAGGGCTGTACAAGCAATGATCACACGCACGGCACAGCGGACACACCAGGAACCGCGGTGTTGGCCGTCGAATGGCGCTAGCTGCGCAGCATTTGTGCACCGCCGCCGTCAGTGTCAGCCAGTTTGCCGTGGCATACGGAGCTCCATCGCAGTCTTTAACACTGGTAGCATGCTGCGACAGCGTGGACGTGAACCGTATGTGCAGTTGACGGACTTTGAGCGAGGGCGTATAGTGGGCATGCGGGAGGCCGGGTGGACGTACCGCCGAATTGCTCAACACGTGGGGCGTGAGGTCTCCACAGTACATCGATGTTGTCGCCAGTGGTCGGCGGAAGGTGCACGTGCCCGTCGACCTGGGACCGGACCGCAGCGACGCACGGATGCACGCCAAGACCGTAGGATCCTGCGCAGTGCCGTAGGGGACCGCACCGCCACTTCCCAGCAAATTAGGGACACTGTTGCTCCTGGGGTATCGGCGAGGACCATTCGCAACCGTCTCCATGAAGCTGGGCTACGGTCCCGCACACCGTTAGGCCGTCTTCCGCTCACGCCCCAACATCGTGCAGCCCGCCTCCAGTGGTGTCGCGACAGGCGTGAATGGAGGGACGAATGGAGACGTGTCGTCTTCAGCGATGAGAGTCGCTTCTGCCTTGGTGCCAATGATGGTCGTATGCGTGTCTGGCGCCGTGCAGGTGAGCGCCACAATCAGGACTGCATACGACCGAGGCACACAGGGCCAACACCCGGCATCATGGTGTGGGGAGCGATCTCCTACACTGGCCGTACACCACTGGTGATCGTCGAGGGGACACTGAATAGTGCACGGTACATCCAAACCGTCATCGAACCCATCGTTCTACCATTCCTAGACCGGCAAGGGAACTTGCTGTTCCAACAGGACAATGCACGTCCGCATGTATCCCGTGCCACCCAACGTGCTCTAGAAGGTGTAATCAACTACCCTGGCCAGCAAGATCTCCGGATCTGTCCCCCATTGAGCATGTTTGGGACTGGATGAAGCGTCGTCTCACGCGGTCTGCACGTCCAGCACGAACGCTGGTCCAACTGAGGCGCCAGGTGGAAATGGCATGGCAAGCCGTTCCACAGGACTACATCCAGCATCTCTACGATCGTCTCCATGGGAGAATAGCAGCCTGCATTGCTGCGAAAGGTGGATATACACTGTACTAGTGCCGACATTGTGCATGCTCTGTTGCCTGTGTCTATGTGCCTGTGGTTCTGTCAGTGTGATCATGTGATGTATCTGACCCCAGGAATGTGTCAATAAAGTTTCCCCTTCCTGGGACAATGAATTCACGGTGTTCTTATTTCAATTTCCAGGAGTGTAGATTCATCTGTACCGTAGCCCGATGTGCAGGTTAGGTCTGAAAGTAATGGTTCTATTGTGAATTGACAAAGCAAACAAATCTGTTTTGCAATTACATATACTGGATGTTTCACAATTCATGTTACGCAGTTCTAGAGATTTTAGAGGGGACTTAGTAAATAACGTTTTACACAGGATCGCAGATCTGGAAACGTCATCGAACTACGCTACAGGGCGTATAATTTGTAGGCGCCTGCGCCTGCGCCTGCGCCTGCCCACCGTTGGGCATTCGTGGCCTATTCGGGTGGAGTTCTTGTAGTACAGGGTGTTTCAAAAAGAATATACGTATTTCGAATGCATGTATTTATTAAACTTTAGAACATACGAATATGAAACATTACACACATATTTACGAACCTCTGAAGTTCAGAATACAGATGTTCAGTGTGTCCTCCATCAGCGACACGAACAATATCACATCGATACTCAAATCCCTCCCATACTCGGGCAACCATGTCCTTCGTCACTGAAGTTATGACAGTACGGATCCGGTTCTTCAACTCTTCCAGGTTCCGTGGGAGCGTGTTACATAGACGTTGTCTTCGACGAAACCCCACAGGAAGGAGTCAGAGGGTGTCAAATCCGGTGACCGTGGAGCCCAGCTGAGACATGCGAAGTCGCCAGCTCCTTGACGACCAATGCAACGGTCCGGTAGAGTTCCATTCAGATATTTACGCACTTGGCGGCTCCACTGAGTGGAAAACGAAGTTGTCTTCGTCCAACCTCGGAAACAACCAGTTTTATAACATAGCCAGATACTGCTGACAGTTAACCGTGTTTTCATCAAAGAAGAATGGGCAGTAAACAGATGATCTGGATATCGCAAAAATCACATCGACTTTGGACGGATCTCGTACATGTTCAGTGGGTGCATTTGGGTTCTGTAGGACCCAAATTCGAACATTGTTTGTTTACCTGACCACTAACATGGAAAGTCGCTTCATCACTGAACACGATGCATTGTGCGAAAGTGTAATAATTGTCAATAGCATCAAGAATCTCGTTACAAAATGCCACGCGTTTGCCTTTGTCGTCAGGACGCAGAGCTTGTAACAGCTGTAAGTCGTACGGCTTCTTAGGCAACCGACGTCTCAAAACATGCCAAATTATTGTTGTAGGCAGTTGTAACTCCCGACTGCCACTACGAGTTGATTTTGAAGGACTACGTTGGAAAGCAGTCTGAATTCGTGCAACAGTTTCTTCAGGAACACGAGGACGGTCAGGCCTCTTTCCTTTACATACAGCCGGCCGTTGTGGCCGAGCGGTTCTAGACGCTTCAGTTCGGAACCGCGCTGCTGCTACGGTCGCAGGTTCGAATCATGCCTCGGGCATGCATGCGTGTGATGTTCTTAGATTAGTAAGGTTTAATTAGTTCTATGTCTAGGGGACTGATGACCTCAGATGTTAAGTCCCATCGTGCTTAGAACCATTTCAACCTTTACATACACATCCTGTATCTAGAAACTGTCGATACCATCTACGAATGTTCCACCCATTCGGAGGATCAGTTTGGTACGTCAACCTGAAGCGTCTTTGCACTGTAATCACGGAATTGCACTTCGTGAACTCGAGAACATAAAATGATTTCTGCTGCGGCGTAGCTTTTTGTAAACATATGACGAACAGAAGACAACTGACGTCTAGCGGCTCTTAATATAGACTAGACTACGTATTCGTTTCTCCAATAGCCGCGCCGAGGCGCAGCTGTGGATAGTTTGGACAGAATAATATTTTGTAGAACGTATATTCTTTTTGAAACACCCTGTAGAAGAAAATAACTTTTGTACTACCGTGCATGTTTGGGCTGTACTGATAGTAATACTCGGTTGCAACAGCCCAACAGTTTCAACGTCAAGGCAGCTATGCGCTATAATTAAGACATGACTGCTAACTCAATTATTAGTCAATCCCTTAATTTCGGCTGAAAATTAAATTTACTGTATGGTTCAACGATTCATAAAATATAAACGGTGATCAAAAAGTTACCGTTGGAAAGTCGTCACAGAATAGGTATGCTAATCAGGCATAATCATTGTGAGCACTGAAGCAATCATCCTTTAATTTTTTTTTGTGGGATCAAAAATTTAAAAACCTCTCTCACACCGGCCTGATTTAGCTTCACTGATCAGGATAGTAAAAAACATGCGTATATTAAGGGAATTTTCATTCACAAAGCAGGCTTATCACATTCACACAGTTCAATACTGTTCTGTCCTGATTAAATTGAGCTTAACTTAAATTCCATAAGGCAGTGAAGCAATTTCGAAGTCTCGGTGTGACGAAAATTGTCAGTCGATGTCCTAAAAACATTTGTAATAATTATTAACTTTCGGTGATCACATGGGGACGACCGGAGATCTGCTGGTAAGACCGTGTTAGCCCATTTATTGAAAGTAATAAACTGGATATCTTGAGCATACAAAACGGCAGGTTCGTCCAGTGTAAATCAGACGTTCCCTACTGAACCCGTGCAACACAGCGTAGTAAGCAGACACTGTCAATAATAATCAGTTAAATAATACGCGAACACACTTACTTCAGTTCGTGTATTAAATTCCTTCTCATACAGAATCGCATCAAGATGGCGACTAGCTCAACAATACATACATATACATTCTCCTATTTTCCCGACTAATCGGCAAGATCTCCTTGATTCTTTTCATAAGAGAAAACATAGATAGCAGAGCAGCTATTCCATGGAGTAAATGGACGCTCCAAGGAATAATAGGGCTTGAAACTACTTTGCATTGATAATCATCGTATATTAAAGTTTAGGAATCGGTAAAATAAGAAGAGATATTTCGAGATATGTACTGAGTTATATAATTTATAAAATTTCTGAAAATATCGCGGAGAGACCGCTGCAAGAGACATTACAATCCCAATGACGTACCAGGTTCAAGATACCTATCTGGTAGAACACCGTGTCCTGCTGCACGAAGAAGTCCGTAACTACCCGCTGTATATCCTCGTCCGACACTTCAAGGCCATCTTTAAGGGACCGCAGGCGTAATAATCGCATGGGGGACATGAGGACTACAGGGTGGGTGCTCGAAGCCTCCCATTTGACGTAACTTCTGCGTTACGACATTGCCGATGTTCTGACATGCTTTATTTTGAAGCAGCAGCACACCTTGGTGCGACATTCCACATCTGTGCTTTTCGTCAGGCATGCTGGAGCGTACAGGTGTTTGTGCTTCGGCAGTCAACAACAGAATAACACCACATTGGTCCTGTCCGGACTCATTTCGCAATAACATCGCCGGAGTTTAAGTTTCCGCGTTTACCCCAAGTACTTCGGACAGACACGAGTTTCACAATAATCCCTCGCCTGCATGTCGGACCTTATATACCTGCAGCGGACTCGGGCTTCGTTGCATATACGCTGCAACGACGGGCTCGGACGAAAACATTTTGATCGCCCCTTCTTAATTATGCAGATTATGTGTGGTAGATATCAAGTGAACTGGGTTAATGTCGAAAACATTATGCTAGAAACGTAAACATAAAAACGTAGCCGGCCGCGGTGACCGAGCAGTTGTAGGCGCTTCTGTCCGGAACCGCGCGACCGCTACGGTCGCAGGTTCGAATCCTGTCTGGGGCACGGATGTGTGTGATGTCCTTAGGTTACCTAGGTTTAAGTAGTTCTAGGTTCTAGGGGACTGATGACCTCACATGTTAAATCCCATAGTGCTCAGAGCCATTTGAACCATAAAAACGTAGCTTAACTTGACTCCAATTTGGATGGAAACTTATCGACCCGCGTTCTACGGTACAACCGGATATAGGCAGAGTAGGGAGTGCGAACTACTCAAAGCCCCGCCGGTTAACGGGTAACTGGATCTACCGGCAAGCCCTAAGACATCGGGGTGCCGTTTAGAGCCCAGAGATACTTCGAAAATGGTTCAAATGGCTCTGAGCACTATGGGACATAACTTCTGAGGTCATCAGTCCCCTAGACTTAGAACTACTTAAACCTAACTAACCTAGGGACATCACACACACCCATGCCCGAGGCAGGATTCGAACCTGCGACTGCGGTTCCAGACTGAAGCGCCTAGAACCGCTCGGCCACTGCGGCCGGCTCACTAGCTCGGTACGGGCTTTTGTTGAAATGTGGAGAACATACCTTCACCGAGGAGTCAAGCAGAATATTGCTCGATCCTACGTATATCTCGCGAAGAGACCATGAGGATAAAATCAGAGAGATTAGAGCCCACACAAAGGCATACTGACAATCTTTCATTCCACGAACAATACGAGACTGGAATAGAAGGGAGAACCGATAGAGGAACTCAAGGTACCCTCCGCCGCACACCGTCAGGTGGCTTGCGGAGTATTGACTTAGAATCTTAAATTGTTTACACCGGCAGAGGAACCGGATATGGCATCAGTTTCAAGTTGATACTTCTACCTGTTCTTGAACTAAAAGGGGCATAACAGACGACCATACAGACAATCAAGTAATGCCAAACCCGTTCCGTTTCTACTGATTGGAAGAAGGAATACTAGAAAAGGGCTTTGTTTACATTTTTTCAGTATTTTCATGACAACAAAACTGGAGCACTTGTTGGGACTCCTCCAGTTCCACAGAATTTCGCAGCAAGCGATTTTGCTATGCTTCCAAATGGCTCTGAGCACTATGGGACTTAACTTCTGAGGTCATCGGTCCCCTAGAACTTAGCACTACTTAAACCTAACTAACATGAGGTCATCACACACATCCATGCCCGAGGCAGGATTCGAACCTGCGACCGTAGCGGTCGCGCGGTCCCATACTGTAGCGCCTAGAACCGCTCGGCCACTTCGGCCGGCCCGCTATGCTTCGATAGATCTGTAGGGTTCCTCCTGCAGTCCAGGTGGGCTGAGCGTAAATACGGTCCCTCAGGAGATTGGGGTATTGCCTGTCCCGCTGACGTGCTTCCGTAGTGCAGAGCGTCCCGCTAAATGAACAATCACCCAGGCAGAGGCGCAGTTGTGGGTCACTGGGGCACGGCGTCCACCTCTGCCGGCTAAACGCCACTTGTCCTAATCGAGCAGCAACCATCTGCTAAACGGGCTCCCTCCCACTCCAGGGGGACGGGGGAACACTTCTGCCAAGCCACGCGCCGCTAGCGCCCACCCAGCAGCTGGACAAAGCCGACGTGGCTCTCAGCAGAAATCTGTCCAAGAAGGCGCAATATTCCAAAAACGTTAGTTTTGTTGTTCGCTCGTCTCTCTCTCTGTCTGACAGTCCTACATCTATATCTATATTCCCTGAAAATCACATTTGAGTGCCTGGAAGAGGGTTCACCGAACCACCTCCACAATAAGTCTCTATTACTCCAGTCTCGTACAGCGCACGGAAAAAACACCTATACACCACTGGCCATTAAAATTGCCACACCACGAAGATGTCGTACTACAGACGCGAAATTTAACCGACAGGAAGAAGATGCTGTGATATGCAAATGATTAGCTTTTCACAGCAAACACACAAAGCCGGCGCCGGTGGCGACACCTACAGCGTGCTGACAAGAGGAAACTCTCCAACCGATTTCTCATACACAAACAGCATGACCGGCGTTGCCTGGTGAAACGTTGTTGTGATGCCTCGTGTAAGGAGGAGAAATGCGTACCATCACGTTTCGGACTTTGATAAAGGTCGGATTGTAGCCTATCGCGATTGCGGTTTATCGTATCGCGACATTGCTGCTCGCGTTGGCCGAGATCCAACGACTGTTACCACATTATGGAATCGGTGGGTTCAGGAGGGTAATACGGAACGCCGTGCTGGATCCCAACGGCCCCGTATCACTAGCAGTCGAGATGACAGGCATCTTATCCACACGGCTGCAACGGATCGTGCAGCCACGTCTCGATCCCTGAGTCAACAGATGGGGACGTCTGCAAGACAACAACCATCTGCACGAACAGTTCGACGACGTTCGCAGCAGCATGGACTATCAGCTCGGAGACCGTGGCTGCGGTTACCCTTGACGCTGCATCAGAGACAGGAGCGCCTGCGATGGTGTACTCGACGACGAACCTGGGTGCACGAATGGCAAAACGTCGTTTTTTTTTCGGATGAATCCAGCTTCTGTTTATAGCATCACGATGGTCGCATCCGTGTTTGTTGACATCGCGATGAACGCACTTTGGAAGCGTGTATTCGTCATCGCCATACTGGCGTATGACCCGGCTTGATGGTATGGGGTGCCATTGGTTACACGTCTCGGTCACCTCTTGTTCGCACTGACGGCACTTTGAACAGTGGACGTTACATTTCAGATGTGTTACGACCCGTGGCTCTACCCTTCATTCGATCCCTGCGAAACCCTACATTTCAGCAGGATAATGCACGACCGCATGTTGCAGGTCCTCTACGGGCCTTTCTGGATACAGAAAATGTTCGACTGCTGCCCTGGCCTGCACATTCTCCAGATCTATGACCAACTGAAAACGTCTGGTCAATGGTGGCTGAACAACTGGCTCGTCACAATACGCCAGTCACTACTCTTGGTGAACTGAGGCATAGTGTTGAAGCTGCATGGGCAGCTGTACCTGTACATGCCATCCAAGCTCTGTTTGACTCAATGCCCAGGCGTATCAAGGCCGTTATTACGGCCAGAGGTGGTTGTTCTGGGTACTGATTTTTCAGGATATATGCACCCAAATTGCGTCAAAATGTAATCACTTGTCAGTTCTAGTAAAATATATTTGTCCAATTAATACCCGTTAATCACCTCCATTTCTTCTTGGTGTAGCAATTTTAAAGGCGAGTAGTGTATATCTTTCCCTGCGAGCTCTGATTTCCCTTATTTCATTATGGTGATCGTTTCTCCCTATATAGGTCGGCGTCAACATAAATTAGCACAGAGTTGCAAACGTACTAAAGAGTCAAGACTTCCAAATTGCATAGAAGACTGAGAAAACCCTCCAATCACACCTAAGCCAACCAACTACCGAGAGGGATAAATTCAAGGGATCAGGAATGTATAAACTTGAATGACAAAGTTGTGATGCAGTATACATAGGCATGGCATGCAGGAATTTTAAAACACGGTACGAAACAAACCATTCCGCAATTCCAGAACATTTAAAACATCGTAATTACCATCATTGAGCAAGAAAAGAGAATATTGAGAATAAACAAATGCAATAAAACGTTTACAATGAGAAAGGAATCGCTGAAAAAAAAAATGTCAAGACAGGCTCCCTACTAAACTTAATAAAAGGAAGCATAAAATAGAAATCGTCCCTCTCTCTCTCTCAAAAAACAAAAATAAATAAAAGGCTTACCAAAATAAAAAATTTCACACAAGAAAACACACACACACACACAAACAGATCACAAATGCTTCAAAAATTACACCCGAAAGTCGGCCATAACTTTCCATCTTTGGTAAAAACATCTGACAGTCGGCAACAAGAAACAAAAAATTGCATCAAAACGAGTGTTCAGTTCCTAGCACAGGGAAATGAGGAAGAAATCCCAAGTGGCAATTAAAATAGAGGAGCGGTACTAAAAAAGAAACAGAAACATAACATGTAGAAAATCGTCTATGCAACCTGTAGGTAGAATTTAAAATACAGTAGTATCATAGCAAAAACCAATCACCAGAACTGCTTATAACCTACGGGAACATTGAAAAATGTTTTCGCATTCGCAAAAGAAAGTTGATGATTGAAATTTCGTGAGGAGATTCCGCCGCAACGAAAAAGAACTTTCTTTTACTGATGTCCAGCACAAATCCTGTATTGTCATTTCTGTGACGCCATCCTCGCTATTTCGCGATAATACAAAATGTGCTGCCCTTCTTTGAACTCTCTCGATGTTCTCTGTCAATCCTACCTCGTAAGGATCCCACACCGCGCAGCAGTATTCTAAAAGAGGACGGACAAGCGTAGTGTATGCAGTCTCCTTAGTAGGTCTGTTACATTTTCTAAGTGCCCTCCCAATAAAACGCAGTCTTCGGTTAGCCTTCCCCACTCCATTATCTGTGTGTTCCTTCCAATTTAAGTTGTTAGTAATTCCTAGGTATTCAATTTATTTTACGGCCTTTAGATTTGACTGATTTATCGTGTAACCGAAGTTTAACGGGTTCTTTTTAACACTCATGTGGATGACCTCACACTTTTCGTTATTTAGGGTCAGTTGCCAATTTTTGCACCGTACAGATATCATTTCTGAATCGTTTTGCAATTTGTTTTGATCTTCTGAGGATTTTACTAGTCGATAAACGACAGTGCCTTATGTAAATAACATAAGACGGTTGCTCAGATTGTCTCCTGAATCGTTTATATAGATAATGAACAGCAAAAGGCCTACAACACTACGTTGAGCAACGCCAGAAATCACTTCTGTTATACTCGATGGCTTTCAGTCAATTACTACGAACTGTGAACTCTCTGACATGAAGTCACAAATGCAATTACATAACTGAGACGATATTCCATAAGCACGCAATTTCACTACGAGCCGCTTGTGGGATGCAGTGTCAAAAGTCTTCTGGAAATCCAGAAATACGGAATCAATCTGAAATCTCTTGTCAATAGAACTCAACACTTCGTGTGAGTGAAGACCAAGTTGATACAGAAGAACGATGTTTTCTAAATCCGTGTTGGCTGTGTGTCAATACACCGTCTCTTCGACGTTATTCATACTGTTAGGAACGCTTGTTCTCAAGAACGGGTAGACGTATCAATTTGAAACTGATGTCAAATATTCAGGTCTACGATTCCTTGGCTGTATAAAAACAACCAAGTTTCTAAGTCAATGTAATCAAAAGATACAGCCACTTATGTTACAAATTCTGATACTCGCAAACACACTCATCAAAACCTACCCCTGTATATTGTATTCCCCATGACATAGAATCATGAAATTTGCCAACGAGCAAGGTTTCACAGTACAAGTAAAGGGTAAAGAATCCAAAAATTGTAACTATATCGGATAAAAATATCTTTCTGCCATTAGAACATACGCTGCGTTTATCATCCATCAAAAGTATAGTAAAAAAATATTAGTGGATTCAAACATAAAATGTTGACTTGTAGTCGTGACTTAGAGAGTAAATAAAAAATACACTCCTGGAAATTGAAATAAGAACACCGTGAATTCATTGTCCCAGGAAGGGGAAACTTTATTGACACATTCCTGGGGTCAGATACATCACATGATCACACTGACAGAACCACAGGCACATAGACACAGGCAACAGAGCATGCACAATGTCGGCACTAGTACAGTGTATATCCACCTTTCGCAGCAATGCAGGCTGCTATTCTCCCATGGAGACGATCGTAGAGATGCTGGATGTAGTCCTGTGGAACGGCTTGCCATGCCATTTCCACCTGGCGCCTCAGTTGGACCAGCGTTCGTGCTGGACGTGCAGACCGCGTGAGACGACGCTTCATCCAGTCCCAAACATGCTCAATGGGGGACAGATCCGGAGATCTTGCTGGCTAGGGTAGTTGACTTACACCTTCTAGAGCACGTTGGGTGGCACGGGATACATGTGGACGTGCATTGTCCTGTTGGAACAGCAAGTTCTTTTGCCGGTCTAGGAATGGTAGAACGATGGGTTCGATGACGGTTTGGATGTACCGTGCACTATTCAGTGTCCCTTCGACGATCACCAGTGGTGTACGGCCAGTGTAGGAGATCGCTCCCCACACCATGATGCCGGGTGTTGGCCCTGTGTGCCTCGGTCGTATGCAGTCCTGATTGTGGCGCTCACCTGCACGGCGCCAAACACGCATACGACCATCATTGGCACCAAGGCAGAAGCGACTCTCATCGCTGAAGACGACACGACTCCATTCGTCCCTCCATTCACGCCTGTCGCGACACCACTGGAGGCGGGCTGCACGATGTTGGGGCGTGAGCGGAAGACGGCCTAACGGTGTGCGGGACCGTAGCCCAGCTTCATGGAGACGTTTGCGAATGGTCCTCGCCGATACCCCAGGAGCAACAGTGTCCCTAATTTGCTGGGAAGTGGCGGTGCGGTCCCCTACGGCACTGCGTAGGATCCTACGGTCTTGGCGTGCATCCGTGCGTCGCTGCGGTCCGGTCCCAGGTCGACGGGCACGTGCACCTTCCGCCGACCACTGGCGACAACATCGATGTACTGTGGAGACCTCACGCCCCACGTGTTGAGCAATTCGACGGTACGTCCACCTTGTGTCCCGCATGCCCACTATACGCCCTCGCTCAAAGTCCGTCAACTGCACATACGGTTCACGTCCACGCTGTCGCGGCATGCTACCAGTGTTAAAGACTGCGATGGAGCTCCGTATGCCACGGCAAACTGGCTGACACTGACGGCGGCGGTGCACAAATGCTGCGCAGCTAGCGCCATTCGACGGCCAACACCGCGGTTCCTGGTGTGTCCGCTGTGCCGTGCGTGTGATCATTGCTTGTACAGCCCTCTCGCAGTGTCCGGAGCAAGTATGGTGGGTCTGACACACCGGTGTCAATGTGTTCTTTTTTCCATTTCCAGGAGTGTATAAGCCGAAGCCCCTGCTCGCTCCGTTTTGCATGTAAGGGGCTGCACTCAGGAACTTTTTTGATAAAGTCATGGAATTCCTGGGACCGATATCATGCCGGTATCGATGTTAATAGACAAAAACCGTTAAGATTTTCGATTCCTAGGATGGTTGAACTGTATATATACAAAAATTATGTTTCTATGAAATCCTCAGTATTCGAGTCGTACTCGCATTTATTCGGATTTGCTTTCTAGCTGCCTTGTCTTCGTTTGACTGGCCCTCTTTTAAGGGTTCCATTTTTACCGAATTAGATACGGAATTATCAACCGCAACGTCAAAACTACATTTACGTTGCCTTTACCTTTCCTAAAGCCAATCTAATCGTCATCTAATACATCCTCAATTTTGTTTTCCATTCTCCTGTGTGTTAGTCTTGCCAACAACTTGCTCCCATGGGCTGTTACGCTGATTGTGCGATAATTCCCCCCAGTTGTCGGTTCTTGCAGTCTTCGGAATTGTGTGGATTATCTTTTTCCCAAAGTCTGATGGTATACCACCAGTCTTACACATTGTGGGGTCAACTGTCGCTTTTTTGCCACATTACACAATTATTTTAGAAATTCCGATGGCATGCCATCCATCCCATCTGCCTTATTTGATTTTAAATCTTCCAGAGCTCTTCTAACTCTGATTCTAATACTACATCCGCCTACCTCTTCCCTATCGACTCCTGTACTACTTCTATCACATCATCAGGTAAATCTTCCCCTCTAAGAGGCCTTCAGTGTACTGTTTCCACCTATCCGCTCTCACCTCTGCGTTTGACAATGAAATTCCCACTGCACTCTTAAAGTTACTGTCCGTCCTCTTAACTGCAACACAGGTTGTTTTGACTATTCTATATGCTGCTTCAGTGCTCTCATCACATTATATATAGTCATTTTCTCATAGCTTCCCTGCACTTCACATTATTTTATTGCTAAGTGGCGTGTATTTATGTATTCTTGAATTTCCCTGAACATTTTTGTATTTCCTTCTTTCATCGATCAGCTGAAGTATTTCTTCTGTCACCCATGGTTTCCTTCCCGTTATCTTCTCTGTATCTATGTTTTTCTGCCCAACTTCTGTGATTGTCACATTTGATATGTCCATTCCTCTTCAACTTAACTGCCTACTGAGCTGTTCATTATCGCAGTATCTCGACTCCTAGAGAACTTCAAAGATGCCACTTCATTCCTTGGTACTTCCGTATTCCACTTCTTTGCGCATTTATTAATCCTAATTAGTCCCTTAAAAGCCAACTGTGTGTGATTACCAAATTATGATCTGAGTCTATATCTGCTCCTAGGTATGCCTTACATGCAGTATCTGATTTCGGTATCCCTGTCTGACCATGATGTAATCTAACTGAATCTTCCCGTATCACCCGGCCTTTTCCAAGTATACCTTATCAAACGTCCCCTTAGAAAAATTAATGAATTACTGTGCTGATAAATCTCTTACGTCATTTGATTTTCAAATAGCTGAGCAGAACTGTACGTACTCAGACATATCTCTCATTACTTATTCAGATCAACAGTAAACTGACACACAATATTTTTAGCGCAACGCAATCTGACTTTCAATAATCCCTACAAAAGAATGGCCTTGACTAACACTAACCTGTACCTTTCATGAATCACTTACCTCACAAAAATCTTCGTTACTGCAATACAGCTGAAGGCACTAACTACTGATAGGCATAGTTAGCAAATGAAAGATTTTGATAGAGAACAATCAATGTATTTACCTTAATAATGTTCAAAACTCATCATATATATATATATCAGTTCATGATATCCAATATTACAAATTTACTCTTTCTGATGGACACACGTCCAGATCGTCCGCTCTCAAAATTCCGCCATCTCTCTCCCCACATCCACCACTGCTGGCGGCTCACCTGCAACTGCGCAACGCTACGCGCTGTTCACATCCAACTGCCCAACACAACGATATCAAATATTCCAACAATGCAAACCAGCCACAGACTTCAGACAGCACAGTCAGTGATTTTCATATAGAGCGCTACGTGGCATTACCAACATAAAAACCTAAACAGCCCACGTACAACCTCCTCCGCTTGCGATTCTTGAAGAGAGTATTGGCTGTTACTAGCTGGATTTTATTACAGAATTGAATTTCTCTTTCTCTTCTTTCATTCCTAACACGAAGCCCATAATCTCCTGTCACCATTTCTTCTTCTTCTTCTTCCCCTACAACTGCATTCTACTCCTCCAAGGCTAGTAGGTTTTCATCTCCCTTTACGTATTGCATTATTTCTTCAGTATCCTCATATACTTTCTCTGCCTCTTCATCTTCAGCTTGCAACCTCTGCCTGTACACGTGAACTATCGTTGCCGATGTTGGTTTGCTGTCGATTCTGATGAGAACAATCCTATCACCAAACTGTTCACAGTACCACATTCTCTGCCTTACTTTCGTATTCATAACGAATCCTGCTCCCATTACAACATTTTTTGCTGCTGCTGATGTTACCCTATTGTCATTTTGCGAGAAATCTTTGTCTCCTCTCCTTTTCACTTCACTGAGCCCCACCCAAAATGAGATTTTCACTCTGCAGCGGAGTGTGCGCTGATATGAAAGTTCCCGTCAGATTAAAACTGTGTGCCGGACCGAGACTCGAACTCTGGACCTTTGCCTTTCGCGGGCAAGTGCTCTACCAACTGAGCTACCCAACCACGACTCACGCCCCGTCCTCACAGCTTCACATCTGCCAGTACCTCGTCTCCTACCTTCCAAACTTTGCAGAAGGTCTCCTGCGAACCTTGCAGAACTAGCACTCCTGAACGAAAGGATATTGCGGAGACATGGCTTGCCACAGACTAGGGGATGTTTCCAGAATGAGATTTTCACTCTGCAGCGGAATGTGCACTGATATGAAAGTTCCCGTCAGATTAAAACTGTGTGCCGGACCGAGACTCGAACTCGGGACCTTTGCCTTTCGCGGGCAAGTGCTCTACCAACTGAGCTACCCAAGCACGACTCACGTCCTGTCCTCACAGCTTTACTTCTGACAGCACCTCGTCTCCTACCTTCCAAACTTTCGCAGGAGAGCTTCTGTTGGTACTAATTATTGGCTCAAATGGCTCTGAGCACTATAGGAGTTAACATCTGAGGTCATCAGTCCCGTAGAACTTAGAACTACTTAAACCTAAATAACCTACAGACATCACACACATCCATGCCTGAGGCAGGATTCGAACCTGCGATCGTAGCGGTCGCGCGGGTCCAGACTGAAGCGCCTAGAACGGCTCGGTCACACCGACAGGCTACAATTATTATCTGAATGCAGTCAGAGCTGATGGTCTCAGTAAATTTGGGAACATCTGTCCTACAGTGTCTACAGCGATCTGAAGAATCGATTGCATTCTTTTATATAGGCTTCTATATTCTCCTGTGAACTTAGCTTGCAACCCAGCGTTCGTTTATTTATAAAACTGCGGTTTTCTCTTCAGGGCAACGCACGGAAAAGCGACGGATCAAAATATCACGCAGTGTACAATAAAATCCATAGTGAGTCAGCGGTTTTCCTCGCCAGAGAATGGAGTGTCTGCCGAAGATCCGCGTCCGTGATAGCGTGTGTCTTCTTCAAGAGTCAGCGCAGACAATAGGCTACGTCGTTTGCCCTTGGGAATCTCCGAGACCTCATCGTTTCGTACACATACATGCACATACACATTCTCCACACGACTACACAGGGAATTTCCACTGCCGCCAAGTTTCGCTACTCACGATGAATCTCATCCGCTATGTGTTTACTATTCATTGCTGCAGATTAAAGGTCTTCCTCCTTCATTTGCGCCCTGTCTGTAGCACATGCTCTCTCCCATTCTTATCGGTCCTCCTCGGTTGTTACGTAGAGAGTGACAGTTATTGAACTGTATGATATAAAATCGTCATAATTTCTGAACGATTTGTTACGATGCTCAAACTGCGCAGTCGGCCGCTGGAAAGAATGGGAATTACGAGGGTCACTCCAAAAGAAATGCACACAATTTTTTTACAAATACAGTTCTCATTCTGCATGTGTGAAAGTTTTACTGTGTGTAGATACATCCTTCCCGCTTGTACTCAGACTTAGTTCAACCTGTTCCCGTGAGTGGCGCCGTCACAGCATGTCTTCAAGGTGGCTGCTACACTTGACGTTCGTCAGAAGCAACGTGCTGTCATAGAATTCCTGTGCTGTGAAAACGAGGCAGTGGGAAGCATCCATAAGAGGTTGAAAAAAGTGTATGGAGATGCTGCTGTCGATCGCAGTACAGTTAATCGGTGGGCAAGCAGATTACGTGATGAAAGCGGGCACGGCAATATTGAGGATTGTCCTCGCAGCGGCAGGCCTCGTACTGCACACACTCCAGACAGTGTGCAGAGAGTGGTGACTGCTGACAGACGCGTCACAGTGAACGAATTGTGACGCTACGTTGGGATAGGGGAAGGAAGTGTTTGCAGAATACTGAAAGTGTTGGCATTAAAAAAGGTATGTGCCAGGTGGGTTCCCAGGATGTTGACAGTGGCTCACAAAGAAACAAGAAAAACGGTATGCCAGGAACTTTTGGAACAGTACGAGAATGGTGGAGATGAATTTCTTGGAAGAATTGTGACAGGTGATGGAACATGGCTCCATCATTTTTCACCAGAGACGAAGAGGCAATCAATGGAGTGGCATCATGAAAATTCACCCAAGAAAAAAAAAATCTAAAACCACACCTTCTGCTGGAAAAGTTACGGCAGCGGTGTTTTTCGATTCCGAAGGGCTCTTGATTGTGGACATCGTGCCAAGTAGAACCACCATAAATTCTGATGCATATGTGAAGACACTGAAGAAACATCAAGTTCGACTGAGTCGCGCTCGACAACATCGGCAAAAGCAGGATGTTTTGCTGTTGCACGCCAATGCACGGCCACATGTCAGTCAAAAACCCATGGAAGCGATCAAAAAACTCGGATGGACAACACAAACACCCGCCTTACAGTCCTTACTTGGTTCCTTGTGTCTATCATCTCTTTGGGAAACTGAAGGACGCCCTTCGTGGAACAAGGTTTGAAGATGATGACTCCCTTGTGCACGCTGCCAAACAGTCGCTCCAACAGATTGGTCCAGAATTTTACCGTGCGGGTATACAATCGCTGGTTCCAAGATGGCGTAAGGCAGTTGAGAGGGACGGAAATTATGTGGAGAAATGAAAATATTGTTCGTAAAGGATGTATCTACACACTGTAAAACTTTCAAACATGTAGAATAAAAGATGGATTAAAAGAAAATTGCGTGCATTTCTTTTGGAGTGACCCTCGTAGTATCATTTTGTTTAGCGACGAAGCCCACTTTCATTTAGATGGGTTCGTTAATAAGCGGACCGGGCGCGTTTGGGGGACTGAGAGACCGCATTTCGCGATCGAGAAGTCCCTCCAAAAATAAAAACTACTTACGTGTTTGAGGTAAACCTTTTTAATTTTTCGACATAGTCTCCTGTTAGACTTATACACTTCGTCCAACGCTGTTGTAATTTGTTGATCCCTTCCGAATAATAGGAATTGTCCAAGTCTGCAAAATACACTCCTGGAAATTGAAATAAGAACACCGTGAATTCATTGTCCCAGGAAGGGGAAACTTTATTGACACATTCCTGGGGTCAGATACATCACATGATCACACTGACAGAACCACAGGCACATAGACACAGGCAACAGAGCATGCACAATGTCGGCACTAGTACAGTGTATATCCACCTTTCGCAGCAATGCAGGCTGCTATTCTCCCATGGAGACGATCGTAGAGATGCTGGATGTAGTCCTGTGGAACGGCTTGCCATGCCATTTCCACCTGGCGCCTCAGTTGGACGAGCGTTCGTGCTGGACGTGCAGACCGCGTGAGACGACGCTTCATCCAGTCCCAAACATGCTCAATGGGGGACAGATCCGGAGATCTTGCTGGCCAGGGTAGTTGACTTACACCTTCTAGAGCACGTTGGGTGGCACGGGATACATGCGGACGTGCATTGTCCTGTTGGAACAGCAAGTTCCCTTGCCGGTCTAGGAATGGTAGAACGATGGGTTCGATGACGGTTTGGATGTACCGTGCACTATTCAGTGTCCCCTCGACGATCACCAGTGGTGTACGGCCAGTGTAGGAGATCGCTTCCCACACCATGATGCCGGGTGTTGGGTCCTGTGTGCCTCGGTCGTATGCAGTCCTGATTGTGGCGCTCACCTGCACGGCGCCAAACACGCATACGACCATCATTGGCACCAAGGCAGAAGCGACTCTCATCGCTGAAGACGACACGTCTCCATTCGTCCCTCCATTCACGCCTGTCGCGACACCACTGGAGGCGGGCTGCACGATGTTGGGGCGTGAGCGGAAGACGGCCTAACGGTGTGCGGGACCGTAGCCCAGCTTCATGGAGACGGTTGCGAATGGTCCTCGCCGATACCCCAGGAGCAACAGTGTCCCTAATTTGCTGGGAAGTGGCGGTGCGGTCCCCTACGGCACTGCGTAGGATCCTGCGGTCTTGGCGTGCATCCGTGCGTCGCTGCGGTCCGGTCCCAGGTCGACGGGCACGTGCACCTTCCGCCGACCACTGGCGACAACATCGATGTACTGTGGAGACCTCACGCCCCACGTGTTGAGCAATTCGGCGGTACGTGCACCCGGCCTCCTGCATGCCCACTATACGCCCTCGCTCAAAGTCCGTCAACTGCACATACGGTTCACGTCCACGCTGTCGCGGCATGCTACCAGTGTTAAAGACTGCGATGGAGCTCCGTATGCCACGGCAAACTGGCTGACACTGACGGCGGCGGTGCACAAATGCTGCGCAGCTAGCGCCATTCGACGGCCAACACCGCGGTTCCTGGTGTGTCCGCTGTGCCGTGCGTGTGATCATTGCTTGTACAGCCCTCTCGCAGTGTCCGGAGCAAGTATTGTGGGTCTGACACACCGGTGTGAATGTGTTCTTTTTTCCATTTCCAGGAGTGTAGCTAGTGGTTCCTGAAATCACCGTCTCGTCTTCAAACTGGGGAACAAATAGCAGTCCGAGGGAGTCAAGTCTGGAGAATAAGGGGGGATGTGAAGCGAGTTGGAATCCTGTTTCCAACCATTTTGCGACCACAACTGCCGAGGTGTGTGCTGGTGCATTGTGCTGATGGAAAAGAACTTGTTTGCCGTCCAATCACCGACGCTTTTCTTGCAGCTCGGTTTTCAAACGGTCCAATAAAAATGAATAATATGCACCTGTAATAGTTTTACCCTTTTCCAGATAGTTGATGAGGCGCTTCAGTCTGGAACGGCGCGACCGCTACGGTCGCAGGTTCGAATCCTGCCTCGGGCGTGGATGTGTGTCATGTCCTTCGGTTAGTTAGCTTTAAGTAGTTCTAAGTTCTAGGGGACATGACCTCACACGTTAAGTCCCATAGTACTTAGAGCCATAGTCGATGGGGTCTATCCCTTGCGAATCCCAAAAGACAGTCGCCATAAGCTTTCCGGCCGATGGAATGGTCTTCGGACATTTTTGGTGCATATTCTCCCTTGGAGAGCCATTGTTTAGATTGTTGTTTTGTCTCAGGAGTATAGTAACGTATGCAAGTTCCATCCACAGTGATGAAACGACGCTTAAAGTCCTGCGGATTCCTCCTGAACAGCTGCAAACCATCCTTGCAACACTTCGCACGATTCCGTTTTTGGTCAAGCGAGAGCAATCGCGGAACCCATCTTTCGGATAGCTTTCTCATGTCCAAATGTTTATGCAAAGTATTATGTACCCGTTCATTCGACATGCCCACCGCACTATCAATCTCACGCACCTTAACTCTTCTGTCACCCATCGCCATATCATGGATTTTATCAATGATTTCTGCAGTCTTAACCTCCACAGGGCGTCCAGAACGTTCAGCATCACTTGTGCCCATATAGCCACTCTAAAAATTTTGAAACTACTTATAAACTGTTCTAATCGAAGGTGCAAAGTCACCGTAATGTTTATCAAGCTTCTCTTTAGTCTCCTGAGGTGTTTTGCCTTTCATAAAGTAATGTTTAGTCACCACACGAAATTCTTTTTCGTCCATTTTTTGACAATCACTCGACTTCCTTGATTGACACGAATGCCAAACACAAAGAAATAGACCAATATGGCTCAAACTTGGTGTGCGTTCTTTCCAAAGATGTTACTAACTAAACATGACCTCGATACGCGCTGGTGGTGCCATCTCTCGGACTTTGCACGTTTTTTTCAAAAGCCCCTCTTAATGGCATTATCCCCATACATGACGCTAATGATTCTGCCTGCTGTTACCCTTCTACTGAACTCAAACAGAAAAATGTGTCGCAAATGTTTCTTCTCCACTTGGTACTTCTTCTTCTAGCGTCCACAGCTCGACCCACTATCTCCAAATGACGATATGTAGACTCAAGTAGCATCAGTGAACTACAAACAAATGATGACAATCGATAAGTAAACCCATAGCAATCGGAATACCAACATGCAAAATAAAAACAGTACGAACGGCTGCACCAAACTAACAGCAAGCGAAGAACTTTTTTCCTTCAATGATTTTGTGTGTGGGGGGGGGGGGGGAGGCGGGGGGAGAGGAGGGGGACATTGGCGAGAGAAACTTAAGTAAAACATCTGAATAATGTATGTACACTCCTGGAAATGGAAAAAAGAACACATTGACACCGGTGTGTCAGACCCAACATACTTGCTCCGGACACTGCGAGAGGGCTGTACAAGCAATGATCACACGCACGGCACAGCGGACACACCAGGAACCGCGGTGTTGGCCGTCGAATGGCGCTAGCTGCGCAGCATTTGTGCACCGCCGCCGTCAGTGTCAGCCAGTTTGCCGTGGCATACGGAGCTCCATCGCAGTCTTTAACACTGGTAGCATGCCGCGACAGCGTGGACGTGAACCGTATGTGCAGTTGACGGACTTTGAGCGAGGGCGTATAATGGGCATGCGGGAGGCCGGGTGGACGTACCGCCGAATTGCTCAACACGTGGGGCGTGAGGTCTCCACAGTACATCGATGTTGTCGCCAGTGGTCGGCGGAAGGTGCACGTGCCCGTCGACCTGGGACCGGACCGCAGCGACGCACGGATGCACACCAAGACCGTAGGATCCTACGCAGTGCCGTAGGGGACCGCACCGCCACTTCCCAGCAAATTAGGGACACTGTTGCTCCTGGGGTATCGGCGAGGAGCATTCGCAACCGTCTCCATGAAGCTGGGCTACGTTCCCGCACACCGTTAGGCCGTCTTCCGCTCACGCCCCAACATCGTGCAGCCCGCCTCCAGTGATGTCGCGACAGGCGTGAATGGAGGGACGAATGGAGACGTATCGTCTTCAGCGATGAGAGTCGCTTCTGCCTTGGTGCCAATGATGGTCGTATGCGTGTTTGGCGCCGTGCAGGTGAGCGCCACAATCAGGACTGCATACGACCGAGGCACACAGGGCCAACACCCGGCATCATGGTGTGGGGAGCGATCTCCTACACTGGCCGTACACCACTGGTGATCGTCGAGGGGACACTGAATAGTGCACGGTACATCCAAACATCCAGATGTGAAAATTACCGAACTATCAGTTTAATAAGTCACAGCTGCAAAATACTAACGCGAATTCTTTACAGACGAATGGAAAAACTGGTAGAAGCCGACCTCGGGGAAGATCAGTTTGGATTCCGTAGAAATGTTGGAACACGTGAGGCAATACTGACCTTACGACTTATCTTAGAAGAAAGATTAAGAAAAGGCAAACCTACGTTTCTAGCATTTGTAGACTTAGAGAAAGCTTTTGACAATGTTAACTGGAATACTCTCTTTCAAATTCTGAAGGTGGCAGGGGTAAAATACAGGGAGCGAAAGGCTATTTACAGTTTGTACAGAAACCAGATGGCAATTATAAGAGTCGAGGGACATGAAAGGGAAGCAGTGGTTGGGAAAGGAGTAAGACAGGGTTGTAGCCTCTCCCCGATGTTATTCAATCTGTATATTGAGCAAGCAGTAAAGGAAACAAAAGAAAAATTCGGAGTAGGTATTAAAATTCATGGAGAAGAAGTAAAAACTTTGAGGTTCGCCGATGACATTGTAATTCTGTCAGAGACAGCAAAGGACTTGGAAGAACAGTTGAATGGAATGGACAGTGTCTTGAAAGGAGGATATAAGATGAACATCAACAAAAGCAAAACGAGGATAATGGAATGTAGTCGAATTAAGTTGGGTGATGCTGAGGGAATTAGATTAGGAAATGAGACACTTAAAGTAGTAAAGGAGTTTTGCTATTTAGGGAGTAAAATAACCGATGATGGTCGAAGTAGACAGGATAGAAAATGTAGACTGGCAATGGCAAGGAAAGCGTTTCTCAAGAAGAGGAATTTGTTAACATCGAGTATAGATTTAAGTGTCAGGAAGTCGTTCTTGAAAGTATTTGTATGGAGTGTAGCCATGTATGGAAGTGAAACATGGACGATAACTAGTTTGGACAAGAAGAGAATAGAAGCTTTCGAAATGTGGTGCTACAGAAGAATGCTGAAGATAAGGTGGGTAGATCACGTAACTAATGAGGAGGTATTGAATAGGATTGGGGAGAAGAGAAGTTTGTGGCACAACTTGACTAGAAGAAGGGATCGGTTGGTAGGACATGTTTTGAGGCATCAAGGGATCACAAATTTAGCATTGGAGGGCAGTGTGGAGGGTAAAAATCGTAGAGGGAGACCAAGAGATGAATACACGAAGCAGATTCAGAAGGATGTAGGTTGCAGTAGATACTGGGAGATGAAGAAGCTTGCAACGGATAGAGTAGCATGGAGAGCTGCATCAAACCAGTCTCGGGACTGAAGACCACAACAACAACAACAACATCCAAACCGTCATCGAACCCATCGTTCTACCATTCCTAGACCGGCAAGGGAACTTGCTGTTCCAACTGGACAATGCACGTCCGCATGTATCCCGTGCCACCCAACGTGCTCTAGAAGGTGTAAGTCAACTACCCTGGCCAGCAAGATCTCCGGATCTGTCCCCCATTGAGCATGTTTGGGACTGGATGAAGCGTCGTCTCACGCGGTCTGCACGTCCAGCACGAACGCTGGTCCAACTGAGGCGCCAGGTGGAAATGGCATGGCAAGCCGTTCCACAGGACTACATCCAGCATCTCTACGATCGTCTCCATGGGAGAATAGCAGCCTGCATTGCTGCGAAAGGTGGATATACACTGTACTAGTGCCGACATTGTGCATGCTCTGTTGCCTGTGTCTATGTGCCTGTGGTTCTGTCAGAGTGATCATGTGATGTATCTGAACCCAAGGAATGTGTCAATAAAGTTTCCCCTTCCTGGGACAATGAATTCACGGTGTTCTTATTTCAATATCCAGGAGTGTAGCTTGTTCCAAATCGTTAAGTGGTCTCAACACTGCATGAATATAAGCCGTCTATTTGCGCGCCGTCGATTATGCTATCTCAAAACATATACACAGTTTCTAATTGTAATGCTTGTTTTAAACCTCTAACGCAAAACTATGACTCTGAATTCAAACTATCTAACAGTGTTCAGAAAGGATAGATTAAATACTTTTGGTGGTGGAGTATTTATTGCTGTCAGAAGTAGTTTGCCTTGTAGTGAAATTTAAGTAAACAGTTCCTCCGAAATAGTATGGGTAGGAGCTATACTTGACAATCGGACTAACTATTAATTGGATTGTTTTACCGACCACCTGACTCAGAAGATATAGTTGCTGAACAGTTCAAAGAAAACCTGAGTCTCATTTCAAATAAGTACACCGCTCATACAACTATAGTCGGTGGCGACTTCAGTTTACCCTCGATACGCTGGAAAAATTACACGTTTAAAGCTGGCGGCAGGCACAAACGGCATCCGAAATTGTACTGAATACCTTCTCAGAAAATTATTTCGAACAATTAGTTCACGAGCCTACTCGAAGTGTAAATGATTGCGAAAGCATATTTGACCTCTTAGCAACAAATACTCCTGGACAAATAGGGAGTATCATGACGAATGCAGGTATTAGCGAGCAAAAGACAGTTGCTGCTAGGCTGAATGCCGTAACACCCCCAACCATCAAAAAGAAACGCAAAGTATATCTATTTTAAAAAGCTGATAAAAATGCTCTTAACGCCTTTTTAAGAGACAGTCTCCACTCCATTCCATCTGATTACGTAAGCGTAAAAAAGACGTGAAATGATTTCAAAGAAGTAGTATCGACGGCAATTGAGAGACATATACCACATGAATTAATAAGTGATGGTACTGATCCCCCATGTACTGATCCCACGAGTAAGATCGTTGTTGCAGAAGCAACGGAAAAGCATGCCAAATTTAAAAGAACGCAAGATCCCCAACATTGGCAAAGTTTTGCAGTAATTCGAAATATAGCGCGTGCTTCAATGCGAGATGCTTTCAATAATTTCCAAAACGCAACTCTGTCTCGGAATCTGTCAGAAAACCCAAAGAGATTCCGGTCATTCATAAAGCACACCCGTGGCAAGACGCAATCTATACCTTCACTGCGCGATAACAACGGTGAAGTCACTGATGACAGTGCCACCAAAGCAGAGTTATTATACACGGTTTTCCGAAACTCCTTCACCAAATAAGACGAAGTATATATTCCCGAATTCCAATCAAGAACAACTGCGAAGATGAGAAACATAGAAGAAGATATGCTCGGTGTTGCAAAGCAGCTTAAATCACTAGGCAGGGCTTTCGGTCCAGATTGTGTACCAGTCAGTTTCCTTTCAGAGTATGCAGATGCAGTAGCTCCATATTTAGCAATTATGTACAACCGCTCGCTCACAGAAAGTTCCGTACCTAAAGACTGGAAAGTTGCTCAAGTCACACCAATATCCAAGAAGGGAAGTAGGAGTATCCGCTGAATTACAGGCCCATATCACTAATGTCGATTTGCAGTAGGGTTTTCGAACATATACTGCATTCTAACATTATGAAGTACCTTGAAGAAAACGATTTACTGACACATAGTCAGCACGAATTCAGAAAATATCGTTCTTGTGAAACACAACTAGCTCTTTATACTCATGAAGTAACGAGTGCTATCGACAGGGGATGTCAAATTAACTCAATATTTTTAGATTTTCAGAAGGTTTTCGACACCGTTCCTCATAAGCGTCTTCTAACCAAACTGCGTGCCTACGGAGTATCGCTTCAGTTGTGCGACTGGATTCCTGATTTCCTGTCAGAAAGTTCACAGTTCGTAGGAATAGACGGAAAGTCATCGAGTAAATCAGAAGTAATATCCGGTATTCCCCAAGGAAGTGTTATAGGTCCTCTGTTGTTCCTGATCTATGTTAATGACACAGCGGACAATCTGAGCAGCAGTCTTAGATTGTTTGCAGATTATGCTGTGATCTACCACCTTGTAAAGTCATCAGATGACCAAAACAAATTGCAGAATGATTTGGATAAGATATCTGCATGGTGCGAAAAGTGCCAATTGATCCTGAATAAAGAAAAGTGTGAAGTTATTCACGTGTGTAGCAAAAGAAATCAGCTAAATTTCGATTACGCGGTAAGTCACACAAAGCTGAGGGCTGTAAATCCAAGTACTTAGGGATTGCAATTACAAATAACCTAAATTCGAACTATCACATAGATAATGTTGTGGGTAGAGCAAACCAAAGACTGCGATTCATCGGCAAAACACTTAAGAAGGTGCAACAGGTCTACTAAAGAGACTGCTTGCACCACGCTTGTCCGCCCTATTCTGGAGTATTGCTGTGCGATGTGGGATCCGTATCAGGTGGGACTGACGGATGATATTGAAAAAGTTCAAAGAAGGGTGGCTCGTTTTGTATTATCGCGAAGTAGGGGAGATAGTGCCAGAGACATTATAAGTGAAGTGGAGTGGCAATTATTAAAAGAAAGGTGTTTTTCGTTGCGATAGGATCTTCTCATGAAATTTCAATCACCAGTTTTCTCCTTCGATTGCGAAAACATTCTGTTGGCACCCACCTACAAAGGGAGAAATCATGATCACGATAAAATAAGAGAAATCAGAGCTCGCAGAGAAAAATTTAAGTGCTCGTTTTTCCCGCGCGCGGTTCGAGAGTGGAACGGTAGAGAGACAGCTTGAAGGTGGTTCATTGAACCCTCTGCCAGGCACTGAAATTGTGAATAGCAGAGTAATCACGTAGATGTAGATGTAAATGTAGAATGAGTAGATTATGACGGCTTGTCGAATTTTCAAATTCGGTCAGTAATCACCCGAAACACTGAAATCAAATTTTTGTTGCCCCTGCAATCCGCGAGATAGGCAATCTGCAACTTATTTCTCGTGAACATTTAGTAAGGCAATCACGGAGCTGTAATGCGAAATCCCTGAAGAAACTGAGGGCTTCTTTGCGAGCAGCCGGGCCTCGTTAGCAGGTACTAGAAGAGTCATAAAATAAAACCGATTAGGCTACAGACTACAGTGGATGGGGTAATTACGACGATAACGAGAACGTAATAGAGGTGGACGGAGCGTCTAGCGAGCAGAATGTGTGGCAGATGAGCTGCGGCAGTTCTTTGCTGAATTCCCAGAGATGAGGAAACACCAGTACGACTTAAGTGTAGGTGAGTAGATGAAGTAGCCACGTGCTGCTCACAGATACTCATTTATTAACCTGCAACTAGTCTTCACCTTGGGACCATCATCTGGCACACCGTTTATAATTTTTCTATGTGAATCCCACATCTTGTGGGCCACGCGCCTGCCATTCTAAAAATGATGTTAATAATTATTTGTCATGGTTCGTGCATGTACACCCAACATGAAAGGGCTATGCGGAAAGTGAGGAACTATAGTTCGCAAAATAGAAACCACAGTGAAAATCAAAACTGTTTCATTTTCAACAGTCAGCAACACCTTTCAGCTACTTCTTTACACAGTCCCCACTGAGACTTAGACATTTGTCGTAGTGTTGTACCAACTTTTCAATCCCCTCGTTACAGAAGACAGCCGTCAGTGCCTTCCGACAATTTTCTACTCTGGACTGCAGCTCGTTGTCTGTGTCAAAATATTGTTTTCGTAGCCAGCGGTTCATTTGAGCAGAGATGAACCTCAGGTGTAGCCAAGTACGGGCTGTATTGTGGGTGATCAAACACTTCCCATCGAAGTCGCTGCAGGAGCATCTTCATTGCCCCTGCAGAGTGCGGCCGAGAATTGTCGTGTAGAGCGAAACGCATGACAGTTATGATATGTGGATTGCATAGCTTCAGGCGAAATACTTCATCAGGCCGTCATACTTTGCGGGAGACGCTAATTTCTAGCCATCTTTACGTTCTCACTGTGAGCTCAGAACTGAAATGAGCGACATGATGCGATCGACGGGCATACTAGACACAGTGCCCAATGCATCTGTGCAAAGTTTCATCAGGTTTCCACTGTACTTTCCATTTCGCGACCGATCGTTCCTTACATTCCGAATAATCCTCGTACGTTACGACATCGTCAATGCGTGAGCATGAAACGTTTTTCCAACTTCTTCAACACATTTGCATCTTACTGGATAAATCGATTCATACATGGTCGAATGCGCATTCCAAACTTTATGTATTCCGTACGCCCCGATTCCGCGAACGTATCTCGCTCGAAGAGAATGTTTTACCAACATAAATTCCGAAAAAAACACAGTATAATGCGAAACCACACTTCGTTTTTCCGACATAATGTCCTGTAAGCCAAGGATAGGGGCAGGCAGTTACGTGCAGAATATTGCACAGCTTCCAAAGAGCACTAGACACAGGGTCACACCAGCGTGTAGAAACTGCTGTACCGTCATATGTGGTCCTGAGCGAAATTTGGGACTGGACTGAGAATTTAGTGATAGCGATCACGGAGCATTTTATGTCGGATGGGGAATCATAGACAGATATAGAAGTAACTTCATGTGGGGCATTGTTGTCTGTGTTGTATGTTAATGACCTGACAGTTTTAATAGTAATCCCAGATTTTTTGCAGATAGTGTAGCTATGTACAATGAAGCACTATTTTTAAAAAAAACGCTATAGCAACATTCATTGAATCCTTAATAAGTTTTAAAACAGGTGCAAAAGTTGGCAACTTGATTTTAATGCTCATAAATGTAAATATCTGCAGTTCACAAAACGAAGAAAACATGCTATTCAGTCGCAACAATAGTGCCGAGTCACAACCGCAATCGGTCAACTAATACCTAATACCTTGGTATAAAAAATTAATTGCGGAGAGGGATATCAATGCATAGGCAATAGAAAGGTTTTCAGGGGAAGATAAAAACACAGCAATATAAATCCGTTGGGAATGAAATAAATAGGAAAGCCTTGGAAGTGAAAGCGAAATGGCTGCAGGTCAAATGTGAAGAACTCGAAAAATAAATGATTGTAGGAAGGACTAATTTAGCGTACAGCCTTCCATGAAATTAAAAGCATGGGCGGCAACATTCATAGTGCAATGGGATTTCCCGGAGGAGAGGAGTACATTGAAAACATAAGAGCTGAAGCAATTGTTTGATCAGGAAATAGAAAAAGAAATTCCAGTTGAGATGGAAGACATAGGAGATAAATTATTAGAGACAGGATTTAGGAGAGTTTCGGAAGACTTGAGAGTAAATAAGGCAGAAGACGTAGATAAAAATCCATCAGAATTTCTAAAATTATTGGGGGGATTGGGAACCAATCGACTTAGCAAGATGCTGTGTAGAATCGGAGATTGGCGACGTACCATGAGACGTATGGAAAAATATCCATTGAACTGCAAAGATACAAGAGCATATAAGTGCAAAAACTGTCGCAGAATCAGTGTAACCGCTCATGCATCCATGTTTCTGACAAGAATAATAGACAAAAGACTGGACAAGAAGGCGATCAAGGGTTTAGAAAAGTCAAGGACCAGACAGGCCGTCATGACGCTGAGCTTTATAATTAAAGCGAGGCTGAAGAAAAATCAAAACACGTTCAGAGCATACGTCGACCTACAGAAAGGGTTCAACAATGTAAAATGGTGCACGATGTTCGAAGTTCTGTAAGCTGTAGGGAAAGACGGGTGATATACGAGAACCAAGATGGAACAATAAGATTCGAAGACCAAGAACGAAGTTCTCAGTGTTTCACCCCGATTATTCGATTTCTATGTCGAAGAAGCAATGACGTCAGTAAATGAAAGGATCGAGAATAGGATTACAATTCACGGTGAAAGGATATCGGCAATGAAATTCGCTTATGACATTGTTGTCCTCAGTGGAAATGAAGACGAATTGTCCGCAGCTCGTGGTCGTGCGGTAGCGTTCTCGCTTCCCACGCCCGGGTTCCCGGGTTCGATTCCCGGCGGGGTCAGGGATTTTCTCTGCCTCGTGATGACTGGGTGTTGTGTGATGTCCTTAAGTTAGTTAGGTTTAAGTACTTCTAAGTTCTAGGGGACTGATGACCACAGATGTTGAGTCCAATAGTGCTCAGAGCCATTTGAACCATTTTTGAAGACGAATTACAGGATCTGTCGCAAAAATCGGGCAGTCTAATGAGTACAGAATATGGGTGGAGGGTAAACCGGAAAAACGGAATAGTAGTGAGAAATAGCAGAAATGAGAACAGCGAGAAACTTGTCGTCGAAACTGGCTATCACGAAGAACACAAGTCAGTGTATTCTGCTTCCTTGGAAGAATAATAACCAGTGACGGATGAGCAAAGAGAACACAAAAAGCAGACTGGCACAGACAAAGGGAGCATTCCCGGCCAAGCGAAGTGCACTGATGTCAGACATAGGCCTCAACTTGAGGAAGAAATTTCTAAGCATGTACGTTTGCAGCACAGCATCGTATGGTAGTCAAACATGGACTGTGGGAAAATCCACTTGCTAATTCTCCTACTCCAATATAGCTGGAGATCGTCTGCAGTGCTGTTCGAGTTCTAGGGGGAATACCAAGTTGGCTGAGGCGTCAATGGGAATTTGTGGAGGGGGGTGGGGAGGGGGGAAGGAGAGGATCGCGCGGGGGTAGTTCGTGCAGTTGTGCGAAGCCACTGAGCCAGCATGGCGTAGTGGCCAATACATCTGATCAGAGAGCAGGAGACCCAAGTTCGAATGCCGGCATTGGTACAAATTTTAATTCGTTGCTTCAGTCTCGATAATACAGGGTGTTACAAAAAGGTACGGCTAAACTTTCAGGAAACATTCCTTACACACAAATAAACAAAAGATGTTATGTGGACATGTGTCTGGAAACGCTTAATTTCCATGTTAGAGCTCGTTTTAGTTTCGTCAGTATGTACTGTACTTCCTCGATTCACCGTCTGCAGCTCGTGGTCGTGCGGTATCGTTCTCGCTTCCCACGCCCGGGTTCCCGGCTTCGATTCCCGGCGGGGTCAGGGATTTTCCCTGTCTCGTGATGACTGGGTGTTGTGTGCTGTCCTTAGGTTAGTTAGGTTTAAGTAGTTCTAAGTTCTAGGGGACTGATGACCATAGATGTTAAGTCCCATAGTGCTCAGAGCCATTTGAACCATTTCGATTCACCGCCAGTTGGTCCAATTGAAGGAAGGTAATGTTGACTTCGGTGCTTGCGTTGACATGCGACTCATTGCTCTACAGTACTAGCATCAAGCACATCAGTACGTAGCATCAACAGGTTAGTGTTCATCACGAACGTGGTTTTGTAGTCAGTGCAATGTTTACAAATGCGGAGTTGGCAGATGCCCATTTGATGTACGGATTAGCATGGGGCAATAGCCGTGACGCGGTACGTTTGTATCGAGACAGATTTCCAGAACGAAGGTGTCCCGACAGGAAGACGTTCGAAGCAATTGATCGGCGTCTTAGGGAGCACGGAACATTCCAGCCTATGACTCGCGACTGGGGAAGACCTAGAACGACGAGGACACCTGTAATGGACGAGGCAATTCTTCGTGCAGTTGACGATAACCCTAATGTCAGCGTCAGAGAAGTTGCTGCTGTACGAGGTAACGTTGACCACGTCACTATATGGAGAGTGCTACGGGAGAACGAGTTGTTTCCGTACCATGTACAGCGTGTGCAGGCACTATCAGCAGCTGATTGGCCTCCACGGGTACACTTCTGCGAATGGATCATCCGACAATGTGTCAATCCTCATTTCAGTGCAAATGTTCTCTTTACGGATGAGGCTTCATTCCAACGTGATCAAATTGTACATTTTCACGGTCAACATGTGTGGGCTGACGAGAATCCGCACGCAATTGTGCAATCACGTCATCGAAACAGATTTTCTGTCAACGTTTGGGCAGGCATTGTTGGTGATGTCTCGATTGGGCCCCGTGTTCTTCCACCTACGCTCAATGGAGCACGTTATCATGATTTCATACGGGATACTCTACCTGTGCTGCTAGAACATGTGCCTTTACAAGTACGACACAACATGTGGTTCGTGCACGATGGAGCTCCTGCACATTTCAGTCGAAGTGTTCGTACGCTTCTCAACAACAGATTCGGTGACCGATGGATTGGTAGAGGCGGACCAATTCCATGGCCTCCACGCTCTCCTGACCTTAACCCTCTCGACTTTCATTTATGGGGGCATTTGAAAGCTCTAGTCTACGCAATCCCGGTACCAAATGTAGAGACTCTTTGTGCTCGTATTGTGGACGGCTGTGATACAATACGCCATTCTCCGGGGCTGCATCAACGCATCAGGGATTCCGTGCGACGGAGGGTGGATGCATGTATCCTCGCTAACGGAGGACATTTTGAACATTTCCTGTAACAAAGTGTTTGAAGTCACGCTGGTACGTTCTGTTGCTGTGTGTTTCCATTCCGTGGTTAATGTGATTTGAAGAGAAGTAATAAAATGAGCTCTAACATGGAAAGTAAGCGTTTCCGGACACATGTCCACATAACATCTTTTGTTTGTTTGTGTGTAAGGAATGTTTCCTGAAAGTTTGGCCGTACCTTTTTGTAACACCTAGTATAGGCCTACGTCTTAGACGTTTGAGACTTGACAAAATGTCAGCTACCGTACAGCTTCATTTGCCGACAACATATTTGTGGGAGTATTTGGAATTTAGATTTACATCTACATAGATATTCTGCAATCCACCGTGCGGTGCGTGGAGAAGGGTATCCTGTTCCACTCGAAAATAGAGCGAGGGAAAAACGACTATCTACATCCCTCCGTATGAGCCCTAATTTCTCGCATCTTCGTGATCGTTACGCGCAATGTTATGTTGGCGGCAGTGGAATCGTTCTGCAGTGAGCTTCAAATGCCGGTTCTCTAGATTTTCTAAATAGTGTCCCTCGTAAAGAATGTCGCCTTCCCCCTAGGGATTCCCATTTGAGTTCCCGAATCATCTCCGTAACACTTACGTGTTGTTCGAACCTGCCGCCAACAACTTTATCAGCCCGTCTCTGAATTGCTTCGATGTTGTCCCTCAATCTGACCTTGTACAGATCCCACACACTTGAGCAGTATCAAGAACTGGTTGCTTCAGCCTCCTATAGCGGTCTCCTTTACAGATAAACCACATTTTCCCAACTCTCCCTATAACCTGAAATTGGTCATTCGCCTTCCCTACCCCAGTCCTCATATGGCGATTCCATTTCGTAACGCTTTGCAATGTTATGCCCTGACGACATGACTGTCTCAAACAGTACACCACTTATTCTGTATTAAAAAAAAAAAAGTTCAAATGTGTGTGAAATCTTATGGGACGTAACTGCTAAGGTCATCAGTCCCTAAGCCTAAATTATCCTAAGGACAAACACACACACCCATGCCCGAGGGAGGACTCGAACCTCCGCCGGGACCAGCCGCACAGTCCATGACTGCAGCGCCCAAGACCGCTCGGCTAATCCTACGCGACATTCTGTATTCGAACATTTCCGGTTTGTTTTTCCTACTCATCCGCATTAACTTACGTTTCTCCATATTTAGGTCTGGCTGCCGTTCATCACACGAGCTAGAAACTTTTCTAAGTCGTCTTGTATGTTCCTACAATCATTCGACACTTTCTCGTACTTCAAAGCATCATCAGGAAAGAACCGCAGATTGGTGCCCACCCTGCCTGCCAAATCATTTATGTGTACAGAAAATAACACCGGTCCTGTCACACTTCCCTGCGGCACTCCTGACCACACCCTTGCCTCCGATGAACACTAGCCGTTGAGAACATACTGGATGCAATCATTTAAGAAGTCTTGGAGCCACCCACATATCTGCCAATTTATTCCATATGCTCGTACCTCCGTTAAGTGGGACACCGTGTCAAGTGCTTTCCGCAAATCTAGAAATGTGGTATCTACCTGTTGCCCTTGGTCCATAGTTCAAAAAAATGGTTCATATGGCTCTGAGCACTATGGGACTTGTGCGGTCATCAGTACCCTAGAACTTAGAACTACTTAAATCTAACTAACATAAGGACATCACACTCATCCATGCCCGAGGCAGGATTCGAACCTGCGACCGCAGCGGTCGCGCGGGTCCAGACTGTAGCGCCTAGAACTGCTCGGCCACTACGGCCATAGTTCGCAGTATATCATGTGAGGAAGAGCAAGCTGAGTTTCGCACGACCGATGCTTTCTAAAATTATGCTGATTCGTGGACATAAGCTTCTCAGTCTCAAGAAAATTTATTATATTTCGAACTGAGAACATGTTCAAGGATTCTGCAGAAAACCAAAGATAGGAATATTGGTCTGTAATTCTGCGGTCCGTTCCTGTACCATTCTTATATACAGGAGTCATCTGCGCTTTTCTTTTTTTTTCAGTCTCTTGGGTCTTTGTTGTGGGCGAGAGAATGACGACAAATGGAAGCTAGGTGAGGGGCCAATGCCTTAGAGTACTTTTTGTAAAAATCGAACTATGGTTCCATCCGGACCTGGTGACTCATTTGCTCTCAAATTTTTCAGTTGTTTCTCTACGCCAGGGACGCTTATTAGTAAGTCGCCCGTATGCGAATCTGTCCGATAGTCAAATAACGGTACGTTAGTATGATTCTCCATCGTCAACGATATCTTGAACGCGAAATTTAAAACTTGGCCTTTCATTTTGCTATTCTCAAGTGCGACATCGCACTGGTCAACAAGAGACCGAATAAAAGTCTTAGAAAGGAAGGCGGAGTAGTGGGTGAGAAGTAGGAACCAATTTTCCCGTAGTCTGGGAGCTCTGCGGGCCTGAAGGAGAAAGACTGCAGGAGAAATGTGAAGAAACCGAAAAAGAAATTATCGATGGGAGGACTTACTCACAAAATAAAAACGTCCAGACAACATTCGGTGAAATTTTTAACGACGGCGCCGACAATAATCGGATGCGAAGAATCGGTTTTTAATTGTTCTGAGGCGAAAATCTGCAGAATTAGTAACAATGATATCGATTTTTTATTGTCCTGAGGCAGACTGAAGGAACAGCCGTGTACCTCGTGTCTTTCGCTTTGCGTATTCTGTGGTGTCACGGCCAGACACCACACTTGCTAGGTGGTAGCCTTTAAATCGGCCGCGGTCCGTTAGTATACGTCGGACCCGCGTGTCGCCACTATCAGTGATTGCAGACCGAGCGCAGCCACACGACAGGTCTAGTCTAGAGAGACTCCCTAGCACTCGCCCCAGTTCTACAGCCGACTTTGCTAGCGACGGTTCACTGACTACATACGCTCTCATTTGCAACGACAACAGTTTAGCATAGCCTTCAGCTACGTCATTTGCTACGACCCAGCAAGGCGCCATATTCAATTATTACGAATGTATTCTGAACAGATATTGTGAATCATGTACCGTCAAGAGCGACGTTCATCATAAATGGATTAAAGTTAAGTATCAACTAGCTACGTCCGCTTTCTGAATTCTAATTCCTTGTCATGTTCCAGACCTCACGTCAGTATAGTCCTTTCCTCCTCACGCCAGCCTGCGTGAGCTAAAACGCGTGCATTTCGGCCTCCACTAGTAACACGGTGTTGGCTCTTCTGCCAACTCAACATATTCCGCCGTTTACAGCACCTAAGATTTCCGTTAGTTTTTATTTTTCATTACGTTTCCCCTTCTTCGGTAAAATTCCGTTGAAATTTGGCGTGGTTCTGAGCACCGCCTCTCTTTCTCACAGCGTTCTGAAACTGCAAATTTAATTATAGTCACCCAGTAGCAGCGATGCTAGAAATTGACTGACGATCTAAAACTGTTGCTGGGTAGGGACTAGAATCCAAGGCTTCTGCCACCTTCCCTCTCATCTTTTGAGCTCTACCTGCATGCCTCAGTCTCTCCTCAGCCCCCCCCCCCCCCCCCGCCCTAAAGCTTCTACCTTCCAGTGCCTATCACTTGTTTTCGTAATTCCCCATGTAGCTGTTCTGTTTACCTTCCAGACTAGCACTCCTACCCAAAACAATATTATTTTTTGGATGTTGGAAAATTAGGCCGTTAAAACTGTCTATTACTGCATAAAAGATTCGTAAACGGTCAAGTCTGACAAGAAAACAAGACAAATTTAACTGTGAGATAAACTGACGAAAAAAATCGCAATACCAAGGAGTTGGGCGACATAAACTTGGTTGGTGTGTTTCTACATCTGAAAGATAGCGTCTATTCACATTTCGCGCCAGTACGAGGATGCAAATCAGATGTGCTTTAAATACCCACTGTGAAGGCCGTGAGCGTTAGTTACTTCTGAGAGTGGTGTGACGTTCGTCAGAAATGCCTTTTAAGACCCCGTTATCAGCATTATCAGCATCACATGATATGAGACACTTAAAGCAGTAAAGGAGTTTTGCTATTTGGTGAGCAAAATAACTGATGATGGTCGAAGTAGAGAAGATACAAAATGTAGACTGGCAATGGCAAGGAAAGCGTTTCTGAAGAAGAGAAAGTTTTTAACATCGAGTATAGATTTAAGTGTCAGGAAGTCGTTTCTGAAAAGTATTTGTATGGAGTGTAGCCATGTATGGAAATGAAACGTGGACTATAAATAGTTTGGACAAGAAGAGAACAGAAGCATTCGAAATGTGGTGTTACAGAAGAATGCTGAAGATTAGATGGGTAGATCACATAACTAATGAGGAAGTATTGAATAGGATTGGGGAGAAGAGAAGTTTGTGGCACAACGTGACCAGAAGAAGGGATCGGTTGGTAGGATCAAGGGATCACCAGTTTAGTATTGGAGGGCAGCGTGGAGAGTAAAAATCGTAGAGGGAGACCAAGAGATGAATACACTAAACAGATTCAGAAGGATGTAGGTTGCAGTAGGTACTGGGAGATGAAGAAGCTTCCACAGGACAGAGTAGCATGGAGAGCTGCATCAAACCAGTCTCAGGACTGAAGACCACAACAACAACAACCAATTCGCAACCTTTGCTCAGTCCAATCCCGCCAATTTCATATATGATGATGAAATAATAAGGACAACACAAACACCTAGTCATCTCGAGGCAGGTGAAAAATCTCTGACCCTGGAATGCTGGTTCTGCCTCAGTGCCCGTGGTGGCCGACTACTGATTAGCAGGAGTCTAGTTGAGGCCCTGCAACCAGTCTCTCTGAGTGGTAGACACACTGGAGTTGGTTTTGGGTGCTATTAATTATGACAATAGGAGCTCTCCTGTAGTTATCCTACGTGTCCTGGCTGCAAAATAGTACTTCAATCTGCTGATTCGACCAGTTGTGCCGTCCAGCATTTCAGGGAGTGTTTTCCAGCACGATAACATTCACCCACGTACGGCTGTCGTAACCCAAGATGCTCTACAGAGTGTCAGCATGTCGCCTTGGTCTGCTCGATCACCAGACCTGTCTCCAATCGAGCACATATGGGACATCATTGGACGACAACTCCAGTGTCATCCACAAAGTGAATTAACCATTGTTGATAATTCTTCAGGGTTATATGGCCGTGGTCCATGGAATTCTACTGTTCCTAACGTTTCGTCCAATTCTACGTTGGACATCTTCAGAGGTATGGCAGGACTCAGCAGGACCAGCCATACCTCTGAAGATGTCCAACGTAGTATTGGACGAAACGTTAGGAGTAGAAGAAATCCATGGACCGCGGCCATATAACCCTGAAGAATTATCAACAACACTACCATCCGGTCATGAAAGCCCTCATTGTATAAATTAAGGGTCCCTGAATTGTCTGACCAAGAGCAACAAGCACTGAAATCCATCCCGCAAACTGATATCAGGCACCTGTACAACACAACACATGCTCGTTTCCATGCTCGCTTTCAATATTCTGGCGTTTACATCGGTTATTAATGTACGAGGGTTATTCGGAAAGTACGGAACGATCGGTCGCAAAATGGAAATTACAGTGAAAATCTGATGAAGCTTTGCACAGATTCGTTGGGCACTGTGTCTAGTACGCCCATCGATCGCATCATGTCGCTTTTTTCAGTTCTGAGCTCGCAGTGAGAACGTGAAGATGGCCAGAAATTTGCGTTTCCCGCCAAGTACGAGGGCTGGGCGAAAGATTTCGCCTGAAGCTATGCAATCCACATAACACAACTGTCACGCGGTTCGCTCTACACGACAATTCTCGGCCGCACTCTGCAGGGGCAATGAAGACGCTCCTGCAGCGTTTTCGATGGGAAGTGTTTGGTCACCCACAATACAGCCCTTAATTGGCTACCCCTGAGCCTCATCTCTGCTCAAATGAACCGCTGGCTATCAAAATAATATTTTGAAACAGGCAACGAGCTGCAGTCCAGAGTAGAAAATTGTCGAAAAGCACTGGCGGCTGTCTTCTGCAACGAGGGGATTGAAAAGTTGGTACAACGCTACGACAAATGTCTAAGTCTCAGTGGGGACTGTGTAAAGAAGTAGCTGGAAGGTGTAGCTGACTGTTCCAAATACACTACTGGTCGTTAAAATTGCTACACCAAGAAGAATTGCAGACGGGTATTCATTGGACAAATATACTATACCACAACTGACATGATTACAGTTTCACGCAGTTTGAGTGCATAGATCCTGAGAAATCAGTATCCAGAACAAGCACCTGGGCATTGAGTCAAACAGAGCTTGGATGCCGTGTACAGGTACAGCTGCCCATGCAGCTTCAACATGATACCACAGTTCATCAACAGTAGTGACTGACGTATTGTGACGAGCCAATTGCTTGGTCACCATTGACCATACGTTTTCAATTGGTGAGAGATCTGGAGAATGTGCTGGCCAGGGCAGCAGTCGAACATTTTCTGTATCCAGAAAGGCACGTAGAGGACCTGCAACATGCGGTCGTGCATTATCCTGCTGAAATGTATGGTTCCGCAGGGATCGAATGAAGAATAGAGCCACGGGTCGTAACACATCTGAAATGTAACGTCTACTGTTCAATGAAGTGACCGAGACGTGTAACCAATGGCACCCGATACACCCCATACCATCATGCCGGGTGATACGCCAGTATCACGATGACGAATACACGCTTCCAATGTGCGTTCACCATGATGTCGCCAAACACGGATGCGACCATCGTGATGCTGTAAACAGAACTTGGATTCATCCGAAAAAATGTCGTTTTGCCATTCGTGCACCCAGGTTCGTCGTTGAGTACACCATCGCAGGCGCTCCTGTCTGTGATGCAGCGTCAAGGGTAACCGCAGCCACGGTCTCCGAGCTGATGATAGTCCATGCTGCTGCAAACGTCGTCGAACTGTTCGTGCAGACGGTCGTAGTCTTGCAAACGTCCCCATATGTTGACTCAGGGATCGAGACGTGGCTGCACGATCCGTTACAGCCATGCGGATTAGATGCCTGTCATCTCGACTGCTAGTGATACGAGGCCGTTGGGATCCTGCACGGCGTTCCTTATTACCCTCCTGAACCCACCGATTCCATATTCTGCTAACAGTCATTGGATCTCGACCAACGCGAGCAGCAATGACGCGATACGATAAACCGCAATCGCGATAGGCTACAATCCGACCTTTATCAAAGTCGGAAACGTGATGGTACGCATTTCCCCTCCTTACACGAGGCATCACAACAACGTTTCGCCAGGCAACGCAGGTCAACTGCTGTTTGTGTATGAGAAACAGGTGGAAACTTTCCTTATGTCAGCACGTTGTAGGTGTCGCTACCGGCGCCAACCGTGTGTGAATGCTCTGAAAAGCTAATCATTTGCATATCACAGCATCTTTTTCCTGTCGGTTAAATTTCGCGTCTGTAGCACGTCATCGTCGTGGTGTAGCAATTTTAATGGCCAGTAGTGCAGGTTTTTATTTTCACTGTGGTTTCGATTTCGCGACCTGTCGGTCCTTACTTTCGGAATAACCCTCGTACCAGTATTTCCAACTTGCAATGGCTTATCTCGCTATTACATTAACCTGTGATACTGCCACGGTAATGACTGCAGTATGATACCTAGACTAAAATAATCCCGAAATTTCGTTGCTGTGCATTAACTATTTTTTGGTGTTGCAATGTTTTCCGTAAATGTAACTCGAGAAGCGTATAGCACAAGTTCGCTAAATGAAGGGGTAATTAGAATGATATGAACACCTTAAGCTGGTAATCGGTGTTGATATATATCAACGGGGACAGGAGATCCCGGGTTCGAGTCGCGGTCGGGGCACATATTTTCACCTGTCACCGTTGATATATATGAACACCCGTTAGCCGCTGAAGGTATTAATATAATTCTAATTTCGTTCTAGACGGCTGCAGGTCATCAATCCATGTAAGTTTATAAGTTTAAATGAAGGGGTGGCTGTCAGCATACTGTCTGAGCTATCAAGAGCAATGATTTGGCAATTGCAGAAAGTGTGAGAAGTAAAAATTGTAGAAAGAGCAAGCCTTGAGTACAGTAAACAGGTTCAAAAAGATACAGAACGCAGCAGATGAAGAGCTTTGCAGAGCAGTGTAGACCGCTGCATCAAACCAGTCTCCAGGGAGAAGTCCGCAACAACAGTTATAAACGCAGCAAACACAGGACGGCATTCTTGCCTCAAAAACGACTTCGACGGTTGCTAGACTAGCGGCGTGCAAATAAATACAGAGCGGCAGGATCGTAAATGTCACGCTATATTGCATGCATTCTCCCGTGAATGACAACTGTTGAAATTACATTTGTAGCGCGTTCTAAGTTGTGCAGGCCGTTATTCAGTTACTCTGATGTTCCGCTACTGTTTTAGCAACCTAACTGTTTTTCTTTCTTGCTGCTACATACATTCTAACATTGCCCCCACAGAGGAGAAACAATTGCAGTTCACTGACAAAAAAATGCATTTCGCGTAATGTGGGACACGAAATTAAACATCCTCGCCATTACGATCGATCACACGCAGCAGCCATTATACTTGTACGTCATAATCATCTGCGTCGCCCGCAAACTCCCACTAAACTTTTTCTATCAGTGCAACAGTGTTTAAAGTGCACTCATTCTTGCGATAAGAACAGAGTCAGCATGGGTTTAGAAAACATCGTTCCTCTGAAACACAACTCGCCCTTTATTGACATGAGGTGTTGAGTGCTATTGACAAGGGATTTCAGATCGATTCCGTATTTCTGGATTTCCGGAAGGCTTTTGACACTGTACCACACAAGCGGCTTGTTGTGAAATTGCCTGTTTGTGGAATATCGTCTCAGTTATGAGACTGGATTTGTGATTTCCTGTCAGAGAGGTCACAGTTCGTAGTAACTGAGGGAAAGTCATTTGTAGCGTTCCCCAAGGTAGTGTTATAGGCTCTTTGCTGTACGTTACTTGTATCTATATTAGATGGGTAGATGACGTAACTAACGAGGAGGTATTGAATGGAATTGCAGAGAAGAGAAATTTGTGGCACAACTTGACTAGAAGAAGGGCAACAGTCTTCGCTTGTTTGCAGATGACGCTGTCGTCTATCGACTAATATATTCATCAGAAGATCAAAACAAACTGCAGAACGATTTAGAAAAAAATATCTGAATGGTGCCAAAAGTGGCAGTTGACCCTAAATAACGAAACGTGTGAGGTCTTCCACATGAGTGCTAAAAGGAACTCGTTAAACTTCTGTTACACGGTAAATCAGTGTAATCTAAAAGCCGTAAATTCAACTAAATACTTAGGTATTACAATTACGAACAACTTAAATTGGAAGGAACAGACAGATAATGTGAGGAAGGCTAACCAAAGGCTGCGTTTTATTGGCAAGACACTTAGAAAATGTAACAGACCTACTAAGGAGACTGCCTACACTGCGCTTTAGAATACTGCTGCGCGGTGTGGGATCCTTACCAGATAGGACTGATGGAGTAGATCGGAAAAGTTCACAGAAAGGGAGCACGTTTTGTATTATCGCGAAATATGGGAGAGTATCACAGAAAGGACACAGGATTTGGACTGGACATCATTAAAAGAAAGGCCTTTTCCGTTGCGACGGAATCTTCTCACGAAATTCCAATCACCAACTTTCTCCGTAGAATGCGAAAATATTTTTTTGACACCGACCTACATAGGGAGAAATGATCAAAATAAGGGAAATAAGAGCTCGTACGGAAAGATATAGGTGTTCATTCCACCCGCGCGCTGTACGGGACTGGAATAATAGAGAATTGTGAAGGTGGTTCGATGAACCCTCTGCCAGGCACTTAAATGTGATTTTATGAGTATCCATGTAGATGTAGATAAGTGCGGTGTATCGTTTCCCGCAGACACAATCGCGAAATGCCCAATTCCGATTAGCTAACGAAGAAAGAGGGGTGTTTTGGCTGTTTTACACACTGAGGTGCAATGCTATGAAAGTCATCGATGTTTTTTTTCCTTACTCTAGCACTTACAATAAGACTGACGAAACGTTTCGTGTCTAATGAAAACCTTTACTAATCTGGTACATTTTCAGAACCGAGTCGCAAGTCGTGCTGGGTGACGATCTCACTATTTATTCATTCGTTCAACTCATTATATCTTTCACTGTCTTCCGAACAGGAACCTTCGGGTATGCCCAACGCGTCAAAGTATGCATTAGCAAAAGAGAACCAGACTGCTCACTGCACAGTCACGAAATGCACTGTCAACTACATTAATGTTACCACCTGACATAAGCCTGGATAGCCACCTTTCGGATCGCGAACTGCTGCAAGACGTGCAGGAAGAGAGATAGCGACGTTCTAGAAGATCTGGGATGAGGAGCCATGTAGACTCCAGTGCCATAGGGAGGTGTGTATCTCGGTTGAGGATCCCTGGCATGTACAGCCCGATCGAGGTGGTCCCACGTATTCTTTACTGGTTTTAAATCTGGCAAGTTTGGTGGCCAGGGGAGTACGGTAAAGTCATCCTAGTACACTGTGAGCTGTGTGACACGTTGCGTTGTCCTGCTGGTAGATGCCATCGTACCAAGCAAAAACAAACCGCATCTAGGGGTGGACATGGTCCCCAAGGATAGATACATACTTGTTTCATCTACATCTACATACTCCGCAAGCCACCTGATGGTGTGTGGCGGAGGGTACTTTGAGTACCTCTATCGGTTCTCCCTTATGTTCCAGTCTCGTATTGTTCGTGGAATGAAAGATTGTCAGTATGCCTCTGTGTGGGCTCTAATCTCTCTGATTTTATCCTCATAGTCTCTTCGCGAGATATACGTAGGAGGGAGCAATATACTGCTCGACTCTTCGGTGACGGTATGTTCTCGAAACTTCAACAAAAGCCCGTACCGAGCTACTGAGCGTCTCTCCTGCAGAGTCTTCCACTGGAGTTTATCTGTCATCTCCGTAACGCTTTCGCGATTACTAAATGATCCTGTAACGAAGCGCGCTGCTCTCCGTTGGATCTTCTCTATCTCTTCTATCAACCCTATCTGGTACGGATCCCACACTGCTGAGCAATATTCAAGCAGTGGGCGAACAAGCGTACTGTAACCTATTCCTTTGTTTTCGGATTGCATTTCCTTAGGGTTCTTCCAATGAATCTCAGTCTGGCATCTGCTTTACCGACGATCAACTTTATATGATCATTCCATTTTAAATCACTCCTAATGCGTACTACCAGATAATTTATGGAATTAACTGCTTCCAGTTGCTGACGTGCTATTTTGTAGCTATTTTGTAGCTAAATGATAAAGGATCTTTCTTTCTTTGTATTCGCAGCACACTACACTTGTCTACATTGAGATTCAATTGCCATTCCCTGCACCATGCGTCAATTCGTTGCAGATCCTCCTGCATTTCAGTACAATTTTCCAATGTTACAATCTCTCGATATACCACAGCATCATCCGCAAAAAGCCTCAGTGAACTTCCGATGTCATCCACAGACGCTGTGGCAGTTTTTGTATGCCCATGTCATACCAACTCGCCGCCATGCTGTTCAGAAAGTTATGAACCTCTTCTTTCACCTCTTCGTCGGAGCTGAATCGCTGGTACCACAATTTACGCTGACAGGTTAATGTGAGACTCTGAAAAAACTCAAACGGGCAATTCAGAACCGGAGAAGAGGAATGTTGAGCAAGGGCGTACACACTCTTCGTGACAACGCTCGCCCGCACATCGTTCAGCAAACCGTTGCTGTCCTGCAGCAGTTTCAGTGGAACGTAATCACCCACCCACCCTATAGCCCTGACTTGGTGCCCAGTGACTGTCACCTGTTCCCCAGGTTAAGGGGGGTAGGACGTCAAACGGGCCGACTTGGAGCATGAGAGGCATCACAGGACGTTTTAATTTCCACTGATTATACTTTTACCAATAAATACATAAAACTTTGTCAGCATCACCAGGAAGGATTCGGGATTCACACTCATTGCAGTGGAAGTTCGAAAACATTACAAAATAATTTTTTTAACTGCAAAACTTCATCATTTTTTTTCACTTATTAATGGCTGCAATTGTTGCTATAGGTACACTTTTCCTCATAAGTTAGAAAGATTCTTCGATGAATTTTGCACAGCATACATACCATACTCACAGGTGTATGAAACTCTAGAATTTATTTAATGTATGAAAAAACGAATGAACTGTTAGATTTTAAACTTCGTGTTTAGAAAAAAACACAAATTATGTAGTTAATTATGTCAATTTTTCCCACAGTTTTTAATAGGTTTGGAAAATTCTAGACTTTCATACACCTTTAAGTATGGTTTGTATGCTGTGCAAAATTCATCGAAGAATCTCTCTTACTTATGAAGAAAAGTGCACCTACAGCAACAAATACTGCCATTAGTAAGTGAAAAAAATGATGAAATTTCACATGTAAAAAAAAAAAAAACATTTTGTTATGTTTACGAACTTCCACTTCTATGAGTGTGAATTGTGAATCCTTCCTGGTCATGCTGACAAAGTTTTATGAATTCATTTGTAAATGTATAGACAGTGGAAATTAAAATGTTCTGTGATGCCTTTCAAGCTCCAAGTCGGCCCGTTTGACGTCCTACCCCCCTTAAAAGAACATTTGGCCGGAAAGCGACTGAGCTCCGACGACGAGGTGAAAGAAGAGGTTCATAACTTTCTGAACAGCACGGTAGCGAGCTGGTATGACGTGGCCATACAAAAACTGCCACAGTGTCTACAAAAATGCATCGCCAGAAATGGTGATTATGTCGAAAAACAGCTAAATGTCTAAGCTGTAGGCTGATGTAAACCATTGTAGAAATAAACAGGTCTATGTTGTTGTTGTGGTCTTCACTCCAGGGACTGGTTTCATGCAGCACTCCATGCTACTCTATCCTGCGCAAGATTCTGCATCCCCCAGTACCTATTGCAGCCTACATCCTTCTGAAGCATCTTAGTGTATTCATCTCTTGGTGTCCCTCTACGATTTTTACCCTCCACGCTGTCCTCTATTACTAAATTGGTGATCCCTTGATGCCTCAGAACATGTCCTACCAACCGATCCCTTCTTCTATTCAAGTTGTGGCACAAATTTCTCTTCTCCCCAATTCTGTTCAATACCTCCTCATTAGTTATGTGATCTACCCACCTAATCTTCAGCATTCTTCTGCAGCACCACATTTCGAAAGCTTCTACTCTCTTCTTGTCTAAACTATTTATCGTCCATGTTTCACTTCCATACATGGCCACACTCCATACAAATACTTTCAGAAACGACTCCCTGACACTTAAATTTATACTCGATGTTAACAAATTTCTCTTCTTAAGAAACGCTTTCCTTGCCATTGGCAGTCTACATTTTATATCCTCTCTACTTCGACCATCATCAGTTATTTTGCTCCCCAAATAGCAAAACTCCTTTAGTACTTTAAGTGTCTCATTTCCTAATCTAATTCCCTCAGCATCACCCGATTTAATTCGATTACGTTGCATTATCCTCGTTTCGCTTTTGTTGATGCTCATCTTATACTCTCCTTTCAAGACAGTATCCATTCCGTTCAACTGCTCTTCCAAGTCCTTTGCTGTCTCTGACAGAATTACAATGTCATCGGCGAACCTCAACGTTTTTATTTGTTCTCCATGGATTTTAATGCCTACTCAGAACTTTTTTTTTTTTACTGCTTGCTTAATATACAGATTGAATAGCATCGGGAAGAGGCTACAACCCTGTCTCACTCCGTTCCCAACCACTGCTTGCCTTTCATGTCCCTCGACTCTTATAACTGCCATCTGGTTTCTGTACAATTTGTAAATAGCCTTTCGCTCCCCGTATTTCACCCCTGCCACCTTCAGAATTTGAAAGAGAGTATTCCAATCAACATTGTCAAAAGCTTTCTCTAAGCCTACAAACGTCAGAAACATAGGTTTGCCTTTCCTTAATCTTTCTTCTAAGACAAGTCGTAGGGTCAGTATTGCCTCACATGTTCCAACATTTCTACGGAATCCAAACTGATCTTCCCCGAGGTCGGCTTCTACCAGTTTTTCCATTCGTCTGTAAAGAGTTCGCGTTAGTATTTTGCAGCTGTGACTTATTAAACTGATAGTTCGGTTATTTTCACATCTGTCAACACCTGCTTTCTTTGGGATTGGAATTATTATATTATTCTTGAAGTCTGAGGGTATTTAGCCTGTCTCATACATCGTCCGCCGCTCGTGGTCTCGCGGTAGCGTTCTCGCTTCCCGAGCACGGGGTCCCGGGTTCGATTCCCGGCGGGGTCAGGGATTTTCACCTGCCTCGAGATGACTGGGTGTTTGTGTTGTCCTCATCATTTCATCATCATCCAGGAAAGTGGCGAAATTGGACTGAGCAAAGATTGGATAATTGTACGGGCGCTGATAACCACGCAGTTGAGCGCCCCACAAACCAAACATCACCATCATCCTCTGTCTCATACATCGTGCTCACCAGATGGTAGAGTTTTGTCAGGACTGGCTCTCCCAAGGCCGTCAGTAGTTCTAATGGAATGTTGTCTACTCCCGGGGCCTTGTTTCGACTCAGGTCTTTCAGTGCTCTGTCAGACTCTTCACACAGTGTCATATCTCCCATTTCATCTTCATCCTCTTCCATTTCCATAATATTGTCCTCAAGTACATCGCCCTTGTATAGACTCTCTATATACTCCTTCCACCTTTCTGATTTCCCTTGTTTGTTTAGAACTGGGTTTCCATCTGAGTTCTTGATATTCATGCAATTGGTTCTCTTTTCTCCAAAGGTCTCTTTAATTTTCTTGTAGGCAGTATCTATCTTACCCCTAGTGAGATTAGCCCCTACATCCTTACATTTGTTCTCTATGTACTTATAGAAATAGGAGACCTTACTTTTGGGATTACCCTCGTATCAGATGTGTCGTGTTAAGAGGGATGGAAGCCTTTGGGTGTTTCGACAGGGGTGGAAATTGTGTGGGAGGGGGGCGGGGGGGGGGGGGAGGAACGGCAGAGGGAGCTTTGTGTGGTGGGGGGGAGGGTGACCTGAGATGCGTTGGTGCGAGGGTTGAGCGTTGGCATGTGATTGACGGAAATGAGGGCAGGGGCAGTAAAAGCTAGAGGAAGAGAGTAACTCACGATACAGCAATAGGCTATTGTTCATATTGCATTCCCAAGTGGCTAAGGCTGTCTCTCTCTCTGCAGCAACGGGTGGTGAAGTGCTACCCCCATCGCAGCGCTTGTTCTCTCTCTACAGGGTGAAAAGTATTTAAACTGGCAAACTCTGGGAGGTTGTAGGGGACATCAAAAGAAATATTTTTCCATAATGTCATTTTTTCCTATGAGGAGTATTTACACCGGTAGAGGAATATTTCCATGGCGGCAAATTAATTAAACCAACAAACACTTTTCCATTTTTTATGACCGAGAGACAACACATTAAGACAACCCAATTTCAATTACAGTAGATTTTCAGAAATGCCTCCATTAACACGTAAGCAAGAGTTACACCGTCGGATCATGTTCTGTCTGACACGGGCAATAACCCCAGGAGTATTCTGAATTGTTCCTGCTTCTGCTACTATCCGGGCAACCAGATCCTCTTCTGACGCAACAGGAGTTGCGTAAACAAGGTTGCGCATCTGTCCCCACACAAAATAGTCCAGAGGGGAAATGTCTGGGGACCGAGCAGGCCATGGTACAGGACCACCTCTGCCAATCCACGTTTCTGGGAACCGTCGGTCCAGGAATCGACGCACACGACGTCTGAAATGTGCCGGCGCCCCGTCATGTTGGAACCACATGCGTTGTCTTCCAGCAATTCTGGCAATGCTCTGGCGAGAAAATTGTAATAATGCCTTCCATTTAATGGCCTAGGTAGCAGATACGGCCCAATTAAACAGTCCCCAACAACACCGACCCACGCATTAACGAAGAACCGCACTTGATGGGCGCTAGTAACTGTGGCATGTTGGTTATCCTAACTCCAAACATGCGGATTGTGCATGTTGAAGACTCCATCACGCCCGAACGTTGCTTCATCGGTAAATAACACAGACGATGGAAATGTAGAATGCATTTCACACTGTTTCAGGTACCACTGTGAAAACTGTGCTCTGGATGGGTAATCAACTGGTTCCAGGTTGTGGACACGCTGTAAGTGAAATGGACGTAACAATTGCTCTCGAACGACTGCTCTTACATTCGTCTGATTCATCCCCATTTTACGTGCAATTGCACGAATGCTGATTGAAGGATCCCGCTCCACATGCTGCGAGACAGCTTCCTCAAATTGCAGCGTTCTTACCGTGCGACGGCGTCCCTGTCCAGGTAATCTGCTAAGTGACCCGGTCTCACGCAGACGTTGGTACACAGCAGCAAAGGTCGTGTGATGCGGCGATTAGGATATTGCTGTTGATAAACCCGCTGTGCAGCTCGTCCGTTGTGGTGCGCTACGTAGTACGCACCAACCATACCAGTGTACTCACCGCAGATGTATCGCTCCATTATAGTTGAATTCTTTTATCTTGGCGGTTTGCGCATGCCCGCCCACACGCGGGAGATTGCTGCGTTGCCAGTTGTACGCGCCGAGAGAAGCGGCGACATAGTATAGTTCGCAAACTTACGTTTAGGGGCGAGCGCGCAGTTCATGAAGTAAAGCCACCACGGCCGCATTAACCCTTTCGCTGCTGCAAAGACATGCTCCCCGCATTCCGCGCTGTGCGCGATTTTGTCATCTCTGCACTGCTCGCCTGTGCAGACACACGGTGTTCCGACTGCTTTGACACACTTTATCATTAGATTTCACAAAAACTATTTAGCCCAAAAACTTGATTTTTACACATCTTCTTCACTGATACCTCCCCCCCCCCTCCCCATAAATGACTTCATTATGTTTCGATGTTCAACGCAGTTATTGTGCAGCATTAGATGTAGTAAACCATTGCACGAAATTTTGAAGAGTTTGCAGAGGTAAAAGTCCATAGCGTATACTTTCTGTATGGTCGATTTTAGTTGCCACTAGAAATTTCAAAAAATTACATTCAAACGAATAAAATTCATGAAGTAAGACACTTCGATATTGTTTTTAAAGAAAGAAAATATTAAGCACCAAACAAGGTTTGAACTCAGAACCTCCCACTTAGCAGCCGTACACTTTAACCATTACGCTAACGCAGCTCCCCATTCAATAGATATCCCGTAGGACTTTAAAATACCACGCAAAATACCGACAAACACTGTTGGTATGACTATGAATTATTCACGTTTCGTCGAAGTACAATAGGAAATAAACAATTACCGCTGTTCTTTATTGCGAAAAAGCGGTTAGTGAGAACGATACAAACACCTTTCCTTGCTATCGCCTGAATTAGGAGGCTTATTGCTTGTTTGGTTTAATTAATTAATAGAATTTGAAGCAATTGGTATAAAGAATGCTTTTTCCAAACTTTCTATAAAAGAGAGTCTGCTATCAAGACACTGCATTTGTTCTATTACTTTATTTATGACTGAACGTTTCTAAAACTGAAGTCACTCGTCCATGCTCTGTACTGCAGTCGAGCTCTGGCAACGTCGTTCTCTGTTCATTGGCTGACCGTGTTTTGTGACGTCAGATGCGCAGAACAAACCTAAACTCGGCCACCGTCGTAAATGAAGTGCACTTTAGTAAACAGAGACAATGCACTAATACACTGGTCGACAGCAGCTGCCTACAACTGAAGAGCGTGATATGGACTCCACCGGTTTAAATAATCCTCATAGGAGAAAATGACATTAGAGAAATATATTTGTTTTGATGTCGCCTACAACCTCCCAGAGTTTGCCGGTTTAAACACTTTTCACCCTGTATGGCATTGTCCTTACGAGGGGTATGTCCTCATGTAGAATCCAGTTTGCACCACTGTTTTAATGTCTTACAAAGAGTTGGCGAATCGAGGTGTTGTGTACATAGTTTCGCGTAGTCAGCGCGTACACAACTTTCCCAGTAGAGCGCGCCCCGTTAAGCACAACAGCGCAGGCACAATTCTCGTCCGTCTCCACACTACGAGATGGCGCTGCCATAGAGACGGACCAAATTCTGCTTCCGCCGATCCGCGTATTAATATGTTACACAGCTAATGAGATTGCTGCTGATGAAGAACCTTTTCTCCTCACGGATCACACTCGCGCAGTGATACATGGACACACGAGGTATTATAACGAGCGTACAGACCTCCGATTAGACAAAATGGCTCTGAGCACTATGGGACTCAACATCTTAGGTCATAAGTCCCCTAAAACTTAGAACTACTTAAACCTAACTAACCTAAGGACATCACACACACCCATGCCCGAGGCAGGATTCGAACCTGCGACCGTAGCAGTCCCGCGGCTCCGGACTGCAGCGCCAGAACCGCACGGCCACCGCGGCCGGCTCCGATTAGTCAGTCTGCATTTGTCTGCACCAGTCTGTACCAGTCTATAGTCAAGTTTCAGTCTGCACCTAAGAAGATTATGATATTCCTGTACATATCCATGAAGATAAATGTATAGACACTTTGTCAAGTATCAGAGATATGTGAGAATAAGATTAACGTACCAAGACCAAAGGAACGTCAGATTGTCAATTGTAAATAGCATCCAGAATCAAGTTACGTAATGTTTATGCTTGTTATTATTTTAATAAATGTGTGTGAAAATTAATCAAGTTCTTTTTAAAGTTGGTCACCGTCAGTCTGCTACTCTAAGCGTGCAAGTGGCATTTCTATCGTCTGACCTAACGGCAGAAGATAAACACGCCACGATAAGACCACGAGACACATTGCTGACACTCGCCTACTTCGTTAGAGCGAAAGTCAAATAACCTGATGGTGTGCGTACCGAAGGTCTTACAGTACACACACCACAGATGTCGCCTACAACCTCCCAGAGTTTGCCGGTTTAAATACTTTTCACCATGTACGGCATTGCCCTTACGAGGGGCATGTCCTCATCTAGAATCCAGTTTGCCCCACGGTTTTGATTTCTTACAAAGAGTAGACGTATTGATGGCTGTGTACTCTGCAGCTGTTCAGTGTACCCCCGTGTACTGACCGGTGCCCCTGTGCTGGTGTGTGTTCGCAGCTACATGGGGGACGTGACGACTCCGGAGGAGCGGACGCTTCGCATCGGCGTGGTCAACGTCTGCCTGATGCTGGGCGTTCCCATCGGCATGGCGCTGTCCGGGGTCCTCCTCAGGGCCATCGGCTTCTACGGCGTCTTCCTCACCTCCGCCTGCATCTACACCTCCAGCATCACCTACGGGTTCTTCTTCATACACGACAAGGTCAGCCCCCACTGTCTGCACCAGTTAGCGATAAACATCTTCCAGTCTGATATGCTCGTACATGGCATAGTAATTATCACGCACCAGGAAACTTCTGGCACATTAAGTTCAAATGGTTCAAATGGCTCTGAGCACTATGGGACTCAACTTCTGAGCCCATTAGTAGAACTAGTTAAACCTAACTAACCTAAGGACATCACACACATCCATGCCCGAGGCAAGATTCGAACCTGCGACCGTAGCGGTCGCGCGGTTCCAGACTGCAGTGCCTAGACCGCACGGCTACTTCGGCCGGCGCACATTAAGTGCCACTTTTGACTTTGACAAGTGACGCATTCCCTGGTGGCTGTTCTTTCAGGCCCGACCGACCCTTGTCTGTCGTTTTGCCAACACAGTGGCCTGACATTGTCTAAGCCCAGGAGTATCAAGGCCGTTATTACGGCCAGAGGTGGTTGTTCTGGGTACTAATTTCTCAGGATCTATGCACCAAAATTGATCCTTTAATTGTGATGCGCTGTGTAAAAACGGCCCTATCATTCTCTCCTGGGACACTTCTGAACTTACCTTCACATATGTTGATTTTGTTGCGTTAAGAACGACATGTTGAGTTATGTGTGCAAGGAAGTCCCGAACGTAACCGCATATTTGCTCCAGTATTTGGTGCGCTGGACGATGGAGGGAAATGAAACTAAAAGAAGTGTTACAAAAATTAATTAAATGAAAAGAGAAACGGAGATATCAAACTGCGAGAAGAACTTCCTAGAGCATAGAAAGCCCTAATTCAAAACAATGTCCCTGGAGAGGACATCATTCTCTCAGAATTGCTGATATCCTTGGGGTAGACACCCATAACAAAACACTTCCGCCGGTCTCAGTGGCCGAGCGGTTCTAGGCGCTACAGTCTGGAGCCGCGCGACCGCTACGTTCGCAGGTTCGAATCCTGCCTCGGGCATGGATGTGTGTGATGTCCTTAGGTTAGTTAGGTTTAAGTAGTTCTGAGTCCACGGGACTGATGACCTCAGAAGTTAAGTCCTATAGTGCTCAGAGCCAAAACGCTTCCTCTTGGTGTGCAAGCTTTAAGCAAAATACCTTCAGACTTCAAGTAGAATCTAACACAATTCTAATTGCAAGGCAGGCACATGCTGACGGTTTAATGTCTGGATAATACTGACATGAATTATTTGCAGAGAAATGGAGAAAACTTGTAAATGTCGATCTCAGGGAAGATCAGTTTCGGTTCCAGAGAAATGTAGCAACGCGCAAGGGAATACTAAGCTTGTGGTTCACCTTAGAAGGCAGGCTGAAGGAACACAAAATTCCGTTTATAACATTTACAAGTTTAGAGAAACCTTTGGCAACAGTTAGTGGATTAAACTCTTCGAAATTGTGAAGATAGCAGGGCTAAAATATAAAAGTGGCAGTTCAATGGAAACGATATAAGATGGAAAGACAGTAAATAGTTTATTATTTAAAAAGTAATCGCCGTAATTATTAACACATTTATCACGGTGTGCAAGAAGGCGGTCAATGCCTCCTACGGAAAAATGTTGGCGGTTGCCAAAAGAAGCAATATTATACCCAAACGTGCACCTCTTGGTCCAAAGGAAATCGAGGACCACGAATGTCTTTCTTCAGGGCTCCAAAAATATGGAAATCGTACGAGGAGAGGTCGGGACTTAGTGTAAGGGATTCCCAGCCAAGTTCCTACAGCATAGTCAAAACAACAGTCACGCCACATCCTGAGAAGTCACGATGACCTTTTCCTTTTATTTTTTTTAATTTTTTTTTCAACGCCAGTTTAACCGTAGTGTTAACACTGCTCAAACTAACCGGTTTGCGAAATAGCCTATTACCAGTTTTTTATTCCAATTATTTCCTCTAATAAAAACAAAGGTTGAATCAATTTAACTCTCTCAGTTTCAAGATATGTAGAATCAAAATATTAAATAGGCAAATGATAAGCAATTGAGTACTACGAAAAAAGTCTCCAGTATTCTCCTTTTGTTTCTAATTCTTTTGAAACTCTGCTCATAAATCGTGTTTTCATCTAGGACTCTACAACTGTTTGCTTATTGCGAACAGTCAGTGGTGAAGTGTGAAGACTCAGGTTGAAGAACTCAATTTTTCATGTTAACGGTTCCAAAGGCTACAAGCAGATAAAGCCACGTTACGTAGACACAGGCCTCAGATCAGCTACTATTTTTATTCTGCACTCGTATGAATGAATTTTTAAGTTTTTTTTCTCCTTATATGATGTCGAAAGTTTGCTGTGGCTCATGACGGATTTAATCTTCTAAAACAAATGGGACATCGTCTTCACTGATACCGCACTTCGTAAAATACTTCCAGACAAGTTATATAGGCCTTCTGTAATACAACTGATGTCTGATGACGAAAACGAGAAAATACCGTATAGGTCACAAGTGGTAAGTCTTTCACTTCATGTACATGCGTACCATTTAATAGGCCATACCACATGGTTCAAATGGCTCTAAGTACTATGGGAGTTACATCTGAGGTCATCAGTCCCCTAGACTTAGAACTACTTAAAGTTAACTAACCTAAGGGCATCACACACATCCATGACCGAGGCAGGATTCGAACCAGCGACCGTAACAGCAGCGCGGTTCCGGACTGAAGCTACCACATGGTAATAGGTACAGTATTCTCATGCCACGTGTTTATGCTCTCTTCGGTCGACATTTTCTATAATAACGCAATATGCCAAAGCAATGTAAATTCTACGAACAAGAGCTACACGTATTTTAAAGAAGGTTTATTTAAAAACCAAAAATTTTAGCACTATGGATCACTGATATTTCGGTTTCTTAGCCGATTATTAGTAAAAAATAAACACCTGTTACAACCGAGATCAAACAAATACTGAAAAATACTGGTTACTCAAAACTAAAATTCCAATATTCGTTTTAACTGATCGGGTTTTCCTATCGCTACCCGCTGCTCATTGAGTTTCAGAAGCACGGCGCCACAATTAACGCACAGCGGTTCGGGGACACTTTGTAAAAATTGGAGCGAACCATTGAGTCCAGACGCGCAGGTAAGGCGGAATCTTCCTGTTACAGGATAATGTCCGCTCACAGACTGCCAAGGTTTTTATCATTAAGCTGCAGAATATTCGCTGGGAAGCCCTTACACGTCCACCGTACAGTCGCAATTCTCCCCATGCCACTTCCATATCTTTGGAGCCCTGAAGAAAGGTATTCGTGCTGTCGATTTGCTTCGGACGATGAGGTACACGGCTGCGTCAATAATTTTTCCGTAGTCAACCGCCAACATTTTTCCATGAGTGAACTGACCGTCTTGCGTCACAATGGAATAAACGGCTTAACAGTAACAGCCATTATTTTGAAATAATAAACAGTTTACTCACGTCATTTTCCATTTGCCTCGTTTTCGTTTTACTGTCCGTTACAGCAAGCGAAACGTCACTTCCAAATTATACGGAAGCCAGACCGTAATTATAAGAGTTGAAAGATATGAAAAGGGTGCAATGGTTGAGAAGTGAGTGAGACAGGGATGTTACATATCGCCGATGTTATTCAATTGGCGCATTGAGCAATCAGTGAAGGTAATCAAAGAGATATTTGGAAAAGAAAGTAGAACTCACGAAGAAATAAGGGATGCCGACTATATTGTAATACTGTCAACGGCAGCAAAGAAACTGGAAGAGCAATTGAACAGACTGGAAACGCATCTGAAAGAGATTATAAGATGAACAACAACAAATGTAGTCGAATTAGATCAGGCGAAGCAAATGAGACAGTAATAGTAGTAGTTTTGCTATTTGGACGGAGAAAATAACTGACGATGGCCGAAATTGAGAGGATATGATGGGCAGAATGGCAATATCAAGAAAAGCGTACCTGAAAAAGAGGCATTTGGTAACATCTAACATAAACTGAAGTATTAGGTAATTTTTTATGGAGGTATTGTTCTGCAGTGTAGCCTTCCACTGAAGTGAAACGTGCACGATAATGAGTTTGGACGAGAATACAGTGGAAACTTCTAAATGTGGCGCTACAGAAGAATGATGACGATTAGGTGGGTAGATCACGTAACTAATGAGGAAGTAGTGGATAGAACTGAGGAGGCAAGAAATTTGTGGCACAACTTCACTAGAAGGAGGGATCGGTTGGCAGATAACGTTCTCAGGGATCACGAATTTAGTGGGAGTAAAAATTGTTGAGGAAGACCAAAAGATGAATACACTAGGTAGATTGAGAAGGACGTAGGTTGCAGTAGCTGTTGTGAGGTGAAGAGGTTCGCACCGGACAGAGTAGCATGGAGAGCTGCATCAAACGACTCTTCGGACTGAAAACAGTAACAATAACAACTCGGTAACCTCGTATTTTGTTCAGTAACATCTTGCTGGTTCGATTTCCGATCCAGCACACAGTTTTCACTTGTGACAAATAATACTAGGGGCGTTCAGTAAGTAATGCAACACTTTTTTTCGCGGCTAATTTTGGTTGAAAAAACGCGGACTTTGCTGTAGGACTTAGCCCATGCAGCTTCAACACGATACTACAGTTCATCAAGAGTAGTGACTGGCGTATTGTAACGAGCCAGTTGCTCGGTCACCATTGACCAGACGTTTTCAATTGGTAAGAGATCCAGAAAGGCGAGTACAGGACCTGCAACATGCGGTCGTGCATTATCCTGCTGAAATGTAGGGTTTCGCAGCGATCGAATGAAGGGTAGAGCCACGGGTCGTAGCACATGTGAAATGTAACGTCCACTGTTCAAAGTGCCGTCAATGCGAACAAGAGGTGACCGAGACGTGTAACCAATGGCACCATATACCTTCACGTCGGGTGATACGCCAGTATGGCGATGACGAATACACACCTCCAATGTGCGTTCACCGCGATGTCGCCAAACACGGATGCGACGATTAATGTACTGTAAACAGAACCTGGATTCATCCGAGAAAATGACGTTTTGCCATTCGTGCACCCAGGTTCGTCGTTGAGTACACCATCGCAGGCGCTCCTGTCTGTGATGCAGCGTCAAGGGTAATCGCAGCCACGGTCTCCGAGCTGATAGTCCATGCTGCTGCAAACGTCGTCAAACTGTTCGTGCAGATGGTTGTTGTCTTGCAAACGTCCCCATCTGTTGACACAGGGAACGGGACGTGGCTGCACGATCCGTTAAAGCCGTGCGGATCAGATGCCTGTCATTTCGACTGCTAGTGATACGAGGCCGTTGGGATCCAGCACGGCGTTCCATATTACCCTCCGGAACCCGCCGATTCCATATTCTGCTAACGATTGGATGTCGACCAACGCGAGCAGCAATGTCGCGATAGGCTACAATCCGACCTTTATCAAAGTCGGAAACGTGATGGTACGCATTTCTCCTCCTTACACGAGGCATCACAACAACGTTTCACCAGGCAACGCCGGTCAACTGCCGTTTGTGTACGAGAAGTCAGTTGGAAACTTTCCTCACGACACCATGTTGTAGGTGTCGCCACCGGCGCCAACCTTGTGTGAATGCTCTGAAAAGCTAATCATTTGCATATCACAGCATCTTCTTCCTGTCGGTTAAATTTCGCGTCTGTAGCACGTCATCTTCGTGGTGTAGCAGTTTTGATGGCCAGTAGTGTACTTGTTAGGAGCAGTACATTTTTCTCAAACCATCCCAGTACAGCGCGCCTTACACCACAAAGTTTCTTGTTGTTTGGCTGCGGCCATTGGTAATCGAACCTAAGACTGTCTTCGGTCGCAGCCTCGGCAGGAGTATACGGCTTCGTCTCCTCCTTCGCGCGCCCAAGGCCTCGGTGGATCTGTGCCGAGTGAAAGCGACCGATCGCCCCGGCGGCAGTGAAAGGCGTCGGGTTAGCCTCTGCGAGCCGGATCCGGCTTCACATCCCGGCGCCGCCAATCTCCGCGGAATCTCTCAGGAAAGTGTTCCGCTGCGGGGCTGCCACGTTCTCTGCCACACCTGTCGCCACGTAACTAGAGCACAGGGGGAGCGGTTCTGAGCGCCACACATGCAGTGTTTACTGCACCAGTGCACACGACCGGATACCCGAACGCACTAACGTCATGCTTCCGGGATACGGGAGGGTCAGCCTCACCCTGATCGAGTCCATCTCGCGGTTTATCGACAAGGGCTGCGGGACCCGCTATTTTGGATGTGGTTTTTAGGCTGTTTTCCACATCCCAAAAGGTAAATACCGGGCAGGAGCCCACGTCCGGCGCTCAGATATACCGAGTGATCAAAAAGTCAGTATAAATTTGAAAACTGAATAAACCACGGAATAATGTAGATAGAGAGGTAAAAATTGACACACTTGCTTGGAATGACACGGGGATTTATTAGAACCACCCCATATCGCTAGACGCGTGAAAGATCTCTTGGGCGCGTCGTTTGGTGGTGATCGTGTGCTCAACCGCCACTTTCGTCATGCTAGGCCTCCCCGGTCCCCAGACCTCAGTCCGTGCAATTATTGGCTTTGGAGTTGCCTGAAGTCGCAAGTGTATCGTGATCGACCAGCATCTCTAGGGATGCTGAAAGACAACATCCGGCGCCAATGCGTCACCATAACTCCGGACGTGCTTTACAGTGCTGTTCACAACATTATTCCCCGACTACAGCTATTGTTGAGGAATGATGGTGAACATTTTGAGCATATCCTGTAAAACACATCAGCTTTGCTTTGTCTTACTTTGTTATGCTATTCTGACCAGATGAAGCGCCATCTGTCGGACATTTTTTGAACTTTTGTATTTTTTTGGTTCTAATACAGACCCCATGTCATTCCAAGCATTTGTGTCAATTTGTATGTCTCTATCTACATTATTCCGTGATTTATTGAATTTTCAAATTTATACTGACTTTTTGATCACCCGGTACACAATGCTTTCTCACCCATGCACATGAAATTTACTCTAGACCGGAGCTTCGAAAACTTCTCCTCTGCCGGAACACTTTGACGCTCCTGGCACTTTGACGGAACACCTTGGTTAATTTTGAAGGTCAATAATTATTTTAAAAAATGGGAGAAATCTGTATTATTCAGTGATTACTTAAAATTTAGGTCAGAACTAACAACACAGACACCATAATAGAATAAAAATACTTAGTATAGTCAAATGTCGGAAAAATCAGCCAACCAGTTGCAAAACAAGCCCTTGACCTAGGTTTCGATATTTAAAAAAATATCTTCTTCAGAACGAGTGGGCCTTGTTGCATCACATGATGGTACATCAGATTAGCTGAAACTGAACGGCACTTGTCGCATATAAAATTGACAAAAACAAGAATAAATCCAAACCGTGTCTTCAGATAGCAGCCGGATTGCGTTTAGCGTACTTCAGAATGAATGCTCACTGATAAATCCCCAGTGGTAGAGGTTTTTGCCAACATAAAATTATTACAGGTGTCACAGGTTAAAAGATTTGCATAAGTTAAGTGTACATCATGCCCGAAACAAAGGCTTTTGTCTCATGTGCTATAACAAGTCCCACTCGTTCTGAAGAAGATATTTTTAGGAATATAGAAACCTAGGTCAAGGACTAATAAATCTTTCGTTTGCGACTCGTTTTCTAATTTTTTCAACCTCTTCCAGATTTACACAGTTGCTGATTCGCAGACTTGTTTAAGATTTTGATATGAATACTTCTTTGCGGGGGCCTTATTCACTTTCCGCAGAACACAGGGAATGGCAATTGAATCTCAATGTAGACAAGTGTAATGTGCTGCGAATACACAGAAAGATAGATCCTTTATCATTTAGCTACAAAATAGCAGATCAGAAACTGGAAGCAGTTAATACCATAAATTATCTGGGAGTACGCATTACGAGTGATTTAAAATGGAATGATCATATAATGTTGATCGTCGGTAAAGCAGATGCCAGACTGAGATTCATTGGAAGAATCCTAAGGAAATGCAATACGAAAACAAAGGAAGTAGGTTACAGTACGCTTGTTCGCCCACTGCTTGAATGCTGCTCAGCAGTGTGGGATCCGTACCAGATAGGGTTGATAGAAGATATAGAAAAGATCCAACGGAGAGCAGCGCGCTTCGTTACAGGATCATTTAGTAATCGCGAAAGCGTTACGGAGATGATAGATAAACTCCAGTGGAAGACTCTGCAGGAGAGACGCTCAGTAGCTCGGTACGGGCTTTTGTTAAAGTTTCGAGAACATACCTTCACCGAGGAGTCAAGCAGTATATTGCTCCCTCCTACGTATATCTCGCGAAGAGACCGTGAGGATAAAATCAGAGAGATTAGAGCCCACACAGAGGCATACCGACAATCCTTCTTTCCACGAACAATACGAGACTGGAATAGAAGGGAGAACCGATAGAGGTACTCAAAGTACCCTCCGCCACACACCGTCAGGTGGCTTGCGGAGTATGGATGTAGATGTAGATGTAGATGTAGAACACATTTTGGGAATCCCTGCTCTACACGTAGAAGGATGTATTCATTCCGTCCTCGGGGGAGGGTGGAGGTGGTGTCGATAAGAGACTCGTCATCACAGACGCTTAGTCTCTTTAGACCCATAATCACCATCGTCATACTGTAATGTATAGCAAAGAGTTGTTCGAATTCTGCCGCTTTTGAAATTTTATTTATTATGGCAAAACAGCGAGGTACAAAAGTATTTAAAGAATGCCATCCTCAGGTGCAAGATGTTCTTCTTGGTATGTGATTAAAAGGATGGAAAGCTTAAAAAAGATAAACACACTACAATTAACCTTCTAAACATCAGTAAATGGTACATATGAGGGAACTACACACACCAAAAAACGTTTTGCATTACCTCGATTCCGAGAGTTCCGGAATCTCCACAGAAAACTGGAATAGAGATCAACATCCTTTCCGCCCTTTTTATTGCTCATGAAAACCGCACATTGCATGTAGTACCACCGAACAGCTTTACCTTCAGAGCTGGTGGTCCAGATTGCTGTACACACCGGTACCTCTGGTACCCACTACCACGTCCTCTTGCATTGATGCATGCTTCTATTTGTCGTGGCATACTATCCACAAGTTCATCAAGCCACTGTTGGTCCAGACTGTCCCACTCCTCAACGGCGATTCTTCTTAGATCCCTCAGAGTGGTTGGTGGGTCACATCGTCCATAAACAGCCCTTTTCAATCTATTCCAGGCATGTTGGATAGGGTTCATGTCTGGATAACATGCTGGCCACTCTAGTCGAGCGATGCCGTTATCCTGAAGGAAGTAATTCACAAGATGTGCACGATGGGGGCGCGAATTGTCGTCCATGAAGAGGAATGTCTTGGCCATATGCTGCCTATATGGTTGGAGGATGGTTTTCATGATCGTACAGCCGCTACGGCGGCTTCCATGACCACCAGCGGCGTACGTTGGCCCCACGTAATGCCACCCCAGAACTTCAAGGAACCTCTACCTTGCTGACAGTGTGTCTAAGGCGTTCAGCTTGACCGGTTTGCCTCCAGACACGTCTCCGACGATTGTCTGGTTGAAGACATATGCGACACTTATCGGTGAACAGAACGTGATGCCAATCCTGAGCAGTTCATTAGCCATTTTGTTGGGCCCATCTATAGCGCGCTGCACGGTGTCGTGGTTGCAAAGACGGACCTCGCCGTGAACGTCGGGAGTGAAGTTGCGCACCACGCCGCCTACTGCGCGCAGTTTGAGCCGTAACACGACGTCCTGTGGCTGCACGAAAAGCATTGTTCAGCATGGTGGCGTTGCTGACGGGGTTCGTTCGAGCCGTAATGGTTAGGTAGCGGTCATCCACTGCAGTAGTAGCCCTTGGGCGGCCCGAGCGAGGCATGTCATCGACACTTCCTGTCTCTCTGTATCTCCTCCATGTCCGAACAATATCGCTTTGGTTCAGTCCGGGACGCCTGAACACTTTCCTTTTTGAGAGCCCTTCCTGCCACAAAGTAACAACTGCCACAAAGTAACAATGCGGATGCGATAGAACCGCGGTACTGACTGTCTAGGCATGGCTGAACTACAGACAACACGAGCCGTGGTGTACCTCCTTCCTGATGGAATGACTGGAATCGACGGGCTCTCGGAGTCACTACGTGTAATAGGCGCTGCTCGGGCACGGTTGTTTACATCTTTGGGCTGGGGGGGGGGGGGAGGGGGGGGGTGATTAGTGACATCTGAACAGTCAAAGGGACTGTGTCTGTGGTACAATACCCTCAGTGAACGTCTAGCGAAAAAAGTGGTCAAACTAAAACATTCATATTTATTTACGTACTACACGAATATACACTCCTGGAAATGGAAAAAAGAACACATTGACACCGGTGTGTCAGACCCACCATACTTGCTCCGGACACTGCGAGAGAGCTGTACAAGCAATGATCACACGCACGGCACAGCGGACACACCAGGAACCGCGGTGTTGGCCGTCGAATGGCGCTAGCTGCGCAGCATTTGTGCACCGCCGCCGTCAGTGTCAGCCAGTTTGCCGTGGCATACGGAGCTCCATCGCAGTCTTTAACACTGGTAGCATGCCGCGACAGCGTGGACGTGAACCGTATGTGCAGTTGACGGACTTTGAGCGAGGGCGTATAGTGGGCATGCGGGAGGCCGGGTGGACGTACCGCCGAATTGCTCAACACGTGGGGCGTGAGGTCTCCACAGTACATCGATGTTGTCGCCAGTGGTCGGCGGAAGGTGCACGTGCCCGTCGACCTGGGACCGGACCGCAGCGACGCACGGATGCACGCCAAGACCGTAGGATCCTACGCAGTCCCGTAGGGGACCGCACCGCCACTTCCCAGCAAATTAGGGACACTGTTGCTCCTGGGGTATCGGCGAGGACCATTCGCAACCGTCTCCACGAAGCTGGGCTACGGTCCCGCACACCGTTAGGCCGTCTTCCGCTCACGCCCCAACATCGTGCAGCCCGCCTCCAGTGGTGTCGCGACAGGCGTGAATGGAGGGACGAATGGAGACGTGTCGTCTTCAGCGATGAGAGTCGCTTCTGCCTTGGTGCCAATGATGGTCGTATGCGTGTTTGGCGCCGTGCAGGTGAGCGCCACAATCAGGACTGCATACGACCGAGGCACACAGGGCCAACACCCGGCATCATGGTGTGGGGATCGATCTCCTACACTGGCCGTACACCACTGGTGATCGTCGAGGGGACACTGAATAGTGCACGGTACATCCAAACCGTCATCGAACCCATCGTTCTACCATTCCTAGACCGGCAAGGGAACTTGCTGTTCCAACAGGACAATGCACGTCCGCATGTATCCCGTGCCACCCAACGTGCTCTAGAAGGTGTAAGTCAACTACCCTGGCCAGCAAGATCTCCGGATCTGTCCCCCATTGAGCATGTTTGGGACTGGATGAAGCGTCGTCTCACGCGGTCTGCACGTCCAGCACGAACGCTGGTCCAACTGAGGCGCCAGGTGGAAATGGCATGGCAAGCCGTTCCACAGGACTACATCCAGCATCTCTACGATCGTCTCCATGGGAGAATAGCAGCCTGCATTGCTGCGAAAGGTGGATATACACTGTACTAGTGCCGACACTGTGCATGCTCTGTTGCCTGTGTGTATGTGCCTGTGGTTCTGTCAGTGTGATCATGTGATGTATCTGACCCCAGGAATGTGTCAATAAAGTTTCCCCTTCCTGGGACAATGAATTCACGGTGTTCTTATTTCAATTTCCAGGAGTGTATAATAAAAATGGGGGTTCCTATTTAAAAAACCGCAGTTGATATCCGTTTGACTTATGTCAGCGCCATCGAGCGGGCCAACCATAGCGGCATCTGATTTCCCCCTTCATGCTAGACAAGTTTCTTTCTTTGTAGTTTTTTCGTTTGACGCTTATTTCGTGAGATATTTGGTCCGGTCACGATCAATGGACCACCCTGTACACAGGGTAAACATTAATGAAACCGACAAACTACAGGGGTGGTTTCCTGATCGGAAATTGATGAAAAAATATCTATGAATATAGTCCGAAAATGCATGCAACGACGACAAATCTTTCGCACGTTCCGGCCTCTGTCCGAATAGCGTCACTGCCGTTGTGAACACGCTGGTGAAGGGTCTCAACATCAGGAAGTTGATTCAGCATAGACAACGTTTTTCAGATGCACCCAGAGGCAAAAATCCAGGGGGTTTAAGTCCGGTGATGTAGCGGGCTTTGCTACGGCGTCTCCACGTCCTATCCAACACCTGAGGAAGACGTTGTGGCGGTGTCGCCGAACTGTAATGCGGATGCAAGGCGCAGCTCCGTCATCCAGAAATCACACAACCTGTCGTATTGCCAAAGGCACTTTCTTAGGCAGTCTAGGCGGAGTAATGCACAGGAAGTCCAGGTACATTCCTCCGTTGAGGCGTTGTGGAATAACAACAGGTCCGGGTATGTGGTCGAAAAGAACCCCTGCCCACACACTGATACTGATCCTATGCTGATGAGACGCTTCAACCACTCTCCGAGGGTTGTCTGCAGACCACAGATGACGGTTATGCTGACTGATGATGCCACTTCCGGCAAAGGCTGCTTCATCAGTAGAGACGATTTATGACAGAAATCCCATAATTGCGGTAGTCTGGTGCAAAAACCATCGACAAAATCCTTGCCGTAGCGGGAAACCCGCAGTTCATAATCCTTACACTCGTTGCGGGTGACAGGGGTAGTAGCGGCTCCCATGCTGTATGCACATAATCGTACTTTGCCTTGTACCACGTTGGCCGGCCACTTGCCTGGAGCTTGTACTGGGGTTCCTCTCTATGTCTACATCTACATCTACATCCATACTCCGCAAGCCACCTGACGGTGTGTGGCGGAGGGTACCTTGAGTACCTCTATCGGTTCTCCCTTCTATTCCAGTCTCGTATTGTTCGTGGAAAGAAGGATTGTCGGTATGCCTCTGTGTGGGCTCTAATCTCTCTGATTTTATCCTCATGGTCTCTTCGCGAGATATACGTAGGAGGGAGCAATATACTGCTTGACTCTTAGGTGAAGGTATGTTCTCGAAACTTTGACAAAAGCCCGTACCGAGCTACTGAGCGTCTCTCCTGCAGAGTCTTCCACGGGAGTTTATCTATCATCTCCGTAACGCTTTCGCGATTACTAAATGATCCTGTAACGAAGCGCGCTGCTCTCCGTTGGATCTTCTCTATCTTTTCTATCAACCCTATCTGGTACGGATCCCACACCGCTGAGCAGTATTCAAGCAGTGGGCGAACAAGCGTACTGTAACCTACTTCCTTTGTTTACGGATTGCATTTCCTTAGGATTCTTCCAATGAATCTCAGTCTGGCATCTGCTTTACCGACGATCAACTTTATATGATCATTCCATTTTAAATCACCCGTAATGCGCACCCCCCAGATAATTTATGGTATTAACTGCTTCCAGTTGCTGACCTGCTATTTTGTAGCTAAATGATAAAGGATCTGTCTTTCTGTGTATTCGCAGCACATTACACTTGTCTACATTGAGATTCAATTGCCATTCCCTGCACCATGCGTCAATTCGCTGCAGATCCTCCTGCATTTCAGTACAATTTTCCATTGTTACAACCTCTCGATACACCACAGCATCATCTGCAAAAAGCCTCAGTGAACTTCCGATGTCATCCACCAGGTCATTTATGTATATTGTGAATAGCAACGGTCCTATGACACTCCCCTGCGGCACACCTGAAATCACTCTTACTTCGGAAGACTTCTCTCCATTGAGAATGACATGCTGCGTCCTGTTATCTAGGAACTCCTCAATCCAATCACGCAATTGGTCTGATAGTCCGTATGCTCTTACTTTGTTCATTAAACGACTGTGGGGAACTGTATCGAACGCCTTGCGGAAGTCAAGAAACACGGCATCTACCTGTGAACCCGTGTCTATGGCCCTCTGAGTCTCGTGGACGAATAGCACGAGCTGGGTTTCACATGACCGTCTTTTTCGAAACCCATGCTGATTCCTACAGAGTAGATTTCTAGTCTCCAGAAAAGTCATTATACTCGAACACAATACGTGTTCCAAAATTCTACAACTGATCGACGTTAGAGATATAGGTCTATAGTTCTGCACATCTGTTCGACGTCCCTTCTTGAAAACGGGGATGACCTGTGCCCTTTTTCAATCCTTTGGAACGCTACGCTCTTCTAGAGTCCTACGGTACATCTCTGCAAGAAGGGGGGCAAGTTCCTTCGCGTACTCTGTGTAAAATCGAACTGGTATCCCATCAGGTCCAGAGGCCTTTCCTCTTTTAAGTGATTTTAATTGTTTCTCTATCCCTCTGTCGTCTATTTCGATATCTACCATTTTGTCATCTGTGCGACAATCTAGAGAAGGAACTACAGTGCAATCTTCCTCTGTGAAACAACTTTGGATCCTGTAGGATCTAGTCCTCCAGATACGATGTACACACAGTCCGCTGCCTCCCTGCATGTTTGACTGTCTAAAAGTATCCACGATCACGCGTACGCCCAAAAGGTGCTTGAAATGTTGTACGATATGGTTGGTGTCTGTGAAGGTACTTGTTTTGGTTTAGCTCTGCTGCCTCTCGACTGTTTCCATCTGCCTTGCCGGACAGAAACACCATCTCGACTTGTTCCCGACATGAATACCGAGCCACTGTAAAGAGGGTATGTCAAAAGATGATGTTCTTGTAAGTTTCCGATTTAATTACAATAAAATTTTACAACTTCTTTACGGATAATAATTGACTTAACCTCGTACTTCCCCATTCATTCCTTTACCCATTACCGTATTCCATTTTGTCCTATTTTTATTAATGTGATGCTGAATTCGCCTATAGGAAAGCGTTTTATATTTTCTAAACTTATGCCAAGAGAAATAGAGAATACTGGTAATCTCGTCAACAGTTATCGTATACATCGTTCTTAAAAAAGAAAATGGAGACTGTACTGATCAGAGGGGTATAAGTACATGAAAAGTTTTTAACTGTAAGATTAGATCAACAGCCGAAACAATTTTAATTGATGACCTGAATCGATTTAGGTTTGGACATACAACATATTTACTTTGAAGATATTGATAAATAACGAAAGAAAATTTAATAATAAATAAATATAGCTTTTATCGACTATATCAAGACGTTTCACACGTTCAGGAGGACAAAAATCTGTTTAATATTACAAAAAATGGAATTGCATGATGCTTGATACGGCCTATGAGGAGCTCACGCAATTAAACTGAATGTGCAATGAAACAAGTAAGGATGGCATTTTTAACAAACCAAGGAGTTAAAGAAGGTTACAGTCAATCAATTTTAGTCAATTTGTATATAAATGAGTTGATTAAAAATTGAAACGACGAAACAGAAAAGAACGAAGGACAGGCTAAATAAGGAGCATTATAAAAAATATTAATATATGCTAACGACCAGAATACAATAATCATTCCCGAAAAAGAACTCAAGAGAAATGTTTTTATATCAAACCAAACTGGCCAAAGTAACAATTTCAAGGTATCTATAGAAAAGGCAAAAGTAGTGGAATTCCAAGGGAAACAATACCTGCGCTCAAAGTCAGTGACAGAAAACGAAATCATAGAGCAAATACGTCATTTTAACTACCTGAGCTGTGACATTTCTTTTCATTATGATAAAGATATAAAGTATAAAAGAGCAAAATTTCAGGATATCTGTGGAACAATGAAAAGAACATGGCACAAACAGACAACTAAAGAAATGCAACTGAAATTCTATAAAACACTAGCTGTTCCAGTGTTACTTTACAGATCTGATGTTTGGACAGGAGACGAGGAAGACATATCAGTCTAACAGTGATATCAGAAATGAAATTTCTCAGAGCAGTTAAAGGATGTAAGCTAGAAGATAGAATAAGAAACGAAGATGTTAAAAATGACCTCAAAATATTGGCAATAACATTAGAAATCGGCAAATGAGCAGAAATGGAAGCAACATGTAGACAAGATAGATATACTAAAAATTTTACATGTGGTCTTAATTTATTTATTACGGTAACGGTTTAACACGTAAGTCAAATATCATAGTTAGAAACTGTGTATGTGTCTTGAGGTACTGCAACTCTCGGAGACGCAGACTATATTTATCCTGTATTTCAGAATGAAAGCTCTTAGCAACTTCCAAGACAACTCCACACTTAATCTCAAACCTTTATGAAACTTTTTTTCGCTGATACCCCCCGCCTCCCCCCCCCCACCCACATACTGAAAGGAAAAAAGTGTATCGCTTATTATATTTTCGCTGTTCAAAATTTCATCATAACACACTACGCTTTAGATCATCATTTCTTTACTACTAACTCTATTCGCAGCACACTTTGCAGACGGTACCCACATATATCACAGAGTGTACCTACAACAGTTATTATATCATTGCACGGGAGCTAAGGGTTGGTTTACTATCTTTGGCTCGAAAAAAGCATGTTCTTTGAGAATTTTTTTTCTCGGTATGTGTTATAATATCAATGTCAAATTTGGTCAAAATGTTTATTGATATTTGCTCTACAAACTGAAATTTTTTGGACCGGAAATGTCGAAGAGCAAAGGCTGAAGTGCCGTCGGAACGAAACAAAATTTCGCTGTAGACCTCCACAAAATGGCGGCCATTTAAAAAAATATAGAGTTTTTCATCGATTTTTCAACTTCGTCGGCCAAGCAGAAATATTTATAGTTGATGGATCAGAATAGAAGTGGTACAACACCTAGACAATTTAGTTAGCTATAAGTTACCATTGTTATTGTTGTGGTCTTTAGTCCTAAGACTGGTTTGATGCAGCTCTCCATGCTACTCTATACTGTGCGAGCTTCTTCATCTCCCAGTACCTACTGCAACCTAAATCCTTCTGAATCTGCTTAATGTATTCATCTCTTGGTCTCCCCCTACGATTTTTACCCTCCACGTTGCCCTCCAATACTAAATTGGTGATCCCTTGATGCCTCAGAACATGTCCTACCAACCGATCCCTTCTTCTGGTCAAGACAAAACTCTACCATCTGGTGAGCAAGATGTATAAGACAGCCGAAATACTCTTAGACTTAAAGAAGAATATAATAATTCCAATCCCGAAGAAAGCAGGTGTTGACAGATGTGAAAATTACCGAACAATCAGTTTAATAAGCTACAGCTGCAAAATACTAACACGAATTCTTTACAGACGAATGGAAAAACTAGTAGAAGCCGACCTCTGGGAAGATCAGTTTGGATTCCGTAGAAATACTGGAACACGTGAGGCAATACTGACCTTACGACTTATCTTAGAAGAAAGATTAAGGAAAGGCAAACCTACGTTTCTAGCATTTGTAGACTTAGAGAAAGCTTTTGACAATGTTAACTGGAATACTCTCTTTCAAATTCTAAAGGTGGCAGGGGTAAAATACAGGGAGCGAAAGGCTATTTACAATTTGTACAGAAACCAGTTGGCAGTTATAAGAGTGGAGGGACATGAAAGGAAAGCAGTGGTTGGGAAGGGAGTAAGACAGGGTTGTAGCCTCTCCCCGATGTTATTCAATCTGTATATTGAGCAAGCAGTAAAGGAAATAAAAGAAAAGTTCGGAGTAGGTATTAAAATCCATGGAGAAGAAATAAAAACTTTGAGGTTCGCCGATGACATTGTAATTCTGTCAGAGACAGCAAAGGACTTGGAAGAGCAGTTGAACGGAATGGATGGTGTCTTGAAGGGAGGATATAACATGAACATCAACAAAAACAAAACGAGGATAATGGAATGTAGTCGAATTAAGTCGGGTGATGTTGAGGGTATTAGATTAGGAAATGAGACACTTAAAGTAGTAAAGGAGTTTTGCTATTTGGGGAGCAAAATAGCTGATGATGGTCGAAGTAGAGAGGATATAAAATGTAGACTGGCAATGGCAAGGATAGCGTTTCTGAAGGAGAGAAATTTGTTAACATCGAGTATAGATTTAAGTGTCAGGAAGTCATTTCTGAAAGTATTTGTATGGAGTGTAGCCATGTATGGAAGTGAAACATGGACGGTAAATAGTTTGGACAAGAAGAGAATAGAAGCTTTTGAAATGTGGTGATACAGAAGATATCACGCGACAAAAAAAAAGTCATTTCGAGAAAAACGCGTTTGAAGTTTTGACTACATAGAAATGCAATATTATGCAAAGTACGTTCAATCTGCTATTCCGGGTCCATAATCTAGTCCTTCCTCTTCCTCACAGAGGGCGTTCTGCTCGATCTGGGCCGTCCTGGGCTGCTTCAGAGCCGCTCGTACGGCCGGTGACAAAGCGGTGTTCGGCCGCTTTAATCCGGTGGTCGTCCGAATGCTCGGCGAACTGCGTCGAATAGAGTCCCAGGGCGACGTCCATCGTTATCACGGTCTTCAGAATTGCTGAATACCCTTCGTTGAAGCAGCTCACTGCCAGGAAAGTCGCAATCTACACAGTCTTCACACCAGAGTGCAAATGCTTGGCGGCTAACTTCCAAACACACGCGTTCAAACTTTCATTCGAATTTTGTGTGTGTTTCCTCCCAAGCACCGGTACAATAACTCGTCCTCCGAAAGAAAAGAAACTGGTGCGTGAAAAAGGCCGATTTCAGGCAGGTGCAATTTTTTGTTCAACCGCGAGTAAGAAACATTTCCGTTCCGTATTCGGAAAAACCGTTTCAGGGGTGGATTCTAAACACTTTCATGGATCCAAAAATGCAATTTTAAAAAAATCTATTTTTTCAATCAAAAGAAAGTAAACCTCCCCTTAAGGCGATATGATGGGGAGTTCGGTTCTTTAAAGAATCGTGGTAATGAGGGGTTCCTAACTAACATTTAAATGGAAGTTACAAGTAGTTTTATTATAAATGGGATTGCTTTGAAATAGGAAACAATCTGAGTTTTTTTGCAGTAACGTTTGAACGACCTTCAAAAATTGAAGCGTACGGATTAAAATTGGGACTTTGGTTGCAAAAAATATCTTGCCAGTTTAAAAATATTCAGAAAAACCTAAGTGTGGTAAAAAATTCTTCTCAAAAAGGCATCTGCCATTGCCATCCGCTGTTCTCCTAGCCGGTAAGCACAACCACAGAAAAAAAAACTCTGTCGAATGTGCCATCAGCTGCTTCTGACACGCGAGAGGCCATCGCCTTCCCCCCTCCCCCGCAAACACACACGGCAAAAGCACCATCATGCGAGGCTGCAAATCTCGCGCTTTATTTATCAGTGTTTGCTCATTGCCATATGTAGGCGGTGTAATACACAGCTTTTTATCGCCCTTACTAACTCAACTTGGCTGCGCAATCACAAGTATGACAGCGTGTTTATTCGGATAGTATTTACAAATGTGTAAAGGCATTGCATTCTCTTGGTTTTTCTTCTGCGATGCGATTGAACGTGATGTCAGAGCTCATCGTCCCTCTCCCCGAAATTTGCGGGAAGAGGTTCAAATGGTTCAAATGGCCCTGAGCACAGGGTTTTGCAGCGAAAAGAGTGCGAAATAATGGGGCACTGGGAATCCTCAATGAAACCAACATGCTTAAGAAAGAATGTATTGCAGAATGAGATTTTCACTTTACAGAGGAGGTGCGCTGATATGAAACTTCCTGGCAGATTAAAACTGTGTGCCGGACCGAGACTCGAACATTAAAACTGGCTCAGTTGGTAGAGCACTTGCCCGCGAAAGGCAAAGGTCCCGAATTCGAGTCTCGGTCCGGCACACAGTTTTAATCTGCCAGGAAGTTTCATATCAGCGCACACTCCGCTGCGGAGTGAAAATCTCATTCTGGAAACATCCCCCAAGCTGTGGCTAAGCCATGTCTCCGCAATATCCTTTCTTTCAGGAGTGCTGGTTCTGCAAGGTTCGCAGGAGAGCTTCTGTTAAGTTTGGAAGGCAGGAGACGATGTACTGGCAGAAGTAAAGCTGTGAGGATGGGGCGTGAGTCGTGCTTGGGTAGCTCAGTTGGTAGAGCTCTTGTCCGCGAAAGGTAAAGGTCCCGAGTTCGAGTCTCGGTCCGGCATACAGTTTTAATCTGCCAGGAAGTTTCAAGAATGTATTACATTACTTATTGGAAGCACATCGTAGATGGACAACAAAAATAGCTGTTGGGAGTAACTTCTTTCCAACCGCTTTGAAGTTCCTGGTGCTGGATATCCGTAGTAAACAAGTGTTTGGAAGAATGCTAATTAAGCTGCTCCGTCAGTGTGAAAACTGACAGGTAATAAGGCAGCGCATAAGGTTTGAATTGCTTTCTAAATGCTGGAATGAAGTGATAAAAATTTCAGCACAGCAGCTAGAACTGAAATGCTTTCGAAACACTAATTATTACACGAAAATGACTAAAATAAGTAGAAAGTTCGTTACCTGTAATCCATCAACCGGTTCTGCAGATGCTGATGAGGTGATATAATGCCCTGGCGAAATTACTGTGCTGACAGAGGGAAACCGTTACGCAATCGCGAGTTTGTAAAATCGCTACTTTCGCAGGGATAAGGGGATTAGTGGGTCGTAGGCGCTGAGGACAACCGGATCATTCGTTACTGCCGGGCTTTACATAAGTCGATTTCTACTCTACCCATGGAAAACTAAGAAAGAGACGCGTGTATAACGTACGACCGTTTCCATCTGCAGCAGGGGCACGCTGCACGCTGCACCGACCTCCAAATCATGCAGAACAGTGGGACGTGTTGTAAACTAGCAGACTAATGACCCTTCTTCTTCACTACCTGATAACTACGCTCGGCGCAGTTGCTTATTCACGTCAATCTTACAAGGGGAGGCCAAGACGTTTGGAACGCGGATTTACTTCAAACTTCGTACACTCGTAGTACTCCATTAGGACAACAAAATGTGTAAGCAGTAGCGCGTACTTAAGCATTATTGAGACAATCGTAAGATAATTTCGGTCGTCTAATATATACCTGTGCGTGGCCATTTTTATCATCAACCGGTGGCAGCCGACTGGTTAGCGTTCAAGCCCCGTAACCATTCGGTCGCTGGATCTAGTCCCGCTCGTCAGTTTTTTTTATTTCCAACACAGTCATTTTCTTCACTATTTATATGCCGGGCTTTACAAAGTATATACAAGAGCGATGTAATTGAGGACAATATTATGGAAACGGAAGAGGATGTAGATGAATATGAAATGGGAGATATAATACTGTGTGAAGAGTTTGACAGAGCACTGAAAGACCTGAGTCGAAACAAGACCCCGGGAGTATACAACATTCCATGAGAACTACTGACGGCCTTGGGAAACACAGTCCTCACAAAACTCTACCATCTGATGAGCAAGATTTATGAAACAGGCGAAATACCCTCAGACTTCAAGAAGAATATAATAACTCCAATCCCAAAGAAAGCAGGTGTTGACAGATGTGAAAATTACCGAACTATCAGTTTAATAAGTCATAGCTGCAAAATACTAACGCGAATTCTTTACAGAAGAATGGAAAAACTAGTAGAAGCTGACCTCGGGGAAGATCAGTTTGGATTCCTTAGGAATGTTGGAACACGTGAGGCAATACTGACCCTACGACTTATCTTAGAAGCTAGATTAAGGAAGGGCAAACCTAAGTTTCTAGCATTTGTAGACTTAGAGAAAGCTTTTGACAATGTTGACTGGAACACTCTCTTTCGAATTCTGAAGGTGGCAGGGGTAAAATACAGGGAGCGAAAGGCTATTTACAATTTGTACAGAAACCAGATGACAGTTATAAGAATCGAGGGGCATGAAAGGGAAGCAGTGGTTGGGAAGGGAGTGAGACAGGGCTGTAGCCCATCCCCGATGTTATTCAATCTGTATATTCAGCAAGCAGTGAAGGAAACAAAAGAAAAATTCGGAGTAGGTATTAAAATCCATGGAGACGAAATAAAAACTTTGAGGTTCGCCGATGACATTGTAATTCTGTCAGAGACAGCAAAGGACTTGGAGGAGCAGTTGAACGGAATGGATACTGTCTTGAAACGAGGATATAAGATGAACATCAACAAAAGCAAAACGAGGATAATGGAATGTAGTCGAATTAAGTCGAGTGATGCTGAGGGAATTACCAGGTGCATTCAAGTTCTAAGGCCTCCGATTTTTTTTCTAATTGACTACTCACCCGAAATCGATGAAACTGGCGTTACTTCTCGACGTAATCGCCCTGCAGACGTACACATTTTTCACAACGCTGCCGCTATGATTCCATGGCAGCGGCGAAGGCTTCTTTAGGAGTCTGCTTTGACCACTGGAAAATCGCTGAGGCAATAGCAGCACAGCTGGTGAATGTGCGGCCACGGAGGGTGTCTTTCATCGTTGGAAAAAGCCAAAAGTCACAAGGAGCCAGCTCAGGTGAGTAGGGAGCATGAGGAATCACTTCAAAGTTGTTATCACTAAGAAACTGTTGCGTAACGTTAGCGCGATGTGCTGGTGCGTTGTCTTGGTGAAAAAGCACACACGCAACCCTTCCCGGACGTTTTTGTTGCAGTGCAGGAAGGAATTTGTTCTTCAAAACATTTTCGTAGGATGCATCTGTTACCGTAGTGCCCTTTGGAACGCAATGGGTGAGGATTACGCCCTCGCTGTCCCAGAACATGGACACCATAATTTTTTCAGCACTGTCGGTTACCCGAAATTTTTTTGGTGGCGGTGAATCTGTGTGCTTCCATTAAGCTGACTGGCGCTTTGTTTCTGGATTGAAAAATGGCATCCACGTCTCATCCATTGTCACAACCGACGAAAAGAAAGTCCCATTCGTGCTGTCGTTGCGCGTCAACATTGCTCGGCAACATGCCACACGGGCAGCCGTGTGGTCGTCCGTCAGCATTCGTGGCACCCACCTGGATGACACTTTTCGCATTTTCAGGTCGTCATGCAGGATTGTGTGCATAGAACCCACAGAAATGCCAACTCTGGAGGCATCTGTTCAACAGTCATTCGGCGATTCCCCAAAACAATTCTCTCCACTTTCTCGATCATGTCGTCAGACCGGCTTGTGCGAGCCCAAGGTTGTTTCGGTTTGTTGTCACACGATGTTCTGCCTTTATTAAACTGTCGCACCCACGAACGCACTTTCGACACATCCATATCTCCATCACCACATTTCTCCTTCAACTGTCGATTAATTTCAGTTCGTTTCACACCACACAAATTCAGAAAACGAATGATTGCACGCTGTTCAAGTAAGGAAAACGTCACCATTTTAAGTATTAATACAGTTCTCATTCTCGCCTCTGGCGGTAAAATTCCATCTGCTGTACGGTGCTACCATCTCTGGGACGTATTGACAATGAACGCGGCCTCATTTTAAAACAATGCGCTTGTTTATATCTCTTTCCAGTCCGGAGAAAAAAAATCGGAGGCCTTAGAACTTGAATGCACCTCGTAGATTACAAAATGAGACACTTAAAGTAGTAAAGGAGTTCTGCTATTTGGGGAGCAAAATAACTGATGATGGTCGAAGTAGAGAGGATATAAAATGTAGACTGGCAATGGCAAGGAAAGCGTTTCTGAAGAAGAGAAATTTGTTAACATCGAGTATAGATTTAAGTGTCAGGAAGTCATTTCTGAAATTATTTGTATGGAGTGTAGCCACGTATGGAAGTGAAACATGGACGATAATTAGTTTGGACAAGAAGAGAATAGAAGCTTTCGAAATGTGGTGCTACAGAAGAATGCTGAAGATTAGTGGGTAGATCACATAACTAATGAGGAAGTATTGAATAGGATTGGGGAGAAGAGAAGTTTGTGGCACAACTTGACTAGAAGAAGGGATCGGTTGGTAGGACATGTTCTGAGGCATCAAGGGATCACCAATTTAGTATTGGAGGGCAGCGTGGAGGGTAAAAATCGTAGAGGGAGACCAAGAGATGAATACACTAATCAGATTCAGAAGGATGTAGGTTGCAGTAGTTACTGGGAGATGAAGTCTTGTATAATTTTTCTAAGGGAACGTTTCATATGACTGTGCTTAAACTGACACACAATATTTTTTAGCGGAACGCAATCTGACTTTCAATAATCCCTACAAAAGAATGGCCCTGACTAACATTAACCTATACCTTTCACAAATCACTTACCTCACAAAAATCTTCGTTACTCGAACTACTGCAATACAGCGAGCGCCACTACTGCCAGCTAAATAAAAGATTCAAACTACGGAAGGCACCAGAGATGGCGGCTCACCTCCAACTGCGCAACGCTACGCGCTGTTCACATCCAGCTGCCGCTGCCCAACACTACAATGGCAGACAACAATGCAAACTAGCCACAGACTGCACACAGCACAGCCAATGATTTTCATCCAGAGCGCTACGTAACGTTGCCAATAAGAAAACATAAACAGCCTACTTACAAACGCACTACAATTAACTTCCTAAACATCAGTGAATGATACATATGAGGGAACTACACACACCAGGAAAAATTTTGCATAACCTCGATTCCGAGAGTTCCAGAATCTCTACATAAAATTGAAATAGAGATCAACATCATTTCCGCCCTTTTTATTGCTCATGAAAACCGCACATTGCATGTTGTACCACCATACAGCAAGACCTTAAGGGATGGTGGTCCAGATTATCGTACACACCGGTACCTCTAATACCCAGTAGCACGTCCTCTTGCAGTGATGCATGCCTGTATTCGTCGTGCCTTACTATACACAAATTCATCAAGGCACAGTTGGTCCAGATTGTCTCACTCCTCAACGGCGATTCGGCGCAGTTGGTGGATCTCGTCGTCCATAAACAGCCCTTTCCAATCCATCCGAGGCATGTACGATATGGTTCGTGTCTGGAGAACATGCTGGCCACTGTAGTGGAGCGATGTCGTTATCCTGAAGGAAGTCATTAAGAAGATATGCGCGATGGGGGCGCGATTGTCGTCCACGAAGACGAAATGCCTCGCCAATATGCTGCCGATATGTTTGCACTATCGGTCGGAGGATGGCATTCACGTATCGTACAGCCGTTACGGCGCCTTCCGTGACCACCAGCGGCGTACGTCGGCCCCACATAATTCCACCCCAAAACAGCAAGGAGCCTCCACCTTGCTGCACTCGCTGAACAGTGTGTCTGAGGCGTTCAGAGTTACCGGGCTGCCTCCAAACACGTCTCCGACGATTGTCTGGTTGAAGGCGTAAGCGACACTCATCGGTGAAGAGAACGTTATGCCAATCCTGAGCGGTCCATCCGGCATGTTGTTGGGCCCATGTGTACATCGCTGCATGATGTAATTGTTGCAAAAATGGACCTCGCCGTGGACGTCGGGAGTGAAGTTGCGCATCATTCAGCCAACTGCGCACCGTTTGAGTCGTAACAGGACGTCCTGTGGCTGCAAGAAAAGCAGTATTGAACATGGTGGCGTTGCTGTCAGGGTTCCTCCGAGCCATAATCCGTAGGTAGCGGTCATCCACTGCAGTAGTAGCCCTTGGGCGGCCTGAGCGAGGCATGTCATTGACAGTTCCTGTCTCTCTGTATCTCCTCCGTGTCCGAACAACATCGCTTTGTTTCACTCTGAGACACCTGGACACATCCCATGATGAGAGTCCTTTCGGGCCAAAGTAACAATGCGGACGTGATCGAACCGCGGTATTGGCCGTCTAGACATGGTTTGACTACAGACAACACCAGCCGTGGTGTACCTCCATCCTGGTGGAATGACTGGAACTGATCGGCTGTCGGACCCCCTCCGTGTAATAGACGCTGCTCATGCACGTTTGTTCACATCTTTGGGCGGGTTTAGTGACGTCTCTGAACAGTGAAAGGGACTGTGTCTGTGATGCAACATCCACAGTCAACGTCTATCTTCAGGAGTTCTGGGAACTGGGGTGATGCAAAACTTTTTTTGATGTTTCCCAGAGCATATATAGAGGATCACGTGGTCTCAGGTTCGGTTCCCGGGCAGGTTGGGTGTTTGTATTGTACTCATCATTTCATCATCATCATCATTCGTGTCTCAGAATAGCTACAGGAAGGGCCACCCCTTAAAATTAAGCATGCCAACCGATACTGTAGCACAAAGGCGCAAGAAAAAGAAGAAGAGATGTTCTTTGACATAATTTATAATGGTGGATACAGTTTATGCACCAACTGGTATAAATTAGGCATCTGGTTTCCTTATTTGTACCACTTGCAGACGTTGAGAAAATTAAGTTCAGTATGTTCATTTTTCTCATAATTTCCATTCCTTGAATCAGATAACAAGAACAGCAATCTTCAGTTGCGGAAGACATTGTCTAAAGAATTCTGGAACTTACAGTTTAGGTTGTGACAAATAAAATCTCGAGATGATAAAATACATGCAACTCTCCCGTAACTCTATCGCAGTCTGAAGCTGTCTGGAATTTTGCCGTCTAACCTTTTTTTATGTCAACACCATGCTCATTAAGACACTCGTGTAATGAATTCGAAATACGGAGACTTACAAGCAGTCGTTCTTCCCACGCACAATTCGTGAATGGAACAGGGAAGGGGGGATCAGATAGTGGTACAATAAGTACCCTCCGCCACACACCGTAAGGTGGCTCGCGGAGTATAGATGTAGATGTAGATGTAGAAATCACGAAAATTTACGACAAATGCAGGCGACGTACACAACCGCTGAATGGTAAAATTAATGCAACACGGTACGATTGTTGTAATACTTTGAGAGATCTAGGTTTACGTTGCGATTGTTATCTTTCGAACCCTTTTTCGAACAAACCAGTTAAGATGTAAATATTGCGGTAATTACGTAAAGACCTACACTGCAATTAAGAGGAAACGATGTGAAACTTGACTTTCTCCTGAAGTATAAAACCCTTAAAGAGCTTACGGGAATGTAATCGGGTGATGTCTTCGACAACCGCCGTTAAATCGACAGGGGCACACCCTGTCATTTTCAAGGCACAAATGTATTTTGTCGTACGGAGTGTATGACAATGACGACGAGGAGAAGAGAGCGATAGTGATACTGAGAAGAGACAGCAGCAGTGGGAATGAACGAATGAGAGAGTAGCAGTGAGAGAAAGCGAGAGCGAGACACTGAGTAGGAGGACAGAACGAGATTGTGGCTGTGACAGAGGAGACAGTGAGAGAGATAAGTTGGGGTGATTGAGTGAGTGGGAATTTAGCAGGCGGGTGTGGATGGGTATGAACTACTTAAAGGGATGGACTAGTGGGTGCGAGGGAGTTAGTTAATAGAGCCTGTGGGAGTGAAAGGTGAGCTTCATGTTAATAAGAGTGCAAATATGTAGCGTTCTAAAATATTTCAGAAAAATTTTAAAGATTCCTGTTGTTTACACCTTTTTATGAGAAATTCGATCTTGCACCATTTTAAAATGTTGAACACTTTTCGTAATCCAACAAATCACTTGATTCTTTTTTAGGTAGCACATAAAGCTTGAAGAATGTTGTTGAAACGTCTGTTAGGCTGTCTGCTGGAGGTAATTGTAAATTTGCTTTGAGTGTGGACTCAATGATTCGGTTGTTGAAGAGCCCTTTATAGATAACAGTGGTAATGTTAGTGACGACAGTAGCGCTGAAGCAGAGTTACTAAAAACAGTTTTGCGAAATGACTCCACCTGTGGTGTCACCGCCAGACACCACACTTGCTAGGTGGTAGCCTTTAAATCGGGCGCGGTCCGGTAGTATACGTCGGACCCGCGTGTCGCCACTGTCAGTGATTGCAGACCAAGCGCCGCCACACGGCAGGTCTAGAGAGACGTCCTAGCACTCGCCCCAGTTGTACAGCCGACTTTGCTAGCGAAGCTACACTGACCAATACGCTCTCATTTGCCGAGACGATAGTTAGCATAGCCTTCAGCTACGTCATTTGCTACGACCTAGCAAGGCGCCATTGTTTATATTGAGATTATATAACGTATCAACAAGAGCGATGTTCACCAATTATGGAATAAAGTTAAGTATTACTTCAACTACGTACTTTATTTGCTATATTAATTACATTGTAATGTTCCAGACCTCACGCCAGTCTGCGTGAGCTTAACGCGTGCCTTTCGGCATCCTCGCATAGTGACTTGGCTGTCTTGCCAAGTCACAACACCACCAAAGACGACGAAGAAAATATTCCTGAATTCGAGTCCAGAACAACTCCCAACACGAATAACACAGACGTAGATATCTCTATGTAGCTAAGCAACTTAAATCAGTTTTAAAAAGCGAGGCCTCCAGTCCAGATGTTATACCAGGCAAGTTGCTTTCAGAGTATGCTGATAAAACAGCTTCACACTTAGCATACATATACAACGGTTCCCCTCGTAGAAAGATCCGTACCCAAAGACTGGAATGTTAAACAAGTGCGCTACCGCCCCCCCCCCCGTCCCCCCCAACGTGCAAGTAAGGAAATATGAGTAATCCGTTGAATTACAGACCCATATCACTGACGTCGACTTCCAGTAGCATTTTGGAACGTACACGAGTGCTATGTTAGAGCGTTATGAATCACCTCGAAGAAAACGATTTATTGAAGAAGTCATCACGGTTTCATAAAATATTGTTCTTGTGAAACACAACTATCTCTCTATTCTACATCTACATCTACATCACTCTGCAATTCACATTTAAGTGCTTGGCAGAGGGTTCATCGAACCATAATCGTACTATCTCTCTACCATTCCACTCCCGAACAGCGCGCGGGAAAAACGAACACCTAAACCTTTCTGTTCGAGCTCTGATTTCTCTTATTTTATTTTGATGATCATTCCTACCTATGTAGGTCGGGCTCAACAAAATATTTTCGCATTCGGAATAGAAAGTTGGTGACTGAAATTTCGTAAATAGATCTCGCCGCGACGAAAAACGTCTTTGCTTTAATGACTTCCACCCCAACTCGCGTATCATATCTCCCACACTCTCTCCCCTATTACGTGATAATACAAAACGAGCTCATTCTCACGAAGGAATGAGTGCTACCGGTAGGGGATCCCAAATTGATTCCATATTTCTACATTTTCAAAAGCCTTTTGACACTTCCTCACAACAGACTTCTAATCAAATTGCGTACCTATGGACTATTGTCTCAGTTAAGCGACTGGATTCGTGACTTCCTGTCAGAAAGGCCACAGTTCGTAGTACCTGACGGAAAGGCATCGAGTAAAACAGAAATACAGGGTGATTCAAAAAGAATACCACAACTTTAAAAATGTGTATTTAACGAAAGAAACATAATATAACTTTCTGTTATACATCATTACAAAGAGTATTTAAAAAGGTTTTTTTCACTCAAAAACAAGTTCAGAGATGTTCAATATGGCCCCCTCCAGACACTCAAGCAATATCAACCCGATACTCCAACTCGTTCCACACTCTCTGTAGCATATCAGGCGTAACAGTTTGGATAGCTGCTGTTATTTCTCGTTTCAAATCGTCAATGGTGGCTGGGAGAGGTGGCCGAAACACCATATCCTTAACATACCCCCATAAGAAAAAATCGCAGGGGGTAAGATCAGGGCTTCTTGGAGGCCAGTGATGAAGTGCTCTGTCACGGGCTGCCTGGCGGCCGATCCATCGCCTCGGGTAGTTGACGTTCAGGTAGTTACGGACAGATAAGGTTTCATAACTAACCTTTTTCGTAGGACTCTCCATACAGTTGATTGTGGAATTTGCAGCTCTCTGCTAGCTCTGCGAGTCGATTTTCCTGGGCTGCGAACAAATGCTTGCTGGATGCGTGCTACATTTTCATCACTCGTTCTCGGCCGTCCAGAACTTTTCCCTTTGCACAAACACCCATTCTCTGTAAACTGTTTATACCAACGTTTAATACACCACCTATCAGGAGGTTTAACACCATACTTCGTTCGAAATGCACGCTGAACAACTGTCGTCGATTCACTTCTGCCGTACTCAATAACACGAAAAGCTTTCTGTTGAGCGGTCGCCATCTTAGCATCAACTGACGCTGACGTCTAGTCAACAGCGCCTCAAGCGAACAAATGTACAACTAAATGAAACTTTATAGCTCCCTTAATTCGCCGACAGATAGTGCTTAGCTCTGCCTTTTGTCGTTGCAGAGTTTTAAATTCCTAAAGTTGTGGTATTCTTTTTGAATCACCCTGTAATATCCGGCGTTGCTCAAGGAACTGTTGTAGGATCTCAACTGTTCTTGATGCACCAAACAATTTAGGAGACAATCTGAGCAGCCATCTTAAAATGTTTGCGGGCGATGCTGCCATTTACGTCTTGTAAAGTCATCAGGTGACCAAGGCCAATTGCAAAATGATTTACTCAAGATATCTGTAGCTGTAATTAACTCTAAATAATGAAAAGTGCGAGGTCATTCACACGAGTACTTAAAGGGATCCACTAAACTTTGTTTTCACGATAACCCACACAAACCTAAAGGCTAACAACTCGTTAGGATTACAGTAACGAATAATTGCAATTGAAACGATCACATAGATTATATTGTGGGGAAATCAAACCAAAGACTGCGATTTATTGGCAGGAGACACAGAAAATCAACAGTTCTACTAAAGAGACTTATTGTCCACCCTCTTCTGGAGTACTGCTACGCGGTGTTGAATCGGCATCAGACAGGATTCATGGAGGGCATCAAAACAATTCAAAGAAGGGCGGCTCGTTTTGTATTACAGCGAAGTAGGAGAGAGAGTTCCACGGACATGGCATGCAAAAAGGGGTAGCAATCATTAAAACGAAGGCGTTTTTCGTTGCGACAGAATCTTCTCGAGCAATTTCAATTACCAGATTTCTCCTCCGATCGTAAAAATACACGATGTTTCACACATGGAAAGTACAGACCGGAGGTAGCTAAAAAAAAAAAACATGGGTCCACAAATCAACCGTTGTCGAGATACAACACATTTTCTGTTCCGGTTCATCCGTGTCCAGGAACACATGGCATCTCTAAACGTTAAAGCAGGTGTTCGAAATGTTTGACCATGCGTCTGAATGAAACATTGAACTCTTCTCTGAAACGAGTTGCGAATCCTGTCAGGTAGTCCTGGGGAATTCTGTAAATGCTGGAAGGCTTTCTTCAGTCCGCAAGCGTTATTGCTCAAGAGAGTTTACCTCGGTAGCTATGAACCCACGCACAAAATTTCATGGGATTTAAATCGGGAGGGCTTGGAGCCCATGGCGCGGGCCATTCTCTGCGTATCTAGTATTGACCATACACCCGAGTTAGAAGCCGATGCATTCGTAAATGAAAATGTGCTGCAGCACCGTCATGCATGAACCACATGTTTAGGCGTTGGCTCAGTGGGACATCATCATGTACGAGGGCAGTTCAATAAGTAATGCAACACATTTTTTTTCTGAAACCGGGGGTTGTTTTATTCAGCATTGAAATACACCAGGTTATTCCCCAATCTTTTAGCTACACAAAACTATTTTTCAACGTAATCTCCATTCAATGCTACGGCCTTACGCCACCTTGAAATGAGGGCCTGTACGCCTGCACGGTACCATTCCACTGGTCGATGTCGGAGCCAACGTCGTACTGCATCAATAACTTCTTCATCATCCGCGTAGTGCCTCCCACGGATTGCGTCCTTCATTGGGCCAAACATATGGAAATACGACGGTGCGAGATCGGGGCTGTAGGGTGCATGAGGAACAACAGTCCACTGAAGTTTTGTGAGCTCCTCTCGGGTGCGAAGACTTGTGTGAGGCCTTGCGTTGTCATGAAGAAGGAGGAGTTCGTTCAGATTTTTGTGCCTACGAACACGCTGAAGTCGTTTCTTCAATTTCTGAAGAGTAGCACAATACACTTCAGAGTTGATCGTTTGACCATGGGGAAGGACATCGAACAGAATAACCCCTTCAGCGTCCCTGAAGACTGTAACCGTGACTTTACCGGCTGAGGGTATGGCTTTAAACTTTTTCTCGGTAAGGGAGTGGGTGTGGCGCCACTCCATTGATTGCCGTTTTGTTTCAGGTTCGAAGTGATGAACCCATGTTTCATCGCCTGTAACAATCTTTGACAAGAAATTGTCACCCTCAGCCACATGACGAGCAAGCAATTCCGCACAGTTGGTTCTCCTTTGCTCTTTATGGTGTTCGGTTAGACAACGAGGGACCCAGCGGGAACAAACCTTTGAATATCCCAACTGGTGAACAATTCAGCGTCCCAGAAGACTGTAACCATGACTTTACCGGCTGAGGGTATGGCTTTAAACTTTTTCTTGGTAGGAGAGTGGGTGTGGCGCCACTCCATTGATTGCCGTTTTGTTTCAGGTTCGAAGTGATGAACCCATGTTTGATCGCCTGTAACAATCTTTGACAAGAAATTGTCACCCTCAGCCACATGACGAGCAAGCAATTCCGCACAGTTGGTTCTCCTTTGCTCTTTATGGTGTTCGGTTAGACAACGAGGGACCCAGCGGGAACAAACCTTTGAATATCCCAACTGGTGAACAATTGTGACAGCACTACCAACAGAGATGTCAAGTTGAGCACTGAGTTGTTTGATGGTGATCCGTCGATCATCTCGAACGAGTGTGTTCGCACGCTCCGCCATTGCAGGAGTCACAGCTGTGCACGGCCGGCCCGCACGCGGGAGATCAGACAGTCTCGCTTGACCTTGCGGCGATGATGACACACGGTTTGCCCAACGACTCACCGTGCTTTTGTCCACTGCCAGATCACCGTAGACATTCTGCAAGCGCCTATGAATATCCGAGATGCCTTGGTTTTCCGCCAAAAGAAACTCGATCACTGCCCGTTGTTTGCAACGCACATCCGTTACAGACGCCATTTTAACAGCTCCGTACAGCGCTGCCACCTGTCGGAAGTCAATGAAACTATACGAGACGAAGCGGGAATGTTTGAAAATATTCCACAAGAAATTTCCGGTTTTTTCAACCAAAATTGGCCGAGAAAAAAAATGTGTTGCACTACTTATTGAACTGTCCTCGTACATATGGAAGTATAGTCCGGAGAAACGGCGTGTACTGCTGTCCGGTTAGTCTCTGTGGTACGAAATGTGGTCCAATTACTCGGTCTCTGAAAAGTCCTGCCCAGACTCTCAGTGAATAACGCTGCTGGTGTCATGATACGTGCGTTGCATTAGCACTGACATCAGCCCAGATGTGACAGTTACGGTAGTTAAAAATACCACCGCGGGTAAATACAATCTCATACGTGAACAGAATATTGCTTACAAAGATGAGATTCGGGGTACACTGTTGTTGCACCCATTGGCAGAAAGTCTTGCTAGGGGGAAGTCTGCACTCGCTGGAAATGATACGGATATATGTAAAAGCCACCATACACTGTTGTGACTCAGGATACGCCCTTGGGTAGCAACCCTCCTCGTTGAAGTACCCAGACGTTCCTGTACGATTCGTAATACCTGTGGTGTCACCGCCAGACACCACACTTGCTAGGTGGTAGCTTTTAAATCGGCCGCCGTCCGCTAGTATACGACGGACCCGCGTGTCGCCACTGTCAGTAATGGCAGACCGAGCGCCACCACACGGCTGGTCTGGTGAGACGTACTAGCACTCGCCCCAGTTGTACAGCCGACGTTGCTAGCGATGGTTCACTGAGAATTACGCTCTCATTTGCCGATACGATAGTTAGCATAGCCTTCAGCTACAGTTACTACGACCTAGCAAGGCGCCGTATTCAATTGCTATAATACTTCTGTATCATCAAGAGCAATGTTCTACAAATGTGGATTAAAGTTAAGTATTCTACCAGTTACCTCTTGTTTTGCTAGTCTTATTTCTCTGACCTGTTCCAGACCTCACGCCAGTCAGCGTGTAATTAAACGCGTGCATTTCGGCCTACTCTAACAACACAGTGTTGGCTCTTCTACCAACACTTCAATACCATTTCCTCAAGATCGGGTATTATGGATCTAGGTCGACTTTTTCGTACGTGGTTTGCGAAACGCCGCTCTAAGGTGCTGATGTAACTGGTTAAATGTACTCCTGTCCGGCTGCCTGTGGAGGGGAATACTTTCTTCCTACAATCGTACAGCCTCAACGGCACTGCCATTCGCTTTGCCACACATGAAGTGCGTGTCAGCGTACTCTTCATTTGTGTAATCTCTGTCCTTCACGTAGCTGATTGTGAGACCGGTACGGCACAGTGAACGGAGGGGGAAAGGAAACTACACTACTGGCCATTAAAATTGCTACACCAAGAAGAAATGCAGATGATAGACGGGTATTCATTGGACAAATATATTACACTAGAACTGACATGTGATTACATTTTCACGCAATTTGGATGCATAGATCCTGAGAAATCAGTACCCAGAACAACCACCTCTGGCCGCAATAACGGCCTTGATACGCCTGGGCATTGAGACAAACAGAGCTTGGATGACGTGTACAGGTACAGCGTCATCACGATACCACAGGTCATCAAAAGTAGTGACTGGCGTATTGTGACGAGCCAGTTGCTCGGCCACCATTGACCAGACGTTTTCCATTGGTGAGAGATCTGGGGAATGTGCTGGCCAGGGCAGCAGTCGAACATTTTCGGTATCCAGAAAGTCCCGTACAGGACCTGCAACATGCGGTCGTGCATTATCCTGCTGAAATGTGGGGTTTCGCAGGGATCGAATGAAGGGTAGCGCCACGGGTCGTAACACATCTGAAATGTAACGTCCACTGTTCAAAGTGCCGTCAATGTGAACAAGAGATGACCAAGACGTGCAACCAATGGCACCCCATAACATCACGCCGGGTGATACGCCAATGTCGCGATGACAAATACACGCTTGCAATGTGCGTTCACCGCGATGTCTCCAAACACGGATGCGACCATCGTCATGCTATATAGAACCTGAGTTCATCAGAGAAAAAGACGTTTTGACATTCTTGCACCCAGGTTCATCTATGAGTACACCATCGCAGGCGCTCCTGTCTGTGATGTAGCGTCAAAAGTAACCCCAGCCATGGCCTCCGAGCTGGTAATCCATGCTGCTGCAAACGTCGTCTAACTGTTCGTGCAGATGGTTGTTGCCTTGTCCTCATCTGTTGACTCAGCGATCGAGACGTGGCTGCACCGTCCGTTACAGCCGTGCGGATAAGATGCCTGTCATCTCGACTGCTAGTGATACGAGGCCGTTGGGATTCAGCACGGCGTTCCCTATTACCCTCCTGAACCCACCGATTCCATATTCTGCTAACAGTCATTGGATCTCGACCAACGCGAGCAGCAATGTCACGATTCGATAAACCGCAATCGCGATAGTCTACAATCCGACCTTTATCAAAGTCGGAAACGTGATTGTACGTATTTCTCCTCCTTACACGAGGCATCAGAACATCGTTTCACCAGGCAATGCCGGTCAACTGCTGTTTGTGTACGAGAAATCGATTGGAAACTTTCCTCATTTCAGCACGTCATAGGTGTCGCCACCGGCCGCAACCTTGTGTGAATGCTCTGGAAAGCTAATCATTTGCATATCACAGCATCTTCTTTCTGTCGGTTAAATTTCGCGTCTGTAGTACACCTTCGTGGTGTAGCAATTTTAATGGCCAGTAGTGTAGTTGCGCATGCATAAACAAACGGGCAGCGATCCCCTTGAGATAGCCGGCCGTTGTGGCCGAGCGGTTCTAGGCGCTTCGGTTTCGAACCCCATAGTACTCAGAGCCATTTGAACCGTTTTTGTAACATTTTGACTTACCAACGTAAATACTGCAGTAACAGTTGGTTGCTAACTCGAATTAACGCGATACTTCGGAAACAGTTGTTTTGCGAACCTGTGTATTGGAGCTTCTTAGCTACTTTTGGCCTGTACTTTCCATGTGTGAATTATTGACCATCACTTCTGAAACACCCTGTATTCTGTTGGCGACCACCCGCATAAGGAGAAATGGTCATCACGACAAAATTAGAGAAATCAGAGCTGGCGTTACATGATTTAAGTACGTATTTAGTACTGAGACGGGTGTTACGATTAATCAAGGAAAACCCCCAGTTGGGAAACGGGGCCAAAATTAGTTGGTTATTGTCAAGTTGCAATTTACAATTTCTTTATTGATTACTTCAACCATTAAAAGTCGTTTCTTTATCACTTGACCAGAAACAGATCCAAAAAGGTAGTAGGCATGAGTGCCTTTTCAAAACAATTTACATTTAACGGCCAAGCCGTTTTACTTAAAACCAACTTTGATAAAACATTTGATAACAAATCAAAATTTTGCAAGTAATGAAATTAAAAACTTTACTTTGCCGTTAGTAGCCAAGCCATTTTACTTAAAACAGACTTTGATAGAGCATTAAATAACAAAATTAAAACTCTCCAAGTAATGACACGAAAAACCACCAATTTGCATACAATGTCGCTAACGAACATGTAGGGAGCCAACTTCTTTTAAACTTTGGCGCAACAAGATATTAAGTTACAAGGGCTCGCTAACAGGGACGCAGAACTAGCATTTTCAAAGGATGCCAAGTAGATTAAAACAATCAAAGTAAAGATACATTCACCTTTTATAATAACTAACAATTTTAAAGCCACGTAATTTTAAAAACATACCAATAAAAGGCAAATTTAACATTTTTAAACAGTGGCCAAAAAAGCAATCAGAGTAAAATATAAGCATTTAACATTTTACAATAACTAACGACTTTAATACCATGTCCTGCCACCAAAATGTCGTGGGATAGAAGTAATTAACCGACCGCACGTAAGGGCGGCCACAATTGTCTCCCGAAAGATGCTCAGGCTAGAAGCGGACTAACAGACCCACAGCGCTTCACACTCACCAATCACATCGACCTCACGCGAAGCCAGGGGAGGAGGAGGAATAAAATCAGGAACCATAATCCCTGCCCAAAAATACACTTCCTCCCAGGCAACACTAATAACAAGCCAAAAGATCACTGTCTATAATTACACCGGCGACAGGGACAGGAAATCCGAACGCAGGAGGCCACAAGGCAGAAAAAATGTAATCTAAAACAATAATCACTGCCCAAAAATATACTTCCTACCGGAAAGTACTAATAAGAAGCGGAAAAGATCGCTGTCTATAAACACACCGACGACAGGGATAGGAAACCCGAACGCAGGAGGCCACAAGGCAGAAAAGACGCTGGTTGTACAAACCAAAATCCTTCAAATGGTTCAAATGGCTCCGAGCGCTATGCGACTTAACTTCAGAGGTCATCAGTCGCCTAGAACTTAGAACTAATTAAACCTAACTAACCTAAGGACATCACACACATCCATGCCCGAGGCAGGATTCGAACCGGCGACCGTAGCGGTCACTCGGCTCCAGACTGTAGCGCCTAGAACCGCACGGCCACTCCGGCTGGCCAGAATCCTTCAGTTGACATTTAAACCTTTAACCAACTTAACTTGCAGTTTATCAGAGAAACAGCAGGTGAACTCCGATGCAAAGGTTCCCCACACCGGACCGTGTCCACGTCGCCAGCGTACCCAACTGGGCACAGTCTCGCAGCCACGCGCTCTGTCACCGGAGCCCTTGGCTTCTCTGCACCCACGGCGGCGAAATATCACTCCTCAGGTTAGGCGAGTTACTAGTCCATCATTCCCGCCTCCAGACGGACAATTTAAAGACGTCCGTTGCCGCCCCCACCAAGTAGTGACTCGGAACCACAGCCGTGGCCCCCGGGTGTCCACAGCAAGAGCTTACAGCCTCGTCCCGTCAACTCGTCCCACTCGTCTCGCACCGCCAGGACAGACCACGCGGCTTCTCGGAACAACAGCCAACTCTCCAGCGCCACGCCACGCCGCGGTCTCCTCGGACGACAATCTCTAATTCCCGATTTTAAAAACCGACCGACCGACTCGCCACCGGTAGGCAACAAACCGGCCATCCCACCAAAGATCTTATTCCCTTACGCAAGGCCATGGAGGTAAGAATAAGGGGAGATGGCGCTACGTATCCCAGCCGTACTACGTTTTGTAGCCATGGGGGCGTGGCTCGCTGCCATGACACTCTGACCAAAACATTGCCAGTGTGCTATAGCGCTGCGTGTATTAGAGTCGCTAATTGCACCATATACGCATGTAACGTCATCAGATTGGCTGTTTCAAAGTTTTTGTTTAAAATAAAATCTCGTAAAGGCGAAATTCCGCGTTTCTTCTGACTAAAAATAGTTTTTAATGTAATATTACGAATAGCTAGTCTTCAATGTAAACGATACAATTTTGTTAATTCAGTAATAAACGTGTTTCAAAAACTAAATAATAGTAACTGAAAACTAAGTCAGCTGTACCCTCCCTCCAAAGCCCCATAAATACATTTTGTTTGTAATACGTACTGGGACATTTCATTTCAGTTACGTTACACTACTGGGAAACACTGTTCATTACCACCAATATTTACTGAAATACGGTACACAGAATGGCAAATCTACACAGTGTCCTGTTTAGGCCTATACTTTACGCCAGTTAATGTAGTGTTACCTTTTAATTTGGTACATCATGAAGACAAAGTGAGTTACTCAACACTTCCATTATCGACGATACGTACGTATTATACTGAAACGTGAACTTGAAAACTAAGAATTTAATACTCACGGCATTCTCCCACAGAGCTTTCCGACTTTCATTTTTAGGAAATCTAAAATCATACAGGAGAAAAACACGCTATAGTACAAGTACCGATGTAGCACACGTTCGTTCACAATATAAGTTGTAAAATCACACTTAACGAGACAACTTACACATGAAATGTTATTCCCTTCGATTTCGCATCACAATCAGAACGATTCGTACATCCGAACACCACACAAGTCACCATAATAGCGCAAAATCCTTCCAAAAGCGAGCGACAAGCCTATGCACACAAGCTTACAGCAGCAATGTTTTGCTCGGATTCAGATGGCTACCCTCGGCTTCACATAGCTTCACAGCTGTGACGTCACAACGTCTCCCTCTATTCTTACCTACATGCACAAGGCTAACAGGAAGCAACGACTCGAAGATCGAGAAGACCAGACACGCCGCCAGAGGGGAATCTCACCAGAACCGTACGCAGCATAACGATAAATATGAAAGAATCAATTAACGATGTAATAGAAGGACTCGGAACAATCTTTACAGCGCGATGTATGTTGAGAGCCGACGCACGGGTCACTGGTCACTGTAGAGACTTAGCTGAAAGGTGGTTCGGTGAACCCCCAGCCAGGCACTTAAACTGCAGCGTAACCATGTAGACGCAGGTGTAGACGTAAAAGCAGACTTTTTCTGCTGGGCTTACGACTGCATAGGTCGTTGACCTAGTTCTGGGCGTGGCTCCAGGCTGCGCCTCCAACAGTTTTATTGTGGAGCGACTTCTATTGCACGCCTTTCGTCCGGCTTTTCAACGCGTTTATGTTGCGTCATTAGCAATCTTGCGCAGACCTTGACCGGGTACGGCGAACCCCGGTTTTACTAACAGCGACGCAGATTGCACCACAGGCAAAAAAAAGGCACAGAATAAAATAACAGTAGCGACAAAGGATTCTCGCCACCTGCGGTTTCAAAAGGTTCCCTTGAAACCTCATAGCAGGTCAGGTAAAATCACGTACAAAAAACCATTAGCTAGCAATATAACCCGAACAACAGTACTGCCTAGCCATACAGAAATCAATATCTGAACGTATTAATGTTTGCCTATTACACCTTGTATTGGTTACATCTACATCTACATGTACATACATAATCCGCAATCCACCATACGGTGCGTGGCAGAGGGTACCTCGTACCACAACTAGCATCTTCTCTCCCTGTTCCACTCCCAAACAGAACGAGGGAAAAATGACTGCCTATATGCATGAGCCCTAATCTCTCTTATCTTTGTGGTCTTTCCTCGAAATTTAAGTTGGCGGCAGTAAAATTGTACTGCAGTCAGCCTCAAATGCTGGTTCTCTAAATTTCCTCAGTAGCGATTCACCAAAAGAATGCCTCCTTTCCTCCAGAGACTCCCACCCGAGTTCCTGAAGCATTTCCGTAACACTCGCGTGATGATCAAACCAACCACTAACAAATCTAGCAGCCCGCTTCTATGTCCTCCCTCAATCCGACCTGATAGGGATCCCAAACGCTCGAACAGTACTCAAGAATAGGTCGTATCAGTGTTTTATAAGCGGTCTCCTTTACAGATGAACCGCATCTTCCCAAAATTCTACCAATGAACCGAAGACGACCATCCGCCTTCCCCGCAACTGCCATTGCATGCTTGTCCCATCGCTCTGCAATGTTACGCCCAAATATTTAATCGACGTGACTGTGTCGACCGCTACACTACTAATGGAGTATTCAAACATTACGGGATTCTTTTTCCTATTCATCTGCATTAATTTACATTTATCTATATTTAGAGTTAGCTGCCATTCTTTACACCAATCACAAATCCTGTCCAAGTCATCTTGTATCCTCCTACAGTCACTCAACGACGACACCTTCCCGTACACCACAGCATCATCAGCAAACAGCCGCACATTGCTATCCACCCTATCCAAAAGATCATTCATGTAGATAGAAAACAACAGCGGACCTACCGCACTTCCCTGGGGCACTCCAGATGATACCCTCACCTCCGACGAACACTCACCATCGAGGACAACGTACTGGGTTCTATTACTTAAGAGGTCTTCGAGCCACTCAAATACTTGGGAACCAATCCCATATGCTCGTACCTTAGTTAGGAGTCTGCAGTGGGGCACCGAGTCAAACGCTTTCCGTAAGTCAAGGAATATGGCATCCGTCTGATACCCTTCATCCACGGTTCGCAAGATATCATGTGATAAAAGGGCGAGTTGCGTTTCGCAGGAGCGATGCTTTCTAAAGCCGTGCTGATGCATGGACAGCAACTTCTCTGTCTCAAGGAAATTCATTATGTTCGTACGGAGGATGTGTTCGAGAATCCTGCAACAAACCGATGTTAACGATATTGGTCTGTAATTTTGGGGATCCGTCCTTCTACCCTTCTTGTATTGTTTCTCCCTGTTTTTCTGCCTTCTATTGGTCTGTATCCGTACAGCATTTTTTTTTTGATAGTCTGTCATCCTCCATTTTTTCCGTTCTCTTTCCATTTCCTTCTGTACCTTTTATTCTGTTCTGATTTCTGTATCAGGTTTTCAGTCTTCTCGTGTACACTGCGGTCCAGAAAAACACCCTCACTTCATTGAATCGCAATATTTTCTAGTTACACTCCACTTTACTCAATGTTTTGCTTGAATCTTGATATTTTTCTAATCGTAGATCAGTTACAACCACCATCAAATTATTTAAATTTCTTGATCTTAGTGTAGACATTAGTACAAGAACACACATATTTATCATTTACAGAAAAAAGTGGTTACTGATCGAGTAATCCCTGCAAGCTCCCAGCATTCACACAGCCACAAACATTCAGCTTACCATTCAGTGATGCATCGCCTCATATCTGTTCCACTACCCAAATCAGCTTTTCAAACAGAACTACAAATCCTTCAAACAAATAGCTTTTAGCAACGGCTATCGCTCTGCCCTGATTGCTAGTATTCTATGAAAAAAGAAAATGAATAATAAGTACCTCCCACTAGCATTTACTCAGTAGTTCCAAGCCTCGTGCAAGATTCCATATACTGGAAACATTTCAGAAAATCCTGAAACATGAGGTCCCGGGTTCGATTCCCGGTCGTATTGAGGATTTTCTCTGCCTGCCGACTAGGTGTTTGTGTTATCCTCATCATTTACTCATCATCGTCGTCTTTCTTGCAACATGGGGTCTCGGGTTCGATTCCCGGCCGAGTTGGAGATTTTCTCTGCCTGTGGACTGCGTGTTTGTGTTATCTTCATCACTTCCTCATCATCATCGTCTTTTGTAACAGTGGCTGGATATGATTGCGCATAAAATTGGACTGTGAAAAAACTGGGACCTTGTATGGGCGCTGATGACCACGCTGTTGAACGCCCCACAAAGCAAACATCATCATCATCATCATCAATCCTGCAAAAAAGTTAGGTCTCGCAACTGAAGACCTGCATTTATAATGACAATTGCATATCAAAAATTTTATTCAGTAGTAGACAAATTGCAAACATTGTCACAGAGTGGTACATATAACATCGCTCGCAAGCGGAGTAAAAAAGTGTATATTGGCCAGTCACGCAGACTTGTGGCAAACATGAGAGAAGCTAGCAATTGTGGAAGAAAATTCGATCTTTGCTGACCAGCTTTTAGCAGAAAGCCATCCATATGATTTAAAATGTGAAGTTTTTACATTCCGTCAAGAAAAACAGAAATATGAGCCTACTAAAAATCAACAAATACATGACAGACTCAGTTTCCAGTTTACCCTTTGTTAAATTCAGTTTTCGTTAGAAATACTAGATTCAAATTCTAAATGCTTCTTATTTCTCATCATTTCTTAAGTATATCTCCACATAAAATCTGTGTTTATCCTCTTTTTTAGTTAATGTAATTATTGTAATAGTTTCCAGTGTAAACACCAGCGTCTAAAATATACAGTCGCGACACTCACTCCTGCGAAAACTTTTACTGCCTGGCAGTTGGTTTGACACTAGCGCCCCAAGCGGCGAGAAAGCAGGCGTAAAATCAAACTTTGTATTTAATAATTCTTCTAGTTAACTAGAGAAATAGTTATTACATTCCTGCGTTCCAAGCATTAGCAAATTATCAAGATACGAGTGATTATGAATTACATTAAAACAGACGAAGCTCCCTGGTTCAGTGACATAAGCTACAATTTAATGATGAAGAAATACTTGCGAAAATGTATAGAACTGCAACTCATTCCATACATATACAAATATATAAACATATATTTCAAGCATCAGACGAATATATTTCTTTTTTTGTCTGTTCTTATTATGACTAGCACTTTCCTTGACGATTTTGTAGGTTCAAAAATGGTTCAAATGACTGAGCACTATGCGACTTCTGAGGTCATCAGTCGCCTAGAACTTAGAACTACTTAAACCTAAGGACATCACACACATCCATGCCCGAGGCAGGATTCGAACCTGCGACCGTAGCGGTCGCTCGGCTCCAGACTGTAGCGTCTAGAACCGCACGGCCACTCTGGCCGGCCAATTTTGTAGGGAACGTAATGTTTCGCGCTGTCTTACACTTCCCTCTGCTTTCTAATACACAAATATTATTGTAATTGTTATTAATATTGCTTCAAAAGCGAATGTGTTGAAGATTATTGCTGTCTGTGACACAGATGAAGCAACAAAAGTGGAATTGGTTTTTTCTCTGTTGGGAAACAGTTTTATTGCTGTTATTCTTTTATGATCGTGTCTGTGTGGTTTTCCGGTTCAGCTACAGTTGTGGTACTTTATGTACTGCGTTAAATAATGTAGGTATTTCATTCCACACACGTTTTCTATGTTCTGAAGAAAACGTGTTAGAGAAGGTATACGACGCATTTCTGCTAAAGGTCAAGTCTTCTGCAGTTTACTAGCAACTTTTTTTTATTTTTAAAGAACACGACATTCTCCGGTAAATATCTGTATATTACAAGAGAATCGTAAATAAACTGTTGTGTATTGCAGCGGTTGACACCTCCTAGACTCATTAGGAAACCTAAAACAACAGATGTGGCTACTTCGTGTTGTCGTAGCTGCAATTTATTGCGCTACAGACGCTCTAGTTTGTAAAAACCAGTCTACAGACCAATGTAAGCTTTCACAAGATTTCGCCGAACTCAGTAGTGTAACTTCCTGGCTGCTTGGAGCGCTGAAATCGCAGTAGGTGACAAAAAAGGGACGGAATGTCGCGACTATTAGTGTTAGACTGTGGTAAGCAGTCTGTCAGTTTTGTATCCTCTGCTTCGACCATAAATATAATAGACTGGCCCTGACGTCATTTTCGTGGCTCCAACATCTCTGGGCTGAAGTCACGTGAATGTTGGCAAAACATGGTTGTTCCGTGTTGCGCTTATGGCTGTACTCAGCGTTTTGTCGGGGGATATGACATTATATTTCATGTGTAAGTGTTTCTATGATAGTGCAGATGCGTTTATTGAAATCTGCTGAAGTGACTTTTATATGTTTTTTGCACTTGAAATACAGTATCACGTAAATTAAAGTGTTGAAAGTGATGCCTGTAAAGTCAGACTCGTGTTACATTTTGGAAAGTATCTGTGATAAGTCGGTTACAGAAGTAAGTATAAGTGTTTCTCGTTCCTACTCATAGGTTCTCTAAGGATGAAAACCGAAGACAGCTTTGGATACAGGCCCTGAAACGGAAAAACTTTAAGCCATCTGCACATACGCGCCTTTGCTTGAAGCACTTCGCGGAGAAGTGTTTTGATAGGTTAGTTATTATTTACAATGTATATCTATAATTTGTATTTACAGTGTCTCTCATTTTTAAAACTAGGCTCCAAAATTATTTTCTGAAACTTCAGAGTCTCACCTTTCATCTAAAATATCACTTTTATTTAAACTGATAGTTTAAACCTTTGTAAAAATAGTGGGAACTGAACCTTTGAAGTGCACCTAAAATTGATACTCTCTAATGGACCTGCTCCTAAAGTCAACAATTTTGACACCTATAGTTGACACAATTCCCATATCCCATTTTCATTTATAAGTAACTAGAGCTCAAAACGTGGCGAATCCAATGTTTAAAGCTTTGACACGAGCCCACTCTTACTGTTTAAAAGAATTTTAACGACATTTTACTTTAATTGATAGTTTATAGTAATTTCGTCCCGCTGCCCACCAGAGTGACGATCGATGTATTTGTTACATTTTATAAGTGGTACTGTGAACAAATCCAGGTCAAATGTAGTTCTGGCATAATTTTTCACAAATAAAAAAAGTAACTTTTGTTGGAAGCGTTTGGCGGTCAATTGAGAAATGTGGGGTAAACCCGATACAAACATAGGATAGCACACCACTGATTTGAAATCCCGCCACGTTTTGCCAACAGTCACGTGGTTTATGTTGGAGCCACACTAGCCCCTTAGCTTCTGCACAGCAAGGCCAGTCTACTAATATCTATGGTCGAAGATCCTGTGTACAAATAATATCTGTGCAAGCCTCACATCACGCTTATCTGTGTTTGCGACATTCAGCTGTCACATACAGATGGCCTGAGAAGCCGAAAGCCGAAAGCCGATAGCCGATTGGTGACCAAATGAATATAATTTTGCAGAGCTTTAGGAAGCGTTTTTCCTTTTAATATTAGCATCATGATCTGTCAAGTACCGACAAAAAAATCAGTTAATTTATCAACTGATTTAAAATAAAAACATTTTTATTTGCAGAATTTAAAAACTCAGTGAAATCATGTAATTGGAATACCTTGTGGCTGAACTATTCGGTGTTTATTAGTTTGTAAATAATTTGACAGGAGGACATGTGCCAGTAACTCATCATTATACGGTTAGATGGCGTAACAGTACCTCTTCTAATATTTTGTGCCTATTGACATTGCTGTAGTGTGAAAAAGTCACTCACCGCCTCTCCCTGTCCACTGTGTCTCAGCTTTCTCTCTGCCATGCCCATCCCTATGTGCAGTCCTCACAAAATCGGGTCAATACTACGCCACAACATACCCCTATTGTGCATGGCAGCTCACACATCAGGGACTTGAAAAATGTTTTTGACTGTGACATATAGGCTGCCAGGCAAAGCAGGTCCCTAAAGCTGGGCCATACTACTCTAACAGAGCAGACCTGTCATGCAGAGTAGACTGTATGTCGATGCCTGGAAAAAGAGTTCCTTGCAGCAGTGTAGGCTACCCTGCAAAGCAAGTTGATAAGACAGGGCAATACTATTTCCACACAACACACCTGTCATACAGGGCAACCTATACATCAGGAGCTAGAGAAAAATGTTTTTATCTGTTTCTCCACTCCTGTTGGAGCCAGAAAGTTATAAACCTCACAGTGCTGATACTCATGAGGCCCACTGTTTCTGTGCAAAATCTGTTTGACATTGATACAGTGGTTTAGGAGGATATACCAGACATACACAAATACTCTCTGCGTTATATACATGACAGATTTTAGGAAAGTGTAGGTTGTGTATAAAGGAGACTGTCTAGAGAGGACTAGTGCAAGACATTCTTGAGCAGTGCCTCAGTGTTTTGGATCCCCACTAGGTCAGATTAAAGAAAGACATCAAAGTAATACACAGATGGGCTGCTACATTTGCTACTGGTAGGTTTTATCAACAAGGAAATTTTATGGAGACACTTTGGGAACTGAAATAGGAATCCCTGGAGAGAAGGCAACATTCTTCTCAAAGTCACTATTGCGAAATTTTAGACAACCGTCATTTGCATCTGACTGCAGAATGATTCTGCTGCCACCAACGTCATTCAAGGGCCACAAATATAAAAGGGCTCCTACAGAGTCATACAGACAGACAGTTGCTCTCGCTCTATTTGCGACTGGAACGGGAAAAGGAATGACTTCCAGTGGTACAAGGTACCTGCCGCCTCTGTGGTGGATTGTAAAGTATGGATGTAGATACAGATGTAAATTAGGTGCAGGGTAGCTGCGACTCTCACTCAGCACACACTCAGCATATGTGGAGTCGGAGTTCTGCAACTTCCAGTTGCATTCATTTCAGCCACCTTCACTCTCGATGTGTACCATCTTTTTCAATATACCTGACGAGCCGGCCGCTGTGGCCAAGCGGTTCTAGGTGCTTCAGTCCGGAACCGAGCGACTGCTACGGTCGGAGGTTCGAATCCTGCCTCGGTCGTGGATGTGTGTGATGCCCTTAGGTTAGGTTAGGTTTAAGTAGTTCTAAGTTCTAGTTTTGTCTCGAGTTCAAATGGTTCAAATGGCTCTGAGCACTATGGGACTCAACTTCTCAGGTCATTAGTCCCCTAGAACTTAGAACTACTTAAACCTAACTAACCTAAGGACACCACACACATCCATGCCCGAGGCAGGATTCGAACCTGCGACCGTAGCGGTCTCGCGGTTCCAGACAGCAGCGCCTAGAACCGCACGGCCACCTCGGCCGGCTTTGTCTCGAGTACAATTAGTGTTGAGGATCAGTGGACAAAGTTCAAAACCATCGTACAATATGCTTTAGATTAGTATGTGCCAAGCAAGATCGTAAGAGATGGAAAAGAGCCACCGTGGTACAGCAACCGAGTTAGAAAACTGCTGTGGAAGCAAAGGGAACTTCACAGCAAACATAAATAAAGCCAAAGCCTTGCAGACAAACAAAAATTACGCGAAGCGAAATGTAGTGTGAGGTGGGCTATGCGAGAGGCGTCCAATGAATTCGAAAGTAAAGTTCTATCTACTGACTTGGCAGAAAATCCTAAGAAATTTTGGTCTTATGCCAAAGCGGCAGGTGGATCAAAACAGACACTCTGTGACCAAAATAGTACAGAAGCAGAGGATGACAGACTAATGGCCGAAATACTAAATGTCTTTTTCAAAAGCTGTTTCACAGAGGAAGACTGCACTGTAGTTCCTTATCTAGATTGTCGCACAAATGACAAAATGGTAGATATCGAAATAGACGACAGCGGGATAGAGAAACAATTAAAATCGCTCAAAACAGGAAAGGCCGCTGGACCTGATGGGATACCAGTTCGATTTTACACAGAGTACGCGAAGGAACTTTCCCCCCTTCTTGCAGTGGTGTACCGTAGGTCTTTAGAAGACCGTAGCGTTCCAAAGGATTGGAAAAGGGCACAGGTCAGCCCCGTTTTCAAGAAGGGACATCGAACAGACCTATATGTCTAACGTCGATGAGTTGTAGAATTTTGGAACACGTATTATGTTCGAGTATAATGACTTTTCTGGAGACTAGAAATCTATTCTGTAGGAATCAGCATGGGTTTCGAAAAAGACGATCGTGTGAAACCCAGCTCGCGCTATTTGTCCACGAGACTCAGAGGGCCATAGACACGGGTTCACAGGTAGATGCCGTGTTCCTTGACTTCCGCAAGGCGTTCGATACAGTTCCCCACAGTCGTTTAATGAAGAAAGTAAGAGCATATGGACTATGAGACCAATTGTGTGTTTGGATTGAAGAGTTCCTAGATAACAGAACGCAGCATGTCATTCTCAATGGAGAGAAGTCTTCCGAAGTAAGAGTGATTTCAGGTGTGCCGCAGGGGAGTGTCGTAGGACCGTTGCTATTCACAATAAACAGAAATGACCATGTGGATAACATCGGAAGTTCACTGAGGCTTTTTGCGGATGATGCTGTGGTATATCGAGAGGTTGTAACAAAGGAAAATTGTACTGAAATGCAGGAGGATCTGCAGCGAATTGGCGCATGGTGCAGGGAATGACAAATGAATCTCAATGTAGACAAGTGTAATGTGCTGCGAATACATAGAAAAAAAGATCCTTTATCATTTAGCTTCAATATAGCAGGTCAGCAACTGGAAGCAGTTAATTCCATAAATTATCTGGGAATAGGCATTAGGAGTGATTTAAAATGGAATGATCATATAAAGTTGATCGTCGGTAAAGCAGATGCCAGACTGAGATTCACTGGAAGAGTCGTAAGGAAATTCAATCCGAAAAGAAAGGAAGTAGGTTACAGTACACCTGTTCGCCCACTGCTTGAATACTGCTCAGCAGTGTGGGAACCGTACCAGATAGGGTTGATGGAAGAGATAGAGAAGATCCAACGGAGAGTAGCGCGCTTCGTTACATAGTAATCGCCAAAGCGTTACGGAGATGATAGATAAACTCCAGTGGAAGACTCTGCAGGAGAGACGCTCAGTAGCTCGGTAGGGGCTTTCGTTGAAGTTTCGAGATATACCTTCACCGAGGAGTCAAGCAGTATATTGCTCCCTCCTACGTACATCTCGCGAAGAGACCATGAGGATAAAATCAGAGAGATTAGAGCCCACACAGAGGCATACCAACAATCCTTCGTTCCACGAAGAATACGAGACTGGAATAGAAGGGAGAAACGATAGAGGTACTCAAGGTACCCTCCGCCACACACCGTCAGGTGGCTTGCGGAGTATGGATGTAGATGTAGACTGATGACCGCAGATGCTAAGTCCCATAGTGCTCAGAGCCATTTGAATCATACCTGATGAATTTTGTATCCTCTTTGTCGACTGATGACGTTATAAGCGTAAAACCTGTTAACAAAGTAAATGAATACTGCAGCACATACACAATACTGCTGTTTTTATTTATAAAGTTCCGTTTGTTACGACGTTTCGATCACTTTGTCGATTCAACATTTCTACATTGTTTTCGATATCATCATTACACTTCAATGCACCTTGATTGATATTATGCCCATCGTCGATTTCTACGACTCAGTATCCGTGTGTGTGTGTGTTTAGAGTTTACGGGCGCTCAACGGTGAGGTTATCAGCACCCTTACAGAGACTGAAAGAAACTAATGTAACAAAAGCGCTAAAAATGTTGACACACTTCGAGGACTAAACCTGCAAAATCACACTCAATCGCCGGCCGGCGTGGCCGAGCGGTTCTAGGCGCTATAGTCTGGAACCGCGCGACCGCTATGGTCGCAGGTTCGAATCCTGCCTCGGGCATGGATGTGTGTGATGTCCTTAGGTTATTTAGGTTTAACTAGTTCTAAGTTCTAGGGGACTAATGACCTCAAAGTTGAGTCCCATAGTGCTCAGAGCCCTTTGAACCATTTGATACTTTTCAAAATAACAGTAATGTAAGGTTGACATATAAATAAGATGTTGTTATTCTTTTTAACAAGAATATATAAAGAAGATGGCATGGAGGAGAGACTTGTTAGTACCATCACCGAATGTGACTGACAATGAATACCTCGGAATGGTTTCTCCGAGCCGTTGACCGCTAGTCACACACACACACACACACACACACACACAAATGGTTATTAGTAGAGAAATAATGTTGCTTATCCTATTTTTCTGCGTGTTTACAAATCTCTGTATTTGAATACACGTGCCGATACCAGTTTCTTTGGCGCTTCAGTGTAAAATAAGAGAATACAGAAATGTGACTACCTGACCAACCCACAGTTAAATTATTTATAATCTCCCACTCCTGTTCCACATACTGTGGTGTGCGTACTGTAAGACCTTCAGTACACACACCATCAGATTATTTGACTTGTCGCTCTAACGAAGTAGGCGAGTGTCAGCAATATGTCTCGAGGTCTTATGGTGGCGTGTTTATCTTCTGCCGTTAGGTCAGATGATAGAAATGCCACTTGCACGCTTAGAGCAGCAGATTGACGGTGACCAATTTTAAACAAAACTTGATCAGTTTTCACACACATTTATTAAAATAATAACAAGCATAAAAATTACTTAACTTGTTTCTGGATGCTATTTACAATTGACCATCTGAAGTTCCTTTGGTCTTGGTACATTAATCTTATTCTCACATATATGTCTGATACATGACCAAATGTCTATACATTTCTCTTCATGGCTACGTACAGGAATATGATAATCTTATTAGGTGCAGACTGAATCTTGACTATAGACTGGTACAGACAAATGTAGAACTCGTACAGACTGGTACAGACTAATGCAGACAAATGCAGGCTGACTAATCGGAGGTCTGTACACTCGTTACAATACCTCGAGCGTTCATGTATCACTGCGCGAGTGTGAACCGCGAGGAGAAAAGGTTCTATGTTAGCAGCGATCTCATTGGCTGCATTACATATTAATACGTGGATCGGCGGAAGCAGAATTTGGTCCATCTCTAAGGCAGCGCCATCTCGTAGTGCGGAGACGGACGAGCGCTGCGCCTGCGCTGTTGTGCTTAGTGAGGCGCGCTCTAGTGGGAAAGTTGTGTACGTGCTGACTACACGGAACTATGTACACAACACATACCATAGCCAAACAGTATTACTAAATGGTTCAAATGGCTCTGAGCACTATGGGACTCAACATCTTAGGTCATAAGTCCCCTAGAACTTAGAACTACTTAAACCTAACTAACCTAAGGACATCACACACACCCATGCCCGAGGCAGGATTCGAACCTGCGACCGTAGCAGTCCCGCGGTTCCAGACTGCAGCGCCAGAACCGCTAGACCACCGCGGCCGGCAAACAGTATTACTCTGCGGGCAAAAATTTCTGTGTGTGTTGAAAGACTTTCCTCTGCTAGATCCAGCATGTGACGCGCACGCAACTCACATTGAGCAGAGGCACATATTTTTTTCACGATCGCAGCCGCTATTGAGGCCGCGACTATGATGGAGGTGACTTCTGCGAGAAACGTCGCCGAGGAGGAGCTGGCGATTCCTCCTCCACTGGAAGACGCGCCAGCCCCGCTCCTCAGTGGCGAAGGTCAGTGCCGTACGTGTACGCCGCACGGTTCCACGCAAAAGGACGACTCGCGGGACGCCAAACATCCGCCTACGTATTACGCCGTCGCAGGTTACGTGTATTACACTGCAGAAGCCTGAGTTATGTCAACGCGTGACTACGCGGCGGAGCTCGCGCGCCGCTTCTGCTTATTCGACGCGTTGTTGCCGGACACTGGACAGAGGTTTTGCACGCTGAAGGCCACGTCTTCACGTGACCGGCCGGCTGCGGAATGACGCGACGTAAGAATGAAATGAAATGATCGTATGGCATTGTTGGCCGGGAGGCCCCATGCGGGGGAGTTCGGCCGCCGTATTGCAAGTCCTTTTTAGTTGACGCCACTTCGGCGACTTGCGGATCAATGATAATGAAAATGATGATGAGAGACACATAACACCCAGTCATCACGAGGAAGAGAAAAATCCCTGACCCCGCCGGCAATCGAACCCGGGACCCTGTGCGCGGGAAGCGAGAACGCTACCGCGAGACCACGAGCTGCTGGCGACGTAAGAATCTTGCACTGACAGAAATCAAAGTGAACCGTGATTTATTTTCAAAGAATATTCTTAAGAATTTATTTTATTTACTGGCGATTCATCAAGAACATTAACACATTTAATCACACTACGTAAGCAAGGAAGTAGTTGGCAGGGAGTAACTGATGAAATCATAACCAAATTCCTTTTAACAAATGGAGATTTTATTCACTTTAATAGTTCCTAAAAGCATATTTTAAAAGAAACAGATTTAAAATCATAATCAGAAAGCACCCTCTAAATATCAAAATTAAAATTTATTCAGAGGCAGAAAGAAGTTTTGACTGTATGAGCTTTCAGGCAGAGAACTTTGCCGCTCCCTTTTGACACGGCCGTAGTTACGACCGCTCACAACAGCCTCTGAAAGACTACACTGGTGCAAATCTGTAACACACCAGATAACTTTAAACTAAAAGTTTTAACAATTTACACAAGCACACAAACTGTGCACCCCCCCCCACCCCCCGTAGGAGGGATGGGAATGGTACCAAACACTAACAATTAAAATATTAACCTTGCCACCGAAGGAGCAACTTGATTTCAACTTCTAAGAAAAGTCTTACGGTGAAAGGGTGGCAACTTTATATACCAAACTGATCATTTAAATAAAAGCCCGTGAAATGCAATCTTATACAGGGTGTTACAAAAAGGTACGGCCAAACAGTCAAGAAACATTCCTCACAGACAAAGAAAGAAAATATGTTATGTGGACATGTGTCCGGAAACGCTTACTTTCCATGTTAGAGCTCATTTTATTACTTCTCTTCAAATCACATTAATCATGGAATGGAAACACACAGGAACAGAACGTACGAGCGTGAAAACACTTTGTTACAGGAAATGTTCAAAATATCCTCCGTTAGCGAGGATACGTGCATCCACCCTCCGTCGCACGGAATCCCTGATGCGCTGATGCAGCCCTGGAGAATGGCGTATTGTATCACAGCCGTCCACAATACGACCACGAAGAGTCTCTACATTTGGTACCGGGGTTGCGTACACAAGAGCTTTCAAATGTCCCCATAAATGAAAGTCGAGAGGGTTGAGGTCAGGAGAGCGTGGAGGCCACGGAATTGGTCCGCCTCTACCAATCCATCGGTCACCGAATCTGTTGTTGAGAAGCGTACGAACACTTACTGAAATGTGCAGGAGCTCCATCGTGCATGAACCACATGTTGTGTCGTACTTGTAAAGGCACATGTTCTAGCATCACAGGTAGAGTATCCCGTATGAAATCATGATAACGTGCTCCACTGAGCGTAGGTGGACGAAACTAAAATGAGCTCTAACATGGAAATTAAGCGTTTCCGGACACATGTCCACATAACATCTTTTCTTGTGTGTGAGGAATGTTTCCTGAAAGTTTGGCCGTACTTTTTTGTAACACCCTGTATAAAATTCTACAAAGTTGGCGAAACAATAGTTAAGATGCTCTACAGTACACAGATACCGCCTCTCAAGACCATAGACAATAATATCAAAGTTTCCAAGGATCAAAACATATTTCAGGTATTAGGCCGTTACACTCTAAGCAATAAATTCGTTAACACACCAAATCCGACAAACATGACAGAGGCAGCTACTAACGTACGGTAGATTGATAGGGAGATTACCGAACAACCCGAACCGCAGCTTGCTCTAACCCGCCCCTACTCTACAAGGGAAAAACGGACCACCCAATTTATAAACAACCACCTTCCCGCGGGTGGGCAAACGGAGAAGAATGCTGGAACGACCCCAAAGCAAAACGGCTGGTGACCCCACCAAGAAAACAAGTAGTATTTAACACGTACATGAAACAACATCTCACGAATCACTTAGGTTCTAATAAACTGCGATGTCTGGCGAAGACCTGGCGCAGCACCCCCAAATCGCTCTCCCGAACCGTCCGCTGCCAGCCGCTCCAACGGACGCAGGAAGGCGCGCCGATCTCCCGTCTCACGGCGTCGCAGCTCGCACCGGCCAGACCCATGTCGCGGGTTGACTCCTGCTGCTCTGGTGTCGGCCGCGAAGCCACTACCCCCCGCTATACGGCGCGGCCCACTGGACTCACGTGGCGACCTCACATGCGCCGACGCTCAAGGCGGACAAGTCATCTCGTGCCTCAGTGCGCGACCGACCAAATGATCGATCCAACCGCCAATGACCGTTGCCTGAGCAAACTCGAGCAGACTGGCGGCCTAACGCGCAGACTCAGATGCAGGAACTCAGCCCCGACCGGGTGACCACTCGCTGAGTTCTCTTACTGGCGGAGTGGAAAGACTCTCATTTTGCCGGCTTTAAAAGGTGATCCGAACGACAGACAGGCACTAACTGCCTAACAAATGCGGACGAGAGACAGACTAGCAAGCTGGGGACGAGAGACTGACCCAGACTGACCGACTGGCGAGCTCGTAGCGCCCCTTAAATGCCGGTGAACAGGCGACCTTTCCCCTTTCCCCCCAGAGGGAGACACCAAAGCTGCGACTGCCACAGCGGCGCCACCGCCAGAAACGGAGGGCGAGTGCTTCACACTACGCGCTGCGGCGCGCTCTTCAAAACAGCAATTCTTACCACGGCTCACAAAGCATCACTATTTCTTGGAATGGGGAAGTTACAGAAATCAGAGGACGAGCATACTGCCAGCGTGTGTAGCGCCAACAGTAAAATTCGGAGGCAGTAGTGTTATGGTATGGTCGTGTTTTTCATGGACGTGGCTTGTAACCCTTGTTGTTTTGCGTGGCACTATCACAGCACAGGCCTACATTGATGTTTTAAGCACCTCCTTGCTTCCCACTGTTGAAGAGCAATTCGGAAATCGTCCAGTAACGAGCTAAGACGACTGCTGGACTGACGGCTCTTTTAATAATTCTGACATGTAGTCCTAAGAAAAAGAAGAAGAACCTGTATTCGGGGAACAATTTAATATCGCGGGTGCAAGTCGTCTTTCTTAGAAAAAAAATCTATTGTTGTGTCGATGGACACGTCTGTGGATACTGGTAGTGTGCAGAAAAGAAGCCAGGGCCGTCAAGAGCCACAAAGTCAGCAGAAAACGTTGAGAAATTGAAACTTGCGATTTTGAATTCACCGAAGCGATCCGCACGCAAACATGCAAGTGCTTAGAGCCACTTGAACCAATTTGAACAGGTTGAAAATTCCAGGATGAGATTTTCACTCTGCAGCGGAGTGTGCGCTGATATGAAACTTCTTGGCAGATTAAAACTGTGTGCCGGACCTTTGAAGGTGAATCTAAGCACTATGAAACTTAACATCTGAGGCCATCAGTTCCCTAGACTTAGAACTACTTAAACCTAACTAACCTAAGGACATCACACACATCCATGCCCGAGGCAGGATTCGAACCTGCGACGCAGCAGTTGCGCGGTTCCGGACTGAAGCGCCTAGAACCGCTCGGCCACAGTGGACGGCCACGGGTGGATTCCTGATCGGAAATGGAGGAAAAAAGGTCTTTTCAATGAGTGTGCCGTGCAGTCAGTAAGGCTACACGAGTGGACCTTCGGCTCCGAAAGCCCATATCGACGATGTTTCGTTGAACGGTTCGCACGCTGACACTTGCTGACGATGGAGCACTGAAATCTGCAGGAATTTCAGGAAGGGTTGCACTTTTGTCACGTTGAGCGATTTTCTTCAGCGATCGTTGGCCCCGTCTTTGCAGGATCTTTTTCCAGCCGCATCGATGTCGGAAATTTGATGTTTTACCAGATTCCTGATATTGACTGAAATGGAAGGTGTGCGTGGAACGACAAGAAATCGTCCCAGAACACAGTACAGAGATGCATCGCACCAATGCCGCAACAGATGTTCAAAGTGTGCCTGCGTGGGATTGCAGGTGATAGGTTTAGTAGCGTCTGTCATGCAGGCTAGACATAATCGTACTCTGGCTTACACCATGCTGGCGGGCCACTTGCCTGGAGCTTCTACATGATGTCGTCAATTTCATGGCTGCCAGTGTCGGCGCTTCAGTGCGCCATCTTCAGGCCTTAGTTGATGGTGAAGGGCCACCCGCACACACGATGCATCAGCGGCCAACATAACTGGTTTACGCAGACTACCTACAGTTGGGATGTCGTCTCTCCAACTATCAGTTGACAGCTGAAGGCCTGAAGACAGTGCATTAATGCGCCGAAATGACATCACAAGGACGGCTGCAGGTATTTTATTTCCTTACGATCCTAAGGATTCTTCCAATGAATTTCAGTCTGGCGTCTGCCGTACCTGCGATTAGACTTACGTGGTGCTTCCACTGCACATACACCTAGATATTTAATCTACGTCGCTGCGTTCAGCGATTATTTTAAAATCGTATAATGATACAGTAATGGGTCATTGTGTGTAGTTACACGCAGTACTTTACATTTACACTGAAGAGCCAAAGAAACTGGTACACCTACCTAATATCGTCTAGGGCTCCCGCGAGCACGCAGAAATGCCGCAACACTACGTGCCATGAACTCGACAGATTTCATAATAGTGCTGAAGGGAACTGACGCCATGAATCCTGCAGGGCTGTCCATACATCTACAAGAGTACGAGAGGATGGAGATCTTTTCTGAACAGCAGGTTTCTAGGCATCCCAAATACGCTCAATAATGTTGATGTCTGGGGAGTTTGGTGGACAGCGGAAGTGTTTAAACTCAGAATAGTATTCCTGAATCCACTCTGTAGCAATTCTGGAAGTGTAGGGGCTCGCATTGTCCTGCTGGAATTGCCCAAGTCCGTCAGAATGCACAATGGACATGAATGGATGCAGGTGATGAGACTAGATGGTTACGTACGTGTCACCTGTCAGAGTCGTATCTAGACGTGTCAAGGGTCCCATATCACTCCAATTGCAAACGCCCTATACCATAAACACAACTAGCTCTTTATTCACATGAAGTGCTGAGTGCTACTAACAATCGATTTCAGATCGATTCCGTATTTCTGGATTTCCGGAAGGCTTTTGACACTGTACCACACAAGCGGCTCGTACTGAAATTGCGTGCTTATGGAATGTCGTCTCAGTTATGTGACTGGATCTGTGATTTCCTGTCAGAGAGGTCACAGTTCATATTAATTGACGGAAAGTTATCGAGTAAAACAGAAGTGATTTCTGGCGTTCCCCAAGATAATGTTATAGGCCGTTTGCTGTCCCTTATCTATATGAACGATTTGGGAGACAATCTGAGCAGCCGTCTTCGGTTGTTGGCAGATGACGCTGTCGTTTATCGACTAATAAAGTCATCAGAAGATCAAAACAAACTGCAAAACGATTTAGAAGAAATATCGAAATGGTGCGTAAAGTGGCAGATGACCTTAAATAACGAAAAGTGTGAGGTCATTGACATGAGTGCTAAAAAGAACGCGTTAAACTTCGGTTACACGACAAATGAGTCTAATCTAAAAGCCGTAAATTCACCTAAATACCTAGGAATTACAATTACGAACAATTGAAATTGTAAGGAACACACAGAAAATGTTGTGGGGAAGGCTAACCAAAGACTGCGTTTCATTGGCAGGACACTTAGAAAATGTAACAGACCTACTAAGGAGACTGCCTACACTACGCTTGTCCGTCCTCTTTTAGAATACTATTGCGCGGTGTGGGATCCTTACCAGATAGGACTGACTGAGTACATCGGAAAAGTTGTAAGAAAGGCAGCACGTTTTGTATTATCGCGAAATATGGGAGAGTCACAGAAATGATACAGGATTTGGGATGGACATCATTCAAAGAAAGGCGTTTTTCGTTACGATGGAATCTTCTCACGAAATTCCAATCACCAACATTCTCCTCCGAATGGGTAAATATTTTGTTGACACCGACTTACATAGGGAGGAACGATCACAAAGATAAAGAGCTCGTACGGAAAGATATACGTGTTCATCCTACCTCGCGCTATACGAGATTGGAATAATAGAGAATTGTGAAGGTGGTTCGATGAACCGTCTGCCAGGCACTTAAATGTGATTAGCAGAGTATCCATAACAGGTTCTCCACCAGCTTGAACAGTCCCCTGCAGACATGCAGGATCCACGGATTCGTGACGTTGTCTCCATACCCGTACACGTCCATCCACTCGATACAATTCGAAACGAGACTCTTCCGACCAGGCAACATGTTTCCAGTCGTGGACAGTCCAATGTTGGTGTTGATTGGCTCAGGCAAGGCATAAAGCTTTGTGTCGTGCAGTCAGTAAGGCTACACGAGTGGACCTTCGGCTCCTAAAGCCCATATCGATGATGTCTCGTTGAATGGTTCGCACACTGACACTTGCTGACGATCCGGCATTGAAATCTGCAGCAATTTCAGGAAGAGTTGCACTTCTGTCACGTTGAGCGACTTTCTTCAGTCAGCGTTGGCCCCGTCCTTGCACGATCTCTTTCCAGCCGCAGAGATGTCGTAGCTTTAATGTTTTACCTGATTCCTGATATTTACGGTACACTGGTGAAATGGTCATACGGGAAAATCCCCACTTCATCGCTATGTCAGAGATGCTGTGTTTCATAGTTTGTGCGCCGACTATAACACTACGTTCAAACTCACTTAAATCTTGATTACCTGTCATTGTAGCAGCAGTAACCGAACTAACAACTGCGCCAGACACTTGTTGCCTTATATAGGCGTTGCCGATCGCAGCGCCATATTCTGCCTGTTTACATATCTCTGTATTTGAATATGCATGCCGATATCAATTCCTTTCGCGCTTCAGTGCATTCATGTTGAGAGTTACCTGCTAATCACTGCACCATGCGTTGATGCTCTGTAGGTACTGCAACTCAGTACAGTTTTGTAGCAGTATGACTTCTCTGTACACAACAGCGTCATCCGAGAAAAGTCTCATGGAATATCAGACATTATCCAGTATGGCATTTATGTACAGAGCTTGATTTGCAAAAAAAAAAAAAAAAAAAAAAAAAAAAAAAAAAAAAAAAAAAAAAAGCTTTTATGTGCACCAACGATCTTTTATTGCATGTTTTATTAATTATTTTTCAACTAAAGATTGTTAAAAAATAAATTACAGTAAGATGAACATGTAAATTTGAAATACGAGATGTTGAAAATGAGGGAAAAAACTTACAATTCATATATCTGCCCAAAGCTTTGAAAGGATTTCGTTGTACATAACGTATCTCTCTCTCTAGCTTTCCCTGGTGCTGGTGTCCATAAGGGAGAGTCGTTCAGGAAGCAGCTAAGATTCCACGTACTTCGAAAGGTCAAATCGAGTCAGTGGTGGGCCATTCCACTTCACAAATAGTAGTGAAGAAACAGTTTTTGTCAACAAAGAGGCTCTGTTGTCAGCAATGATCAGGTTATCATTCTCTTGAAGGCACTGGAACTGTCTGTATGGCAGTTGTCAGCAGAAGCTAATCGTTGGCATATTTTGCTTTGGCCGGCCGCTATGGCCGAGCGGTTCTAGGCGCTTTCATCCAGAACCGCGCTGCTGCTTCGGTCGCAGGTTCGAATCCTGCCTCGGGCATGGATGTGTGTCATGTCCTTAGGTTAGTTAGGTTTAAGTAGTTCTAAGTCTAGGGGACTGATGACCTCAGATGTTAAGTCCCACAGTGCTTAGACCCACTTGAACCATTTGAACTTTGGTTAGTTTTCGCGATTTCCACAAAAAATTCCCTCAACTCTCAAAGACATTCTCACGAAGTGTTTTAATCGTGTCTTGTTGGTTCAACTGAAAACGAACTGCAAGTGTCTCAACGTCTTTTCCCCCAAAACATCTGACGTACCACGTCTCAGAACCTGCGGTTCTAATTTGTTTTCTTCGTCAGAGGTTTCGCTACGAACTACCGGTGCGTTCTGACACAAATCAAGCACTGTCTGTAAACAGGATCTAAAAAAATAAAATGTGCGGCAGAAATTGCAGGACAAATTCTTCACACGTAGTCGAAGAAATTATGTTGTATGAACATGGATGTGGAAACGCTTTGTTTCCATGTTACAACTCATTTTCTCCAACTCATTAATAATCTACATCTACATCTACAGCGTTACTCTGCAAATCACATTTAAGTGCCTGGCAGAGAGTTCATCTAACCACCGTCGCAATTCTCCCTCATTCCAATCTCGTATAGCGCGCGGAAAAAAACTAACACCTGTGTATTTCCGTAGGAGCTCAGATTTCCCTTATTTTATCATGCTGATCGTTTCTCGCTATGTAGGCCAGAATATTTTCACATTCGGAGGAGAAATTTGAGAAGATTCCGCCGCAACGAAAAAGCCTTTGTTCTAATGATGTCCACCCCAAATCCTATATTATTTTAGTGACACTCTCTGCTCTATTTCGCTATAATTCAAAACGTGCTTGCCCTTCTTTGAACTTTTTCGATGTACTCCGTCAGTCCTATCTGGTAAGGATCCCACACCGCGCAGCAGTATTCTAAAAGAGGACGGACGGACAAGCGTAGTGTATGCAGTCTCCTTAGTAGGTCTGTTACATTTTCCAAGTGTCCTGCCAATGAAACGCAGTCTTTGGTTTGCCTTCCCCACAACAGTTTCTGTGTGTTCCTTCCAATTTAAGTTGTTCGTAATTGTAATTCCTAGATATTTGGTTGCATTTACGGCTTTTAGATTTGACTGATTTATCGTGTAACCGAATTTTAACGGATTCCTTTTAGCTCTCATGTGAATGACCTTAGACTTTTCGTTATTTAGGGTCAGTTTTCGCACCAACAGATATCTTTTCTAACTTGTTTTGCAATTTGTTTTGATCTTGTGATGACTTTCTTAGTCGATAAAAGACAGCGTCGTCTGCAAATAGCCTAAGACGGCTGCTCAGATTGTCTCCCAAATCGTTTATATAGATAAGGGAAGTACAGAACGCTCCAGCATACCACATGCAACTGTTTCTCACCGGAGATGTTCAGTACCACCAACTGCGACATGGTCACGTATACAAACAGTGATCCAATACTGTCAAATGTTTTTTATTCCAGTCTTTTATCACAATATCAGTTCTTTAGTCGATGACCGATTTCAGTCCGAATCTGTAAATAAGATCTGAGGACGATCATTACGGACTGAGACCAGTCATCGTCTAAAGAATAAAAAACATTCGATGTTCAGTACGCCCTCCGTGAGCATTAACATATGCATCAACTCGCTGGCGTTGTGAATCGCTGATCCTTTGATGTATGAGGTACATTCAAGTTCTAAGGCCTCCGATTTTTTTTCTCTGGACTGGAAAGCGATAGAAACATGCGCATTATTTTAAAATGAGGCCGCGTTCATTGTCAATACGTCCCAGAGATGGCAGCACCATATGGCAGATGGAATTTTACCGCCAGCGGCGAGAATGAGAACTGTTTTAAATACTTAAAATTGTGACGTTTTCCTTACTTGAACAGCGTGCAATCATTCGTTTTCTGAATTTGCGTGGTGTGAAACCAACTGAAATTCATCGACAGTTGAAGGAGACATGTGGTGATGGAGTTATGGATGTGTCGAAAGTGCGTCCGTGGGTGCGACAGTTTAATGAAGGCAGAACATCGTGTGACAACAAACCGAAACAACCTCGGGCTCGCACAAGCCGGTCTGACGACACGATCGAGAAAGTGGAGAGAATTGTTTTGGGGGATCGCCGAATGACTGTTGAACAGATCGCCTCCAGAGTTGGCATTTCTGTGGGTTCTGTGCACACAATCCTGCATGACGACCTGAAAATGCGAAAAGTGTCATCCAGGTGGGTGCCACGAATGCTGACGGACGACCACACGGCTGCCCGTGTGGCATGTTGCCGAGCAATGTTGACGCGCAACGACAGCACGAATGGGACTTTCTTTTCGTCGGTTGTGACATTGGATGAGCAGTGGATGCCATTTTTCAATCCAGAAACAAAGCGCCAGTCAGCTCAATGGAAGCACACAGATTCACCGCCACCAAAAGAATTTCGGGTAACCGCCAGTGCTGAAAAAATGATGGTGTCCATGTTCTGGGACAGTGAGGGCGTAATCCTTACCCATTGCGTTCCAAAGGGCACTACAGTAACAGGTGCATCCTACGAAAATGTTTTGAAGAATAAATTCCTTCCTGCACTGCAACAAAAACGTCCGGGAAGGGCTGCGCGTGTGCTGTTTCACCAAGGCAACGCACCCGCAAATCGAGCTAACGTTACGCAACAGTTTCTTCGTGATAACAACTTTGAAGTGATTCCTCATGCTCCCTACTCACCTGACCCGGCTCCTAGTGACTTTTGGCTTTTTTCAACAATGAAAGACACACTCCGTGAACGCACATTCACCAGCCGTGCTGCTATTGCCTCAGCGATTTCCCAGTGGTCAAAACAGACTCTTAAAGAAGCCTTCGCCGCTGCCATGGAATCATGGCGTCAGCGTTGTGAAAAATGTGTACGTCTGCAGGGCAATTACGTCGAGAAGTAACGCCAGTTTCATCGATTTCAGGTGAGTAGTTAATTAGAAAAAAAATCGGAGGCCTTAGAACTTGAATGTACCTCGTATCTCTGGAGTATTCTGTATGATTTCGCAGCCTTCCAGAATATGGACGCGAAGACTCTTAACATCTTGTAGAGTTCCAAACACAAGAGCTTTCAAATGCCTCCACAAATAAAAATCATGTAGGTTTAGGTCAGGAGAGCGTGGAGGCTAGGTGATTGGTCCATCTCTACCTATCCATTTGTCACCGAATGTGTTATTTAGAGGCCGACGGCCATCAACATTAAAATAAGGAGGTGCTCAATCGTGCATCAAGTACTCGTTTTGTCGCACAGCTAAAGGCTCATCTGCTAACAGCTCAGGTGGAAGATTAATGTCCATCGGCTTCTAAAAAAACAGGTTCGGTGACAGATGGAGAGATAGAGATGGACCAGTTAACTGACCTTCAGGGTCTCTGGATCTAAACTCACTGGACTTCTATTTGTGGGGGTATTTGAAAACTCCTGTGCGCGGAACCCCAGTACAGGATGTTCAGAATCTCCATGTCCGTATTATGGAAGGCTGCGAAAGCATACGGCAGCATTCCAGGGATACATCAACGCATCCCAGATTCACTAAGAAGGCGGGTTGAAGCTTGTACCAATGCTCACGGGGAGTATATTGAACATCTCTCGTGAGGAAGAGTTACATGTGGTATGCTCGTGCATTCTGTTTGTGCTTCTTTCCCATGATTAATGAGTTGGAGAAAATGAGTTGTAACAAAGCTTTTCCAGACCCATTTTCATTTAACATAATTTCTTCGTCTACTTCCGAGGAAGGTATAGTGCAATTTGTGCCGTACATTTTTGTTAAACCCTGTATATTGCATTATAAAAGCCCTACAACACTTCATCGATGTGTGTATGAATGCAGAGTCTCGCGGCGATAACACTGAATAAAATGTTCTCGGGCTTCCAACCGCGTCAATTGCTTAAAACTACACGAGCTTTCGTCCAAGCACACTTTGGCCATTGTCAAGCGTTATGACTGCCGGTGGGCTGTTGGTGGGCCCCCATATACGCTAGCTGCCGGCTGTGACGTCACTGGTGCCCGTGACATTGCCATATATGGGCATGTTTTGAGTCGGCGTTCGATGTGTCCTCTTCAACCGCGCGATCGCTGGACACCACGCAGCGCTGAGCTGCAAGACACCGCCTATATTCAGGGTGCTTGTGGTAATTTTTATTTTAATTGCTTCCTGTATTAAACTGTGCCAGAAGCCGTTAGTGCGAGCCACGACAGAGGTATCGTCAAATTTTATGTGGTGGCCGTTTTCTCACGCACGCTCAGCTAACGCAGATTTCTCTGGATAGCGTAGGAGATAATACCTCTCATGTTCTTTCCTGCGTTGTCCCACAGTGCGCACTGTTTGTCCGATGTACTTCTGGCCACACTCACAAGGTATTTCGTAGACACCGGGTGTTCTGAGACCTACTGCGTCTTTAATTGACGCGGTTGGAAATCCGAGAACATTTTATTCATCAATGTATGCCCGAATTAGTTTTACATATGAAGGTTTCTCTCCATTAAGTAGCACGTATTGTGCCCTACTTGCAAGTAACTCTTCATTCAAACCAAAAAATTGGTCTAATAGTGCGAAAGCTCATATTTTGTTCATAATGCGACTGTGGCGACCTTGCTACGGTCGCAGGTTCGAATCCTGCCTCGGGCATGGGTGTGTGTGATGTCCTTAGGTTAGTTAGGTTTAAGTAGTTCTAAGTTGTCGGGGACTTATGACCTAAGATGTTGAGTCCCATAGTGCTCAGAGCCATTTTGTGGCGAACTATGTCCAGATTCTTCTGGAAGTCAAGGAATACCGCATGAACCTGGGTGATGGTATCTATCATCTTCAGGTTCACGTGGACGAACAGAACGAGCTATGTTCCACTTGACAGATGTTTTCGTAATCCATGTTGATTCCTAGAGAAGATATCCTCGGTCTCCAGAAATTTAATAAAAATGTTTACTAAAATACTACAACGAACGGACGTCAGAGATGTAGCCATATAGTTGTGTCCGTTTGTTTGTGGATGATGATGTTTGGTTTGTGGGGCGCTCAACTGCGTGGTTATCAGCGCCCGTACAATTATCCAATCTTTGCTCAGTCCAATTTCGCCACTTTCCTGGATGATGATGAAATGATGAGGACAACACAAACACCCAGTCATCTCGAGGCAGGTGAAAAATCCCTGACCCCGCCGGCAATCGAACCCGGGACCCCGTCCTCGGGAAGCGAGAACGCTACCGCGAGACCACGAGCGTCGGACGCCGTTTGTTTGTGTTTGATGAGCCTTCGTGAAAATAGGAATGAATTGTGCAGTTTTCCAGTCACTCAGCACGCTTTGTCCCTTCAGGGGACCGAAGTTACAAAACTGACAGAAGAGTAGTAAGTTGTTTCGCATACTGGAAATATCACCCCGTCGCTCCAATGAGCGATTTTCCTTCATTTTCTGTCACCTGTCATTTATTTCGATATGTCGTTTTTGTTTCAGTGAGACATTCTTCCTTGGCGCGTTTATGTACATTATGTATAAATGGTAGTAGTGGGGAAGGGGTGGGGGGAGGGAATGAGGGCGATGGCGTATCGCTTTGTAGAAGGCCATCGGCAGGCAGGGGTATCATTTGCATCGGCAGGCAGGGGTATCATTTGCACATTAATTCATGGGCCAACAACACACTGCACACGGGCAGTGCCACAGTAACGCCGTTAGCGTCCTAGTGCTCTCTCTCACATACACACCTACACACATACACACAAACGTTCAGTCAGTGACTCTCAATCGAAAGGAGCCGCTCTACGATCAATCACCCAAAAGCGTTCCACAGGGTTCCACATTTGGACCATTTCTGTTTCTACTTGGCACATACCTCCAACTGGGGAACCAGAGAGATGCATCTTCACAATGAGGATGAAGATGTTTTACTGTGAGCGTCTGTACGGAAGAAACAGTAACGTGATATGAGGTGAACAGAAACAGCTTTCACCTATAGAAAAAAAAAAAGAAACTGATAATTTTAAAAAGAAAAATGGAAATCAAAATCATATTGCATGATGGGTCTCGTTCCTGACTTTACAATTTCGGGGCATAGTTCATGATTTCATGTGATTAAAAAAAAGGTAAGAACTTGGTGTTTTTATTCACTCTGCAGAGGAGGTTATTTAATTGAGGGTTATGAAATCAATATACTTTTGTACAACTTTCAGTCACAGGCATCAAGTCGTAGATACGCCTAGAAGTAGCTTAAAGCTTTGGATCAACATCTTCTTCATTAAAAAAAATGACACCTGATCTTTTAAACTAACGCCTTTGAATATTTTCATAAGAAAACTAACATAACCTTTGCTTTCTGTATAAAATTTTTTGCATATTGCCATCTCGTTGATTGCTTACTTTTTCCCTAGATTTTGGTTTGAGAACAACTCCATGTGGTTCCTCGTCAGATTCTTAGTCTTCTTCTAAAGAAACACTGATAACTTTTTCTGTTAACCGTATAAATTACGGAAAACGTAACCTTGCGTTTTCAGTTAGCCGAAAGCCAAGGCAGATTAAAACATACATTAAAACCAACTTTGGGTTATTGAAACAGAATTGCAAGTTGACTTTCCAGGTAGTTCAATTAAAACAGCACAACTTAGATTTGGTAGCACACATAAAGTTCGAACCAAGCAAATTCAGCACTACTTCTCACGTTTGTCATAGAGTAAACAAATTATCAAGTGACAGTTTCACTAATTATGAAATTCCTAATGTCACTCTTAGACTGGTTCGCTGCCAAACTAGACAAACAAACCTTTGAATGTTGTCCTCATTTGTCATCCGAACCGGCGGCATGGAACATTTGTGGACGTTTTCTTTCCATTCACACCATTACTCGTGTTACTCACCCAGTTTCACAGTAAATAAAGCTAGGCACACATGAACGACCCTTCTATACGGCCGACCACAGAATCGTTTCGTTACGACGATGAACAGTCTCTCTTACTTATGAAGAAAAGTGTACCTATAGCAACAAATGCAGCCAATAGTAAGTGAAAAAATGATGAAATTTCACATTAAAAAAAATTATTTTGTTACGTTTTTGAACTTCCGCTGCTATGAATGTGAATCGTGAATCCTTCCTGGTCACGCTGACAAAGTTTTATGAATTTACTTGTAAGAGTATAGACAGTAGAAATTAAAATGTCCTGTGGTGCCTCTCCTGCTCCAAGTCGGCCCGTTTGACGTCCTACCCCCTTTAACATCTGAGGTCATCAGTCCCCTAGAACGTAAACCTAACTAAACTAAGGACATTACACACATCCGTGTCCGAAGCAGGATTCGAACCTGCGACCGTAGCAGTCGTGCAGTTCCAGACTGAAGCGCCCAGAACCGCTCGGCCACACCGACCGGCGAGAAACTAATTTCGTTGGTAGAATGACGACCCGCGCCGTACGAAAAAAATTGGAATGTGACAGTGATCGCCAAATAAAAGGGAGATTACGGCTGGAAATGTGTGACGTTTTGACGCCAAGATGCACCAGACCAACGTCTGGCGAAAAAATGCAAACATCTATACTACGCATAGCAGCAGTGTATGTGAATTAAAATTATATACCAAATTGTTAGAAAAATTATTTTGTTGTACATGTTCACACAGTACTGAAATATGTCTATTTACATTAAAAATTTCAAAACGTAAGTTGTAAAAAAACATAGCCAGAATATAATTTTCACTCTGCAGCGGAGTGTGCGCTGATATGAAACTTCCTGGGAGATTAAAACTGCGCGCCAGGAAGAGATTGGAACTCGCGACCTTTGCCCTATGCAGCCAAGCGCTCCACCGCCTGAGCTACCCATTTATATAAAGAAAAAAATTACTGACAAAAGTTTCTATGTACGGTCATACTGCCAAGGAACAGATACTTCTGGCGAAGTAAAGTGATCACAAAACTATTTACAATTACTTTGAGTCACTTGTGAAGCGCGTCCATCAGTTGCGGAAATATCCAAGAAATAGTTTTCCGCAAAAATATTGCCCTTATTTCGTATTTTTTACCATTGTCTTCTCTCATAGCCGGCTAGTGTGGCCGAGCGGTTCTAGGCGCTTCAGTCTGGAACCGCGCGACTACTACGGTCGCAGGTTCGAATACTGCTTCGGGCATGGATGTGTGTGATGTCCTTAGGTTAGTTAGGTTTCAGTACTTCTAGGGGACTGATGACCTCAGATGTTAAGTCCATAGTGCTCAGAGTCACTTGAACCAATCTTCTCTCATAAAACCATGAAACACACCAAAGGTTATTATAGAGCTTACCATCCAAATGTTTTAATGAAAATAGCCACATTTGTACATTCTAACATATCAGAGGTAACAGATGAAAATTTGTACCAGACCAGATCTCGAGCCCAGATTCACCAATTACGAGAGCACTTTCCTTGAGCGCCTCGGCCATCCGAGCACACTTCCCCTCCAACCCAAATTCTACATCTACATTTATACTCCGCAAGCCACCCAATGGTGTGTGGCGGAGGGCACTTTACGTGCCACTGACATTACGTCCCTTTCCTGTTCTACTCGCGTATGGTTCGCGGGAAGAACGACTGCCGGAAAACCTCCGTGCGCGCTCGAATCTCTCTAATTTTACATTCGTGATCTCCTCGGGAGGTATAAGTAGGGGGAAGCAATATATTGGATACCTCATCCAGAAACGCACCCTCTCGAAACCTGGATAGCAAGCTACACCGCGATGCAGAGCGCCTCTCTTGCAGACTCTGCCACTTGAGTTTGCTAAACATCTCCGTAACGCTATCACGCTTACCAAATAACCCTGTGACGAAACGCGCCGCTCTTCTTTGGATCTTCTCTATCTCCTCCATTTCTCTGCAGTTTTCTAATGCTGCAGCTTCCGAGCCCGTTAGTCATTACTTCTCTAGCGACACCTGTGTGTGGTGTGTGTGTGTGTGTGTGTGTGTGTGTATGTGTGCGCGCACGCAAATAAAATAGTCAGCAATTGCGGAAGGTAGAAGTCAAACGCTCAATACGCAATAAAATTACTTCCACTCGTTATCATAAATTCAAGCTGAAGGGCCACATGCAAAACATAGCAGAGTGGGAAACTGGCCAAGTGCCTAACATGGGCAATGATACATTTCGAAGAGCCCGAAAGTTATCAATTACTAAAATAAGCCAAACTTCCCTTTTACATGCTGATCATGATGTGCCACCAATAGGCTTAGTCATAATTGAAATTGACTATCGTAAGCCGCTCGGGATTAGCCGAGCGGTGTAAGGCGCTGCAATCAAGGACTGTGCAGCTGGTCCCGGCGGAGGTTCGAGTCCTCCCTCGGGCATGGGTCTGTGTGTGTTTGTCCTTAGGATAATTTAGGTTAAGTAGTGTGTAAGCTTAGGGACTGATGACCTTAGCAGTTAAGTCCCATAAGGTTTCACACACATTTGAACATTTTTTGACTATCGTAAAAATAGCCATTTGGTGTTGTCATATATAAAATAGTATGCACACTATATGTGACTTGTGTGACCAGTAACGGATAAACATGCAACTGACAGAGCAAAATTCATGTTTGAATTCAAATTGAGAAAACTACCCCTTGATGGCAGTGATACACCGTGCAGTCTATAGCCATAGAAACAGCTGATGTAACTGTACCACGTGCTAAAATCGAAACATTTTTATCACATAAATTTTGAGGAGAGTGAGTGACAGAAAGCATAAAAAATTGTTACGATAGGACAAGTAAGCTTACGGAAATTACATGACAAGTGACGTCATTATACAGACATGAACAGCATTTTATTGGAAGCACTTATGAAGAGTTTGGCATTCAGGAAATAGTGTAGTAGCCCGGTTTAATAATTACATCAATTGGAACACAAATTACATGTCCCGCAAGGTGAGTGGGCAGTGCTACTGCGCTGCTTCCTGGACTTGGGTAGGCGCGTCGGCCTCGGATGGAAGCAGTCCGTCGGATTAACGACGAGGGCAGGTCTGCCGGCCAGCCTGGATATGGTTTTCAGGCGGTTTTCCACATCCCGCTAGGTGAATACCGGGCTGGCCTCCTCGTCCCACAGCAGTTACATCACTCGCAGACATCTGTACACATTCTCACTATTCCATGGATTACACTAGATGCAGGCAGCTGGGATGCCCTTATTCCATCCCGGGGGCTACGGGGTGGCGGCAGGAAGGCCATCCAGCCACCCCTTAATCTTAACCTTGCCAAATCCGATTCTAACAATGCCGACCTTGCGCAACGCAGAATAAAGGCATAAGCGATAGAATATATATACAGCACAGTATTATATATATGTGAAACCCTCCCACGAACCTCTTAGTCGCAGTACCTAGTGTCTGTGTGTGTGTGTGTGTGTGTGTGTGTGTGTGTGTGTGTGTGACTAATGATCCATTGTTTCAGTATGGATGCACACAGGCACAGAAGTATTTAGTAACAGGCTCGGAATTCGGGTTGGAGGGGGAAATGTGCACGGATGTCCGAGGCAGTCAAGGTGACCACTCACATAAGTGGGAAATCAGAGTTCCAATACTAGTCCAGTGCATGTGTGTGTGTATATGTGTGCGTGTGTGTGTGTGTGTGTGTGTGTGTGTGTGTGTGTGTGTGTGTTATAATGCTGTTAGAAAAATCGAGATTTCTGTTGAGGTACCGGCGTGATATTCTCCACTTACTTGCGAGAGTCCTGCCGACTGATTAATAAATCAGTAATATGGACGCAGATGTGTCGACCGGTGTACAAAAGCGCGCTGCTCGCTATAAAAATCGTCGTGTGACCAGGGCCTCCCGTCGGGTAGACCGTTCGCCGGGTGCAAGTCTTTCGATTTGACGCCACTTCAGCTACTTGCGCGTCGATGGCGATGAAATGATGATGATTAGGACAACACAACACCCAGTGCCTCAGCGAAGAAAATCTCCGACCCAGCCGGGTATCGAACCCGGACCCGTAGGATTGGCATTCTGTCGCGCTGACCACTCTTTTTTTTTTTTTGTCTGGGCGGACGTCACATCCGCTCAAGTAGATCGTTGATCCCTTTACTCAGTTTTTTTTTCATTACAGAGAGCGAGCAGCTCTCTGACCGAACAAGCTGAGCTACCTTGCCGGCGTGCATTGACTTTTTATTTTAATCTTATTTTGTTCGTTTTTGTTCGTGCCGTGCCGGTACCACTTGGCTACCAGGGGCGGACGCTGATCGCTATCAGTCGAGTGCAGATGTGCCAGCCAGCCTGGCTGTGGTTTTTAGGCGGTTTTCCACACCCCGCTATACGAATACCGGGCAGGTCCCCTCGGGACCGACCGGCTGACCGAAAAATCGCTGATGCGCGTGTAGCCTAAGAAAGTCTGCTTCCGCCCCCACAGCCCCGCGACACACCGGCGGCCGCGGACGAGAAGCCGGAGAAACAGCAGCAGCAGCAGACGGCGCCGCAGAAGAGCCCCCCGCTGCGGCGGTGCATGGCCGGCATCAGCGACCTGCTGGACGTGCGACACGTCGCGCGGACGTTCCGCGTGGCCTTCCGGCACGGCAACAAGGAGCGGCGCATGCGCGTCGCCATGCTCATGCTCTGCTGCTGCGTCATCATCGGGCCCATGCACGGTGAGTCGAGCCCACAGGCTCCCGTACCCACACCACTTGTTGCTTCTCGGTGTACAGTGTACCACATCCTGCCGACCGACGCCAAGTCTGTTGAATCTACCCACACTGGATGTCGGCTTTAACCAGTCCTCAGTGAGTACTGCTTAACATTGTCTGACATGGCTGTACATTTGGACCTCTTCTATTATGATTTGGCGTATACCGCCTACTGATGACTCACAGATACCTCCAGAGAGCGACCAAGCGACGTAGCACCGTGCTTAGCACGCGAGGACAATGGTTCAAACCAGCATCCAGCCATCCTGCTTTGGGTTCTCCGTAATTTCCTTAAATAGCGTCAGCCAAATGCTGGGGTGGCTCCTTCGAAAGTTCACAGCCGATCCCCTTTCCTGCCCTTCCCTAATCTGAGATTGCGCTCCATCTCTAACGATCTCCTTGGACATTAAATACGAATCTCCTCCTCTTCTTTGGACTCTATTGAACCTACCTGTGGTGTGCGTACTGTAGACCTTCCGTGCACACACCATCAGATTATTTGACTTGTCGCTCTAACGAAGTAGGCGAGTGTCTGCAGTATGTCTCGTGGTCTTATCGTGGCGTGTTTATCTTCTGCCATTAGGTCAGACCATAGAAATGCCACTTGCACGCTTAGAGTACCAGATTGACGGTGACCCACTTTAAACAGAACTTGATTAATTTTCACACACATTTATTAAAATAATAACAAGCATAAAAATTACTTAACTTGGTTCTGGATGCTATTTACAACTGACAATCTGAAGTTCCTTTGGTATTGGTACGTTAATCTTATTCTCACATATATCTCTGATACTTGACAAAAGTGTCTATACATTTATCTTCATGGCTATGTACAGGGATATGGTAATCTTATTAGGCACAGACTGAAACTTGACTATAGACTGGTAGACACAAATGTAGAACTCATACAGACTGCTACAGACTAACGCAGACTGGTACAGACTGGTACAGACTGGTACAGACTGGTGCAGACTGACTAATCGGAGGTCTGTACACTCGTTATAATACCTCGCGCATTCAGGTATCACTGGGGTAGTGTGATCTGCGAGGAGAAAAGGTTCTTATGTAAGCAGCAATCTCACTGGCTGCGTTACATATTAATACGCAGATCGGCGGAAGAAGAATTTGGTCCGTCTCTATGGCAGCACCATCTTGTAGTGTGGAGATGGACGAGCGCTGTGCCTGCGCTGTTGTGCTTAGTGGGGCACGCTCTAGTGGGAATGTTGTGTATGTGCTGACTACACGGAACTATGTACACAACACTACCCAAACTGGACGTCAGTTTTGACCAATCCAAGGTGAGTAACGCTTAACAGCGTCCCACAAGCTTCGACATTTGGACCACTTGTCTTGTTACTTTGTGCAGATCAGCTACTGCCGACTACTTTAGGTAGTGCATCTACTGAGCCTTCCAATACCAGATACTGATTTTGACCAATCCATATCACATAGGGCTTTACATTTGGACCACTTATATTATTACTTGTAGCATATAACCTACTACCGATCTCGTCAGACAGTGAGTATGTTTTGATTATTTGTTTCGCTGTTTGCAACATGCTCCATTACAATATTTGTAATACTACATATATGTATAATGAGTGGTGTAGTGTAATGTTTGTCTTGTATGATGATCGTGGCAGAAGGATGAAACTCAAGGTCAGTATATACCCTACTCCTCACAAATAACACCAAGGGACCCGCCCTCACTTCATGGGGCACTGCAGAGACGTTTAATATTTAAGGGCTGTAGGACGTCAAACAGGGCCGACTTGGAGCAGGAGAGGCACAACAGGACATTTTAATTTGCACTGTCTATACTTTTACAAATAAATTCATAAAACTTTGTCAGCATGACCAGGAAGGATTCAGGATTCACACTCGTAGCAGCGGAAGTTCAAAAACATAACAAAATAAATTTTTTTACATGTGAAATTTCATCATTTTTTCACTTACTATTGGCTGCATTTGTTGTTATAGGTACACTTTTCTTCATAAGTAAGAGAGACTGTTCGATGAATTTTGCACAGCATACAAACCATACTTACAGGTGTATGAAACTCTAGAATTTTCCAAATCTATTAAAAACTGTGGAAAAAATTGAGATAATTAATTACAAACTTTTATTTTTTTCTAAACATAAAGTTTAAAACGAACAGCTCATTCATTTTTTCATAAATTAAATAGATTCTAGAGTTTCAGACACCTGAAAGTATGGTTTGTATGCTGCGCAAAATTCATCGAACAGTCTCTCTTACTTATGAAGAAAAGTGTACCTATAGCAACAAATGCAGCCAATAGTAAGTGAAAAATGATGAAATTTCACATATAATTGACAATTCTGAAGTTTTGCAAAAGGACGTCACTACGATTTATAATTTATCAAACCTAAACCGAAATATCAACAAAAAAGGGCACATTAAGAATCCAGAGCGTGGAAACGAGATGTGTCAGACATTTAGCGGGCCACAGAAGAGAATATCAAAAACGAGATGTGGAATGAACATCAGAATTCCTGTTAATGTCTCTAAATCAAAAAACAGGAAGTTATACGAGGAAATGGAAATGGACAGAGCAGGATGGAGAATGACAGTCAACCAAATATACTATACAGATAAAAGTAACAGGAGAAAGAAGCATGTCGTTGTGGCCTTCAGTGTGGACTGGTATGATTCAGCTCTCGGTGCTAGTCTGCCCTGTGCAAGCTCCTTCATCTCTTAATAACTACCACAGCCGACATCCTACAGTATCTCCTTACTTTATTCATCTTGTGTTCTCCCTTTACGATTTTATCTACTCTGCTCACCCTTTTGTACTAAACTGTTGATCCCTTGATGTCTCAATGTGTCCTATCGACCGATTTCTTCTTTTAGTCACATTGTGCAACAAATTTTGTCTCCCCAATTATGTTCAGTACCTCCTCATTAGGTACTCGATATTTCCATATAATCTTCAACGTTCTTCTGTAGCACCACTTGTTTTAGGAGCAGTCAAAACCAGATGGAAGCACTAAAACTAATCTCTAGATGTAGGTGTAATGGGGAAGCATGCAGATGATAGTCTTCATGAGGATGATGATGAATGTAGATATGAACCGATTTTGTCAGTGTTCTGTTCTCTTTTTGTTTACGCAAGTATGACATCAAACACCATGTCATATGTTTCGGTTTCAGTATCAGTAGGTACATTTGACCTGCTACCAAAATATGTATCACTCTTAGGAGGTATGTACCAAGGAAAAAGAGAAGTGGTCCTAATGTGGATCCTTGTGGGGCACTTTTAGTTTGTGCTCATCACACAAATGTGAAAGCTGACATCTGGTGTCAGTAGGTTCAGCTGATCTGCCGTCAATGGACATATCCCTTGTGGGTCTCAATAGGTGCCTTCTCTGAAGTAAATTTTTTGCCTCCCCAATTATATTCAGTACCTCCTCATTAGGTACTCGGTCTTTCCATATAATATTCAACATTCTTCTGTAGCACCACTTGTTTTAGGAGCAGTCAAAACCAGATGGAAGCACTAAAACTAATCTCTATATGTAGGTGTAATTGGGAAGCAATTACAAAGGTCTGTTGAAAAGATGCACCATGCCATGGACCAGTGTGGAACGGGGGCAGTACTATAATGCTATTGTGGACAGTATGCTGGGCTTATACGGATAGTAACTGAGGGTTTCATGGCTGCTTTCTGCTGTGTGAACGTTATTGCAGACCACCAGTGTCCTTTCATACTTGATGTCTTACTGTATTGTGGTGGCATCTTCCAACAGGATAACAGTCCATGAATCAAGGACAGAATCTGAGACGTTACTGGGCGTGGCGTCCGCACTCACAAATAACCGTATCACCTGCGGACGACGTATGGAGATTCGTCTGTGTATCACGTCTCACCTTACATAGCCACTAGCTCCTATCACTGTCCTACAAGATTTAAAAATCTGTGTTCTATGTGAATACTACTAATGATTGAGGCACCTCTGTTATTACCTCTACATCTGAACTCCACAAGCCAACGTACGGTGTGTGGTGGAGAGTAGTTCGTACACCGCTGTCACTTCCCTCCTTTTCTGTTACAGTTGGGAATGATTCGTGTGGAGAATGATTGCTGTTGAACTTCTCCGTATGGCCTCGAAGGTCTAATTTTATCTTCTTGGCCTTTTCGTGAGATGAGCGTAGTATATTGGTTGACTCTCCTAGAAACATACGCTCCGGGAACTTTAACGGTAAACTACACAGCGATGCAGAAAGCCTCTCTTGCAGCGTCTGCCGCTGGAATCGACCGAGCATCTCCGTGATGCTTTCGCACTTATTCAATGAAACTGTAACGAAACGTGCAGCTCTTCTTTGGATCTTTTCTATTCCCTCCACCAGTCCTATCTGGTACAGATCCTTTACTCACGAGCAGTATTCAAGTAACGGTCGAACGAATATTTTGTAAGCCACTTCCTTTGTTGATGGGTCACATTCCCTGACGATTGTACAAACGAAGCCGTGTCTGACGTCTGCTTTACCGGCGATTAATTTTGTGCGGTCACTCCACTTTTAATCGCACCATACGCATACTCCTAGATATTTTATTGAAGTAACTGCTTCAAGTGATTGTTCTGCAGTCGTATAATCATACAATAATGGGTATTTCTATCTCCGTATATGCAATATATTATATTCGTTTATGCTGAGGGTCAATTGCTACTCCCTGCACCAAGCATCGATCCTTTGCAGGTCTCCTGCAATTCGCTACAGTTTTCTATCATTGTGACTTTTCTGTGTACAACAGCGTCATCATCGAACAGGTCCATGGAACTTCCGATATTATGTACTCGGTCACGTATCTACGGGCTGTTAGGGGTATGAGTGCAGATATTTTTATTGGCGACTAAGGACAGTGTTCTGAACAGCATTACATCAGTACTTACTTCATTTGCAGGACAGTAATCATACCTATTAGGAGTCGTATGTTTTTAGCTTGATTAGTATCTCCAAGAACATGTAGCCAGCGCGAGCCATTGATGCTTATTTTTGCTGCGCAGGAGGTCAGGTATACGAAGTGTGGTCGCGTGAACGCAAAACGGTTAGTCAATACTAACAGGCGTTATCCATTTAGGTGTGCAGTAATGACCATGCAGAAAACATCACGTAGTAGTCTGTGGGAAGACTGACACAGAGAAAAAACAGCTGACACAGTGATTTTTGTATGTATTAAAAAGTACCACACATACAAAGATCTTCACCAATACCCGAGATACCTTGTATAAGCGAGTGTGGGCAAACGGATTAGCTGTTGCCTTACATATGTAGTACATCAAGATAAGAAAGACATAGTGTTAAAACAGAACAGCTGCAAAGAGAATAATCAAATTAAAATCGGTGTGTAAAACTAAAATAAGAATACAACAGAACTGAACTGCATAGAGCACTTATTGTGTTCAGAGACACAAAAGCAATGCCCTCTGCTGGAATACACGAAAAAAGTAGTACAATGATATGCAACGCTGAACAAAATGTGTATGTACAGCCGTGGACAAAACGAGCGAGACCCCTCGCCTTTTCGTTATGCTGATCCGCACAGCTTTAAAGTCTGCTACACAGCATAACAGGCAAGGCTACGAATTGCTACCAACATACTATGCACAGGCGTGAAACTGAAAAACTATGGGCTGAACTTTGTCAGACTGTTAGCAATCATGTGTAAGACTATATTAATGCTGATTAGTGTGTTAAAGACAACACGTAAATGTAAGATACAAATGAAAGAAGAAACGCTAATTAGTATGAACTGTACTAATAAAAATGAATTTCCGCTTATCGAGATAACATAACTATTTTAGGAAGACAAAGTACCCAAGATGGTTACGAATTAGCAAAATATTATGCGCATTCTGCCACAAAACGGTCTGTGTCAGCGTTCAGACCAGTCATACTGGATTACTGTTGCTGACCTACCATGAAAGTTTGCAAATTTAGCAATGCGTGAAGATTCATAACGAAATTCAGTTAAAAATCATTCATTGACACAGTTAAGTCAATTCATTTCTTGACAGAAGAGGAAAAAGTAGGCAGTAACATGTATGAATTTCTACAAGATGTTCTTATTTACATCCACAGGGCGCCGGTACATAATGAAGGTAGCAATAAAACGTATTGGGGGGGGGGGGGGGGGGCACGAGAATGTCTTACAATTGCTTTACTGATAGTCTATCTGCCTCCATCGAGATTATTACCCCACACATGAATAAGCCGGCAATTTCGCACTGAAAATGGCAAAATGATCTGCAGTTTCTGTTGCATAGAGCTTTCTGGAGTCAAAAACATGAATTTTCTGCCTTTATGTCACCGCTTATGTGACAATCATTCGGGATGTTTGTCGAAATAAAAAAATACTGTTATTAGCGAATAAATTTAGTAGGATAATTCTGCACCACCCCAGGAAATAAACGGCTACATAGCTCCAAACGTTTTCTACAATGTTGCGAATTCTCCATTAGACTCGCCACAGCCAGAAAGCGTTCATTAGCCGAAGTGTTTCTTAAGCTAGCTAGCAATGGGAATGCTCGCACTTCTAAAACGCGGTGGCATTAATACTGGGATCTGAATTACCACGTGTGTACACAAATGTATTTTATTTGCATTCGTGTAAACGTGATTTGTATCGAAAGCGTAGCTACGATGAATAAGCTGATGTATCGACTGCAACTACAACATTTCGAATAAAGAGTAGGGGGGAATTATTTATGCGGCCCTCATCTTCAGTAACGGTCGTAGCTATTTTCGTTGTTAGGATTTCGTCACCTAAATCGGTTAAAATGGAACCCTACTAGTCTCACTTTCTTGACCGTCATCTGTCTACCCAACCCTTAAAACCCATTTACCTCGAGTACAGGTAGACCTAATAAGCGGAAATGTATCGCACTTCCTGCGGTATACGGTCCCTTGGTGGTGTAAGAAATTCATTTTTATTAGTACAGTTCATACTAATTAGCGTTTCTTCTTTCATTTATATCTTACATTTACGGTTGTGTTTAACACACTAATCAGCATTAATATAGTCTTACACATGATTGCTAACAGTCTGACAAAGTTCAGCCCATTGTTTTTCAGTTTCACGCCTGTGCATAGTATGTTGGTAGCAATTCGTCGCCTTGCCTGTTATGCTGTGTAGCAGACTTTAAAGCCGTGCGGATCAGCATAACAAAAAGGCGCGGGGTCTCGCTCGTTTTGTCCACGACTGTACAAGGTGTGAACTGTGAGATTCTCTTCCATTCTAGTTTCAGCTTTGTACACTGACCAAATTTTATCTTTCCATCTGTTTAATTTTAACACAACGTCCTTATTTTCTCGATGTACGGCATATCGAGGGCGACACTCGCAAACACACTTCGCCACGCTCCTTTAGACTACTTGACAATGCAAGTACACGTACATTAGTGGCTATGCAAGCTGAGCACAGCTCCAATACGAGTTGTAGAAAAAACACGGCAACATCACAAACGCAAGACATTAGCATACCTAATAAGGTGCAGGAAAGACGTTGGCATTCAAAACAACTTCCAGTATACTCCACGCAGTAGTGCAATTACGATCGTGCAGGAACCATCAGGTAACAAATTACGTGACATTTTTGCCGGAAGACTGTTACATGCAGAGAAAAAACAGCTAACACACTGAAGTTGGTAGGTATTAAGGTACCTATGATCACAATATCTGCAATTACACCCGTAACACTGCGTATATACGAGGTGCATTCAAGTTCTAAGGCCTCCGATTTTTTTTTCTCCGGACTGGAAAGAGACAGAAACATGCGCATTGTTTTAAAATGATGCCGCGTTCATTGTCAATATGTCCCAGAGATGGCAGCACCGTACGGCAGATGGAATTTTACCGCCAGCGGCGAGAATGAGAACTGTTTTAAATACTTAAAATGGCGACGTTTTCCTTACTTGAACAGCGTGCAATCATTCGTTTTCTGAATTTGCGTGGTGTGAAACCAATTGAAATTCATCGACAGTTGAAGGAGACATGTGGTGATGGAGTTATGGATGTGTCGAAAGTGTGTTCGTGGGTGCGACAGTTTAATGAAGGCAGAACATCGTGTGACAACAAACCGAAACAACCTCAGGCTCACACAAGCCGGTCTGACGACACGATCGAGAAAGTGGAGAGAATTGTTTTGGGGGATCGCCGAATGACTGTTGAACAGATCGCCTCCAGAGTTGGCATTTCTGTGGGTTCTGTTCACACAATCCTGCATGACGACCTGAAAATGCGAAAATTGTCATCCAGGTGGGTGCCACGAATGCTGACGGACAACCACACGGCTGCCCGTGTGGCATGTTGCCAAGCAATGTTGACGCACAACGACACCACGAATGGGACTTTCTTTTCGTCGGTTGTGACAATGGATGAGACGTGGATGCCGTTTTTCAATCCAGAAACAAAGCGCCAGTCAGCTCAATGGAAGCACACAGATTCACCGCCACCAAAAAAATTTCGGGTAACTGCCAGTTCTTTTGAAGAGTTGCTCAATGTAGGTGAAAATGCGGTCAGTAATGTTTCAGATTTCGAGGTAGAATGGGATAGGAATGATGATGGAAATAGGATCACATTTGAGGAAGTGGAAAAAATGGTCAATAGACTGCAGTGCAGTAAAGCGGCTGGGGTGGATGAAATTAAGTCGGAACTCATCAAATACAGTGGAATGTCAGGTCTTAAATGGCTACACAGGATAATTGAAATGGCCTGGGAGTCGGGACAGGTTCCATCAGACTGGACAAAAGCAGTAATCACACCAATCTTTAAACATGGAAACAGAAAAGATTGTAACAACTACAGAGGTATCTCTTTAATCAGCGTTGTGGGTAAAATCTTCTCAGCTATTGTTGAAAGGAAAGTGCGAGTATTAGTTGAGGACCGATTGGATGAAAATCAGTGTGGGTTTAGGCCTCTTAGAGGTTGTCAGGACCAGATCTTTAGCTTACGGCAAATAATGGAAAAGTGTTATGAGTGGAACAGGGAATTGTATCTATGCTTTATAGATCTAGAAAAGGCATACGACCGGGTTCCTAGCTGGAAGTTATTGTCTGTTCTACAAGATTATGGAATAGGTGGCAACCTTTTGCAAGCAATTAAAGGTCTTTACATGAATAGTCAGGCAGCAGTTAGAGTTGACGGTAAATTGAGTTCATGGTTCAGAGTAGTTTCAGGGGTAAGACAAGGCTGCAACCTGTCTCCACTGTTGTTCATATTATTTACGGATCATATGTTGAAAACAATAGACTGGCTGGGTGAGATTAAGATATGTGAATACAAAATAAGCAGTCTTGCATATGCGGATGACTTAGTTGTGATGGCAGATTCGATTGAAAGTTTGCAAAGTAATATTTCAGAGCTAGATCAGAAATGTAAGGACTATGGTATGAAGATTAGCATCTCCAAAACGAAAGTAATGTCAGTGGGAAAGAAATATAAACGGTTTGAGTGCCAAATAGGAGGAACAAAGTTAGAACAGGTGGACGGTTTCAAGTACTTAGGATGCATATTCTCACAGGATGGCAACATAGTGAAAGAACTGGAAGCGAGGTGTAGCAAAGCTAATGCAGTGAGCGCTCAGCTACGATCTACTCTCTTCTGCAAGAAGGAAGTCAGTACCAAGACTAAGTTATCTGTGCACCGTTCAATCTTTCGACCAACTTTGTTGTATGGGAGCGAAAGCTGGGTGGATTCAGGTTACCTTATCAACAAGGTTGGGGTTACGGATATGAAAGTAGCTAAAATGAGTGCAGGTACTAGTAGATGGGAACAATGGCAGGAGGGTGTGCACAATGAGGAAATCAAAGAAAAACTGGGAATGAACTCTATAGATGTAGCAGTCAGGGCGAACAGGCTTAGATGGTGGGGTCATGTTACACGTGTGGGAGAAGCAAGGTTACCCAAGAGACTCATGGATTCAGCAGTAGAGGGTAGGAGGAGTCGGGGCAGACCGAGGAGAAGGTACCTGGATTCGGTTAAGAATGATTTTGAAGTAATAGGTTTAACATCAGAAGAGGCACCAATGTTAGCACTAAATATGGGATCATGGAGGAACTGTATAAGGGGGGCTATGCTCCAGACTGAACGCTGAAAGGCATAATCAGTCTTAAATGATTATGATGATGATGATGATGATGCCAGTTCTGAAAAAATGATGGTGTCTATGTTCTGGGACAGCTAGGGCGTAATCGTTACCCATTGCGTTCCAAAGGGCACTACGGTAACAGGAGCATTCCTCGAATATGTTTTGAAGAACAAATTCCTTCCTGCACTGCAACAAAAACGTCCGGGAAGGGCTGCGCGTGTGCTGTTTCACCGAGACAACGCACCCGCACATCGAGCTAACGTTACGCAACAGTTTCTTCGTGATAACAACTTTGAAGTGACTCCTCATGCTTCCTGCTGACCTGACCTGGCTCCTAGTGACTTTTGGCCTTTTCCAACAATGAAAGACACTCTCCGTGGCCGCACATTCACCAGCCGTGCTGCTATTGCCTCAGCTATTTTCCAGTGGTCAAAACAAACTCCTAAAGAAGCCTTCGCCGCTGCCATGGAATCATGGCGTCAGCGTTGTGAAAAATGTGTACGTCTGCAGGGCGATTACGTCGAGAAGTAACGCCAGTTTCATCGATTTCGGGTGAGTAGTTAATTGGAAAAAAAATCGGAGGCCTTAGAACTTGAATGCACCTCGTATTGTGAAAAGTACACTGAAGAGCCAAAGAAACTGGTACACCTGCCTAACGTCGTGTAGAGCCCCCGTGAGCTCGCAGAAGAGTCGCAACACGACGTGGCATGGACTCGACTAATGTTCGAAGTAGTGCTGGAGCGAACTGGAGCCATGAAAGGGAACTCAAGCCATGAATCCTGCAGGGCTGTCCATAAATCCTTAAGACTACGAGTGGGTGGACGTCTCTTCGGAACAGCACTTCAAAGGCATCCTAAATACGTTCGATAAATTTCATGTCTGGGGAGTTTGGTGGCCAGCGGAAGTAAACTCAGGAGCGCGTTCCTGGAGCCACTCTGTAGCAATTCTTGACGTGTAGGGTGTCGCATTGTCGTGCTCGAATTACCAAAGTCTGTCGGAATGCGCAATGGACATGAATGGATGCAGGTGATCAGACAGGATGCTTACGTACCTGTCACCTGTCAGAGTCTTATCTAGACGTGTCACGGGTCTGACATCTCTCCAACCGCAGACGCCCCGCACCATTACAGAGCCTCCACCAGCTTGAACAGTCCGCTAGTGACATGCAGTGTCCATGGATTCATGAGGTTGTCACCATACCCGTACACATCCACCCACTCGATACAATTCACATATCACCATATAACCTGCGGAAGACATACGGAGATTTGCCTATGGGTCACAAAAAAAATGGTTCAAATGGCTCTGAGCACTATGGGACTCAACTGCTGTGGTCATAAGTCCCCTAGAACTTAGAACTACTTAAACCTAACTAACCTAAGGACAGCACACAACACCCAGCCATCACGAGACAGAGAAAATCACTGACCCCGCCGGGAATCGAACCCGGGAACCCGGGCGTGGGAAGCGAGAACGCTACCGCACGACCACGAGATGCGGGCTATGGGTCACACTCACCTTTCATAGTCGCTACCACCTATCACTGTCCTAATGCCTCAGGGTAGCCGAGGGCTTCTAGGCGCTACAGTCTGGAATCGCGCTACCGCTACGGTCGCAGGTTCGAATCCTACCAGGCATGGATGTGTGCGATGTCCTTGGATTAGTTAGGTTTAAGTAGTCCTAAGGTCTAGGGGACTGATAGAACTTGTCCCATAATACTCAGAACCATTCGAAACGAGACTTGTCCGACGAGGCAACATGTTTCCAGTCATGAGAGTTCGATGTCGGTGTTGACGGGCCCGGGCGAGCAGTCATCAAGGCTACAAAAGTGTGCCTTTGGCTCCGAAAGCCCACATCTCGATGTTTCGTTGAATGGTTCGCACGCTGACAATTTTTGATGGCCAAGCATTGAAATCTGCAGCAATTTGCGGAAAGGTTGCACTTCTGTCACTTTAAACAATTCTCTTCAGTCGTCGTAGGTCCCGTTCTTTCAGGGTCTTTTTCCTTCCGCAGCGATGTCGGAGATTCAATGTTTTTACCGGATTCCTGATATTCTCGGTACACTCTCGGAGTGGTCGTACGGAAAATCCCTACTTCATCGCTACCTCGGAGATGCTGTGTCCCATCCCATCCCTCGTGCGCTGACTACAACACCACTTAAATGTTGGTAACCTGCGATTGCAGCAGCAGTAGCCGACCTAACAACAGCGTCCGACGCTTGTTGTCTTATATAGGCGTTGCCGACCGCAGCGCCGTATTCTGCCTGTTTACATATCACTGTATTTGAACCATGGAGGTAAGAATAGAGGGAGACGCCGTGACGTCACAGCTGCGAAGCTATGTGAAGCCGAGGGTAGCCATCTCAATCCGACCAAATCATTGCTGCTATAAGCTTGTGTGCATAGGCTTGTCGCTCGCTTTTGGAAGGATTTTGCGCTATTATGGTGACTTGTGTGGTGTTCGGATGTACGAATCGTTCTGATTGTGATGCGAAATCGAAGGGAATAACATTTCATGTGTAAGTTGTCTCGTTAAGTGTGATTTTACAACTTCATTGTGAACGAACGTGTGCTACATCTGTACTTGTACTATAGCGTATTTTTCTCCTGTATGATTTTAGATTTCCTAAAAATGAAAGTCGGAAAGCTCTGTGGGAGAATGCCGTGAGGAGGAAGAATTGTCGTGCGTCTAAATGGAGCTCTGTATGTTCTCAGCATTTTCGAGAAGAGGACATAGCCCGAACTTCCCTTTCAACAGTAAGGCTGCGTGAAAATGCTGTACCATCAGTTTTCCCTACACACCCAAAACATTTGCAAAATGTATGTTAATTCAAAGAATTAAATTCTTAGTTTTCAAGTTCACGTTTCAGTATAATACGTACGTATCGTCGATAATCGAAGTGTTGAGTAACTCACTTTGTCTTCATCATGTACCAAATTAAAAGCTAACACTACATTAACTGGCGTAAAGTATAGGCCTAAACAGGACACTGTGTAGATTTGCCATTGTATGTACCGTATTTCAGTAAATATTGGTGGTAATGAACAGTGTTTCCCAGTAGTGTAACGTAACTGAAATGTTCCAGTACGTATTACAACCAAAATGTATTTATGGGGCTTTGGAGGGAGGTTATAGCTAACTTAGTTTTCAGTTTCTGTTATTTAGTTTGTGATACACGTTTGTTACTGAATTAACAAAATTGTATCGTTTACATTGAAGGCTAGCTATTCGTAATATTACATTAAAAACTATTTTTAATCAGAAGAAACGCGGAATTTCGCCTTTACGAGATTTTATTTTAAACAAAAACTTTGAAACAACCAATCTGATGACGTTACATGCGTATATGGTGCAATTAGCGACTGTAATACACGCAGCGCTATAGCACACTGGCAATGTTTTGGTCAGAGTGTCATGGCAGCGAGCCACGCCCCCATGGCTCCAAAACGTAGTACGGCTGGAATACGTAGCGCCATCTCCCCTTATTCTTACCTCCATGATTTGAACACGCATGTTTACGTCTGTTTCTTTGGCGCTTCAGTGTAATAGTCCTATTACAATCCTTTGGGGGACGCCCGAATTTACTTTTACACCCGAAGACTTCTCTCCGTTGAGAATGGTATGTTGTGTTTGCTAGAATCAAATAACACAATTGGTCTGATATTTCATACGCTCGTATTTTGTGCATTACTTAGCTGTCTGGGGCTGTATCGATCTCCTTTATCGAACATGGTGTAACGTACCTACCGAAGCAGCACAGTGACCCATCGTCAAATAATTTCCGTTCTTGCATGTCTGAGCACTACTTACCGTCACAGAAACAGCTGCTGAAGGCACTCGGTTTCGTTGTTGCGTCATTCAGTAAAGTACAAGTTATGGTTCAAATGGCTCTGAGCACTGTGAGACTTAACTTCTGAGGTCATCAGTCCCCTAGAACTTAGAACTATTTAAACCTAGCTAACCTAAGGACATCACACACATCCCTGCCCGAAGCAGGATTCGATCCTGCGACCATAGCGGTCGCACGGTTCCAGACTGTAACGCCTAGAACCGCTCGGCCACCCCGGCCGGCAAGTACAAGTTACTTTTCTCTTCGGAATAGGGTGTTGTGTTTTGACTTTGGAATTAAATCTACTCTAGCACATCACTAGCTGTGTGAATGTCTCACATAATGTCTCCCCGCTTTGTCTTATCAAGACACGATGTCAGCAAAAAATGCATTGGAATGGCAATCCTTGCCTGCCTAATTGTGAGTTATACGGCTTACTTCAGCAGGTGTGGGAAATATTGTTGTAGGTGGCAGTATAGACTAATTCCAGTAAGAAATTCCTTATGACATGTGTGCAGATTTTATTGGTTACAGAGGCACGGATATTAGAGTGAAACAAAAAAAAAAACAAAAAAAACTACTTTCAGAAGGTGCTAAACAAAGGCAAATTACTTAGCTCAAAGTTTACTTTTATGAGTTCCACCCTCTACTTTAATGCCCTTTCGAATTCTCCTGACACCAAATGCAGTTCTTCTGATGTCGACGTTCTGTAACGAGATCAATTGGTCTACTGTGCCTACTTTTCTTTGCAGAAAAAATGGTTCAAATGGCTCTGAGCACTATGGGACTTAACATCTGAGGTCATCAGTCCCCTAGAACTTAGAACTACTTAAACCTACCTAACCTAAGGACATCACACACATCCATGCCCGAGGCAGGATTCGAACGTGCGACCGTAGCGGTCGCGCGGTTCCAGACTGAAGCGCCCAGAACCGCTCGGCCACAACGGCCGGCTTTCTTTGCAGATTCCACCTTTCAGTCATTCCCACAAGCAAAAATCTAAGGAGGCAAGGTCCAGGGACCTTGCTGAGTACGAAATATGACAATTTCTGGTGATGCATTTTCCGGAAATTGTCGGGTGCAGATTGTGTGCCACCTGGCGATAAGACTGTGTAGGAGGACAATGTTGCTGGCGGAATACACCCATCCTTGTAGCTAAATGAACCTCTTCCAATAACACTGGAAGGTCTTTGCAGACTGACTTCCTTCTCTCTGTTTAGCATTCCAATGTCATTCCGATAACAACTTTTTGCAGGTTCGCTGAATTGTTATTCTTGTAGGACACTGCCTGTCTGTGTACATTTGTACGTACCTACCGTTCCATTCGCTTTCCTTCCGCATTCTCCATAAGAAGTTAGCATATCTAGTTTCTCAAGATTTGTGAAAGTCGTTTATTGTTTGCAACAAACCAGCACTGACACATCTAAACGATTCAGACAGAATGGAAGTTAAATTTACTCTCTGCTCTTTTTGTACCGATATGGCGGCAGTTGTAACAGTCTGTTTCCTCTTTACGCGACAAGACCTTTTTTGATATTTGAATAAGAAATCGTGAACTTCCGCATAACACACCAGTCGGTATCGTGTTGTAAACAGATAAACCCTATGTTCTATACTCTGCAGTTACTCATAAAATTCTAATCGAATTCTAAAGAGAATTCGTCTCTTTCAGAACGACAACAGTGGCACGAGAAATTACTGCAGGGTAATTCACAAAGATATGGAAATATTTTAATATATTATTCTACAAGTAAAACTAAAGAAAAAATCATAGAAACATACGTACGCTAATGTTTAGTTAGGGTGTTACGGCTAATAAATGATTTTGCCTGAAATTTAGCAACTTCCCTAACACGAAGCGATCGCAAAACTGTACGAGGTTAAAGTAAAGCACGATTTCCATTTATTTTGTTGTTGTTGGTCTGCTGAATCTAATAAAACATGTCCCACACGGGTATCTGCAGTAATTTTCCACAACATCCAGAGAAGCAAAGATTATTCTAAAAATAAATTTGATTGCTTTCCATTAAGAATGTAGAAACGTTTATGTCGTTGTTGGCAACCGTTGGTGAGTTGTTTCAGTCGTTTCCTAACCTTGAAACGAGTTACTTTCCTGTATTGTTCAGTGAAAGAACATAATAACAACAGTGTATTTACGTAAAACCACGTAGCAACTGTTGTAGTTCGTGTAATATGTGGTACGGTATTAATAAAAGCAAATTATTTGACACATTCATACAGTTTAAGTTAACGTTATTACAATCATTTTTCCAAAATTAAAAGCTCTATAACTTCTGTTGAAAAGTTTGTACAATTGTCTGGGATTTAAAAAACAAATTAGGCCAAGTAGTTCATAAATTAAAAATTTTACGAAATTACTTCTTTGTTTCTCTGGATGTTGTGGAAAATTACTGCAGATACACGACTGGGACATGTTTTATTTGATTCAGCAGACCAATAACAACAAAATAAATTGGAAATCGTGCTTTACTTTCACCTCGTACAGTTTTGCGATCGTTTCATATTAACGAAGTTGCTAAATTTCAGAAAAAATCTTTTATTAGCCATCACTCCGTAACTAAACATTTGCGGACCTATGTTTATATGAACATTTTTCTTTAGTTTTACTTGTAGAAATATTAAAATATTTGCACATCTTCGTGGGTCACCCTGTATAGTTCGATTTGAAAAAGCAAAATTTGTACCGATATTGTAATTAATGCAGCTGAGAAGAGAGACTACACGTCGTTTAGTGACCAGTTCGTCACAATTCGTCTGGGTAACTAAAGAAATTCATTATCTTAAGCGATTCCCTAGCGCTCTCTCTCTCTCTCTCTCTCTATCTATCTATCTATCTCTCTGGCTCTCTCCTTCTACCCGTTAGGTAGAACACCGTGTATTCCTGCATGAAGGAAATCCGTAACTTCCTGCTGGACATCGTCGCACGACAGGAATCGTCGACCCTTCAAGGTCTTTTTTAAGGGCCCGAAGGCGTGATAAGGGCATGGGGAGAGATCAGAACTCTAGGGCGGGTGCTCGACTGTATCCCGCTTGAGTTGTCTCAACTTCTCCTGAGTTACGACCTTTGTGATATGGGGACGTGCGTCATCATTAAGCAGCGGTACACCTTGTCGCAGTTCTGCCGAACGGTGCTTTTCGACAGACATGCTGCCCCCATACGCGTTCTTAATTCTCCAATTGCGGTCTATCGTTATTGTCCTTCGGTAGACAAGAACAGAGCAACAGCCAGCTGGTCCTGTTTGGGCTCATTTGGTAATGACGTCGCCATAGTTCACGTTTCCATATTTACTGCAGACACGTAGGAAAGACACAAATATACACTAATCCCGTGCCTAATAGGTCGGTGCTTATATACCACCATCGGAGTCGCGCTGAGCTGCATAAGCTGCAGCAGCGTCCTCAAACGCAAACTTGTTTCATATAGGAGGGTCATTTAATAATTAAAGAGACAAATTAGTCCTGGAAGAAAAACCGTTCGTAGGACGAGTTCGGTACTTTTATGACTTTAAGTTGGCATCACTGCGATAAGCACCGATCAGCTGATGTATCAACATTGTTTTGTTTGTAGCCTCAAAAATACATTTCAAGATGGTGAGTCCGCTTCAAATGTCCACGTTAGTTGAACAACGTTCTATTATTCGTTTTTTACTTGCAGAAGGCGAGAAACCAGTGAATGTATACTATAGAATGTCTAAAGTTGATGGTGAAGGTTGCACGAATCGTTCAAATTTTTACAAGTGCGTAGGGGAGTTCAAAAATGGTCGCGACTCAGTGACTGACGGACACCGTCCTGGCCGACAAGTTGCAGTTTCAACTCCCTCACTTGCAAGTCGAAATGATGACATTATTCGTTCAAATGGCTCTGAGCACTGTGGGACTTAACTTCTGAGGTCATCAGTCCCCTAGACTTAGAACTACTTTAACCTAACTAACCTGAAGACATCACACACATCCATGCCAGAGGCAGGATTCGAACCTGCGACCATAGCAGCAGCGCGGTTCCGGACTGAAGCGCCTAGAACCGCTCGGCCACAGCGGACGGCACATTATTCGTGCTGACCGCCGTGTGACGGTGGAAATGATAGTTGATAAGGTTCAAGTTAGTACTGGTACAGTTCATAACATTATCTGTAACAAGCTGAAGTACCGCAAAACATGGGCAACATGGGTCCCAAAGGAGTTGATGCGGCTACACAAGGAAACAAGGTTGAGAGCGTGCACAGAGCTAAATGAACTTTATGAAAGAGAAGGTGAGCACTTCCTCAACAAAATTTTATCTTGTGACGAAACTTGAGTTCACTATTAAGAGCCAGAATCAAAAAGTCCCGTCATTTCTCTTGTGCCCAGTGGCAGAACTGTGCACGACGTTCAAAGAAGTCACCATGCAATTCCTCGTGCATAGAAATGTGGTACGGGCGGAATGGATGTGATGTAGCATTCTCAACACCGACGTATTTGAGATTCCGGATTCTCGCGCAATTTGTCTGCTGCTGATGTGCGGGTTAGCCGCGACAGCAGCTAAAACACCTACTTGGGCATCATCATTTGTAGCAGGCCGTGGTTGACGTTTCACATGTAAACTATCCGGCGAACGGTCCGCACACTTGGATGATGTCGTCCAGGATACCGAGCAGCATACATAGCACACGCCCGTTCGGCATTTAGATCAAAATAGCCATACATCAACACGATATCGACCTTTTCTGCAATTGGTAAAACGTCCATTTTAACACGGGTAATGTGTCACGAAGCAAATACCGTCCGCATTGGCGGAATGTTACGCGATACCACGTACTTATACGTTTGTGACTACTACAGCGCCATCGCAAAGCGAAGGAAGTGGTCCTACTAAAACATTCATATATCTTTACGTACTACACGAATATGTAATAAAAATGGGGGTTCTTATTTTAAAAAACGCAGTTGATATCCGTTTGACCTATGGCAGGCGAACCATAGCGTCATCTGGTTTCCCCCTTTAAGCTAGACGAGTTTCGTTCTTTGTAGTTTTTTCGTTTGATTCTTATTTCGTGAGATATTTGGCCCGGTCACTATCAATGGACCACCCTGTAGAGACTCAAGGCTACCTTATGACATACGGTATCGTCAATCTCTGCAAAAATCACCTGAAGACAAGAGACAATCTGCATCGTATTTTGGCAGTGAACCATCAGCACCAGTCCGGCCACATTGTGTGGACAGATATTATTGACAGCAAGCATATGTGACCAATCATCCTTCCACAATGCCTCAAAAGCAAGGCATGTCTGTAACTCCTGTGCTGACCCAGCCTCCCCTTTTGGAAGATGTGCCTATGGTGATGTGAAGGGTAATGGTGCTACACCAGATCATGGAGCAACAGACCACTTCCGCATAAGTGTGCAGAGGCATCTCGACAAGATCTAACCCAGCCCATGGGATGGATCAGGTGGTCACACTCTAAACATTATGCGTGGTGTCTGTTTGTTCTATATCGTGTCTCCCTACCACTTTCGCGCAACGACGCTCTGGGGGTGTTTTTTAGGGAATTGACTAGCTTGAACCAGGGACCTGTTGCTGGTAAGGAGACGCCAGACCACACATGACATGTAGAATTCAGAAGAGTTCAGTGATACTAGCGATGATATAACCAAATACTTAATGATTTCAGCGTCAGCTCCACTGCAGTCCCTGTAAAAGAATCTTAATACTAACTAAATTTAGTGGAAGGGGTTCAAGGCTTTCCTATTTTTAGTTAGCTGGTAAAATAACGTCGAAAAAGCAGTTAAGATTACCATTGGAAATTTTATTCTACTCACAAAACATCGTTTATAAATTGCACTATCGATAAAAGGAAATGTTTTAATACAGGATGGTAAAAACCAACTGCGTTCAACAAAAATGTGAACGAATATTCCCTGAATGGGTATCCAAGTTCTACAATGGATTGAAGGATGACCTATGCCATATCACATATATAATCTAGGTTTAAATTAAGTTTCACAAAAGAGAAAACTATCAAAATGGTCCACAGTGACCCTCAATTATCTTTAATTACTTATCTAACTTGTCGTAAATTACAGTGGCTGATGTGGCTTCTCAATAATTATATAACAGAAAAATCATCGCGTTTCAGATTTTTAATTCAAGTAGCAAATGTGAACACCATGAGCTTTAATTGACGATCGACACTAGTATTACGCAAAAAGGGGATGTAACAGATGAGACTTCTGCAGTTCTGAGTGAAGCCTTATGCGCTAAAAAATGCGGCATCGCGTGCGTTCATTACCTTGTCGGTGTTCGTCAGGGGGCGGCGGCCGGCGCAGCTCCGTCCAGCTCGCCCTCTCGGAAGCAACTAACTCCTAACTTCTCCTTACTACAATTTACCGAAGTTGGTTTAAAAAAAAACTATCTGGCTGTGTTTTCATCTGACCAATCAAGGTCTCGATGTTAACCTTAAGCTCCGCCTACAAAAATTCTGTCTATCCGATGAGAAACGTTATACTTTTCGTGGTGGGGCAATGTTTTTAAAGTTTGCAATGTAACAGAGACGCGAAAAAGTCTCACGCTAAAACTTGCAGCTGGTGTGGTCCTTTTAGCGTTATCGTAAGATCTATACTGTTCTTCTGGAGGCCTCTATCTTTTAACATGGGCTGGGGGGTGGTCCTGATGTAACAGAGACGCGAAAAAGTCTCACGCTAAAACTTGCAGGTGGTGTGGCCCTTTTTGTGTTATCGTAAGATCTATACTGTTCTTCTGGAGGGCTCTAGCTTTTAACATGGGCTGGGGGGTGGTCCTGATGTAACAGAGACGCGAAAAAGTCTCATGCTAAAACTTGCGGGTTGTGTGGCCCTTTTTGTGTTATCGTAAGATTTATACTGTTCTTCTGGAGGGCTCTATCTTTTAACATCGGCTGGGGGGTGGTCCTAATGTAACAGAGACGCGAAAAAGTCTCACGCTAAAAACTTTCGGGTGAAGTGGTCCTAGCAGTTAGCTGGCGACGTGGGTGTCCGTCCGTCCCTTATCGTAGGGCCTTCCAGCTTAACACGGTTCTGCTCTCGGCTTCTCTTCTCGTTTCTCCCCTCGGAACTGCGTCTGTCTCACGGTGGGTAGGTATGACATGCATTTAGGCGTTGTTGTGTTAGTCTGTGGAATTGCATTTGCTCACTCGTTACTCGTATTACTTTGGTTAATTTAATGTCACGATTTATTTGGAGCTATGTGACATTCTACTGGATTTGCTTATCATGTCAGGGTTTCCATGGAAGGTGTTGGATTTGCCCGACACCTTACAACACGATCCACTCAGCCACCAGACCTCAACTCTGACATGAAAGAAGTGAGTGTGAGAAGCCCACTCCAGATGTGCTGACACTAGAAAAACACATTCGTGATGCCTATGGCGCCATTCAGTTGCAGGATGGCACATTTGAAAGTGTGCATCAGCAATGTTCACGCATGTCTGGAGGCCCAATGGGCGACTTCAAAAGGTTCAAATGGCTCTGAGTACTATGGGACTTAACTTCTTAGGTCATCAGTCCCCTAGAACTTAGAACTATTTAAACCTAACTAACCTAAGGACATCACACACATACATGCCCGAAGCAGGATTCGAACCTCCGACCGTAGCGGTCGCGCGGTTTTTGACTGTAGCGCCTAGAACCACTCGACCACTCTGGCCGGCTTGGGCCACTTCGAGCACCTTCTCTACACAGTATGCCGTGCACTGCACTGTATTGTACAAGCACGATAAATTATGAAACACATGCAGCAATGACACCATGCATCCTCCTCTCTAGCTGAGTGGCCAGCACAGCTGACTGCCATGCGGAGGAACCAGGTTCTATTCCCGGTACTGCAAGGAATTATTACTCGCTGGGACGATTGGAACAGGCTGCACTCAGCCTGCTTAGGGTAACTGAGCACCTACTTGGTCGAGCGGTAGCAGCCCCAGATCACAAAAACTGAAACAGACCCAGAGGCCTTTGTGCCTACCCCATGCTGTTCTAATTCCATCCAATGATGCCACTGGCAGAGGATGACATGGCGGTCGGTCGCTGCTTGTGGGCTCCCCAGAGCCTGTGGGTGGAGTTAACAAACACGATGCATTTCCAGTCATATAGGGGTGAGGCAAAATCATGTGAACAGAGGTAGTAATGGGATGGTTGTGTTTGACGGTCAACATACCCAGGTGAGGCACGCGTCGCACTGGGCTGTGCGTGTTCATTACGGACTAGGCATCAGTGCAAGTTGTTTACGAGCAGTGCACACCTCGTATATGTATTCAGAGGCCGAAGTGGACGTGCAATAAAGGACCTGACAGAGTTCCAAAGAGGGCAGATTGTGAGAACCCATTATCTGGAGCATCAGTAAGCAATGATTCAAGAGCAACTGTTTCTACATTCACACAAATAATAGAAAGACATCATCGTGTAAATCAAAAGAACACAAACCTAGCGGCGGCTAAAGTCATTGCAGAGCTCAATAGCCACCTACGAGACCCTGTATCTATCGGCATTGTCCGCTGAGGACTCCATAAAGCGAATATTCGTGGACAAGCTGCTATACCGAAACCATTAGTAACGACAACCAACGCAAAGAAGCGTAAAACATGTTGTCAAGAGCATAAATCCTGGACGGCTGATCTGTGGAAACACGTCATAAGGTCCGACGAGTCAACGTCTTCCTAATTTTCCAACATCGAGCCAGGTTAAGGTCTGGAGAAAGCCAAAAGAAACCTACAGTTTTGCTTGCCTGATTCCAAAGGTTAATCATGGAGGTGCAAGTGTAGTGGCGTAGGCAGCCATATCGTGGTATTCTGCTGGTCCCATCATTAGTCTCAAAGGCCGTGTTACAGCCAACGATTAGGTGAACATTTTAGGTGATCGGGTGCACCCCATGATTAAAATGTTGTTCCCCAATAATGATAAAATATTTCAGGACGATAATGCACCCATTCAGACAGCCAGGACAGTACAATCGTGGTATGAGGAGCATGCAACTGAACTGCAGCGTCTTCTCCAGCCACCCCAGTCCTCAGACTTGAACATTATGGAACGCTTGTGGGCGGTATTGGAGTACAGACTGCAGGGCAGATTCCCGCCTCCCTCATTACTACAAGACTTAAAAGAGGTTCTTATCGAAGAGTGGTATAACATTCCACTGGAGACTGTACAATCATTACATGCCAGTATTCCAAGAAGAATCGCACCTGTATCACGCTCAATGGAGGTCCAACCCCTTATTAATAAACCATTCCCGAGTAAGTACAGGTGTGCACATTATGTTGCCTATCCCCTGTATGTCGGAATTACCTTTTTTCCTACTTATCTTCTTAGGGACCTATTAACCTGATGAAATTACACTACTGGCCATTAAAATTGCTACACCAAGAAGAAATGCAGATGATAAATGGGCATTCATTGGACAAATATATTATACTAGAACTGACATGTCATTACATGCCGGCCGCGGTGGTCTAGCGGTTCTGGCGCTGCAGTCCGGAACCGCGGGACTGCTACGGTCGTAGGTTCGAATCCTGCCTCCGGCATGGGTGTGTGTGATGTCCTTAGGTTAGTTAGGTTTAAGTAGTTGTAAGTTCTAGGGGACTTATGACCTAAGATGTTGAGTCCCATAGTGCTCAGAGCCATTTGAAACATTGTCATTACATTTTCACGCAATTTGGGTGCAAAGGTCCTGAGAAATCAGCACTCAGAACAACCACCTCTGGCCGTAATAACGGCCTCGATACGCCTGGACATTGAGTCAAACAGAGCTTGGATGGCGTGTATAGGTACAGCTGCCCAAGCAGCTTCAACACGATACCACAGTTCATGAAGAGTAGTGACTGGCGTATTGTGACGAGCCAGTTGCTCGGGCACCATTGACCAGACGTTTTCAATTGGTGGGAGATCTGGAGAATGTGCTGATCAGGGCAGCGGTCGCACATTTTCTGTATCCAGAAAGGCCTGTACTGAACCTGCAACATACGGTCGTGCATTATCCTGTTGAAATGTAGGCTTTCGCAGAGATCGAATGAAGGGTAGAGCCACGGGTCGCAATACATCTGAAATGTTCAAAGTGGCATCAATGCCACCTTCACGCCGGGTGATACGCCAGTATGGCGATGACGAATACACGCTTCCAATGTGCGTTCACAGCGATGTCGCCAAACACGGATGCGACCATCGTGATGCTGTAAACAGAACCTGGATTGATCCGAAAAAATGACGTTTTGCCGTTCGTGCATTTGTCGTTGAGTACACCATCGCAGGCGCTCCTGTCTGTGATGCAGCGTCAAGGGTAACCGCAGCCACGGTATCCCAGCTGATAGTCCGTGCTGCTGCAAACGTCGTCGAACTGTTCGTGCAGATGGTTGTTGTCTTGCAAACGTCCCCATCCGTTGACTAAGGAATCGATACGTGGCTGCACGATCCGTTACAGCCGTGCGGATAAGATGCCTGTCATCCCGCCTGCAAGTGATACGAGGCCGCTGAGATCCAGTACGGCGTTCCGTATTACCCTCCTGAACCCACCGATTCCATATTCTGATAACTGTCATTGGATCTCGACCAACGCGAGCAGCAATGCCACGATACGATAAACCACAATCGCAATAGGCTACAATCCGACTTTTTTCAAAGTGGGAAACGTGATTGTATTTATCAAAGTGGGAAACATGATGGTACGCATTTCTCCTCCTTACACAAGGCATTACCACAACGTTTCATCAGGCAACGCCGGTAAATTGCTGTTTGTGTATGAGAAATCGGTTGGAAACTTTCCTCATGTCAGCACGTGTAGGTGTCGCCACCGGCGCCAACCTTGTGTGAATGCTCTAGAAAGCTAATCATTTGATATCACAGCATCTTCTTCCTGTTGGTTAAATTTCGCGTCTGCAGCACGTCATCTTCGTGGTGTAGCAATTTTGATGGCCAGCAGTCTATATTTTCCTACAGACATATTTCGTCGCAAGTGAAAAGTGAAGTAATGAATAAAATTTGTGCCAAGGTCGGAACGTGACACCGGTCTGCCTTGGCAGATGTGTTGTCCACTAGACCATCCTGTCATTGTGGCTTACAAGATGGGATGAGGTGTGAACTGAAGTTTGTTTCTAGGAGGGTACTGGACTTGGGTAATCCTTCCATCTGTAGAACGCAGTCTCAGAGTGGTTCAGTGGATCACACATCTCCGTGTAAGCAGAAGGCTTGGGTTCAACTCCTGGCCTTAGCACAAATTTTAATTCATTACTTCAGCTTCTATGTTTCCCAGGAATCGTTTGCTGCAGTTTGTCCTCGTTAGCAAAATCACCGTGTGCACGCGCGCGCGCATGTATTTTGTGTGTGTGTGTGTGTGTGTGTGTGTGTGTTTTGCCAAGTAGGCCGGTAAATGGCACCGGTTGTGTGACGAGAGCTGGTGACCCATCAATTAGTGTGCAAATGACGCTGCAGCCAGGCGTTGGCCTACTATAAGCCGATCGGCTATTACCCCGCATAAGGGTGCCAAGAAGGCGCGCCTAACGAATTTTGTGTGTCACGGCCGCCGTCGCATTACGCCCGAGACGAGACACTCTACACAGCCCAAAGCACACGTTTCATCACTTGCTGCTTTTGCGCTAGGGACACCGAGCAGCACATAGCGACTACTGTGCAGAGGCTAGTGTACCAGCGGCTGATCCACATGGCCATCTGCAGCAAATGGGTCAAATGGCTCTGAGCACTATGGGACTTAACTTCTGAGGTCATCAGTTCCCTAGATCTTAGAACTACTTAAGCCTAACTAACCTAAGGACATCACATACACCCATGCCCGAGGCAGGATTCGAACCTGCGACCGTAGCCTTCGCGTGGTTCCAGACTGTAGCGCCTAGAACCGCTCGGCATATAATAATATATCCTAGAGGAACTGGAAATCAAAACCCACAGAAGGCTAACCAAACGGACTACTAAACGAATAAACAGAACTGAAGCATAAAAAATAATTAGGAAACTTTATTGGCATCCTAAAAGAAAAAGGATAACTTTTCCGACATTTCACGAATTGTAAAAAACAATCGAATACTCAAAAGAGATATCTTTAGACGAGGAACGGAAAAGTATAGTATAGTTACATGATTTTTGAACGAACTTACTATCGCTGATTTTCAGCGAATAAAATTTTTGTAGACATACAAGAATCACTTGAGAAAACACTCAAAGATATGTAAGTGTTGCGTAAATTCTATTATGAATGTAACCAACACCACGGAGAGATAATCGAAAAGACACTCCAGAATGTAATATGTAGTACAGGTCATAAGAACTGAGATGTCAAAGAAGTAAATGCTGACATATATACATGAGGCATGCAATTCTATATTATACTATAGACGTAAGCAGCATACTTGTATCGTACATTTTTACGAAAAATTGTTCAATAATGGAATATTCACTTGACGACGGCAAAAATGCCGAAACGAGCTCGTCGTGATAGACATGTAACGAATTAGTAAAGAATCAATAAAAAATAAGTAAAAACTTTGGAAAAATATGTCATTCTGGAAATAATTTTTCAAGTTTATTTTGTGTTACTCTTCCTGCAGCTGTGACCATTTGTATTGTGGCATCATCTCCAGATGCTTATCTTGACTTCATCGGACATCTCATCGGGGATTACTTTCGGATGTCAGTATTTTTATTACCGACTGCCTGTATTTCTGGTTTATGTCTTGCAATGTACACTACTGGCCATTAAAATTGTTACACCAAGAAGAAATGCAGATGATAAACGGGTATTCATTGGACAAATATATTATACTAGAACTGACATGTGATTACATTTTCACGCAATTTGAGTGCATAGATCCTGAGAAATCAGTACCCAGAACAACCACCTCTGGCCGTAATAACGGCATTGATACGCCTGGGCATTGAGTCAAACAGAGCTTGGATGGCGAGTACAGGTACAGCTGCCCATGCAGCTTCAACACGATACCACAGTTCATCAAGAGTAGTGACTGATGTATTGTGACGAGCCAGTTGCTCGGCCACCATTTACCAGACGTTTTCAGTTGGTAAGAGATCTGGACAATGTGCTGGCCAGGGCAGCAGTCGAACATTTTCTGTATCCAGAAAGGCCCGTACAGGACCTACAACATGCGGTCGTGCATTATCCTGCTGAAATGTAGGGTTTCTCAGGGTTCAAAAAAATGGTTCAAATGGCTCTGAGCACTATGGGACTCAACTGCTGCGGTAATTAGTCCCCTAGAACTTAGAACTACTTAAACCTAACTAACCTAAGGGCATCACAAACATCCATGCCCGAGGCAGGATTCGAACCTGCGACCGTAGCGGTCTTGCGGTTCCAGACTGCAGCGCCTTTAACCGCACGGCCACTTCGGCCGGCTTTCTCAGGGATCGAATCAAGGGTAGGGCCACGGGTCGTAATACATCTTGAATGTAACGTCCACTGTTCAAAGTGCCGTCAATGCGAACAAGAGGTGACCGAGACGTGTAACCAATGGTACCCCATACTATCAAGCCGGGTGATACGCCAGTATACAGTGTGCGTTCACCGCGATGTCGTCAAACACGGATGTGACGATCGTGATGCTGTAAACAGAGCCAGAATTCATCCGAAAAAATGAGGTTTTGCTAGTCTCGCAGCCAGGTTCGTCTTCGAGTACACCATTGCAGGCGCTCCTGTCTGTGATGCAGCATCAAGGGTAACCGCAGCCATGGTCTCCGATCTGGTAGTCCATGCAGCTGCAAACGACGTCGAACTGTTCGTGCAGATGGTTGTTGTCTTGCAAACGTCCCCATCTGTTGACTCGGGGATCGAGACGTGGCTGCACGATCCGTTACAGCCGTGCGGATAAGATGCCTGTCATCTCGACTGCTAGTGATACGAGGCTCTTGGGATCGAGCACGGCGTTCCGTATTACCCTCCTGAACCCACCGATTCCATATTCTGCTAACAGTCATTGGATCTCGACCAACGCGAGCAGCAATGTCGCGATGCGATAGACCGCAATCGCGATAGGCTACAATCCGACCTTTATCAAAGTCGGAAGCGCGATGATACGCATTTCTCCTCCTTACACGAGGCACCACAACTACGTTTCACCAGGCAACGCCGGCCAACTGCTGTTTGTGTTTGAGAAATCGGTTGGAAACTTTCCTCATGTCAGCACCTTGTGTGAATGGTCTGAAAAGCTAATCATTTGCATATCACAGCATCTTCTTCCTGTCGCTTAAATTTTGCGTCTGTAGCAATTTTAATGGCCAGCAGTCTACGTATAAACGGAAGCCACCTGTAACAGAAGAGATCACATTTCCAATCGCAAATGAATGACAGAACCGACGTAAGAGCGTGAGGGAATGGATGAAATCCTTGCAGATTGATTCTCGAGGCGTGAATCTAGACCGCTATCAGGAGCGAGCGACTGCCGTAATTGGTTTTCTGACCTCGCTAACAAAGTCTCCCTTTCCCTCTGCGTAAGAGCAAATCTCAAAGAGTTCCGCCTGTGACGTAAAAGAGAACCGTTCAGCAAATGGAGATAGGTAGCCCAATTAGAAGACTTTTATCTCAGCGCGCTATCGATCGATCGATTCTAAGAATCCCGCGTTGTGCGGTAGCGTCAGAGCGAGTATCGGAAATCCCGGCGGACCGCTCCTTAGCGGCTATTCGCGTCGAACCGGGAACCCCCGGATCAACAAGGTAGCCGTGATGGCAGAGCGCCGATACGATAATTCAATTAGACAGTGGGCGGTAACAGCTGGCGCCACGGCCGTTGCAGAAGTAATAGCTTCGTGTGCACCCTCGCTTTGCACGGGACGTTTTCACATTCGTGGCGTGGCATCAAAATTGCAGCACCAAGAACGATTTCTAATAACAAAATTCCACGTATTGTTTGTGTTAGTATCGATATAAATTATTAACTGAAGTTAATTTGTTTTTGTGCCTGCACGTTCTAACAATACCACCACTTGCAAAGTAGGTTAGAAATCAGATTAATAATGAAACTTCCTGGCAGATTGAAACTGAATACCGGACCGAGACTCGAAATCGGGACCTTCGCCTTTCGCGGGCAAGAGCTCTACCAACTGAGCTACCCAAGCACGACTCACGCCCCGTCCTCTCAGCTTTACTTCTGCCAGTGCCTCGTCTCCTAACTTCCAAACTTTACAGAAGCTCTCCAACGAACCTTGCAGAACTAGCACTCCTGAAAGAAAGGATATTGCGCAGACATAGCTTAGCCACAGCGTCGGGGATGTTTCTAGAATGAGGTTCTGTGTGGAGTTTGGAGGGTAGGACACGAGGTACTGGCGGAAGTAAAGCTGTGAGGACGGGGCGTGAGTCGTGCTTCGGTAGCTCAGTTAGTAGAGCACTTGCCCGCGAAAGGCAAAGGTCCCGAGTTCGAGTCTCGGTCCGGCACACAGTTTTAATCTGCCAGGAAGTTTCATATCAGCGCACAAGCCGCTGCAGTGTGAAGTTCTCATTCTGGAAACATCCCCTAGGCTGTGGCTAAGCCATGTCTCCGCTATATCCTTTCTTTCAGGAGTGCTAGTTCTGCAAGGTTCGCAGGAGAGCTTCTGTAAAGTTTGGAAGGTAGAAGACGAGGTACTGGCAGAAGAAAAGCTGTGAGTACCGAGCGTGAGTCGTGCTTCGGTAGCTCAGATGGTAGAGCACTTGCCCGCGAAAGGCAAAGGTCCCGAGTTCGATCTCGGTCCGCCACACGGTTTTAATCTGCCAGGAAGTTATACAGAAGCTCTCCTGCCAACCTTGCCCGCGAAAGGCAAAGGTCCCGAGTTCGAGTCTCGGTCCGGCACACAGTTTTAATCTGCCAGGAAGTTTCATATCAGCGGACACTCCGCTGCAGATTGAAAATCTCTTTCTGGCAGGTTAATAATGTTGCTCACGCAGCATATGTTCGCTTTATCGAGCAACAACAAAGTTATTGACTGTGGATGGTATCGTCAGAATGGAAATAATGAAGTCACTGTAAAAAAGTCATTAATTTTGGCATTTATCTTGAATGGATTCCCACGTAGATTTCGTCGAAGTTGTTATGGCTCATCTTGTTGATTCTAGGGTGATTCCAGTTTGACTGCTAGAAGGTCCAGATCTGTATTTTAGCAATATTTGAAGACCTAACAAATGCGTTTTTTCAGGAAATTCTTAATGATCAAACAATCCCAGATCAGAACAATGGTATGGTAGAAATAATTTTTGACTTGGTGTTCACGATCCACATTTTTATTAAACTTCTTGTAAATTCACATATACTTCTTCTTAATTGTCACATCATCAAGAAAACAGTTTTGTATAAATCTTCATATATTTAATTTCCACTTACACACAAGACTTGACTGTTCTTCTACAAAGCGAATTAACAACTTAACTTCTGCAAAGTGAAACACAGACTGGTCTGTGCGCATTCGCGCCAAAACGGTTACAAGTAAGTCAATGATTATGACAGACTCACAGAAAAGAATACGCACAAGAACCATACATTAATAAAACAAAATGTGAGCCGGCCGCAGTGGCCGAGCGGTTCTAGGCGCTTCAGTCTGGAACCGCGTGACCGCTACGGTCGCAGGTGCGAATCCTGCCTCGGGCATGGATGTGTGTGATGTCGTTGGGTTAGTTAGGTTTAAGTGGTTCTAAGTTCTAGGGCACAGATGACCTCAGAAAAGTCCCATAGTGCTCAGAGCCATTTTTTTAACCAAATGTGAATATCGTCACAGAAATATGTCTGTTACTTCGCTGAAAAGTAGTACGATATTACTGGTATCGAGAACTGGGGTTGGAGAGCCGTAATGGTCACGTAAATAAAGAACCATTACAACGTGAAGACAACTGTAAGGATTTGGATACGGTTTTCCATAATAGACTGATTGACGACAAAGGTTTCTGTATATCACTATATACTGTAAATAGGTGTCCAGCCACACACACTTAGTGCTAGTCCATAAATTGATACAGTAGCGGAAATCAGTAGAAAGGGATGGAGTTTTGTAGAAAAATTAACATTATCGGTTGGAATAGTCGTGGATAACGTATATCAATAGTATGAAATAGCATACCGACAAATGCAGTCAAAGTGCCAAAGAAACTGCCTAATAACGTATAGGGACCCTGCGAGCACGCAAAAGGGCCGCAACACGACGTGGCATGGAGTCGACTAATGTCTGAAGTTGTGCTGGAGGGAACTGACCACAAATCCGTAAGAGCACGACGGGGTGTAGATCTCTTCTGAACAGCACGTTGCAAGGCAGCCCAGATATGCTCAATAAGGCTCAAGTCTTAGGAGTTTGGCGGCCAGCGGAAGTGTTCAAACTGAGAATAGTGTTCCTGGAACCACTCTGTAGCAATTCTGGACTTGTGGGGTCCTGCTGGAATTACGTGTGGGCCGTCGCATTGTCCTGCTGGAATTACCCAGTCCGTCGGAATGCACAATAGACGTAAATGGATGCAGGTGACCATGCAGGAATCTTTCTTACGTGTTACATGAAAGAGTCGTATCTAGACGTATCAGGGGCCCCATGTCACTCCAACTGCACACGCCCCACACCATTACAGAGCCTCCACCAGCTTGAACAAAATGGTTCAAATGGCTCTGAGCTATGCAGCAATAGATGAGGTCATCAGTCCCATAGAACTTAGAACTACTTAAACCTAACTAACCTAAGGACATCACACACATCCATGCCCGAGGCAGGATTCGAACCTGTGACCGTAGCGGTTGCGCGGTTCCAGACTCTAGCGCCTAGAACCGCTCGGCCACTCTGGCAGGTGAAATTTAAGTACAATACGATTGCAGTGTGCTAAGTATATGTGAAATGTATTTGACATGCACGTATGAGGGGAAAACCACTGGTAAAAAGCTCATTGTAAACCCTCGAAACGATTCCAACGAATTTGGTACGGTACATATATTAGTTACAAACTAGACAGAAATACTGTAGGGAGTAAGAAATACGAGCCTCCTACTGTGGTGAGTGTGATAATGTGGAGAGAGAAAGAGGGGTAGGGGACGGGACAGACACCGATGAGGAAGGAGAAATTAGGTGCAGAGAAGAAGTGTAGGAAACAGACAGAGATAGGGAAAGGAGGAAATGTGTAGAGCAGAGGAGCATATAGACAGAGAGCTTAGGAGGAGATGGACAGAGAGATGGAGGTGAAGAGATAGACGGAGAGAGAGGGAAGGAGGAAGACAGAGAGAAAGATGACATGGACTGAAAGAAGACTGGAATAAATACATACCCGAGCAACGCCAGGTAGTGGAGCAGGAGCAGATAAAATTAATTTGTAGCTGAGTTGGCGTACACAAGTCCGAACTTCGTGGTATTCCATGGGTACGAGGTTACTGTGCATGTTCGGATTACTGCCAAGTATTATGTGACCATTTTAGCTGACCACATCCATGGCATGGTACAATATTTGTTCCCCAACGATGATGCTGTGTTCCAAGGTGACAGGGCCCATCCTGCGTGACTGGTTTTGCGATTATGAGGATTAATTGCCCCACCTCCCCTCGCCACTACAGGGACCAGATGTCAGTACTACTGACGCTTTCTGCACTACTTTGGAGTCAAGGTTGCGACCTGGCTTTGCACCTCCGTCGTTGGTACCTGAAGGGGCCACTGTTTTGCGGTAGTAATGATTAAGATCGTTATTTATAGATTCACCCGCAACTTCTTGGTAGGACAGTTCCATGTTTAAGGTTTAAAAATAAGTGAATTGTTTCTGTTCTACTGATTTTCGTTTATTTCTAACTAGTTTTCTCCTATCTGGGCCATCTTCAGGAAGCAACTGGTTTATGTCTCGAAGGGACACTAGTTCTTAAGCAAATATACAGTCCACTGACACAGAATGTTCGGCACCAAACTTCTTTTTTAACGTTCAAGCTACACTTTACACAATGGACAGTATCATTATTTATTTACTGCCCTTAAAATTGTCCATTGGGCAATATTAATATCTATTTATTGCGGTTAATATTGTAAACTGTATAAAGTGTAACTTCGACGTTAAAAGTCACGTTTGGTGTACAACATTCTGTACAAGTGGATTGTATCTTAGCTTATAATGTTTCGTTGTTTAAGAACTGATGTCCTTCGCAGACGCTTGTCAGTTGTTTCCTGAAGATGGTCCAATCAAGTGAGAACTAATTAGAACCAAACAAAAATCTATAAAGAAAACTGTGTGCTTCTTATTCAACGTAAAAGAAGTTGTAAGATTGGCTTGACAACAAGGACCTGTATTTATCCATTCTTAGAAGACTGGAAGTTGTTTTGAATTGCATCGCCTTTCCTATACCGTATTAGATATGGTAATGTGTTATATTCTTAGAATGAGATTTTCACTCTGCAGCGTAGTGTGCGCTTATTTTAAACTTCCTGGCAGATTAAAACTATGTGCCGGACCGAGACTCGAACTCGGGACCGTTGTCTTTCGCGGGCAAGTGCTCTACCAACTGCACGACTCACGCCCCGTCCTCACAGCTTTACTTCTGCCAGAACCTCGTCTCCTACCTTCTAAACTTTACAAAAGCTCTCCTGCAAAACTTGCCGGACTAGCACTCCTGAAAGAAAGGATATTGCGGAGACATGGTTTAGCCACAGCAGAAGTACTGGCAGAAGTAAGGTGTGAGGACGGGGCGTGAGTCGTGCTTGGGTAGCTCAGATGGCAGAGCACTTGCCCGCGAAAGACAAAGGTCCCGAGTTCGAGTGTCGGTCCGGCACACAGTTTTAATCTACCAGGAAGTTTCATATCACCGCACCCTCCGCTGCTGAGTGAAAATCTCATTCTGGAAACATCTCCTAGGCTGAAGCTGTTGCAGGTCCTGTACGGGCCTTTCTGGATGCAGAAAATGTTCGACTGCTGCCCTGGCCAGCACATTCTCCAGATCTCTCACCAATTGAAAACGTCTGGTCAATGGTGGCCGAGCAACTGTCTCGTCACAATACGCCAGTCACTACTCTTGATGAACTGTGTTATCGTGTTGAAGCTGCACGGGCAGCTGTACCTGTACACGACATCCAAGCTCTGTTTGACTCAATGCTCAGGCGTATCGAGGCCGTCATTACGGCCAGAGGTGGTTGTTCTGGGTACTGATTTCTCAGGATCTATGCTCCCAAACTGCTTGAAAATGTAATCACATGTCAGTTCTAGTATAATATATTTGTCCAATGAATACCCGTTTATCATCTGCATTTCTTCTTGGTGTAGCAATTGTAATGGCCAGTAGTGTAGCTTGCAGCCTACAGCGAGAGCAGTAATACGGAAATGGTGAGCAAGGTGATGTGAGAGTGAGATTTACAAATCGAGATAGTAGAGCAGTATGCTTGGTAAAAGAACGAAATAGAAGCGACAGTCTAGAAGGGGAGTGAGAGGAGGGAATGGGGTCTTGAGAGGAGATTGTGGGAGTGAGGTCAAAATGAGAGCGGAGAGCAGAGAGGTCAAGGGTAGGAATAAAAACTTGGAGGTCGCCAAGGAGAGTGTTCCGAGGAACTGCATAGCAACCGGTGCAGGCTGGGAGGCGTGTGTAGTGGGCGCAGCTGCAGCTGCATCTGCAGGTGGTGACAGCTGGGACCAGTGCCGTCATCAACTTTTGGGGAGGGCAACCACAGCTCAAGAGACATTATGAACAACAATACTCATCACTCAATAACCATTCAAATTATTATTCAACAGTCATGGCTTGTAAATTCCGATAAGCATTTATTAGGTGTACTCAATTTTACTGTGTCAACCCACCAGTGTGGTCTGACTCAAACCTGGACTGCTTCCCAAAAGCTGGAAATCCGTAACTGACCGTCTACAGTATACAGGGTGGTCCATTGATAGTGACCGTGCCAAATATCTCACGAAATAAGCGTCAAACGAAAAAACTACAAAGAACGAAACTCGTCTAGCTTGAAGGGGGAAACCAGATGGCGCTATGGTTGGCCCGCTAGATGGCGCTATCATAGGTCAAACGGATATCAACTGCGTTTTTTTTAAATAGGACCCCCAATTGTTAATACATATTCGTGTAGTACGTAAAGAAACATGAATTAGTTGGAGCACTTTTTTCGATTTGTGATAGATGGCGCTGTAATATTCACAAACGTATAAGTACGTGGTATCACGTAACATTCCGCCAGTGCGGACGGTATTTGTTTCGTGATACATTACTCGTATTAAAATGTGTGGTTTACCAATTACGGAAAAGGTCGCTATCGTGTTGATGTTTGGCTATTGTGATCAAAATGCCCAAAGGGCGTGTGCTATGTATGATGCTCGGTATCATGGACGACATCATCCAAGTGTCCGGACCATTCGCCGGATAGTTACGTTATTTAAGGAAACGTCAACCACGACCTGCAACAAATGATGATGCCCAAGTAGGTGTTTTACCTGCTGTCGCGGATAATCCGCACATCAGTAACAGACAAATTACGCGAGAATCGGGAGTCTCAAAAACGTCGGTGTTGAGAATGCTACATCAACATCGATTGAACCCGTACCTTATTTCGATGCACCAGGAATTGCATGGCGACGACTTTGAACGTCGTGTACAGTTCTGCCACTGGGCACAAGAGAAATTACGGACAAAAAAATGGCTCTGAGCACTATGGGACTTAACTTCTGTGGCCATTAGTCCCCTAGATCTTAGAACTACCTAAACCTACCTAACCTAAGGACATCACACACATCCACGCCCAAGGCAGGATTCGAACCTGCGACCGTAGCGGTCGCGTGGTGCCAGACTGAAGCGCCTAGAACCGCTCGGCCACTCCGGCCGGCTAATTACGGACAATGACATGTTTTGCACGCCTTCTATTTAGCGACGAAGCGTCATTCAGCAACAGCGGTAACGTAAATCGGCGTAATATGCACTGTTGGGCAACGGAAAATCCACGATGGCTGCGACAAGTGGAACATCAGCGACCTTGGCGGGTTAATGTATGGTGCGGCATTGTGGGAGGAAGGATAATTGGCCCCCATTTTATCGATGGCAATCTAAATGGTGCAATGTATGCTGATTTCCTACGTAACGTTCTACCGGTGTTACTACAAAATGTTTCACTGCATGACAGAACGGCGATGTACTTCCAACATGATGGATGTCCGGCACATAGATCGCGTGCGGTTGAAGCGGTATTGAATACCATATTTCATGACAGGTGGATTGGTCGTTGAAGCACCATACCGTGGCCCGCACGTTCACCGGATCTGACGTCCCCGGATTTCTTTCTGTGGGGAAAGTTGAATATTTGCTATCGCGATCGACCGACAACGCTTGACAACATGCGTCAGCGAATTGTCAATGCATGTGCGAACATCACGGAAGGCGAGAGGAATGTCGTTACACGTATTTCCAAATGCATTGAGGTTGACGGACATCACTTTGAGCATTTGTTGCATTAATGTGGTATTTACAGGTAATCACACTGTAACAGCATGCGTTCTCAGAAATGTTAAGTTCACAAAGGTATATGTATCACATTGGAACAACCGAAATAAAATGTTCAAACGTACCTATGTTCTGTATTTTAATTTAAAAAACCTACCCGTTACCAACTGTTCGTCTAAAATTGTGAGCCATATGCTTGTGACATTACAGCGTCATCTATCAGAAAGCGAAAAAAGTTTTGCAACTAAAACATTCATATTTCTTTACGTACCACACGAATATGTAATAAAAAATGGGGGTTCCTAATTTAAAAAAACGCAGTTGATATCCGTTTGACCTATGGCAGCGCCATCTAGTGGGCCAACCATAGCGCCATCTGGTTTCTCGCTTTAAGCTAGACAAGTTTCGTTCTTCGCAGTTTTTTCGTTTGACGCTTATTTCGTGAGATATTTGGTCCGGTCACGATCAATGGACCACCCTGTAGAAATGTAGCCATTTGTGTAGTTGTCATTGTTTTTTGGTGAATCGCAACGCTATGATTCCGTCTTTCTACCATTTCAAGAATTACATGCAGTGATTTTTTTTCTTCACAGATAAATCTGAAGATGCGTCTGTATTGATGTGAAACTGGTAGTTGCGAGTAAAGCAGCTTCATACAGCAAGGAGGGTTTTGGGAACACCTCATTAATTGTTGTAATTTTTAGGAACATTTGAATGGTTATTGAGTGTTGAGTGTGGATAATGTTATTCATACATTCCTCATCATCATCATTATTGTACAGTTAAAGCTTCTTGATCTTTCTTCTGTCCGTGTATAATCTGTCACGGAGAACGTCAACCTTTGTTCTCCTTCTGGCAGCGACGTCTTTCTTGATCATGTCCACTGACGGTTTCTGGGTCACCCTGCAGGGCGTTTTTCTTCTATATCACTTCCAAAATTTATTCCGTCTGTTCCTATGCTTGCAAAGGCATTACCGCAGTGTTAACACCAGTTCGCTTCAGATCACTGAAGTTAAGCGCTGACGGGCTTGGCTAGCACTTGGATCGGTCACCGCCACAATGTGCCGAGCGCTGTTGCCAGATGGGGAGGACTCAGCCGCTGTGTGGCTAAATGAGGAGCTACCTGACTAAGAAGTGGCGGCTCTGGTCACGAAATCTAACAGCCGACGGGAGAGCAGTGTGCTGTTCATATATCCATCCATATACCCATCCAGTGACGGCTTTGGATAAGGGTGACATGGCGGTCGGTCGGTTAGGTTGAGCCTTGAAGGCCTGTTCAGATGAAATTCTTGTAGTCTCCAACTTCATTACATTCCCGAACGACTGTTTTCAGGATGTGCTGCTTAGGTCTAAAAGGGATGACTTGATTCTGGATTTCGTCCTCACCTCAATTCTTAACTTGCGGGTGGTGGACCTAAGGAATTTCGTTCCTAATGCCTGGTGTCTCGGGTGAGTCTCTCTTTGTGAGGGTGTGTGCTTCGATGGCGTTACTCAGTACTGGCATGAAGTACCTGCTGAAGATCACTAATTTTGCTTTTGCTGGGACGTTGTCATTCCATAAAACGCTCCTCACTCTTTCGCATTCTATAGTTAAACTTCTGTCTATTCAAATTATCCCTGGACATTTTCAGAGTGCGGTGTCGCAGTGGTTAGCACACTGTACTAGCATTCAGGAGGATATCGGTTCAAACACGCGTGTGGCTATCCAGAATTAGCCTTTCCGTGACTTCCGTAAACCGGTTCAGGCGAATGCTGGGATGGTTCCTTTGAAAGGGCGCAGCAGATTTCCTTGCCCATCCTTCCCAAATCCGATGGGACCGATGACCTCACTATTTGGTCACCTTCCCCCAAACCAACGAGCCTGACGATTATACTTCCAACTTCCGGAAAACTGTCTACACGCTCTAGGAAAGTACTAGCTAGTGTCACACTTGCATGATGTCCGTCTCTGTTGGCTGCCATCACCGTTATCTCGGCACTCTGATGTGGGGTTTGTACTCCTGAAACTTGCACTGACATATCTTTAACCTGACGTGAACATCCTCTTCTGTTTCACAACAGGACGTGTCATCATCAGCGAATCGACTGCATTAAGTTCACGAAAACTATTCTTGATATTCTTTACCGCAACAGTGATGAGCAGTGGTGGGAACAGTGTATTGCCATGCTGTTCTCCACTCTGCTTCTTTCCACATACAGCAGGGGACTGCCAAGGGCTAAGGGAGTAAACCCTGAAAGAAAATCCTTGATAACACCTGCAAAGCCAGTAAAAAGAGTCCATTTGTAACAGCTTTCGAAACAAAAGACTGGGGTGAGTGTACGGTTAGATTATTGAGAACGTGATGGGCAAGGTGTATTGGTCAGTTTTGCTATGGTGAGGGAGGTATTTACAGCTGAAATATGCAGAGGAAGATGGTGTGCAAACAAATCAGCGCCCCACAAGGAGACAGCATAGGTATGCAGAAACTACGCTAAATCTACATCTACATTTACGCTCCGGAGGCCATCTTATGATTGAGCCTTTTCCTGTTCCAGCCACGAATGCTCCACTGGGAAGAAACATGGTCAGCCCCAATCTGTGTAATCTTTGCTTCGCATTCTTTTCGCTGAATATATGCTATCTGATCATACGTATCTGGACAGCCCTATCTACTGCGGAATTGGCCACTAGCTATCACGAGAGGCGGACTCACAAGCCTAAAAAAAACATGCAGTAATGTGTTGTCAGGAAAGAAACAGTGCCATCAGAAAGGGTCAGTCAGCAGTGCTCAGACACTATGTACGTGGACTAGTCACTCGATCTCATCTGAGAAACGAACCCATGAGAGACATTTCATCACTATTAAAATTGTGTAACTCGACCGTTGGTGACTGATAGTCAATGACAAACCTCAGCTACTGAGGGACAGTGGAGCATTGCAGAGGGTCGTCCAAAGAAATCGCAAGAAATCAGCGGAAGGAATCACTTGTGAGTTCTAAAGTGCTACCCGCAGTCCAAATATAAGAGGCAGTCAAATGAAAATCGGAAAAGTGGAGAAAAATTAAGTAAACTGTTTACTATTTCAAAAGTAATCGCCTTATGGATGTTTAAAGACGTGTGAGGGCTCGCTCACATCCTTGGAAGGTTTCTTCGAGTATGCTGCAGATGTTTCACAAGGAAGCCCTCACGCATCCTCCACGCAATCCTAGTCTCTCATCATGCGGGTTCCAAATTTTTGCAGCTTTGAAGAAAGACCTTCGTGGGCGTCGATTTCCTTCGCACTAAGATGTTCCCATCTAGTAATGAAGAAAGAATAAGAGTATTGTCTATGGCTGTGCTACTCTTCCCCTGCACTCTAATTGGAAAAAAAACGCAATCTACATCAGATCATATGAATTTAGGAGATCTACCAACATATACTAAATTTATATACGTTAAGGGCCAGCTCTTGTCTCCATGCCTTCCTGCATTTCGCAACACGTTTCTAGCGTTACTAGGCAAACGGGCATAAGTCCACTGCGGAGTGTAGCTCGCGGCGTAAGATTGGGAGAGGATTGGCTCGGAGAGTGTGTGATATAGGGATGTGATGTAGGGGATAGCGGTTTTTCCAGTTCTTCCGCCGTCACCGCTGACGACCGTGAAAGATTTATCTTTGCATCTTCTCGGTGTGCCAACGCGATTTGCATAGACGCATCACTTGACTTACTCCCCAGTGTACGATTTCTCCTTCGAACTCGTAGGACACGACGAGTACCTGTTGCAAAAACCAGTTCATATCGTCCATTACAAGAAAAAGAACTGTAAGATAGAAAGGGTCTTCCATTCTATGTGGTAAAAGATATTCCAGCCATCTTACTAAATACAGTCTGTGTGGCTTCTCAGTGCATCCAGGTGTATGCAGGGCGATTTTGCTAAATGGGGACAAACTGAAGGAAACCGACCCTGAAAGGATAAGGAGCGAAATAAGTGATGTGGACATACGGCTGGAAATCCAAGGGAGGTACATCCACTTGGGGGTTGAGATAAAACACCTCAGTGATCCATACATCAGTACCAGACAGCTGGCCGAACACCGTGGGGTAAGTCAGAAAACCATATGGAACTACAGCCGCTATCCGTATCACTTATAACACGTGCAGGCCTTATTATATATGGACCTGCCAGTGCGGCGACGGTTCATTGCTCAGGCCACCATGGTGCTGGGATTTCTGTTAGCCATTCTCTTCACAGAGGGAGCTATCTTTACAGGAGGCAGTATAGTCAACTTTCACACCACCCACCTGTGGGCTATGGAGAGTCCTCACGATATGGTGGCTTCAGACTATCAGCAACGGTTGGTGTGTGGGCAAAGGATCACTGGTGACCACCTCGTGGGACCAGTGCCCTTTCCACAGTGGCACAGAGGTGAGGCATTTCTGCACTTCCTGCCTCGTCTGCTGGAAGACGAGTGGCTACTGCTGGATGGTGCTCAAGATCACTTCCACATTTCCGTGTGCAGCCATCTCGACAACATCCAACCCAACCCAGGAATTTGACAAGTTGGTCCCGTCAGATGGTCCACTCGGTCGCTTGGCCTCAACCTCCTAGATTTGTACCTGAAACCGGTCGAGTATGAGGAGCACAACCCGGATTTTCAGACACTAGAACAGTGTCGCCATTGGGTTGCATAATGGCAGATCTGAAAGAGTGCACCAGTGCTGTGTCGTCTTCACTCATGCTTAGAGCCCTGTGGAGCCCACTCCAAACACCTCGCGTAAGGGTAGACTCATCACAACATGCAGTACACTACATTGCAACACGCAGACATGATGAATTAATACACAATGTGAATCTCCGACCATTCGTCCACATTACTTTCTTTCTCACTTATACTCCCAGAGATTGCTTCCTGTAACCTGTCTCCATTTAGCAAAATACCCCTGTGTTATGACTGGCCGATAACACTGTTTTCATGGTTAAGTGACTCAACAGAGAGAAAATGAGTGAGATCGATCTCCACATGAGTATAGGGAGCCTGCCCACAAGCCCATTCACTCAGCCACAGAGGTTTCAGACAAGCTGCATCCGATTAGGCTAGACTCTCAGTGTGACACCCGAACACAACTCTGTGGCCAATATGAAGATAATTGGACTGAAACGAGTTATTTTGTGCAGGATAGACCTGGCGGCCTTCGACAGAACTTCCGAGGTTGTTCAAAGATATTTGTCGAGTATTTTGGTTTCAGAGACGTGTGGCCTCCGTTGGATGGTTAGAGCGTAATTGCATTTCCATTTAAAAAATGAATTTAGGGGATGAGGTACTGGTCGAAGCAAAGGTGTGAGGAGGGGACGTCATTTGTGCTCAGATAGTTGGAGGATAACATGCCATAAGACGGCAAAGGTTACAGGTCGCAGTTCTAGTAAAGCAAACAATTTTGTGGATGTTTATACTTGCATGTCGACTGATTTCTCATCCTCATATACACTGGAAGGGGTAGGTAGTAAGGTACCTATGATCACAATATCTGCAGTTACACCCCTAACACTCCGCATATATTGGAGAAAAGTACAATGAAGATTCAGAGAAACTGGTACACCTGCCTAATATCGTGTAGGGCCTCCGCGATCACGCAGAAGTGCCGCAACACGACGTGGCATGGACTCGACTGATGTCTGAAGTAGTGCTGGAGGGAATCGAAATCTGGAATCCTGCAGGGCAGCCCGTAAGAGTACGAGAGGGTGCAGAACTCTTCTGAACAGCAAGCTGCATGGCATTTCAGATATGCTCAATAATATACTGGGGGTTTGGTGCCTGACGGAAGTGTTCAAACTCAGAAGAGAGTTCCTGGAGCCAGTCTGTAGCAATTCTGGACGTGTGGGGTGTCGCATTGTCCTGCTGGAATCGATCAACTCCGTCGGAATGAACAATGGACACGAATGGATGCAGGTGATCAGAGAGGATGCTTACGTACTTGGCACCAGTCACTCGTATCTATAACTATCGACGGTCCATATCACTCCAACTGCACACACTGCATAGCTTTACAAAACATCCACCAGCTTGAACAGTCCCCTGCTGATATGCAGGGTCCATGGATTCATGAGATTGTCTCCAAACCCGTACATGTCGATCCGCTCGATACAACTGGAAACGAAACTCATCCGACCAGACAGCATGTTTCCCGGTCATCAACAGCCCAATGTCGGTGATGACGAGCCCAGGTGAGGCGTAAAGCTTTGCGTCGTGCAGCCATCAAGGCTACACGAGTGGGCACCGAAAGCCCATATCGATGATTTTTCGTTGAATGGTTCGCACACTGATCTTGTTGATGGCCCAGCATTCAAGTCTACAGCTGTTTGCGGAAGCGTTATACAGGGCTATTACAAATGATTGAAGCGATTTCGTAAATTCACTGTAGCCCCATTCATTGACATATGGTCAAACACAATACAGATACGTAGGAAACCTCATAAAGTTTTGTTCGGCTGAAGCCGCACTTCAGGTTTCTGCCGCCAGAGCGCTCGAGAGCGCAGCGAGACAAAATGGCGACAGGAGCCGAGAAAGCGTATGTCGTGCTTGAAATGCACTCACATCAGTCAGTCATAACAGCGCAACGACATTTCAGGACGAAATTCAACGAAGATCCACCAACTGCTAACTCCATTTGGCGATGGTATGCGCAGTTTAAAGCTTCTGGATGCCTCTGTAAGGGGAAATCAACGGGTCGGCCTGCAGTGAGCGAAGAAACGGTTGAACGCGTGCGGGCAAGTTTCACGCATAGTGATGTGAAAGATTCAGTGTTTAAACCTCCTCTACCAAGAAACGTGCCAGAACTGCGAGCTCGCATCATCAGTGCTTTCGAACTCATTGATGGGGACATGCTGCGCCGAGTGTGAGAGGAGCTTGATTATCGGCTTGATGTCTGCCGAATCACTAAAGGGGCACATATCGAACATTTTTGAATGCCTAAAAAAATCTTTTTGTGTTTTTGTATGTGTGTGCAAAGCACTGTGAAAATATCTCAAATAATAAAGTTATTGTAGAGCTGTGAAATCGCTTCAATCATTTGTAATAACCCTGTACTTCTGTCACGCTCAACGAATCTCTTCAGTCGTCGATGTTCCCGCTCTTGCAGAATGTTTTTCCGGCCGCAGCGATGTCGGAGACTTGATGTTTCACAGGATTCCTGATATTCACGTACACTCGTGAAATGGTCGTAAGGGAAAATTCCCATTTCATCGCTACCTCGGAAAAGCTGTGTCCCATCGCTCGTGTGCCGGCTATAACACGACGTTCAAACTCACTTAAATACTGATAACCTGCCATTGTAGCAGCAGTAACCGATGTAACAACTGCGCCAGACACTTGTTGCCTTACATAGGCGTTGCCGACCGCAGCGCCGTATTCTGCCTGTTTACATATCTCTGTATTTGAATACGCATGCCGGTACCAGTTTCTTTGGCGCTTCAGTGTATCTTTGGATTTCGTTTGATTTGTTATCCTCATATAGCTTAGCATTTCTATATTCCACTGACAATATCTGCACAACTGAGCAGATGTTGACGGTACCGTCAGATTGGACGAAGTTGAACGATTTCGGACTTGAAACTGAAATAGTTATTTAACTAATAAAATTAAAATATTGATTATTCTCTCAGAACATGAGTATTGAGCTTCTAACACATAGAAAAATTTATAAAAATGTGCGTCAGTCTACTTCACCCCAATTGTTATATGAGAGTTGTGCATTGTTTATGATTCAATTGGTTCAAATGGCTCTGAGCACTATGGGACTTAACATCTGAGGTCATCAGTCCCCTATAACTTAGAACTATTTAAACCTAACGAACCTAACGACATCACACACATCCATGCCCGAGGCAGGATTCGAACCTGCGACCGTACCGGTCGCGCGGTTCCAGACTGTAGCGCCCGGAACCGCTCGGCCAATCCGGGCGGCCATTGTTTATGACTCTAGGTTGACTTTAATAGATAACTTTAACAGTAACTGAAAATAAATATAGACTAATAATTTAATTTTCAAGTAAGTACTAAAGTTGACTACTAATAAAGCTTAAGGACAAAAAGAGGAGATAACAAACTTGTCTCATGAAATTTCGAAGACACATACACTCGCCTTTTTAGTACTTAAACTGATTGACGACCATGTGTTTTATTACGACGTCTATGAATGATTTTTAATGAGAATTCCTTTGGGAATTTTACAACCTCAGCTAGTCTTGTTACTGCTTATTCTTCAACTTAAAATTTCTGAGAGGCAGTTTTAAAATATCCAGGTTACATTTTTTCATGTCACCTGATTTAGGTTTGTACATAAGCGGCATTTTCATAACGATAGGTCTTAAGATCTCAACTGTATGATAAACAAACGGAACTGCGATCTGCGAGAAGATGACGAATTTAGTGTCGTAGTGATACACAGCAGTACGGACAGGTTTACGCACCAAGAAGCGGTCGATATGCATCTCGCGTGTGAGTTCGCTGAATACAGCGAAGTAGGACAACGACGCTAACCACATCACAGTACTTTTGCGTCTTCTTCATGGTAAACAAATCCGCTACAGTTGTGAAATGCTTTCCTTAACTGAGGTCTTACATGACAGAACTTACTATTCACTATCACGGTTTCGAGCTCTGAGCCCCATCATCAAAACTACTCCGTGCGAACAGGCCTCGTAGTGCTGCGGCCACAGACGCTGCGATATCGGTGGATTCCGCCGAAGACCGACATCGGTCGGGGACGGCCGATCTTTTCAAATCAGTACGCCACTACGTGCGCCGTCACACTACAGCTCATTATATCTCCCGAACGTACAGACTTCGGACGACAATCGGTGAAATTCAGATTAGTTCTTTTGCTTCGGTTAAATCTACCGACGTTGTCGTATACTAAACCTTTAGGAGAAGAAAGAGTGAGTTTGTGGCATCCTGAGGATAAAAATATCGTAAGCGGGATATAGTTGGGAATCTATGGACTGGAGCCGCAGGCTGATTCCCAACATCAAATAGGCAAAATCTTTATTGGTGATTTTAGGCATAGATTATAACGTCAAAAATTAATTTGTTCAAATGAAGAGCTACAGTACTGATTCTTCTTTGTGGTAGACTGTCGTTACTTGTCTACAAATTATTATTACTGCTTACTGCCAGTAGGGTGTACGGTATGTACGAGGGTAAGCCAATTATTATCCGAAAAGTAGTTATAAAATTTTATTGTAATCAAGTAGGTAACTTAAAATGACATCACTTTTCGACATAGTCTCCTTGTATTTCAACGCACTTCGTCCATCGGTGTACAAGCTTCCTGATGTCGTCATAAAAGAAGGTTCTCGGTTGAGCTGCGAGCCAGGAATGCACCGCTTCTTTCACTGCTTCGTCCGAGGCAAATCGACGGCCCCTTAATGCCTGTTTGAGTGGACCAAACAAGCGATAGTCAGAAGGGGCGAGATCGGGACTATATGGAGGATGATCCAGTACTTCGAATTTGAGTTCCTGGAGCGCTCCAGCAGTGTGGGCGGTAGTATGCGGACAGGCATTGTCGTACAACAACACAAAACTTTTTGACCGCAGTTCTCGGCGTTTGGTTCGAATTTCAGGCTTTTTTAGCCTGGCAGTAAGCATCTCACTGTAACGTACACTGATTATTGTTGTGCCCCTTTCCCCACAATGATCCAATACTGGACCTTGTGCATCCCAAAAAACCGTAAACATCAGTTTTCCTGCGGACGATTGCCTCTTGAACTTTTTCTTGCACTGCGAATTTGCGTGTTTCCATTCCATACTCTGCCGTTTACTCTCCGGCTCGTAATGATGGATACATGTTTGGTCACCAGTAATGATCCTGTGTAAGAAGCTGTCCCCTCCGTTACCATAGCGATGTGTTAAAATTTATTTGTAGCTCTTTTTATGAATCTGTGAAATTTAAATAATAAACTAGGATTAGATACACTATTATTTTAAATTTTAATTATGTTTACATCCAAACGTTTCTTGCAGACGCGCAAGCGCCTTTGTTTATGCAACTGTGTGAGTTGTTTTGGGACCCATCTTGCACAAAGTTTATGAAACGCAGGTCTGTTGTGGATGATTTTGTAGGCAGAACCGTGACTAATTTGCGGACGATGTGCCACTTCGTGAATAGTTAATCGTCTGTCTCACAGAATCATTTCAGGTGAACGCTCAATGGTTTCTTCATTTGTGGCAGTAAACGGTCGTCCGGCTTGTTCATCGTGAGCAACACTTGTGCGACAATTTCAGAATGGTTCAATCCATTCCCAGAGACTCCGTTGTGGCAAAACACTTTTCCCCTACTGTACCGGAAGTCTTCGATGAATTTCGGCCCCTCATACGCCTTCCGACCACAAAACACGGATCACTGAACGTTGCTCTTCTTCGGTGCAAATAGACAGCGGAGCCGCCATGATTATCAACACGGCAGCGATAACGTAGATAACCTAGCAGTTTGAAAATTGCGAAGATATAACAACAAGTAAACAAGGCATGCGTCATCAAATGGTTGAAATGGCTCTGAGCACTATGCGACTTAACTTCTGAGGTCATCAGTCGCCTAGAACTTAGAACTAATTAAACCTAACTAACCTAAGAACATCACACACATCCATCCCCGAGGCAGGATTCGAACCTGCGACCGTAGCGTTCGCTGGGCTCCAAACTGTAGCGCCTAGAACCGCACGGCCACGCCGGCCGGCAGCATTGATTTCAGCCCAGTTTAAATATTTTACAAAGGTAATTAATTGGTTCGCATAATTTGCCTGTGCATCAGCTCCGGTTCGTCGTTCATACCTTTCTTAATATACTGTAACATAGCTACAATAAGGTACATGTTCGGTTGGCTATATAAACGGTCGCTGGTCCGGGTTAAATCGAAAACTTTTTACCCCATGTTCTCAGCTGGAATAGTAACCTACCACTAAGACCCTCTCCACCAAACCGCGATTCTGCACTCGAGCTTTTCAGAGATATTTGTTGCGCTTTAACTTTTACCCGTCTTCCTCTGCAACTTACCCGCACTTTTCTCCGAAATTCGAACATGTTGCACCACTTTACACTGCTGAACGCTTTTCCCATGTCGAAAAATCCTATGAACGTGTCTTGATTTTCCATAATTGTTGCCTGCCTTATCAGTTGCAACGTGAAGGCTGCCCCTCTGGTGCCTTTTACCTTTCCTGAAACCAGACTGTCCGTCACCTAACAAATCCTCAATTTTCCTTTTCAGTCTTCTGTACATAATTCTTGTCAGCAATTTAGATGGACGAGTAATTAAGCTGATGCTACGATAGTTTCACGCACTTGTCTGCTCTTGCTGTTTTCGGAACTGAACGGATGTATTTCCGAAAGTCTGACGGTATGTGTCGCTAATGTCATAGTTTCTACACACTAAGTTGAATAGTCGTTTGGCTGCCTAGTGATTCTAGAAATTCCGACGGAATGTTAACTAACACTCTTCCGTATTTGGTCTCAGGTATTGGGAGGCTCTTTTAAGAGGGGTAGGACGTCAAACGGGCCGACTTGGAGCAGGACATTTTAATTTCCACTGTCTACACTTTTACAAATAAATTCATAAAACTTTAACAGCATGATCAGGAAGGATTCAGGATTCACACTCATAGCAGTGGAAGCTCAAGAACGTAACAAAACACATTTTTTTACATGTGAAATTCCATCATTTTTTCACTTGTTACTGGCTGCATTTGTTGCTATAGGTACACTTTTCTTCCTAAGTAAGAGAAATTCTTCGATAACTTTTGCACAGCATACAAACCATAGTTACAGGTGTGTAGAACTCTATAAGTTATGTAATTTATGAAAAAATGAATGAACTGTTACATTTTAAAGTTCATGTTTAGAAAAAACTCAACTTTTATAGTTAATTATCTCAATTTTTTCCACAGTAGATTTGGAAAATCCTGGAGTTTCATACACCTGTAACTACTGTTTGTATGCTATGCAAAATTCATCGAAGAATCTGTCTTACTTAGGGAAAAAAGTGTACCTATAGCAACAAATGCAGCCAGTAATAAGTGAAAAAATGATGAAATTTCACATGTAAAAAAAAAGGTATTTTGCTACGTTTTTGAACTTACACTGCGATGACTGTGAGTCCTCAATCCTTCCTGATCATGGTGACAAAGTTTTATGAATTTATTTGTAAAAGTATAGACAGTAGAAATTAAAATGTCCTGTGGTGACTCTCTTGCCCAAGTCGACCTGTTTGACGTCCTACCCCGCCTAAATTCTGAGTCTATCTGTGAGTCTATCTCTTCCACATCGACTCCATCTTCTTCTTCTACCACTTAACAACTTCTTACAACATTTGAACATAATTAAATCTTTTTTAAATTTCCTTTCTCTGGCATGATTAATGACAAATGTTTAAGACATTAACTCTTTTGTAAAGCAATCCGACGATCGAAGCAGTTTTATTTACGGCAGCTCAGTTATTTAAATAATCGGGGACGAGGAATTTACCGGTAAATTACCAGCAACAAGCACGAAAAAGTGACTCACACGAAGACGCCAGTTTTGTCTGAAAATGGCGGGGCGTGCACCTGTAGAAATATCGGTGGTTGCCGACTACGTCACCGGCTGCATCCCCTTTAAGTTAATTAACCAATAAAACAACGCCAGTCTGCCCAGCCTACGACGTACGACATCTGTACTGACGGACGGCTACTCAACGCTACGACATCTGGACGTACGTGGCTTCACCTCCTTCTGCCAGGTGTTGAAGACACCCACCACAGCACTGCTCGAACACCCGCTAAGTCGCGCAGCTTCTGAAAAGCTTTTTCCTGTTCTCTTGGTCATTACAATCTGGCGTCGATCAAACTCAGACCTCGCACCTTCCCCATTCTACACGCGAATAGCACCCTCACGGATACTACAAAATGGTTCAAATGGTCTGAGCACTATGGGACTTAACTTCTGAGGTCATCAGTCCCCTAGAACTTAGAACTACTTAAACCTAACTAACCTAAGGACATCACACACATCCATGCCTGAGGCAGGATTCGAACCTGTGACCGTAGCGGTCGCTCGATTCCAGACTGTAGCGCCTAGAACCGCTCTGCCACTCCGGCCGGCTTGCAAGTCGTAGATAACTTCTGCTATCTTGCATCTACTATAGAATCATACATGTCTGTTGACAAGGAAATTGATGCTCGCATTGGAAGAGCTGCGACAACTTTTGGCAAACTCTCTACACGTGTTTGGAAATACAACAAACTCTCTTTGACCACCAGAATTCTTGCATATCAAACTTGCGACCTCAGCATCCTTTTGTATGCATCGCAAACATGGACTACCTGTGCCAAACAAGAACGTCCCCTTAATGCTTCCCACATACGGTGCCTGAGATCCATCCTCGGAGTAACGTGGAAGGACCGAGTGACCAACGACGCAGTGCTATCTAAAACTAACTGCAACAGTATTTCAGCTGCCTCGAAGCAGACACGACTCCGCTGGCTGGGACACGTCCACCGTATGGATCCTGACAGATTACCACGTGAGGTGATGCTTGGAGAGATCTCTATAGCCAAAAGACCTGTAGCACGTCCTGTATTGAAGTTCGAGGACTCCTGTAAACGAGATATCGACAGCTTTGGAACCGACACAAACAGATGGGAGGCACGGGCTAGCATGAGACCAGAGTGGCGTGATGATATATCATCTGGAATGTCGAAGCATGATGTAGGCTTGTTACACAGATTAAGGCAGAAAAAGCTTCGCAATGCCACCACTGCTCCTGCCTCAGCAGCCAGATACACTTGTGACAGTTGCGGCAAGAGATGCCGTGCTGCCATTGGCTTGACAAGTCATATGAAAAAATGCAACCCATTAACACACAGACACTGCAACAATCATCTACCAAGATGTCGTGGCCAATATATACAGGGTGAGTCAGCTAACATTACCGCTGGATATATTTCGTAAACCACATCAAATACAGACCGAACGTGAGGAGAGGGGCTAGTGTAATTGTTTAATACAAACCATACAAAAATACACGGAAGTATGTTTTTTAACACAAACCTACGTTTTTTTAAATGGAACCACGTTAGTTCTGTTAGCACATCTGAACATATAAACAAATACGTAATGAGTGCCGTTTGTTGTATTGTAAAATGTTAATTACATCCGGAGATATTGTAACCTAAAGTTGACGCTTGAGTACCACTCCTCCGCTGTTCGATCGTGTGTATGGGAGAGCACCGAATTACGTAGGGATCCAAAGGGAACTGTGATGGACCTTGGGTACAGAAGAGACTGGAACAGCCCATTACGTCCACATGCTAACACCTTTTTATTGGTCTTTTACACTGACGCAAATGTACATTACCATGAGGGGTGAGGTACACGTACACACGTGGTTTCCGTTTTCAATTACGAAGTGGAATAAAGTGTGTCCCGACATGTCAGGCCAATAGATGTTCAATGTCGTGGCCATCATTTGCTGCACACAATTGCAATCTCTGGCGTAATGAATGTCGTACACGCCGCAGTACATCTGGTGTAATGTCGCCGCAGGCTGCCACAATACGTTGTTTCGTATCCTCTGGGGTTGTAGGCACATCACGGTACACATTCTCCTTTAACGTACCCCACAGAAAGAAGTCCAGAGGTGTAAGATCAGGAGAACGGGCTGGCCAATTTATGCGTCCTCCACGTCCTATGAAACGCCCGTCGAACATCCTGTCAAGGATCAGCCTAGTGTTAATTGCGGAATGTGCAGGTGCACCATCATGCTGATACCACATACGTCGACGCGTTTCCAGTGGGACATTTTCGAGCAACGTTGGCAGATCATTCTGTAGAAACGCGATGTATGTTGCAGCTGTTTAGGCCCCTGCAATGAAGTGAGGACCAATGAGGTAATCGCCAATGACTCCGCACCATACATTTACAGTCCACGGTCGCTGTCGCTCTACCTGTCTGAGCCAGCGAGGATTGTCCGCGGACCAGTAATGCATGTTCCGTAGATTCACTGCCCCGTGGTTTGTGAAACCCGCTTCATCGGTAAACAGGTAGAACTGCAACGCATTCTCTGTTAATGCCCATAGACAGAATTGCACTCGATGATTAAAGTCATTACCATGTAATTGGTGATGTAGCGACACATGAAACGGGTGAAAGCGGTGACGATGCAGTATGCGCATGACACTACTTTGACTCAGTCCACCGGCTCTCGCAATGTCCCGTGTACTCATGTGTGGGTTCATGGCAACAGCAGCTAACACACCAACTGCACCCGCTTCTCCTGTGACGGGCCTGTTACGGACCCGTTTGCGCGCTACGACCATACCTGTTGCATACAGTTGGCGGTAGACGTTTTGCAATGTGCGGCACGTTGGATGCTCTCTGTCCGGGTACCGTTCTGCATACACCCTGCAGGCTTCAGCTGCATTTCGTCGACACTCGCCATAGATGAGTTTCAGAGTTCGGATACACCATGGTCACAGTTCCTACAACACTACACTATCACAGACGTCTGGTAACACGGTGTACTACAGTTGGTCTGTGTGCGGAGACGAATGCAGAATAACAATAGCAGCAAGCGCTACATGCGGACACTGCGACAGCTAGACCAAACCACAACAGTGCACTACAGCCACACTCGTAAACACGGTCGTCATCGTAAACATGTCCCTGCAGATGCTGCTCGCCGACCGTGGCCCGTGTTTGTTACAACACGCAACTGAGGTTTCAAGCGTCAACTTTAGGTTACAATATCTCCGGATGTAATTAACATTTTACAATGCAACAAACGGCACTCTATTTGTTTATATGTTCAGATGTGCTAACAGAACTAACGTGGTTCCATTTAAAAAAACGTAGGTTTGTGTTAAAAAACATACTTCCATGTATTTTTGTATGGTTTGTATTAAACAATTACACTAGCCCCTCTCCTCACGTTCGGTCTGTGGAATCGGTTCGTCAGTATTTGATGTGGTTTACGAAATATATCCAGCGGGAACGTTAGGTGACTCACCCTGTATATACAGGGTGTTACAAAAAGATATGGCCAAACTTTCAGGAAACATTCCTCACACACAAATAAAGAAAAGATGTTATGTGGACATGTGTCCGGAAACGCTCATTTTCGTTTCGTCAGTATGTACTGTACTTCCTCGATTCACCGCCAGTTGGCCCAATTGAAGGAAGGTAATGTTGACTTCGGTGCTTGTGTTGACATGCGACTCACTGCTCTACAGTACTAGCATCAAGCACATCAGTACGTACCATCAACAGGTTAGTGTTCATCACGAACGTGGTTTTTCAGTCAGTGCAATGTTTACAAATGCAGAGTTGGCAGATGACCATTTGGTGTACGGATTAGCACGGGGCAATAGCCGTGGCGCGGTACGTTTGTATCGGGACAGATTTCCAGAAGGAAGGTGTCTCTGTAGGAAGACGTTCGAAGCACTTGATCGGCGACTTAGGGAGCACGGAACATTCCAGCCTGTGACTCGCGACTGGGGAAGACCTAGAACGACGAGGACACCTGCAATGGACGAGGCAATTCTTCGTGCAGTTGACGATAACCCTAATGTCAGCGTCAGAGGAGTTGCTGCTGTACAAGATAACGTTGACCACGTCACTGTATGGAGAGTGCTACGGGAGAACCAGTTGTTTCCGTGCCGTGTACAGCGTGTGCAGGCACTATCAGCAGCAGATTGGCCTCCACGGGTACACTTCTGCGAATGGTTCACCCAACAATGTGCCAATCCTCATTTCAGTGCAAATGTTCTCTTTACGGATGAGGCTTCATTCCAACGTGATCAAATTGTAAATTTTCACAATCAACACGTGTGGGCTGACGAGAATCCGCAGGCCGGCCGTAGTGGCCGTGCGGTTCCAGGCGCTGCAGTCTGGAACTGCGAGACCGCTACGGTCGCAGGTTCGAATCCTGCCTCGGGCATGGATGTGTGTGATGTCCTTAGGTTAGTTAGGTTTAACTAGTTCTAAATTCTAGTGGACTAACAACCTCAGAAGTTGAGTCCCATAGTGCTCAGAGCCATTTTTTGAGAATCCGCACGCAATTGTGCAATCACGTCATCAACACAGATTTTCTGTGAACGTTTGGGCAGGCATTGTTGGTGATGTCTCGATTGGGCGCCATGTTCTACCACCTACGCTCAATGGAGCACGTTATCATGATTTCATACGGGATACTCTACCTGTGCTGTTAGAACATGTGCCTTTACAAGTGCGACACAACATGCACGATAGAGCACCCGCACATTTCAGTCGAAGTGTTCGTACGCTTCTCAACAACAGATGCGGCGACCTATGGATTGGTAGAGGTGGACCAATTCCGTGGCCTCCACGCTCTCCTGACCTCAACCCTCTCGACTTTCATTTATGGGGGCATTTGAAAGCTCATGTCTACGCAACCCCGGTACCAAATGTAGAGACTCTTCGTGCTCGTATTGTGGACGGCTGTGATACAATACACCATTCTCCGGGGCTGCATCAGTGCATCAGGGATTCCATGCGACGGAGGGTGGATGCATGTATCCTCGCTAACGGAGGACATTTTGAACATCTCCTGTAACAAAGTGTTTGAAGTCACGCTGGTACGTTCTGTTGCTGTGTGTTTCCATTCCATGATTAATGTGATTTGAAGAGAAGTAATAAAATGAGCTCTAACATGGAAAGTAAGCGTTTCCGGACATGTGTCCACGTAACATATTTTCTTTCTTTGTGTGTGAGGAACGTTTCCTGAAAGTTTGGCCGTACCTTTTTGTAACACCCTGTATATTTCGAGTGCGTGTTTTCCGCGGTGAATGAGATCCTCGCTGCGCGTTTCGGTAGCCAGTGGGCCGTGTAGCGCTGGGCAGGGCAGGTGGTGAGCGGCACACAGGTGGCGTGCTGCGGACCGTGTCCAGGTTATGACGCCGGGACACCTCATACGGCACTCCTGGCGGAACCCGTTCTGCTCCGAGGCCGATGGCCCCAGATTAATTGCGACCGGTTGCCGGCGTGTCGGCAGGGGTCGTTCGCACGAGTAATGGGGAGCAGCTAGCGGTGAGTAGCGGCATATAAGATGGGCAGTCGTAAAGTTTCAATTACCACGTCGAAAAACTCGAGGTGATACCACCAAACTTGGTGATGGCTTCAGATCCTTCTTTGCATACTCACCCTTCAGTCTGACACAGTTTTCCCGACGATACAAATGAAATGACACAATTTCAGAGACTTTACTGGACTCATACAACTATGATTTTATGTATGCAGACAGAATTGGCGAGAGAAAATTTGTACCAATGCCTTGAATCGAACCCAGATCGCCAGCCAGGGTAGCCGAGCGGTTCTAGGCGCTACAGTCTGGAACCGCGCGACCGCTACAGTCGCAGGTTAGAATCCTGCCTCGGGCACGGATGTGTGTGATGTTTTTATGTTAGTTAGGTTGATGTAGTTCTAAGTTCTAGGGGACTAATGACCTCACAAGTTAAGTCCCATAGTGCTCAGAACCATTTTTTTTTAACCCGGATCTCTTCTTCATTAGACAGGTGCGTTAGCAAATAAGCCACGTGGTCACAGTGGCTCACTCAACTGCACGGATTATCTTGGCCCGCCTCCTTCCTCTATCCAAATTCTCACTGCCGCCCATCCCCTTTAACTCCTTACATTTCATTTGTATAAGTACCTGCACCTGGATTTCAGGCTGGGTCCCCTAATTACATTCGATACTAATGTGCCTCATCAAGAAAAGCAAAACGAGGATAATCTGAGGCAATTAGATTAGGAAATGAGACACTTAAAGTAGTAAAGGAGTTTTGCTATTTGGGGAGCAAAATAACTGATGGTGGTCGAAATGTAGACTGGCAATGGCAAGGAAAGCGTTGCTGAAGAAGAGAAATTTGTTAACATCGAGTATGTATTTAAGTGTCAGGAAGTCGTTTCTGAAATTGTATGGACTGTAGCCATGTATGGAAGTGAAACATGTACGATAAATAGTTTACAGAAGAAGAGGATAGAAGCTTTCGAAATGGGGTGCTACAGAAAAATGCTGAAGATTAGATGGGTAGATCACATAACTAATGAGGAGTTATTGAATAGAATTGGGGAGGAGTTTGTGGCACAACTTGACTAGAAGAAGCCATCGGTTGGTAGAGCATATTCTGAGGCATCCAGGGATAACCAATTTAGTATTGGAGGGCAGCGTGGAGGGTAAAAATCGTAGAGGGAGACCAAGAGATGAATACACTAAGCAGATTCAGAAGGATGTAGGTTGCAGTAGGAACAGGGAGATGAAGAAGCTTGCACAGGATAGAGTAGCATGGAGAGCTGCATCAATCCAGTCTCAGGACTGAAGACCACAACAGCTAATGTGCCTCTGTTCGTGTGTAATAGGCATTTGAAGTAGAATGGGGCGGCAGTGATGGTTCAGATGGCGCTGAGCACTATGAGACTTAACTTCTGAGGTCATTAGTCCCCTATAACTTAGAACTACTTAAACCTAACTAACCTAAGGACATCACACACATCCATGCCGCACACTCCGTGGGTGGAGCGCCTTAGACCGCTCGGCTAATCCCCTGCGGCTGCCCGTTTTCAGATCATATATTGCAGATACAGAGTAACTTGTCAGTACAGAAATATCGGTTCACTGTCATAATCTTAGGAATTTATTTGTAAAAATATAGACAATGGAAATTGAAATGGCCTGTGGTGCCTCTCCTGCCCCAAATCGGCCCGTTTGTCGTCCTACCTCACTTACGCCACTGTACTGTTTAGTAATCTCTTACTAGGCACTACGGAGTAAACCGCACAAACAAGTAATACTACACGGTCTGTCATCTGCCGAGTTCTTAATTTTGATCGTAATTTTGCAGTTGATGTAAGTGAGTGATTCTAGACTTCCTAGCTAGGACTAACCCACTTGCTCGCGGGGAAACGCACCGAGCTATTGGCTGCCCGTGCGGCGGTAATCGCAGAGGGGCAGCCTTTACGACCGGCCACCTCCGCTCTGGTGGCCGGGGTCGCGAATCAGGGCAGCGTGGCGTAGGCGTGCCTCTGTTCTGCACAGGATGCGTGACGCAACCCTCCCATTACGCAAAGCAGCAGCGGCGGCGGCGGATTGCACGTGGGCGGTCGCCGGCTGAACCGATATCATCGGCGCGGCGACCGCGGCTACGGAAAAACGTGACTCGTTGAGGTGTTCCTCAGGGTCGCGTGCTGGGACCATTACTACTCCTAATTTATATAAGAATAATATGTCGCGATTACTGCTAACTCGCTTCGACTGTACTGGTGACGAACGAAAAGAGGAAGTTTTTGTCAGTGTCCCGTCCACATTTAAGGTAATTACAGGTTCTAACAACTCTACCACAACAAAGATCAAAATTTAATAATGATTGTGGTGCTGCTCACACTGCTAAATACTGCATTTTCGGGCAACAAAAAAGTTATTATGTGGCAGGTGTCGTTAGAGCACAGTTAATAAAGTCATTTCATGTAATAATGAATAAACTAGGCACTCATCTTTTCGTGTTTCCCACGCTGGTCTTGTTGTAAAATCAAGGCTCCATCGTCGAAAATCTAGGTGGTGATGATTCCAAGCTCAGATGCAAAGACGCCTAGGTTTTATTCTGCTAAATTCAAAAGTTTTATAGATGTGTTTCACAAACCATTCTTGAAGATTACTGTGGTATGCGTACTGTAAGACCTTCGGTACACACACCATCAGATTATTTGACTTGTCTCTCTAACGAAGTAGGCGAGTGTCAGCAATACGTCTCGTGGACTTATCGTGGCGTGTTTATCTTCTGCCGTTAGGTCAGACGATAGAAATGCCACTTGCACGCTTAGAGTAGCAGACTGACGGTGACCAACTTTAAACAGAACTTGATTAATTTTCACACCGTTTATTAAAATAATAAAAATCATAGACATTATGTAACTTGATTCTGGATACTGTTTACAATTGACAATCTGAAGTTCCTTTGGTATTGGTATGTTAATCTTATTCTCACGTATCTGTGATACGTGACAAAGTGTCTAGTTATTTCTCTTCATGGCTATGTACAGGACTATGGTAATCTTATTAGGCGCAGACTGAAACTTGACTATAGACTAATGCAGACTAATGCAGACTGACTAATCGGAGGTCTGTACACTCGTTATAATACCTCGAGCGTTCAGGTATCACTGCGCGACTGTGATCCGCGACGAGAAAAGGTTCTACGTTAGCAGCAAACTCATTGGCTGCGTTACATATTAATACGCGGATCGGCGGAAGCAGAATTTGGTCCGTCTCTAAGACGCTCTAGTGGGAAAGTTGTGTATGCGCTGACTACGCGGAACTATGTACACAACAATTACACTTTTGCAAGACAATGGCGATGTAAAAAAAGTAATCAGCATTCCGAATTTAAGTTACTCTTCCTTTCAATTGCTTTTATTGCAATATCACGTAACACACAAAACATCACTTCACAATACAAAACATACTTGAAAACATCTTCCTCACTGTTAAAGTTCACATTTTATAAGCTGACTACAATATGCGTCTTTCCAACATGACGTCCAAGACTTGACTTTCTCAAGGTCCGACTCTCTAACTCTAACCAACTAATAATCGCTTACGCGCCCAAAAATCAGAGTTACAAGTATGACAAAGATCATAGTGACAAAAGAAAGAATACACACAAGAATAATATCATTGCAATATAAACATATCGATGAATCAAAGTACTTCTACATTAATGAAATCAAATCTGAATGTTGTCTCAGAAATATGTCAACTACTTTACAGAAACACAGTAGAAGATTGCTGGTATCGAGAGGTTCAGGTGAGCTGCCGTAATGGTTACGTAATTCAAGTACCGTTACAAGGTCATCACAGGTTCTGTGACAGCAACGCTTGCTCCTTTTGTTTTGGAAACAGAAGTTTCATAGTCACAGTTTGTTTTTGTTCTATTATTTATTTAAATTGTTTAGACCCATGAAGGATTACACAAAGTGAACCACGATCCATCGGTGCTATTTTTCTTGTCCTTACAGAATAGTTTCAACCTCTCTTATGTTCTGATTGGAGAAAAAGAACCACTTGCATGAATAACAAGAGCTCAGATGTAAACTCAGTTCTAAGCAAAGAAGGGAAAGCAGAAAGGTGGAATGAGTGTATAGAGGGTCTATACAGGACCGATGTTCTTGAGGACAACATTATGGAAATTGAAGAGGAGGTAGATGAAGATGAAATGGGAGATACGATACTGCGTGAAGAGTTTGACAGAGCACTGAAAGACCTAAGACGAAACAAGGCCCCGGGAATAGACAACATTCCATTAGAACTACTGACAGACTTGGGAGAGCCAGTCCTGACAAAACTCTACCATCTGGTGAGCAAGAAGTATGAGACAGGCGAAATACCCTCAGAGTTCAAGAAGAATATAATAATTCCAATCCCAAAGAAAGCAGGTGTTGACAGATGTGAAAATTACCGAACTATCAGTTTAATAAGACTCGGCTGCAAAATACTAACACGAATTCTTTACAGACGAATGGAAAAAATGGTAGAAGCCGACCTCGGGGAAGATCAGTTTGGATTCCGCAGAAATGTTGGAACACGCGAAACAATAATGACCCTACGACTTATCTTAGAAAACAGATTAAGGAAAGGCAAACCTATGTTTCTAGCATTTCTAGACTTAGAGCAAGGTTTTGACAATGTTGACTGCAATACTCTCTTTCAAATTCTGAAGGTGGCAGGGGTAAAATACAGGGAGCGAAAGGCTATTTACAATTTGTAGAGAAACCAGATGGCAGTTATAAGAGTCGAGGGACATGAAAGGGAAGCAGTGGTTGGGAAGGGAGTGAGACAGGGTTGTAGCCTATCTCCGATGTTACTCAATCTGTATACTGAGCAAGCAGTAAAGGACACAAAAGGATCCTTCTGAGTAGGAATTAAAATCCGTGGAGAAGAAATAAAAACTTTGAGGTTCGCCGATGACATTCTAATTCTGTCAGAGACAGCAAAGGACCTTAAGAGCAGTTGAACGGAAAGGACAATGTCTTGATAGGAGGATATAAGACGAACATCAACAAAAGCAATACGAGGATAATGGAATGTGGTCGAGTTAAGTCGGGTGATGCTGAGGGAATTAGATTAGGAAATGAGGCACTTAAAGTAGTAAAGGAGTTTTGCTATTTGGGGAGCAAAGTAACTGATGATGGTCGAAGTAGAGAGGATATAAAATATAGACTGGCAATGGCAAGGAAAGCGTTTCTGATGAGAAATTTGTTAACATCGAGTATAGATTTAAGTGTCAGGAAGTCGTTTCTGACAGTATTTGTAGGGAGTGTAGCCATGTATGGAAGTGAAACGTGGAAGATAAATACGGGGCTATTACAAATGATTGAAGCGATTTTATAAATTCGCTGTAGCTCCATTCATTGACATATGCTCACCACACACTACAGATACGTAGAAAAACTTATAAAGTTTTGTTCGGCGGAAGCCGCACTTCATGTTTCCGCTGTCAGAGCGCTCGAGAGCGCAGTGAGACAAAATGGCGACAGGAGCCGAGAAAGCGTATGTCGTGCTTGAAATGCACTCACATCAGTCAGTCATAACAGTGCAACGACACTTCAGGACAAAGTTCAACAAAGATCCACCAACTGCTAACTCCATTCGGCGATGGTATGCGCAGTTTAAAGCTTCTGGATGCCTCTGTAAGGGGAAATCAACGGGTCGGCCTGCAGTGAGCGAAGAAACGGTTGAACGCGTGCGGGCAAGTTTCACGCGTAGCCCACGGAAAATTGGCTCATGCCAGAACTGGAGAACGACAGCGCCGACTTCATCTTTCAACAGGACGGTGCTCCACCGCACTTCCATCATGATGTTCGGCATTTCTTAAACAGGAGATTGGAAAACCGATGGATCTGTCGTGGTGGAGATCATGATCAGCAATTCATGTCATGGCCTCCACGCTCTCCCAAATTAACCCCATGCGATTTCTTTGTGTGGGGTTATGTGAAAGATTCAGTGTTTAAACCTCCTCTACCAAGAAACGTGCCAGAACTGCGAGCTCACAACAACGATGCTTTCGAACTCATTGGTGGGGACATGCTGCGCCGAGTGTGGGAGAAACTTGATTATCGGCTTGATGTCTGCCGAATCACTAAAGGGGCACATATCGAACATTTGTGAATGCCTAAAAAAACTTTTTGAGTTTTTGTATGTGTGTGCAAAGCATTGTGAAAATATCTCAAATAATAAAGTTATTGTAGAGCTGTGAAATCGCTTCAATCATTTGTAATAACCCTGTATTTCGGACAAGAAGAGAATAGAAGCTTTCGAATTCTGGTGCTACAGAAGAATGCTGAAGATTAGATGGGTAGATCACATAACTAATGAGGAGGTATTGAATAGAATAGGGGAGAAGAGGAGTTTGTGGCAGAACTTGACGAGAAGAGGGGATCGGTCGGTAGGGCATATTCTGAGGCATCAAGGGATAACCAATTTAGTATTGGAGAGCAGCGTGGAGGGTAAAAATCGTAGAGGGAGACCAAGAGATGAATACACTAAGCAGATTCGGAAGGATGTAAGCTGCAGTAGGTACTGGGAGATGAAGAAGCTTGCACAGGATAGGGTAGCATGGAGAGCTGCATCAAAGCAGTCCCTGGACTGAAGAGCACAACAACAACATGTTTAACTCGGTGTTATTCCGTCCGTTTTCCCGTAGATCTTTTGGATTTTTCTTCTGGTGCAACTTCTCGGCAGAGAATCTACTTTCTGAAGAATTTTCGATCTGCGATGTCTGCGGATGTAATGTTGGCATTTTCTAGATTTGTTTGATGCAGACTGTGGTATCGATAGCTACGATGCCACGGTGTAGGTGCAAGTTCGTAGATTGGCACTATGACACCGACGACAGCGCCCCCTAGCAGGTGCTGTGCAGCTCTTCGAGCGCCGCTCCCGATTCAGCCCATTTAATTCCGGGTAGACGACCAAGTAACATTGTTTGTATTTCATAGTGGGCGAGCCACTACAGATATTGCCTTTGTAACTACTGGCCAATGTAGTATGGGATCCGTACCAGATCGGGTTGACGGAGGAGATAGAGATGATCCAAAGAAGAGCGGCGCGTTTCGTCACAGGGTTATTTGGTAACCGTGATAGCGTTACGGAGATGTTTAACAAACTCAAGTGGCAGACTCTGCAAGAGAGGCGCTCTGCATCGCGGTGTAGCTTGCTCGCCAGGTTTCGACAGGGTGCGTTTCTGGATGAGGTATCGAATATATTGCTTCCCCCTACTTATACCTCCCGAGGAGATCACGAATGTAAAATTAGAGAGATTAGAGCGCGCACGTAGGCTTTCAGACAGTCGTTCTTCCCGCGAACCATACGCGACTGGAACAGGAATGGGAGGTAATGACAGTGGCACGTAAAGTGCCCTCCGCCACACACCGTTGGGTGGCTTGCGGAGTATAAATGTAGATGTAGATGTAGATGTACGTGCTCTTCCGTGCAAAGTTACGTATGTCGGTGACTAATATTCTCTGTTAAAGGTTCTGTTAAGTTAATTGCAGTACCCAGTGGTCTGCCTCACCTGCTCCCCCTAGCTTCCTACATTCGGCCTACCCATTCAGTTTACAGGAGCAGACCCACCTGCCGCCTTCCAGGCGGGATACAAGACAGACTCTTGTCGTTTTTAGTTTCTGTGAGTACATTACAATTTTCTTTGTTAATCTGTTGTCATCGAGTCTCATGATGTGTCCATAGAACTTCAGTCGTCGTTTGCGGAAGCCTGTTTCCATGTTGGAGTATTTTTCTGTTGTCTTGTTTGTATGTAGCTGATATCTTTCATCTGTGCCCTTTGGATCCAGGATTTTGTGAAAGACCTTCCTTTCAACTTTTTTGATGTTGTGGAGATACCTTTTGTAACTCAGGTTTAGGGTCTCGCTTACATACACTGTATTACACTACTGGCCACTAAAAATGCTGCACCACGAACATGACGTGCTCCAGACGCGAAATTTAACCGACAGGAAGAAGATGCTGTGATATGCAAATGATTAGCTTTTCAGAGCATTCACACAAGGTTGGCGCCGGTGGCGACACCTACAACGTGCTGACATGAGGAAAGTTTCCAACCGATTTCTCATACACAAACGGCAATTCTCCGGCGTTGCCTGGTGAAATGTTGTTGTGCTGCCTCGTGTAAGAAGGAGAAATGCGTACCATCACGTTACCGACTTTCATAAAGGTTGGATTGTAGCCCATCACGATTGCGGTTTATCGTATCGCGACATTGGTGCTCGCGTTGGTCGAGATCCAATGACTGTTAGCAGAATATTGAATCGGTGGGTTCAGGAGGGTAATACGGAACTCCTTGCTGGATCCCAACGGCCTCGTATCACTAGCAGTCGAGATGACAGGCAACTTATCCGCATGGCTGTAACGGATCGTGCAGCCACGTCTCGATCCTCGAGGGAACAGATGGGGACGTTTGCAAGACAACAACCATCTGTACTACAGTTCGACGACGTTTGCAGCAGCACGGACTATCAGCTCGGAGACCGTGGCTGCGGTTACCCTTGACGCTGCATCACAGACAGCAGCGCCTGCGATGGTGTACTCGACGAAGAATCTGGGTGCACGAATGGCAAAACGTCATTTTTCCGGATGAATCCAGGTTCTGTTTACAGCATCGCGATGGTCACATCCGTGTTTGGCGCCATCGCTGTCAACGCACATTGGAAGCGTGTATTCGTCATCACCCGGCGTGATGGTATGGGGTGCCATTGGTTACTCGTCTCGGTCACCTCTTGCTCGTATTGACGGCACTTTGAACAGTGGACGTTACATTTCAGATGTTTTACGACCCGTGGCTCTACCCTTCATTCGATTCCTGCGAAACCCTCCATTTCAGCAGGATAATGCACGACCGCATGTTTGATCACAGAGTGTGTATAACAAATAACTAAATTTTTCATACCCTGAAAAAGCGGGCGCCCTACTACACGTGATGAGTGCTAGGGAAAATAAGAAAGAAGATGCTGCACGTATCTTCTTGTACCTGGAATTTATTTATTTATTTATTTATTTGTCCTTCTGAGTACCAACTCTATTTAACCATCAATAACACATTATACTTGGAGTTGCGCCCTTCGTCTAGGTGTAGCGTCTTTGATTTAAATCAAAACGTCTTCGGTCCCGGGTTCGAATCCTACCACTGCTTTTGATTGTAAATCAGCATTGGCGGCCGAAGACTTCCGTCATAATAAGTCACCCCCATTCTGCCAACGACCGTGACAAAAGAGGGCAGAGGAGCGGACAAAGGTTCAGGACACTCTCTTGTCCTTGGGGTGGGAAACTGCCCCTAAAGGCGGACAAATCAGCGATGATTAACGGCATGAGGATGCAGATGGCAATGGAAATCACTGCATTAAAGACACGTAACGTGTATCCACAGGACATGTGGCCTGTAATTGAAGACGTGCCATGATGATCTCTCCAATCGCAAAAGATTCCGGAATATTCTACTAGTCGGGGCGTGGAAAGACAAGTTTGAACGTGGTATGGAAACTAGAAAGTCTGAAAAGAAAATGCAAAGGCTCAATCTAGATATAGTAGGGGTCAGTGAAGTGAAGTGGAAAGAAGACAAGGATTTCTGGTTAGATGAGTGTAGAGTAATATCAACAGCAGCAGAAAATGGTATAACAGGAGTAGGATTCGTTATGAATAGGAGTGTGTTACTGTGAACAGTCCAGTAACTGGGATGTCTTTATTACACTACTGGCCATTAAAATTACTACACCAAGAAGAAATACAAATGATAAACGGGTATTCATTGGACAAATATAATGTACTAAAACTGACATCTGATTACATTTTCAAGCAATTTGGGTGCATAGATCCTGAGAAATCAGTACCCAGAACAACCACCTCTGCCCGTAATAAAGGCCTTGATACGCCTGGGCATTGAGTTAAACAGAGCTTGGATGGCGTGTACAGGTACAGCTGCCCATGCAGCTTCAACACGATACCTCAGTTCATCAAGAGTAGTGACTGGCGTATTATGACTGGCCAGGTGTTCGGCCACCATTGACCAGACGTTTTCAATTGGTGAGAGATCTGGAGAATGTGCTGGCCAGGGCAGCAGTCGAACATTTTCTGTATCCAGAAAGGCCCGTACAGGACCTGCAACATGCGGTCGTGCATTATCCTACTGAAATGTTGGGTTTCGCATGAATCGAATGAATGGTAGAGCCACGGGTCGTAACACATCTGAAACATAACGTCCACTGTTCAGAGCGCCGTCAATGCGAACATGAGGTGACTGAGACGTGTTACCAGTGGCACCCCATATCATCACGCCGAGTAATACGCCAGTATGGCGATGATGAATACACGCTTACAATGTGCGTTCACCGCGATGTCGCCAAACACGGATGCGACCGTCATGATGCTGTAAACAGAACATGGATTCATCCGAAAAAATGACGTTTTGCCATTCGTGCACCCAGGTTCGTCGTGGAGTACACCATCGCAGGCGCTCCTGTCTGTGGTGCAGCGTCAAGGGTAACCGCAGCCACGGCCTCCGAGCTGATAGTTCATGCTGCTGCAAACGTCGTCGAACTGTTCGTGCAGATGTTTGTTGTCTTGCAAACGTCCCCATCTGTTGACTCAGGGATCGAGACGTGGCTGCACGATCCGTTACAGCCGTGCGGATAAGATGCCTGTCATCTCGACTGCTAGTAATACGAGGCCGTTGGGATCCAGCACAGCATTCCGTATTACCTTCCTGAACCCACAGATTCCATATTCTGCTGACAGTCATTGGATCTCGACCAACGCGAGCAGCAATGACGCGATACGATACACCGCAATCGCAATACAAACCGAGCTTTATCAAAGTCGGAAACGTGATGGTACGCATTCACGAGGCATCACAACAACGTTTCACCAGGCAACGCCGGTCAATTGCTGTTTGTGTATGCGAAATCGGTTGGAAACTTTCCTCATGTCTGCACGTTGTAGGTGTCGCCCCCGGCACCAACCTTGTGTGAATGCCCTGTAAAACTAATCATTTCCATATCACAGCATCTTCTTCCTATCAGTTAAATTTCGCGTCTGTAACACGTCGTCTTCGTGTTGTAGCAATTTTAATGGCCAGTTGTGTAGTTCTAAGCCAGGGGACTGAAGACCTCAGATGTTAAGTCCCATAGTGCTCAGAGCCATTTGAACCATTTTTTATGTTCCTGGACACGGGTTCCTATCCATAATTTGTTCCTCAAGGCACCCTCTACAAGTTCGCCAGTATAGTTTTGTAACATCTTGTATATAGAAAGACTTTTAAGGTACAATATCAACTATAACTGAAATAAAAAAAAAAACAAAAAAAAAGATAGACATGAAAGACCAAGACCGAAGTGCTCAAATTGGAAAGGGTATAAGATGAGGATGTATCGTATCATCCCTACTGTACAAGCTGCACACGGGAAAAGCAATGAAAGAAATGTTCAGGAGTGGGATTAAAATTTGGTATGAGAGGATGTCAATGGTAAGATCCGCTGATCACATTTCTATCGTAAACGAAACTGAAGAAGAATTGCAGGAGCTCTCGAATTGTATGAACAGGCTAAACAGCACACAGTACGGACTGAGAGTAGTTTACACAAAGACGAAAGTCATGAAAAGTAGCAGAAATTGGATTAGTTAGAAAGCATCGAAACTGGGGAACTCAAAGTAGAAAAAATGAAATAATTTTGCTACCGTGGGAGCAAAACAACACGTTATGGACGAATTACGATGGACATAAAGCGCAAACTAGCTTAGGCAAGAAAGGGCAGCCTTGTCCAAACCCAGGTCTTAAACTGAGGAAGAAATTTCTCAGAATGTAGAGGGTGTCCGGGGATCAATATTAAAGCGCTATAGCACATACAAAATTAATTGAAAATCTAATGTTTTTTTTGCAAACACATAAAGTAAATTCTCCCATTTATGTACGAAAAATTGTATTCTCCATATGACCACGCACGAGCAATGCGTTCACTGAAGTTCTCAATGACACTTCGACAAACGTCTCCTGGTACGCCGTTAATAACCCTTTTAATTTTATCCTTCAATTTGTGTTTGGTTTGTGGCTTGTCCAAGTAGACTTTTGATTTCACAAATGCCCACAAAAAAAAGTGACAAGGCGTAAGATAGCATGATAACATGATGTGGAAGACCATGCAGAGAGATAATTTTTTGATAAAATTTTTCATTCAGCAGAGCAATCGTTTCACGTGATGTCGGACGTGTCACACCATCTTTTTGAAACAAAAGACCATCAATTTCATCAATAATGGGGAGAAACCTATCAAAATGGTTCAAATGGCTCTGAGCACTATGGGACAACTTCTAAGGCCATCAGGCCCCTAGAACTTAGAACTATTTAAACCTAACTAAACTAAGGACATCACACACATCTATGCCCGAGGCAGGATTCGAACCTGCGGCCGTAGCGGTTGCGCGGTTCCAGTCTGTAGCGCCTACAACCGCTCGGCCATTGCGGCCGGCAAACCTATCAAAAAGCTTGTTTCGGTAACGGCAGCTCCAATTTTCAAAAAAGTGCGGCCCAGGACCCACACCACACAGTTAAGCGTTGTGGATACATCTCATCTTCCACAGTCACTCGCGTATTTTCGTTACCCAAAATTCTGTATTTCTACGTATTGTGGTACCAGCTGAGGTGAAAGAGCGCCTCATCTGAAAAAATTATTCTTTTTTGTGAAGTTCTCGTTCTCCGCCTGTCGAGCCAAGACCCACTGAGCAAATCGATGTCTCATTCCATGATCTGCAGGCTTCAACTGTTCTATGAGTTATATCTTTTACGCCTGCATTTTCAGATATTTACATTGGATATTATGCAGTGAACTCGGGGAAAAATTCAGTTGTCGAACTCGTCGGCCGACCGATTTCCTCCGGCTTACGGTCGCACGACAGCCATGTTTTCTTGTGTTCGAACAGAACGCGGTCTTCCTGTCTCCTTAACCTGCGGTCTTCCGGATGAACTTCCGAACTGATCATTCGGTTGGAGAAACACTACGTTCAAGTGTCACGGTTGCCGTGGGACTCTCACTGTTTTTACAATACTTTTTTATCACTTGCATATTTTGGTCAACGTGTCATCTGATCCATGACGAAAACAAAACAATGCTCACCACACAAAAGTTATCAGGCTACTGATGGGAAGGATCGCAGATAACAAACATGAAAAAACCACGGCTGCCAATCGTAATATGACAAAATGCTGCAAAATTCAAATTCGTCCTTACTTCCAGGACACCCGTTACTTTTGGAGTACAGGATTGTATATAAGTGAATCATAAACTGTGGGAAAGCGAGAAACGAAGTGGGTCGAACTGTTTGAGATATAGTGCTACAGAAGGACTTTCAAAATTAGGTGGATTGATAAGGTAAAGAATTAGGTTCTGCGCAGAAATGGCGAGGAAACGAATTTGTAGAAAACCGCTGTAATGGTTCTTTATTTACGTGACCATTACGGCTCTCCAACCCCAGTTCTCGATACCAGTAATGTCGTACTACTTTTCTGCGAAGTAACAGACGTATTTTTGTGACAATATTCACATTTGGTTTTATTAATGCGTAGGTACTCCGATGTATCGATATATTACAGTGACATGGTTCTTGTATGTATTCATTTCTATGAGACTGTCATAATCTTTGACTTACTTGTAATCGTTTTGGCGCAAATGCGCACAGAGCAGTCTTTGTTTCACTTTGGCAGAAGTTAAGTTGTTATTTCGCTCTGTAAAAGATCAGTCAAGTCTTGTGTTTGGTTAAAGTGGAAATTAAAGATATGAAGATTGATACAAAACTGTTTTCTTGATGCCGGCCGGGGTGGCCGACCGATTCTAGGCGCCACAGGGGAGTGTCATAGGACCGTTGATATTCACAATATCCGCGCGACCGCTACGGTCGCAGGTTCGAATCCTGCCTCGCGCATGGATGTGTGTGGTGTCCTAAGGTTAGTTGGGGTTAAGTAGTTCTAAGTTCTAGGGGATTGATGACCACAGCAGTTAAGTCCCATAGTGGTCACAGCCATTTGAACCATTTGTTTTCTTCATGATGTGACAATTAAGAAGAAGTATATGTGAATTGAGAAGAAGTTTAATAAAAATGTGGGTCGTGAACACCAGGTCAAAAATTATTTCTACCATACCATTGTTCTGATCTGGGATTGTCTGATCATTAAGAATTTCCTGAAAAACGTATTTGTTAGGTCTTCAAATATTGCTAAAATACAGATCTGGACATTCTAGCAGTAAAAGTGGAATCACCCTAGAATCAACAAGATGAGCCATAACAACTTCGACGAAATCTACATTGGAATCCATTCAAGATAAGGGCCAAAATTAATGGTTCAAATGGCTCTGAGCACTATGGGACTCAACTGCTGAGGTCGTAAGTCCCCTAGAACTTAGAACTACTTAAACCTAACTAACCTAAGGACATCACACACATCCATGCCCGAGGCAGGATTCGAAACTGCGACCGTAGCGGTAGCGCGGTTCCAGACTGTAGCGCCTAGAACCGCCCGGCCACTCCAGCCGGCGCAAGTTAATGACTTTTTTACAGTGACTTCATAATTTCCATTCTGACGATACCATCCACAGTCAAAAAGTTGGTTGTTGCCCGATAAAGCGAACATATGCTGCGTGTGCAACATTATTAATTAATTCTCAATGGAGAGAAGTCTTCCGAAGTAAGAGTGATTTCAGGTGTGCCGCAGGGGAGTGTCATAGGACCGTTGATATTCACAATATACATAAATGACCTGGTGGATGACATCGGAAGTTCACTGAGGCTTTTTGCAGATGATGCTGTGGTGTATCGTTGTAACAATGGAAGATTGTACTGAAATGCAGGAGGATCTGCAGTGAATTGACGCATGGTGCAGGGAATGGCAATTGAATCTCAATGTAGACAAGTGTAATGTGCTGCGAATACACAGAAAGATAGATCCTTTATCATTTAGCTACAAAATAGCAGGTCAGCAACTGGAAGCAGTTAATACCATAAATTATCTGGGAGTACGCATTAGGAGTGATTTAAAATGGAATGATCATATAATGTTGATCGTCGGTAAAGCAGATGCCAGACTGAGATTCATTGGAAGAATCCTAAGGAAATGCAATCCGAAAACAAAGGAAGTATGTTACAGTACGCTTGTTCGCCCACTGCTTGAATACTGCTCAGCAGTGTGGGATCCGTACCAGATAGGGTTGATAGAAGATATAGAGAAGATCCAACGGAGAGCAGCGCGCTTCGTTACAGGGTCATTTAGTAATCGCGAAAGCGTTACGGAGACGATAGATAAACTCCAGTGGAAGACTCTGCAGGAGAGACGCTCAGAAGCTCGGTACGGGCTTTTGTCAAAGTTTCGAGAACATACCTTCACCGAAGAGTCAAGCAGTATATTGCTCCCTCCTACGTATATCTCGCGAAGATACCATGAGGATAAAATCAGAGAGATTAGAGCCCACACAGAGGCATACCGACAATCCTTCTTTCCACGAACAATACGAGACTGGAATAGAAGGGAGAAGCGATAGAGGTACTCAAGGTACCCTCCGCCACACACCGTCAGGTGTAGATGTAGATGTAGATGTAGATTAATCTGATTTCTAACCTACTTTGCAAGTGGTGGCATTGTTAGACCGTGATTAGGAGAAGGGACCAGATGATAGGACGTAAGCCCTTAGGGAATAGCTCTCATGTTTCTTGGAGTAGTAGAGAGGAGATGCTGTATCGGAAGACAGACATTGGATACGTCCAGCAAATAGTTGAGGATGTAGTGTGCGCTCCAATCTCTCTAATTTTACATTCGTGATCTCCTCGGGAGGTATAAGTAGGGGGAAACAATATATTCGATACCTCATCCAGAAACGCACCCTCTCGAAACCTGGGCAGCAAGCTACACCCCGATGCAGAGCGCCTCTCTTGCAGAGTCTGCCACTTGAGTTTGCTAAACATCTCCGTAACGCTATCACGCTTACCAAATAACCCTGTGAAAAAACGCGCCGCTCTTCTTTGGATCTTCTCTATCTCCTCTGTCAGCCTGACCTGCTACTGATCCCACACTGATGAGCAATACTCAAGTATAGGTCGAACGAGTGTTTTATAAGCCACCTCCTTTGTTGATGGACTACATTTTCTAAGGACTCTCCCAATGAATCTCAACCTGGTACCCGCCTTACCAACAATTAATTTTATATGATCATTCCACTTCAAATCGTTCCGCACGCATACTCCCAGATATTTTACAGAAGTAACTGCTACCAGTGTTTGTTCCGCTATCATATAATCAGACAATAAAGGACCCTTCTTTCTATGTATTCTCAATACATTACATTTGTCTATGTTAAGGGTTAGTTGCCACTCCCTGGACCAAGTGCCTATCCGCTGCAGACCTTCCTGCATTTCGCTGCAATATTCTAATGCTGCAACTTCTCTGTATACTACAGCATCATCCGCGAAAAGCCGCATCGAACTTCCGACTCTATCTACTAGGTCATTTACATTTATTGTGAAAAGCGATGGTCCCATAACACTCCCCTGTTGCACGCCAGAGGTTACTTTAACGTCTGTAGATGTAAAGTGCCCCCTTCCACACACCGTTGAGTGGCTTGCGGAGTATAAATGTAGATGTAGATGAAGTCCTATAGTGAGGTGTAGACATTGTCATAGGAGAGGAATTAGTGACGGGCCGCATTGAACAAGTTAAAACACTGGTGACCCAACTGGAAAAAAACCCTCCGTAGTAGCTCTAAGGCGTAGACACACGTGATCGTGTTGGGTTGTCAACAGGGTAAATCAGGTCCAGGTGGTTGGCTGACTGCCCGACATCTGGTCGCTGCCGTGTAAAGGACCGGTCCTGGGACGACCAGTTTCCTGAAACGGGGCAGCGTGGAACGGAGTGCCGACCGGTTTGCCCTGGGCGGAAATTACGACTGTCGGACTGGGCACACTGCCAGAGACGAGACTCGTCAGCTGGTGCGCTGGCTGAAGCGGGCGACGGCACGGAGAGGCAATACCTCGTTCCCCTCCTGGCCTGGGCTCCTCATTTTCTTTTTCCTTCCTCGCAGCAGTTAGGTAACGGTGACGCGGCACGGCCTCACAATGCAGGAAACTGGAGGATGTTGACTCTCACCTGGACAGGTTCCCCGTCATAAATGTGCCGCTGAAGGGGTCACCAGCCGCTGGATAGGGGCGCCGCATGGGTGGGTATGACGCCCAGCGACAAACGGGCCAGTTTGGGCTTGTGAGATGACAGCGTCTGGAAAGCACACTACAGAGGAGTGGACAAGAACATGGAGACACCACACATTACCATGCCTAGTGGCCATTAAAATTGCTACACCAATAAGAAATGCAAACAGGTATTCATTGGACAAATATTTTATACTAGAACTGACACGTGATTACATTTTCACGCGATTTTCGTACCCAGAACAACCAGCTCTGGCCGTAATAACGTCATTGTTACGCCTGGGCGTGTACAGGTACAGCTGCCCATGCAGCTTCAACACGAGACCACAGTTCATCAAGACTAGTGACTGGCGTATTGTGACGAGCCAGTTGCTCGGCCACCATTGACCAGACGTTTTCAGTTGGTGAGAGACCTGGAGAATGTGCTGGCTAGGGCAGCAGTGGAACATTTTCTGTATCCAGAAATGCCCGTACAGGACCTGCAACATGCGGTCGTGCATTATCCTGCTGAAATGTAGGGTTTCGCAGGGATCGAATGAAGCGCAGGCCACGGGTCGTAACAGATTTGAAATGTAACATCCACTGTTCAAAGTGCCGTCAGTGCGAACAAGAGGTAACCGAGGCGCGTAACCAATGGCACCCGATACCATCACGCCGGGAGATACACGCTTCCAATGTGCGTTCACCGCGATGTAGCCACATACGGATGCGACCGTCATGATGCTGTAAACAGAACCTGGATTCATCCGAAAAAATGACGTTTTGCCACTCGTGCACCCAGGTTCGTCGTCGAGTACACCATCGCAGGCGCTGCTGTCTGTGGTGCAGTGTCAAGGGTAAGCGCAGCCATGGCCTCCGAGCTGATAGTCCGTGCTGCTGCAAACGTCATCGAACTGTTCGTGCAGATGGTTGCAAACGTCCTCATCTGTTGACTCGGGGATCGATACGTGGCTGCACGATCCCTTTCAGCCATGTGGATAAGATGCCTGTCATCTCGACTGCTAGTGATACGAGGCCGTTGGGATCCAGCACAGCGGTCCGTATTACCCTCCTGAACTCACCGATTCCATATTCTCCTAACAGTCATTGGATCTCGACCAACGCGAGCAGCAGTGTCGCGATACGATAAACCGCAATCGGGATAGGCTACAATCAGATCTTTATCAAAGTCGGAAACGTGATGGTACGCATTTCTCCTCCTTACGCGAGGCACCACAACAACGTTTCACCAGGCAATGCCGGTCAACTGCTGTTTGTGTATGAGAAATCGGTTGGAAACTTTCCTCATGTCAGCACGTTGTAGGTGTCGCCCCCGGCGCCAACCTTGTGTGAATGCTCTGAAAAGCTAATCGTTTGCATATCACAGCATCTTCTTCCTCTCGCCTAAATTTCGCGTCTGTAGCACGTCATCTTCGGGTGTAGCAATTTTAATGGCCCGTAGTGTACACTGGAGGAAACCCGTTGGCTATTCAAAACATCTTTCACCCGTATCGGAATTGATATATACAGGTATTGTAAGGTTTTCATGGTTTATACCACCATACTCTCAAAACAGTAGGACGTTCAGGTAACAATGATAGTGGTGGATAATGATCACACAGTACTCTCTCCAAAATGGGAGACAAAGACTTAATGAAGTCGAAATCTGGCGACTGTGGTGTTCAGGCAGGATGCAATAGTTCATTCTCACGCTCACAAAACCTGTCCTGGACAGGGGCCATGTTGTCTTGGAACGCAGCACCACCATTGCAGAACAAACATTGTAACATGGGATGGATCTTATCAGCCAAGACAGTCACATGCTACTTGGCTGAAATGTACCCTGCAGACTACCCATGAGGCCAATGGAATACCACGAGCCGGCCGCTATGGCCGAGTGGTTCTAGGCGCTTCAGTCCAGAACCGCGCGACTGCTACAGTCGAGGGTTCGAATCCTGCCTCTGGCATGGATGTGTATGATGTCCTTAGGTTAGTTAGGTTTAAGTAGTTCTAAGTTCTAGGGGACTGATGACCTCAGAAGTTTAGTCCCATAGTGCTCAGAGCCGTTTGAACCGTTTTTGATAGAGGTGGATAATGATCACACAGTACTCTCTCCAAAGTGGGAGACAAAGGCTTAATAAAGTTGAAATCTGGTGACTGTTGTGGTCAGGCAGGGTGCAATAGTTCATTCTCACGCTCACAAAACCTGTCCTGGACAGAGGCCATATTGTCTTGGGACGCAGCATCACCATTGCACAACAAACATTGTAACATGGGACGGATCTTATGAGCCAAGATAGTCATATGCTTTTTGGCTGAAACGTACCCTTGCAGATTACCCATGAGGCCAATGGAATACCACGAGCCAGCCGCGGTGGCCGAGTGGTTCTAGGCGCTTCAGTCCAGAACCGCGCGACTGCTACAATCGAAGGTTCGAATTCTGCTTCGGGCATGGATGTGTGTGATGTCCGTAGGTTAGTTAGGTTTAAGTGGTGCTAGGGGACTGATGACCTCAGATGTTAAGTCCCATAGTGCTCAGAGCCATTTGAATACCACGATATGGTTGCCCAAGCCATCACAGGACTCCCATCATGTTTCACTCTTGGGATGTAAATTTGGTCAGAACATCAGTTTAGGGTTGTGTGATGACAGTCTCTACAAAGCTGAGCAGACAAAGTACAGAGGATGGACAATGTATGAAAACACCAAAAACACAACACCATACCACGTCTAACACAGTGCACGGTACCAGAAGCATTCGAAACAGCTTCCAGTTACTTCTGAGGGGATAAATACAGCTCCCATATGGTTCTCAGGTTACCAATCTTTCTGGAAAACAGTGGCGAGGTTAGGTAAAGTAGATGGAGGTGAGTAGCGAAAATGCACCTTTCCCTCCAAAGTACGCAATAGAGCCTTCATAATAATGAGAGCTGGTGACTTTTGTGGCCAGGAGAGAAGCGACACTTCACTCTCGTGCTCAGAAAACCGGTCCTTGACGATGCGAGCAGTGCTTAGAACCATTCGGGAAGAAACATTGCACCACGGGATGGACCTGGTGAACCAAAGTGGTCACATAATCATTGACAGTAATGTGACCTTGCAGAGTAGCCATGGGGCCCATAGATGTGACACTTGGGACTTGTATTCGGCCAGAAGTTGGAAACAGTGTGTATCACAGCATGACCATTGGGGATCAAACGTTGGTGACACTCCAACGCTCACGTAAGTCAGAGTAGTGAATTGGTGTGCATTAGAGCTCGTAAACGAGCCTGTCTACATACGCCAGCAGGTCCTGCGACCTTATCTGCAAACTGGGCTTCTCCATACACTCGAAGAATAGACACACCAGCCTCCGCTGCTGCCCATCTAACTGAAAACTCGTCACTCAGGTCTATTGTCGGCTACAAGTGGAAGGAAGCAGAGCAGGTGCACGGGTTCGCAAGTATAGCAGAGGAAACCCTGCCTTGCTGCTACATACGCAATGTTTGTGTATGACGATTATTTTATATACAGGTTGAACACTAATAAAACCGAAACACTGGAGGGACAGATTCCTGTCTGGGAATGGAGGAAAAGGTCCTATGAAAATGGGTCTGGAAACACATCGTTCTCACGGTAGATGGTGCTAACGAATGACAGTTCGAAACTTCCTGGTAGATTAAAACAGTGTGCCGGATTGAGACTCGAACTCGGGACCTTTGCCTTTCGCGGGCAAGTGCTCTACCAACTGAGCTACCCGAGCACGACTCACGCCCCGTCCTCACAGCTTTACTTCTGCCAGTACCACGTCCCCTACCTTCCAAACTTCACAGAAGGTCTCCTGCGAACCAAGCTGTGAGGACGGGGCGTGAGTCGTGCTTGGGTAGCTCAGATGGTAGAGCACTTGCCCGCGAAAGGCAAAGGTTCCGAGATCGAGTCTCGGTGCGGCTCACAGTTTTAATCTGCCAGGAAGTTTCATATCAGCGCACACTCCGCTGCAGAGTGAAAATCTCATTCTCAAATGACAGTTCCTCTGGCCATGTGCTGTGTGTTCCTTGTGTGTTGCAGGCTGTGTGATTGGCGCAGCGTACTGTTATAATTAAAGTTAAACTTTCAAACCGCTGTAGAGATAACACTACTGGTCAGAATGATGTCAAATTGCAACAGAATATCATCGGAGAAGAGAGAGAGTTCCACAAGTTGAGCAACTGAGTATCGCGTTATTCCACCTCTGGCTGTTATGCAAGCAGTTACTCGGCTTGGCATTCATTGACGGAGCTGTTCGATGTCCTACTGAGGAACGTCACGGAAAATTCTTTCCTGCTGGCGCGTTACATCGTCAAAATCCCGAGCTGGTTGCAGGGCCCTGTCAATGGCGCTCCGAAAGTTTTATGCATGATCACTATCCATCATCTTTCCTGAACTGGTCAGTGTTTTGCACAAAGTATGATATCACTTCAGAACTATACAGGGCCGGTATTTATCCATTCCGAGAAGAATGGATGCTGTTTTGAATACGAACTTCTCTCCTGCGTCGTAATGGGCATGGTAATTTATTGTTTCTCGTGTTTCAGTATTTTTCTCCATACACTGTATAAGTACACTCTAAGACAAAAAAAAAAGGCACGACGAAGAAATTATCTGAATGAGACGGAAATGTGTGGATGTTAGGACGGCTTGCCATAAGCATAACAAAACAGAGCGGAGAATATCGTCGATGTCAGACTATCATGAGAGAGTGACAACCAAAGGGGTCCCGTTACGAATAGAGATGTCACACCATACCATCGGTCCTACAAGTCGGGTTGTACGGTTGGTGACCCCAAAATGCCTTCCCTGGTCATCAGGTTTCATTTCGAAGTGCGACTCATCACTGAAGACAATTCTACTCCAGTCATTGAGATTCCAGACCGAAGACGTGGCTGGAGGTGCCCAAGACAACGGTGGGATATCATCTTGACAGTCGCTTGTTATTGTACCTGACAACCAGCAGTGATGGTGTGCAGTGCAATTTCTTTTCTACATCTACATCTACATCCGTACTCCGCAAGCCACCTGACGGTGTGTGGCGGAGGGTACCTTCAGTACCTCTATCGGTTCTCCCTTCTATTCCAGTCTCGTATTGTTCGTGGAAAGAAGGATTGTCGGTATGCCTCTGTGTGGGCTGTAATCTCTCTGATTTTATCCTCATGGTGTCTTCGCGAGATATACGTAGGAGGGAGCAATATACTGCTTGACTCTTCGGTGAAGATATGTTCTCGAAACTTTGACAAAAGCCCGTACCGAGCTACTGACCGTCTCTCCTGCAGAGTCTTCCACTGGAGTTTATCTATCATCTCCGTAACGCTTTCGCGATTACTAAATGATCCTGTAACGAAGCGCGCTGCTCTCCGTTGGCTCTTCTCTATGTCTTGTATCAACCCTATCTGGTACGGATCCCACACTGCTGAGCAGTATTCAAGCAGTGGGCGAACAAGCGTACTGTAACATACTTCCTTTGTTTTCGGATTGCATTTCCTTAGGATTCTTCCAATGAATCTCAGTCTGGCATCTGCTTTGATGATGATGATGTTTGGTTTGTGGGGCGCTCAACTGCGTGGTTATCAGCGCCCGTACAATTACCCAATCTTTGCTCAGTCCAATTTCGCCACTTTCCTGGATGATGATGAAATGATGAGGACAACACAAACACCCAGTCATCTCGAGGCAGGTGAAAATCCCCGACCCCGCCGGGAATCGAACCCGGGACCCCGTGTTCGGGAAGCGAGAACGCTACCGCGAGACCACGAGCGGCGGACACTGTGGCATCTGCTTTACCGACAATCAACATTATATGATCATTCCATTTTAAATCACTCCTAATGCGTACTCCCAGATAATTTATGGTATTAACTGCTTCCAGTTGCTGACCTGCTATTTTGTAGCTAAATGATAAAGGATCTATCTTTCTGTGTATTCGCAACACATTACACTTGTCTACATTGAGATTCAATTGCCATTCCCTGCACCAAGCGACAATTCGCTGCAGATCCTCCTGCATTTCAGTACAATTTTCCATTGTTACAACCTCTCAATACACCACAGCATCATCTGCAAAAAGCCTCAGTGAACTTCCGATGTCATCCAGCAGGTCATTTTTGTATGAGATCAAAACTATCCGGACACCTGGTCGAAAATGACTTAAGCTCGTGGCGCTCTCCATAGGTAACGCTGGAAATAAACATGGCCCACCGTTGATGTCAGCTACCACTCTCGCAGGCGTACGTTCAATCAGGTGCCGGAAGGTTTCTTGGGGAATGGCAGCCCATTCTTCAAGGAGTGCTGTACTGAGGAGAGGTATCGATGTCGGTCGGTGAGGCCTGGCACGAAGTCGGCTTTCCAAAACATCCTAAAGGTGTTCTATCGGATTCAAATCAGGACTCTGTGCAGGCCAGGCCATTATAGGCATGTTACTGTCGTGTAACCACTCCGCCACAGGCTGTGCATTATGGACAGGAGCTCGATCGTGTTTAAAGATGCAATCGCAATCCGTGTATTTCTCTTCAACAGTGGGAAGCAAGTAGGTGGTTAAAATATTAATGTAGGACTGTGTTGCGATAGCGCCACGCTAAACAACAAGGGGTGCAAACCCCTCCATGACAAACACGATCACATCATAAGATCACCGCATCCGAAATTTACTGTTGGAACTACACACGCTGGCAGATGACGTTCACCGGGCATTCGACATATCTACACACTGCCGACGGATCGCCACGGAGTGCACCGTGATTCGTCACTCCACACAACGTTTTTCCACTGTTCAATCGTCCAATGTTTACGCTCCTTACGCCAATCGCTCCAACAGCAGTCGCTCGAACATGAAATCCAAGTTTTCTCACCTCCTGCCTGTCATAGTACTTGCACTATATCCTGATGCAGTTTGAAATTTCTATGTGATCGTCTGGGTAGATGTCTACGTATTACACATTAATAACCCTCTTAAACTGTCGGTGGTCTCTGTGAGTCAGCCGGGCGGTGTGGCCGAGCGGTTCTAGGCGCTTCAGTCTGGAACCGCCCGACCGCTACGGTCGCAGGTTCGAATCCTGCCTCGGGCGTGGATGTGTGTGATGTCCTTAGTTAGGTTTAAGTAGTTCTTAGTTCTAGGGGACTGATGACCTCAGATGTTAAGTCCCATAGTGCTCAGAGCCATTTGAACCATCTGTCAGTCAACAGATGGGGTCGGCCTGTACGCTTTTGTGCTGTACGTGCCCCTTCAGGTTTCCTCTTCACTATCACATCGGAAACAGTGGAGCTAGGGATTTATGGGAGTGTGGAAATCTCGCTTACAGACATATGACACAAGTGACACCGTATCACCTGACCACATTCGAAGTCCGTGAGTTCCACGGAGCGCCCCATTCTGCTCTCTCACGAGACTACTGAGGTCGCTGGTATGGAGTACCTGGCAGCAGGTGGCAGCACAATGCACCTAACATGAAAAACGTATGTTTTTGGGGATGTCAGGATACTTTCGATCACATAGTGTAACACTACGCATTTGATTGCCATCCACGCCAGTCTTACTGCACAGGAGTATGTCTACGATGTTCTACACTCCATTTTGTTGCCCTTGATGGTAAGCCATCCAGAGTACACTTTTCAGCAGGATAACGCCCACCTGCAGGTTTCCTGATCCGTCCCCAACTGCAAACTTACGGAGCATTATTGACAGGGCCCTCCAACCAGCTGAGGATTTTGACGATGTAACGCGCCAGTACGCAAGAATTTGCCGTGATGTTCCTCAGTAGGACATTCAACAGTGCCAAGCCGAATAACTGCTTGCACACCAGCCAGACGTGGACCAACGCGTTATTGAGTTGCTCAATTTATGAAGCTCTCGGGCCGGCACACAGTTTTAATCTGCCACGAAGTTTGATGCGTGCAAATGTTCAACAGCTGACCGCCCAGAGGAGCCGAGGGGCTACCAACAGGGTCTCCTCAGCAAACGTTGCTGCGTGTGGTCTTCCGCAGCACGCGCCTGATTTATGCATCCATGCTAACTACTGATCATGGGCAACTGGCGTCCCCTGAGGGGCGACATGTGGTCTTTACAGAAGGATCACGTTTTATGCTCCGCCGAACAGATCCGGCCGCTGGCCTTTGGATCGTGAAACGTCTGAAAGCAAACAACCTGCAGCCAGGAGGGAGCGCTGCAGTCTGTGGAATGTTTTCGTCGCATTCCCTGCTCGGTGATCCTGGAACGCACAGTGGACCAACACAAGTAAGCATCTGTTAATGTGTCAGGTTTGGCGAGGAAGCGAAAGCAGTACGCACCCGTTGAGGTGATGGTTAAACATTTTATGTAACACATGATGGTTTATTTGAGTATGGTTGGCCTAGAGAAGCAGCCGAAATTGAATGGGCTGCTGCTCAAGAGACCAGGAGAGGACAGCGTCTAATCGGGTCGGAAGCTGCCAGCAGAACAGAACTGAAGGCGTGTCCGCTCCTAGCAGCTGACTGCGGCTCGTCCCCCACGTGACCGCGTCCAAGCCTCCCTATTGGTCAGCCAAGTTGAAGACGCGCGGTTCGGTAGCGTTAACTCGTCAGCAGCACGTGAGTTTAGCTGCTGATGGTTCAACACGTGACTTTGGAAGTGGTTCTGTCCGGTATAATGCAAAGTGACTTATGATCTTAAACTAGCAGCCAGCAGAAGGCACTGGCGAACATCAATTCAGATACAAATAACCAAATTTTTATAATATCACATCCACCAGTAACGGTCCCACTGTATACATCAACGCTACTGGCCATTAAAATAGCTACACCACGAAGATGACGTGCTACAGACGTGAAATTTAACCGACAGGAAGAAGATTCTGTGATATGCAAATGATAAGCTTTTCAGACCATCGCACGAGGTTGGCGCCGGTGGCGACGCCTACAACGTGCTGACATGAGGGAACTTTCCAACCGGTTTCTCACAGACAAACAGCTGTTGACCGGCGTTGCCTGGTGAAACGTTCTTGTGATGCCTCGTGTAAGGAGGAGAAATGCGTACCATCACGTTTCCGACTTTGATAAAGCTCGGACTGTAGCCTATCGCGATTGCGGTTTATCGTATCGCGACATTGCTGCTCGCGTTGGTCGAGATCCATTGACTGTTAACAGAATATGGAATCGGTGGGTTCAGGAGGGTAATACGGAACACCGTGCTGGATCCCAACGGTCTAGTATCACTAGCAGTCGAGATGACAGGCATCTTATCCGCGCGGCTGTAACGGATCGTGCAGCCAAGTCTCGATCCCTGAGTCAACAGATGGGGACATTTGGAAGACAACAACCATCTGCACGAACAGTTCGACGACGTTTACAGCAACACGGACTATCAGCTCGGAGACCACGGCTGCGGTTACCCTTGACGCTGCATCACAGCGCCTGCGAAGATGTACTGGACGATGAACCTGGGTCCACGAATGGCAAAACGTCATTTTTTCGCATGAATCCAGGTTCTGTTTACAGCATCACGAATGGTCGCATCCGTGTTTGCCGACAACGCGGTGAAGGCACATAGGAAGCGTGTATTCGTCATCGCCAAACTGGCCTGTCACCCGACGTGATGGTACGGGGAGCCATTGGTTACACGTCTCGGTCACCTCTTGTTCGCATTGACCGCACTTTGAACAGTGGACGTTACGTTGCAGATGTGTTACAACCCGTGGCTCTACCTTTCAATCGATCCCTGCAAAACCCTACATTTCAGCAGGATAATGCACGAACGCATGTTACAGGTCCTGTACGGGCCTTTCTGGATACAGAAAATGTTCGATTGCTCCCCTGACCAGCACATTCTCCAGATCTCTCACCAACTGGAAACGTCTGGTCAATGGTGGCCGAGCAACTAGCTCGTCACAATACGCCAGTCACTACTCTTGATGAGCTGTGGTATCGTGTTGAAGGTGCACAGGCAGCTATACTTGTACACGCCATCCAAGCTCTGTTTGACTCAATGCCCAGGCGTATCAAGGCCGTTAATACGGCCAGAGGTGGTTGTTGTGGGTACTGATTTCTCAGGATCTATGCACCCACATCGCGTGAAAATGTAATCACATGTCAGTTCTAGTGTAATATATTTGTCCAATGAATACCCGTATATCATCTGTATTTCTTCTTGGTGTTGCAATTTTAATGGCCAGTAGTGTATCTTTGGGGACCTGTCGGTACCTTCCATAACCTCGCCGACACTCTCCTTTCTCGTCTCGCAGTTGTCCACGCTTCTAAAGGTGGTTACTCAGGTGATGTGACTGGTCAGTGTGTCAGTACCTTGAACAAGGTCGTCACTGTGATTTCCTCGTCTCTTCCAATCCGGCAGAGAAGATAACATGCATTCTCTGGCTACATGTACACACACCTACATTCCATAGTAATTACGGTCGTGATTACGTTTCCCATTCCAGTCTGTTCTTTTTTTCTATATGTTTTCTTTTCTTTCATTTGTATGCACTGTTAGTTCATCAGTATCATCTTTTAATTCCTTGTGGATTACAAAACTGCTCATATAATTGCTAATTGTAAAAATTACTTGTCAAACTAGTTGGAAGCTTGGTTTTGAAAATCCTATTTTCTTTAATTAAAGTACTACAAGTCTTTACTGCACTACTGGTCACTAAAATTGATACACCAAGAAGAAATGCAGATGATGAACGGGTAGTCATTGGACAAATATATTATACTAGAACTGACATGTGATTACATTTTCACGCATTTTGGGTGCATAGATCCTGAGAAATCAGTACCCAGAACAACCACCTCTGGCCGTAATAACGGCCTTGATACGCCTGGGCATTGAAACAAACAGACCTTGGATGGCGTGTACAGGTACAGCTGCCCATGCAGCTTCAACAGGATACCTCAGTTCATCAAGAGTGGTGACTGGCGTATTGTGACGAGCCAGTTGCTCGGCCACCATTGACCAGACGTTTTCAATAGGTGAGAGATCTGGAGAATGTGCTGGCCAGGGCAGTAGTCGAACATTTTCTGTATCCAGAAAGTCCTGTATAGGACCTGCAACATGCCGTCGTGCATTATCCTGCTGAAATGTAGGGTTTCGCAGGGATCGAATGAGGGATAGAGCCACGGGTCGTAACACATCTTAAATGTAAGTGTCGTCGATGCGAACAAGAGGCGACCGAGACGTACCATCACGCCGGGAGATACACGCTTCCAATATGCTTTCACGGATGCGACCATCATGATGCTGTAAACAGAACCTGGATTCATCCGAAAAAATGACGTTTTGCCATTTGTGCACACAGGTTCGTCGTTGAGTACACCATCGCAGGCGCTCCTGTATGTGATGCAGCGTCATGGGTAACCGCAGCCGTGGTCTCCGAGCTGATACTCCGTACTGCTGCAAACGTCGTCGAACTGTTCGTGCAGATGGTTGTTGTCTTGCAAACGTCCCCATCCGTTGACTCAGGGATCGAAACGTGGCTGCACGATCCGTTACAACCGTGCGGATAAGATGCCTGTTTTCGCGCCTGCTAGTGATACGAGGCCGTTGGGATCCAGCACGGCGTTCCGTATTACCCTCCTGAACCCACCGATTCCATATTCTGCTAACTGTCATTGGATCTCGACCAACGCGAGCAGCAATGTCGCGATTCGATAAACCACAATCGCAATAGGCTACAATCCGACTTTTATCACAGTGGGAAACGTGATGGTATTTATCAAAGTGGGAAACGTGATGGTACGCATTTCTCCTCCTTACACAAGTTATTACAACAACGTTTCATCAGGCAACGCCGGTCAACTGCTGTTTGTGTATGAGAATTGGGTTGCAAACTTTCCTCATGTCAGCACGTTTTAGGTATCGCCAGCGGCGCCAACCTTGTGTGAATGCTCTGAAAAGGTAATGATTTGCATATCACAGCATCTTCTTCCTGTCGGTTAAATTTCGCGTCTGTAGCACGTCATCTTCGTGGTGTAGCAATTTTAATGGCCTGTAGTGTACTATCTGCAGGCTTATTACTAAGCAACTATGGGAGAAACAGAACCTGGATACATTGCAAGTCGCCTATCTATCGACTCCCAGGTACAAGAAAAATTTGAATTTTATTGTCTGAAATAAGTAGTGGTCGAATTTAAAAATTTAAAACGCTGATGTAATGTATTCATCAACAGGTAATATGACATCTGTTAAAGGCATAGCACAGTAATACATACAAGTATTACAGACTGCGTATATGTGTTGAGGTAGCATAATTCACTGCGCGCAAATACTCAGATTATATTCGTCCAGTATGTGTATGTGAGTTTGAGAGGACCTAGTGACTTGTAACAAACTTTAAACTTAATCGGTAACTAAAACCTTTTCTGTTTTCTCATTGTCACACTTACCTTCCGTCAAATATTTTAGACATTAACTCATTTATAAAATAATCTGAATTTTGAAGCTATTTTATACATAGGAATCGCACTCTTTAAAGAGTCGGAGGTTTAAAAGTTAATTATTTCTTCTGCCTTCCACCCAGTAACTGTGCCCATGTACCATACAGATAAGTACCCATCAACTGGTTGTGTGAATACATTATTAATTTGCATTATTTATTTCCTGATTTATTCGATACTCACTGTCTGATGAAAGAAGAGAAGCAGCCAGAACACATGGTCTCATCTCAATGTCATTTCGTACACAGCGGTTACGTAAATAGTCATAGAGTTACAATTTTCTGTGACTGGCAGAACTGCAATCAGAGTGCATTAGTGTAGTTCGTGTTTCGCGATCTTACCAGGCTTGATAGGACACATAGGGTGTCTCATTTGTCTTGAACACACTAAATAACTGTTTGTCCAGATGCAAATTACAAAATGTTTCAAGCAAATGTTCCTTAGCCGTGAGTGAGACATCAATCAACATGATTGCCTTCGTTGTAGCTCTGTTCTTTACAAAGATATGAAAAGCGGTATGACTTTTTTTAAATGGCACCCTGTATTTTTTTTATTCGGGAATTCATTTCCTGTGCTAAAGACCTATTCAAAAATGTATCAGTGTGTACCATTCACTGAAACACAACGCTATTAATTACATAATACAACACTGACTTTGAGGTCGGGATCACAAACTGGTCCACTTACTGGAGTTGTCAGAAAATAAATGAAAACCAAGTAAAAACATAACACAAAATTGACTTGACTCTCCTGTACCATTGCCCAGGCGTAGAACATTCAAAAGTGCTCGAAGTGGTGACCCTGGACACCGATACACTGGTGCACTCGTTGAATGAAAGAATTATTTACTGCTACTAGTGTTGCCTGCTGAAGAGAATTACAAGAAAGCACAATACGTACCTGCAGGTCCTCTGAAGTTGTTGGAATATCGCGATAGACAACGTCTTTAATGCACCCCCAAAGAAAAAAGTCCAGAGGACTTCCTAACATCCTGTTTGGTGAGGCTGTTTCCCTCTAATTTTGTACCTGTTGGCACGCAGCATCTCACGATCCTGTTATGGCTGCACTAGTCTTCTTAACTGGTGAGCCAAGCTTAGCACAAGCGTCAGTCTGACGGATCTCCATCGATAGTGTCACGTGCTCTTAACACCCTGAGAAACTGACGACAGATCTGGACCCTATTCAAGGACATTGGAACAAAACCTGATGATCAGGAACGTCCGTCTCTCAGTCAGATGCCACGTATGAAAATTTATTTCGCTGACAGAGGCCAAACCGAGCACCTCAGAGTGGTCATTCAGCAGATTTCTACATTTGCATCTATGCTTCAAGAGCGGAGTGCGGTTCGTCTATCAGTGTCATTTCCTTCTCTTTTAGGAACTTATGCGCTCTCCTCCCTTGCACCATGTGCCATTGGACTTGGCCGAGATTATCCGTGACGCTTTCGAGCTTGTAAAGGAAACTGTGACAAAATGTGCTACTTTTCTTCGCATCTTCTCTGTTTCCGATGTCTGGTGAAGTTTTGTTTATTAATATCTTACTTAATTTTGTATTAGTTATACGTTTTTCTAATGCTGCACAAAAAAAAAGATTTCAAATGGATCTAAACAGAGCCCGCCTCCACGTGGCGGGACACGGGCGACGGTGTGAGTGGGGACGGGAGCCGGTGTGGTGTTACTTTCAGTCACTGCCGACCCCGGACCCAGTCACAGCGGCTAAGTGGCAATATACGACCCACCATAAGAAATTAGACGGTGGGTCATAAAATATAAGCAGCTAGTGAAAAAAAAAAGTCTGGTGAAGTCGGTCGCATGGTCTGAACGGCTGAGAGACACGGAATGGCAGGTTCGACTGCCCAATTGCAAAGATTGTCCCTAACCTTCGAGCACGTAGTCACCTTTCCTACTCAAAGTATGAGAGTTGTGTAAGTGTATGTGAAGGTGACATAATTTTTCTGTCTGTTCATGCGCAATACGATAGACTTGTTTATGCTGAGAGTCAGTAGTACCTACACCAAGTGTTGGTCCTCTGGGGTTATTGTTGCAATTTTCTAATAGTTTCAACCTTTGGGAGTCCTTCATATACCGTATTTGATCAGAAGTATGCAGACACATATTAGCGACTTTATTACGGGATGTGTCCACTCTTCGCCTTACGGCTTGAATTCGAGTAGGGACCCAGTGAGGTGCCCATATGTATGCGCAGGAATGGCAGCCCATTCTTCCTCAAGAGTCGAAACCAGAGAAGATCATTTTCTAGGACGCTGGAGTCTGGAGCAAAATTGACTTTCTGTCTCGTACCAAAAGTGTTCCAGTGGGCTCAAGTCTTGAGCAGGCCAATCGAATCCAAGAAAGTTATTGTCCACGAATCATTGCCCGACAGATTATGTATTTATTTTCACATGAACATTACACAATTCGTCATAAATAATAGGTGCATAACATATAGACGAACGGAAATTGTACGAACATGGTAATATACGGACAAAAAAATAGAAACTTTAAAAAAAGGAATGCAAATGTACATGCAAGTGATACAGTTTTATAACGACTGACAGACCAACAGGGACTGTACAACAAAGTAAAATTTCGATAAAAAAGACTTTTGAAATTAAAAAATGAATACATATATGTCACAAACACAGCTTACAGTTTTCCAGCTAATCAGTGCAGTAGGCGTCAGGTCATAGAATCCTTGCAGAGACTCTGCAGAGCGGGAATTTGGACATTTGAAGGCCGTTTTCTAAGGCTTCACACTTTCAAGATTAAAGATTTTCTGCCATTACCCACTGAAACACTGATTTGCTGCATATTCTTTGTCCTGTGCGGTTTCTGTTAGAGTTGCGCTATACCATTCTAGTCTGGTCGAAACCGCCGACTTTGACTGTCGGATCTAGTGTGACGTTACAGCTTCTGACTTCTTGTCTCCACTGCGATCGCCAATGCCCACGCGTAGTAAATTTCTGAAGTTTTTTTTTCCTTTTCCTCACTGGAGAATTTCTTGACTTCAGTCTTAATTCCGTGTGTTCGTTCATAAGATGGGCAGAATCGGCACGAATGTGCAACGCTGTCTTATTAACATTTTAGAAGCTGCTTTATGACGGGCTGCATTGCCATGTTGATCGGTCGTCGGCCCCGAACTGTTCCTCTATCGTACGAAATCTACGGCGTTCGTCATTCAGAGTTTATAAATTAAATAAATAAAAAAATAAAATATAATACTAATTATTGTATATGTATGATACTGACTGGCTGTAATTAATATTTGCTTATCTAGAACGTGGACGTTTAATTATTTGGTATCAGACGGTTGACAATGGCTTTTTCGTAAATGCAATGATATTCCTAGTTGAACGTGAAATGTGACTCAAATAATCGGACTTCGTATTTAAATCGTTTCCAAAGACTGCTGCGGTAGGTGCGGACTCAAAATCTCAATATTAGAATAATTTGCCAGCCATGTCAATACGTCGTACAGAGGTGACTGTCTACTAAACATAAAAAAGTTTACACAGTTAGTTAAATCAGATATATTCAACGAATAAGCCTACAGTTAAATAATTCAACTTACTTTCATAAATATAGAATCTTTACAGAGTCGGCTGCCTAGTGAGATTGCAACTCGCAGTGTTCTTATATAACATCAAACATGGCGGTGTGCCAGTTAATAAAACATACGTGCTTCCCGCACCAGCTATTGCACAAGACCTACTTCTTCCTAATGAAATATAAGAGTCGTAATTGTATTTTGTTTTATCAGCGGCATAGCGCTGCAGTTCTGTGCCATAGGCTTTATTTATTTGTCAGAGATTAATTATTTAATTAAGATTTCGCGTTTCCGAGGAAACGGCATGCAAATGTGCCTTTATAAGTTTTCTTGAGTGCGGTAAAGGTATCACACTCTAACCCCGATGAACACCCGCATACCGCAGCGCCACCTTATCCGTATTTCCCCGTCGCACTTCTCGTAATGTCAGGTGACGTTTTCCGGGCACTAGCCAAATCCAAACCCTGCTATTGGATTGCTATAGGGTACAGCGTGATTCATCACTCCAAATCACTTGTTACACCACCCTTAAGCGTCGCCTCTGAAGATTTGCTCGGCCATTGTAACCCCATATTTTTACTCCCTATATTCAGTGCTTGTGTTAGTTGGACTCTTGGTAGCATTTTTCAACACTGGAGCGATTCCTTCCACTGATTTCACCTGATATTTTTTTCCAGCTACCGTCCCCAATGCTCGACGGTGCGTTAGGTCTGTCCGATCTTAGTTTACCAGCTGTTGTTTCTTCGCGTTTCCATTTCACATGTCCACCACCAACAGTCGACCTGGTCAGCGTTAGAAGGTTTGAATGGATTTGTTACTCAGGTGACATCCACGTACGAGGTCACGGATCTCTCATGACTGACCCTTCCTGGTGTTCCTGCTTCCCCGCTGACTACACAATACTACTCGCCTTCTTTTGTACTCGCGCTTCAGCCAGTACAAATCTAGTGGTCAATTCCGCATTACGTGCAGGGGACCGGAAACTTTTGACCGGATACTGTAGATTAGAACAAAATGTGGAGATGAGAAATTGGGCAGCACTGTCTCTTCTACCCTGCCAACGCCTTGCCGCAGTGGTTCCCGTCAGATCACCGAAGTTAAGCGCTCTCGGGCTGGGCTAGCACTCGGATGGGTGACCACCCGGTCTGCCGAGAGCTGTTGGCAAGCAGAGTGCACTCAGCCCTTGTGAGGCAAACTGAGGAGCTACTTGTCTGAGAAGTAGCGGCTCAGGTCTGGGAAACTGACATACGGCCGGGAGAGCGGTGTGCTGACCACATGCCCTTCCATATCCGCATCCAGTGACGCCTGTGGGCTGAGGAGGACACGGCGGCCGGTCGGTGCCGTTGGGCCTCATGGCCTGTACGGGAGGAGTTTGTAGTTTTAGTTTTAGTCTCTTCTCCCCTGACAAGCAAATGCGACTGATGGAACTTTTGTTTCTCTGCAAGATGTCGTGCCGAGAACCTCAGAATTGAAGAGCGTATTTCCAAAGTGGCTTACATCTGTAAAATAAGGAACTTCAGAAAACAGTTTTTTTAATTAGGCACTTAATATTTAATAAGCATGTGTGAAATTAAGCAAAATGGTTCAAATGGTTCTGAGCACTATGGGACTTAACATCTGTGGTCATCAGTCCCCTAGAACTTAGAACTACTTAAACCTAACTAACCGAAGGACAGCACACAACACCCAGTCATCACGAGGCAGAGAAAATCCCTGACCCCGCTGAAATTAAGCACCCGATTTTATAACCTACGTGTTATAATGTAATAAAAAATAAAGTGTGTGGATTTTTACATATATTTAATTAATGAGATTATTTTTTCGGCACTCGGACAAGAACAGTAAGCTGGGCTATGCATGTAAACGGGTAAAGAATCCTTTTATATTAGTTTCACATAAATGAAATAGTCTTCCTCTAGTGGTATTCTTATACTTACAAATTTATAATATTATGTCCGATCGCTGTATATACCTACAAAATCTTGACCGTGTCCATGTTGCGTTAATCGGATCTTCGTAAATTTTCCGAAGTACATAGGTGGGCTTGAGTTCTTACTACATTACTACTTGAAATAATAACTCATACAATCTATCACTTAATAAAATAATACTATATTCTTCTGTTCGATGCACATAAAAAATACATACTCCTCACTGATCCACGTAGCCCAAAATGGCGGTCTACATCTACGTGCTAAGATAACGTGCGTCTACTCTCACTTACTAACAGAGAGCAAGTCCTTCCTCTAACTGAGAAACAGGAAACACATCTTATGTTTTTTAACAACTGAAAATCAAAAATACATGACGGTAGGCGCAGACTCTACGCTGGGCTACCGCTTCACCATTTCTCTTTGCCTTTAAGGAAAATGAAAACATAAAAGTAAGAAATGCAAAAGGTACATCACATTGTGAATGATGGAAACTGTGTTACGAAAATCCTTGATGTTTGCAAGTGGAGGAATTGCTTTCGTGTCTCGAGGAGTTAATAGTCCTCTGTTTCAATCACGTCCACTCTAAATAATAAACAGTACTTACAATAATTACGAAATGCAATATTTTGATCATACCATAATATTATTTAATATTTTTCTTCGTTATAATGTGATGAAGAATATTGTATTTCGTAATTATTATAAGTAATGTTTATTATTTAAAGTGAAAGTGATTGAAACAGAAGAGTATTAATTTTATAGGCACCAAAATCTCCCATTTGATTTAACCAACTATTCGCTAATCAACATCACAGGAATACGTCTTTTATTGCTTCTGTGAAGAAAAAAAAGTTCAAATGTGTGTAAATTCCTAAGGGGCCAAACTGCTGAGGTCATCGGTTCCTATACTTACACACTACTTAAATAACTTATGCTAAGAACAACACACACACACACACACACACACACACACACACACCCATGGCCGAGGGAAGACGAACCTCCGCCGGGGGCCGCACAATCCGGTACGTGGCGCCTCAAACCGCGTGGCCATTCAGCGCGGATTCAGTATTGATTTGCGGACGTTTTATCTACACAGTAACCCATTTTAATACAACAGTGATAAATCATAGGAACACTGATTTCATGCTTTGATTAGCATCTTCAAAACTGAACACATTGTTATAGAAAGGCATACCGAGGTGACCCGGTCCTACGCGTCTTTTGGAGGGCAAGTTTTGCACATAACTTATTTCTTCTGGTTATATCTTATTCCCCAAAGATAATTCTCGCACATTCACCACTTTATCCATCTTTTCTATAGACTATCCTTGCACATATCTACAAGAATTAAATATACCTGCTCACATTGAACTTCATTTCACTCCGTAATAGAACTTCATTTCACTCCATAATAAGTACCTGCATGTTAGTGATTTTGAAGCCCATTAGCGACATATTCCACATGACTTGAAGCAGCACCTGTTGGCCAGGTGGACGAAAGTCAGATCTGAAATAGAGGAGGGAATCAATGTCGTCACTTTGGAAATAAACACACTTTTCTATCATACTTGTAGACGGGATTTGCATAATTTTGTTAACAGGATTTTGTTAGCGTGACAGAAGAGACGTATGAGAATGTAATACACTACTGGCCATTAAAATTGCTACACCACGAAGATGACGGGGTACAGACGCCAAATTTAACCGACTGGATGAAGATGCTGTGATATGCAAATTATTAGCTTTTCAGAGCATTCACACAAGGTTGGCGCCGGTGACGACACCTACAACGTGCTGACATGAGGAAAGTTTCCAACCGATTTCTCATACACAAACAGCAGTTGACCGGCGTTGCCTGGTGAAACGTTGTTGTGATGCCTCGTGTAAGGAGGAGAAATGTGTACCATCACGGTTCCGACTTTGATACAGGTCGGATTGTAGCCTATCGCTATTGCGGTTTATCGTGTCGCGACATTGCTGCTCGCGTTGGTCGAGATCCAATGACTGTTAGCAGAATGTGGAATCGGTGGGTTCAGGAGGGTAATACGGAACGCCGCGCTGGATCCAAACGGCCTCGTATCACTAGCAATCGAGATGACAGGCATCTTATCCGCACGGCTGTAACGGATCGTGCAGCCACGTCTCGATCCCTGAGTCAACAGATGGGGACGTTTGCAACACAACAACCATCTGCACGAACAGTTCAACGACGTTTGCAGCAGCATGGACTACCAGCTCAGAGACCGTGGCTGCGGTTGCCCTTGACGTTGCATCACAGAGGGGAGCGCCTGCGATGGTGTACTCGACGACGAACGTGGGCGCACGAATGGCAAAACGCCATTTTTTCGGATGAATCGTGGTTCTGTTTACAGCATCATGATGGTCCCATCCGTATGTGGCTACATCGCGGTGAACGCACATTGGAAGCGTGTATTCGTCATCGACATACTGGCGTATCACCCACCGTGATGGTACGGGGTGCCATTGGTTACACGTCTCGGTCACCTCTTGTTCGCATTGACCGCACTTTGAACAGTGGACGTTACGTTTCAGATGTGTTACGACCCGTGGCTCTATCCTTCATTCGCCCGCATCTCGTGGTCGTGCGGTAGCGTTCTCGCTTCCCACGCCCGGGTTCCCGGGTTCGATTCCCGGCGGGGGTCAGGGATTTTCTCTGCCTCGTGATGGCTGGGTGTTGTGTGCTGTCCTTAGGTTAGTTAGGTTTAAGCAGTTCTAAGTTCTATGGGACTGATGATCATAGATGTTAAGTCCCATAGTGCTCACAGCCATTTGAACCATTTTTATCCTTCATTCGATCCCTGCAAAATCCTACATTTCAGCAGGATAATGCACGACCGCATGTTGCAGGTCCTGTACGGGCCTTTCTGGATACAGAAAATGTTCGACTGCTGTCCTGGCCAGCACATTCTCCAGATCTCTCACCAATTGAAAACGTATGGTCAATGGTGGCCGAACAACTGGCTCGTCACAGTACGCCAGTCACTACTCTTGATGAACTGTGGTGTCGTGTTTAACCTGCATGGGCAGCTGTACCTTTGCACGCCATCCAAGCTCTGTATGACTCAATGCCCAGGCGTATCAAGGCCGTTATTACGGCCAGAGGTGGTTGTTTTGGGTACTCATTTCTCGGGATCTATGCACCCAAATTGCGTGAAAATGTAATCACATGTCAGGTCTATTAAAATATATTTGTCCAATGAATACCCGTTTATCATCTGCATTTCTTCTTGGTGTAGCAATTTTAATGGCCAGTAGTGTAGATGTATTAGCCTTTTTTTTTTAAATGAATGATGATAGGAAGGTTTGTAAATACACTCTTCAATTGAGAGCCACTGCCGTATCGTGATTTCGAGATCTCTTCTACGTGTGAACTTATTTCTGTGGTAACAGCGGCCCCTACCGTAATGCCTTTGTGTGGAGGAGTCCCCCCTATCCATTTCTGAATAACACTTGGGCTGTTCTTCACCATCGAACCATAGTTAATGAACAATAAGTCGCAATGTACTACTGCCTTGTAATTTTCTTTCTTTACTTATTTTCCTCTGTATACAACAAACTGTCTGTCGAAGACTGCGAGCCAGTTACCTGCTGCGTTTATCTATTTTTCTATAAAAGCAGCAGAATGTCACAGTCTGAACTGCGGTGTTGTGGTTGCAGCTGGTCACGGATCGTAACAAGGACGAAAGCCTGCCCGGCAATCTTCTGCTTAGTGTAACCGATCGCCTTTGTCCAGGGCGGAGGGAAATTGCAACTCTCGGCGCGATTATACGTTTAATATTCTTGCGTTCACCGTGCGTCTAGAACTTCCAAGACACTCCCCACTTCCCTTCACTGCAGCCTGATCTAGATACGTGCAGTCAGCAGCTAAATGTCGGGTTAGCAGACGTGAATGTCAGGTGCGGTCCCAAGCACAGTAACTTTTTACGGGAAGCCGTCCTTTCTAATCACAAGTACGACCACTTCGTACTTCAGTAGAAGGACTTACTTGCAATAGGAATTATACGCAGCGTTTTACAATTCCTACTGCGGGCTTCTGGGGGCTGTAGAGGGCATGTAGCAGGTAAAGTTTTGATAAGGAGCCCAAGAAGCTAACTGTAAAGAGACCATGGGTAACAGAGGAAATATTTCAGTTGATCAGCGAAAGAAGGAAGTACAAAAACGTTCAAGGTAGTTCAGGAATGCGGAAATACAAGTCACTAGGAATGAAATAAATAGCAAGAGTAGGAAACCTAAGGCGAAAAGGTTGAGTGAAAAATGTGAAGAAATGGAAAAAGAAATTATTGCCGGTAGGACTCACTTAGCATATAGGAAAGTCAAAACGACCTTCGGTGGATCTAAAAGCAAGGGCGGTAACATTAAGGAGGGAGTGGGAATACTGATGTCAAATGCAGAGATCGGATAGGTGGAAAGAGTACATTGAAGGCCACTATGAGGGGGGGGGGGGGGGGGAATTGTCTGAGGACGTGGCAGAAGGAGGAACAGGAGTCGATACAAAAGATGATACAGGATTAGAATCAGAATTCGAAACATCTCTGGAAGACTATAAAGCAGAACGGGAAGCTAACATACCATCAAAATTTCTCAAATCATTGGGGGTAAGTGGCAACAAAACGACTATTCACGTTGATGTATAGAATGTATGAGTCTGGCTGCATACCATCTGACATTCGGATAAGTATTACCAACATAATTCCGAAGATTACAAGATCCGACAAGTGCGACAACTATCAGCTTAAAAACTCAGGACCAGAGGGGTAATTATGACGTTGCGGTTGATACTGGAAGACTAAAGAAGAATCAAGATACATTCATAGGTTTCTCGATGTTGAAAAAGAGTTCGACATTGTAAAATTGTTGCAAGATGTTCGAAATTCTGAGAAAAGCAGGAGTAAACTGTAGAGAAAGATAGGTAAGATGGGACTGATAAGAGTGGAAGACCAAGTATGAGGTGCTGGGATTAAAACAGATGTAAGACAGGAATGTAGTCTTTCCCCCTACTGTTTAATATGTACATCGAAGAATCAATGACGGAAATAAAAGGAAGGTTCAACAAAGGAAATAAAATTCAACGTCGAAGGATATCAATGTTAAGATTCGATGATGTCTTTTCTGTTCTGACTGAAAGTGAAGAAGAATTATAGAATCTGCTGAACAGAAGGAACAGTCTGATGAGTACAAAATATGGATTGAGAGTAAATCGACGAAAGATGAAAGTAATGAGAAGTAGCAGAAACGAGAACAGCGAGAAAATAAACATGAGGGTTGGTGATCACGGAGTAGATGAAGTTAAGGAATTCTGCTACTTAGGCAGTAAAATAACCAATGGCGGGCGGAGCAAGGAGGACATCAAAAGCAGACTAGCAGTGGCAAAAAGGGCATTCCTGGCCAAACAGGGACATCAATTTGAGGAAGAAATTTCTGAGAATCTAAGTTTGGAGCACAGCATTGTATGGTAGTGAAACATGGACTTTGAGAAAACCGGAACAGAGCAGAACTGCAGAATTTGAGATGTGGTGCTACAGGCGAATGTCGAAAATTAGGTGGACACATACGGTAAGGAATGAGGAAGTTCTGCACAGAATCGGTGAGGAAAGGTATATACGGAATACAATGACAAGAAGAAGGGACATGATGGTAGAGCATCAGTTAAGACGTCAAGGAATAACTTCCCTGGTACTAGATGGAGCTGTAAAGGCTTAAAACCTGTAGAGGAAGATGGAGCCGCCATCCGTTCACATCTATTGACACTTGGTTTAAATCTTCATGGAGGCCATCCCTCCAACGCTTCTTGGGTCTCCATGGCCGTCTCTTTCCTGTAGGTGTGAAATCCAGGAACTTCCGAGGCCATCAGTGATCCTCCATCCAGGCCACATGGCTGGGCCAAAAGCTCTTGGTTGTGTCTGATCCTCCATTCCCGTGTATCTGCATCTGGAACCGGACCGAAGATCTTCCGAAGCACTTTTATCTCAAAAACGAGGAGCTTATGGAAGTCCTATTTCCGGATACTCCATGTCTCACAGCCCTAGAGAACAACAGGCTGGATCAGCGTTTTGTACAGTCGAATCTTGAACTGTCTGGAGAGATATCTGGACCGAAGCAGTTGTGCTAGGCTGTGGTAAGATCGGTTTCCTGCTTGTATTCTGGCATTGATCTTTGTTTCACATGACGAGTTCTCAGTGAAAAGTGCCCCTAGGTATTTGAATTGTTGCACTCTCTTGTAGGACTGGTCCCCAACCTGCAGTGATTGTAGTTGATCAGCAGTCTGACAATGACCACGCGTCATAACGAGGTACTCTGTCTTGGCTTCGTTTATGTTTAGCCCAAATTTGCTGGCAGCCTCATTTAGTGCTTTGGTCATTTGCTCCAACTCCAATTAATTGAGGGCGTTGGTTGCAAGTGCTACTCTGCGATGAAGATGTTGGCGGGCCACATCAAACGAATCAGAAGAGTGATGACTCAAAAAAAAGAAAAGAGCCTATTGCTGGAGAAGTGCCATTTGGACGTAAAATAAGTTTGAATATGAGACCACTTTCAAATCTCGCGCTTTATGGCACACACACTGCTCTGTTTTGCTGCTGCCTTTGTCCTGTAGTTTTTGCAGGGTCGGCAGGGTTACAAACGGATTTTGCATGGTTAATTTGAAGGGGTGGCCGGATGCCCTTCCTGCCACCACCCCATACCCCCCCCCCCCCCCACCCCCGAGATGGAATCAGTTTACCCCAGCTGTCTGTCTCTAGTGTAAATGACGAAACAGTGCGTACTTGTTTCGCGTCGTGTAAATGAGGCGGGGCGTGGGGACCAGCCCGGTATTCACCTAGTGGGATGTGGAAAACCGCCTAAAAACCACATCCAGGCTGGCCAGTACATTGGCCCTTCGTCGGTAATTCGCCAGGCGGATTCGATGCGGGGCCGGCGCGCCTACCCGAGTCCAGGAAGCAGCGCATTAGCGCTCTCGTCTAACCTGTACAGTCTTCTTGGTGCGGGTGTTACAGTATTTGAGTTGTTATATATCGGAAACAAACTACTGGACTCCCAGGAGAGGTTCCATTTGGTGACTGCAGCAACGAAAGTCTCTTGGAGGGAAGTCGGCATGGAGGTTGTAGTGTTCAATCGCGACGCAATTTCTGTGTTGCTGCGTAAATGTGAGGGTGCGAGGGTTAGAGTAAACGGATATATGTGCATAGGAAAAAAAACTGCATTCCCAGACACGTTAATCTCTCGGAGAGAATTTGGGGCCGGGCTGTTGTGGCCGTGCGGTTCTAGGCGCTTCAGTCTGGAACCGCGTGACCGCTACGGTCGCAGGTTCGAATACTGCCTCGGGCATGGATGTGTGTGATGTCCTTAGGTTAGCTAGGTTTAAGTAGTTCTAAGTGCTAGGGGACTGATGACCTCAGGTGTTAAGTCCCATAGTGCTCAGAGCCATTTTTAGAGAATTCGGCATGGAGCCTGTTGTGTTCTATTGCGACGCAATTTCTGTGTTGCAGACACAATAAGCTCTGACCTATGTGTTTCGAACACTCGACTGCGTGACGAAGGAGGTCCTCTTCAATGTCTAGAGTGTGGCGCGTACGTATAGCACCACGGTCAGTTGCGAACATACCGATTTCTCGTAGGCGTTGCTGCAGTCTGACGAAAATGGAATGTGACGTCGTAACTGCACATCGACTAATGAAAGCGCCCTCTTCTCGGTTTGCGTAAGTACCGCAAAAGAAAAAGGAAGAGACTGCGTTTAATATTCCGTCGACGTCGACGTCATTAGAGATCAAGCACAAGCTCGGATTATGTCAAGGAGGGGGAACGCAATCGACCAGGCACTGTCAAAGGAATCCCGTTCCGGCATATGCCAGGAGCGATTTAGGCAAATCACGGGAAACCAAACTCAGGACGACCGGACGTGGGTTTAAATCGTCGTCCTCCCGAATGTGAGTGTAGTGTGGTGAGCACTGGGCCATCTCGCTCGATGCGTAACGTGAAGCTAGAGATTTCAGAGCGATGCAATCTCCAGACTTATTTTGTATCCCGACGGTATATTTCCGGAAACCAGTATTCTGGAAGTATAGAGTTCGCCCAGCATACGGTGGCCGATGGGCAGTGGCCGAATTTCGTCCAAAGCTCTTGGCGAGTTCAGTCGTTTGTTCAGTAACGGAGGCCCAAAGTATGTGCCACCACTTGGAAGGTCGGCGATGGCAGAATCGAGACGCACGCTCTGCGGTCTTCTTGAAACGATTTTACGGGAAGTATTCAGTTACGTAAAAAATAAGACAACAAGTGTCTGACACAGTTGTTAGATTGATTACTGCTGCTACAGTGGCAGGTTATCAGTATTCAAGTGAGTTTAAACGTGGTGTTACAGTCGGCGCACGAGGTATGCGACACAGCACTTCCGAGGCAGTTCTAGGCGCTGCAGTCTGGAGCCGAGCGACCACTACGGTCGCAGGCTAGAATCCTGCCTCGGGCATGGATATGTGTGATGTCCTTAGGTTAGTTAGGCTTCATTAGTTCTAAGTTCTAGGCGACTGACGACCTCAGAAGTTAAGTCGCATAGTGGCTCAGAGCAATTTGAACCATTTTTTACGAGGGCAGTTCAATAAGTAATGCAACACTTTTTTTTCTCGGCCAATTTTGGTTGAAAAAACCGGGAATTTCTTGTGGAATATTTTCAAACATTCCCGTTTCGTCTCGTATAGTTTCATTGACTTCCGACAGGTGGCAGCGCTGTACGGAGCTGTTAAAATGGCGTCTGTAACGGATGTGCGTTGCAAACAACGGGCAGTGATCGAGTTTCTTTTGGCGGAAAACCAGGGCATCTCAGATATTCGTAGGCGCTTGCAGAATGTCTACGGTGATCTGGCAGTGGACAAAAGCACGGTGAGTCGTTGGGCAAAGCGTGTGTCATCATCGCTGCAAGGTCAAGCAAGACTGTCTGATCTCCCGCGTGCGGGCCGGCCGTGCACAGCTGTGACTCCTGCAATGGCGGAGCGTGCGAACACACTCGTTCGAGATGATCGACGGATCACCGTCAAACAACACAGTGCTCAACGTGACATCTCTGCTGGTAGTGCTGTCACAATTGTTCACCAGTTGGGATATTCAAAGGTTTGTTCCCGCTGCGTCCCTCGTTGTCTAACCGAACACCATAAAGAGCAAAGGAGAACCATCAGTGCGGAATTGCTTGCTCGTCATGTGGCTGAGGGTGACAATTTCTTGTCAAAGATTGTTACAGGCGATGAAACATGGGTTCATCACTTCGAACCTGAAACAAAACGGCAATCAATGGAGTGGCGCCACACCCACTCCCCTACCGAGAAAAAGTTTAAAGCCATACCCTCAGCCGGTAAAGTCACGGTTACAGTCTTCTGGGACGCTGAAGGGGTTATTCTGTTCGATGTCCTTCCCCATAGTCAAACGATCAACTCTGAAGTGTATTGTGCTACTCTTCAGAAATTGAAGAAACGACTTCAGCGTGTTCGTAGGCACAAAAATCTGAACGAACTTCTCCTTCTTCATGACAACGCAAGACCTCACACAAGTCTTCGCACCCGAGAGGAGCTCACAAAACTTCCTCGTGCACCCTACAGCCCCGATCTCGCACCGTCGGATTTCCACATGTTTGGCCCAATGAAGGACGCAATCCGTGGGAGGCACTACGCGGATGATGAAGAAGTTATTGATGCAGTACGACGTTGGCTCCGACATCGACCAGTGGAATGGTACCGTGCAGGCATACAGGCCCTCATTTCAAGGTGGCGTAAGGCCGTAGCATTGAATGGAGATTACGTTGAAAAATAGTGTTTTGTAGCTAAAAGATTAGGGAATAACCTGGTGTATTTCAATGCTGAATAAAACAACCCCTGTTTCAGAAAAAAAAAAGTGTTGCATTACTTATTGAACTGCCCTCGTATATCCGAGGCAGCTATGAAGAGGAGATTATCCAGTACGACCATTTCACGAGTGTGCCATCAATATCAGGGATCTGGTCAAACATCAGATCTGACATCGGTGCGGCTGGAAAAAGATCCTGCAAGAACGGGACCGACGACGACTGAAGAGAATCGTTCAACGTGACAGAAGTGCAACGCTTCTGCAAATTGCTGCAGATTTCAGTGAAGGGCCATCAGCAAGTGTCAGAGTGTGAACCATTCAACAAAACATCATCGATATGGGGTTTCAGAGCCGAAGGCCCACTCGGGTACCCCTTAATGACTGCAAGACACAAAGCTTTACTCCTCGCCTGGGCCCATGAACACCGACATTGGATGGTTGATGACTGTAAAAAGATGTTGCCTGGTCGGAGGAGTCTCGTTTCATATTGAATCGAGTGGGTGGACATGTACGGGTATGGAATCCATGGACCCAGCATGTCAGCTGAGAACTTTTCAAGCTGGTGGATGCTCTGTAGTGGTGTGGGGCGTGTGCAGTTGGAAGTGATATGGGACGCTTGATACCTCTAGATACGACTCTGACAGGTGACAAGAACGTAAGCATCCTACCTGATCACCTGCAGCCATTCATGTCCATTGCGCATCCCGAGAGACTTGGGCAGTTCCAGCAGGACAATGCGACATCCGATACGTCCAGAATTGCCACAGAGTGGTCCCAGGAACACTCTTCCGAGTTTAAACACTTTTGCTGGCTATAAACTCCCCAGACATGAACATTCTTGAACGTATCTGGGATGCCTTGGAAGCGCTATTCCGAAGAGATCTCCACTCCCTCGTACTCTTATTGGTTTATGGACAGCTGTGCAGGATTCGTGGTGTCAGAACCTCCAGCACCATTTCAGACATTAGTCGAGTCCATGCCACGCCGCGTCGCGGCAGTTCAGCGTGCTCGCGGTTCAAATGGTTCAAATGTCTCTTAACACTATGGGACTTAACATCTGAGGTCATCAGTCCCCTAGAACTTAGAACTAGTTAAACCTAACTAACCTAAGGACATAAAACGCATACAAGCTCGAGGTAGCATTCGAACCTGTGACCGTAGCGGTCGCGCGGTTCCTGACTGAAGCGCCTAGAACAGCTCGGCCACACCGGCCGGCATCTTGTGCTCGCGGGGGCCCTACACGGTTTTAGACAGGTGAACCAGTTTCTTTGGCTCTTCAGTGGATGAAGACGTAGATATAACAGTGCTTTGTATCAGGGCTAATCTCATTGAACAGATTTCGTGTAGTTTACGAAGTAGATTTATTTTTTCATCTATATTAATGGACAATCACGAAGGTAACTAATGTGGACCGTACTGTTATTACATAAAACGTTTTGAATCGTTTTGTGTGGAATTCAAACACATTTTTGTTATTATTTCTTAACGTAGCCATAAAGGAAACAAAAGAAAAATTCGGAGTAGGTATTAAAATTCATGGAGAAGAAGTAAAAACTTTGAGGTTCGCCGATGACATTGTAATTCTGTCAGAGACAGCAAAGGACTTGGAAGAGCAGTTGAACGGAATGGACAGTGTCTTGAAAGGAGGATATAAGATGAACATCAACAAAAGTAAAACGAGGATAATGGAATGTAGTCAAATTAAGTCGGGTGATGCTGAGGGAATTAGATTAAGAAATGAGACACTTAGAGTAGTAAAGGAGTTTTGCTATTTGGGGAGCAAAATAACTGATGATGGTCGAAGTAGACAGGATATAAAATGTAGACTGGCAATGGCAAGGAAAGCGTTTCTCAAGAAGAGGAATTTGTTAACATCGAGTATAGATTTAAGTGTCAGGAAGTCGTTTCTGAAAGTATTTGTATGGAGCTCCGTATGCCACGGCAAACTGGCTGACACTGACGGCGGCGGTGCACAAATGCTGCGCAGCTAGCGCCATTCGACGCCCAACACCGCGGTTCCTGGTGTGTCCGCTGTGCCGTGCGTGTGATCATTGCTTGTACAGCCCTCTCGCAGTGTCCGGAGCAAGTATGGTGAGTCTGACACACCGGTGTCAATGTGTTCTTTTTTCCATTTCCAGGAGTGTATGATGGTTAGTTTCCGTGATAAATAGCTGAAACGGATAACAACAACCTTACAGCTTACTGGACAACGCGTTTTGGGATATCCTGTACCCATAGGCATCCGCAGCAGCAGATTTGGGGGTGGGGGATTGGAGGGGAGAGGGGAACACCCCTCTCCCCACCCTCCTCACCAACAGGATCTGAAATCCACAGTTTTTTTTAATACACAATTCCAGTACACGTCTAGGTATTATTAATTTCTCGCGATTCCGCTACATCTACATCCATACTCTGCAATGGATACTTCCCGATGTATCATTGTTTTCCTGTTCCATTCACGTATGGAGCGTGGGAAGAGTGATTTGTCTGAATGCCTCTCCTCGTGTAATAATCATTCTACTCTTATCCTATCGATCCCTATGTGAGCGGTAGGCAGGGGTTTGTAGTATATTCCTAGAATTATCAGTTAAAGCCGGTTCTATAAACTTTGGTTAGTAGAGTTTCTCGGGATAGTTTACGTCTATCCTCAAGAGTCGTCCAGTTCAGTTCCTTCAGTATTTCTATGACAGTCGCCCACGGATTAAATAAACCTGTCATCAATCGTGCTGCCCTTCTCTGTATACGTTCAATGAGCCTTGTTAGTCCCATCTGGTACGGGTCCCAGACACTTGAGCAATATTCTAGGACGTTTATATTCTGACATAATTGTCGTAACGAGTGTGTCAAAATATCACTTACATGTTTATTTGACACTACTATAGAGAAGTCATAGTCAGAGAACATAATTATTTTTATTTAAAAAGAAAGAGTTGCATAACTGGTTTTAACGAACTACGTCGTCATTTTCAAATCTAAAACATAAGTTGGAGAATAAACAATGGGAACTATGACCGTACATCTGACAAAAATTACGAGAATAATGAGATCTGGCAACTGAGGCAAAGGTGGCACAAAACCAAGTCACTACCAGTTACGCCCACACTTGTCCAAACGTACATTCTACATTAGGACATGGAATGTACGCAGCAGTTTTAGGGCGCTCTTGGCTAGGATACATTGCGACGTGACGAGAAACTCAGCCTCTCGACCCAAACGGTTTCTGTCTGCTCACACTCAGCCAAATCCCAGGGTGCTGACTTCTAATGTCTGTCCATGGCAGCAGTCGGTATTGTGACGCATCGATGCCAGGTTAAGAACAAGGCGAATGAGGGGAAAACGGGTCCAGCAATCCGCCAGCTTGTTTTCGGACACGAAACCAGACTTGAAACGGAGACTGCATCTGCTGCAGCTAACCTGCTAACCTACCACACAGGTTCTGCAACTGAAACGAAATCCAGTACGCCGTCCACTTGCTTTCGAATCTACGAGGTCCTCGAAGCCGGCGTGAAATGGAAACTGGATGTACAACACCCTCGCTACTCGCTGAACTCACTTAACCTGTTAAAGCAATGGTCACCACGTCCATTTATTTTACGAATGCCAACAGACCCTTTTCTTGTTACTCCTATTTTTCCTTTTGTATTCTTTTCTACATTTCCCCTTTTCCTCTTACTGTTTTGTATTACTGTGAAAACTCCTTTCTTGAGAATGAGATTTCAAGAATGGCTGTTGTTGTGGTCTTCAGTCCTGAGACTGGTTTGATGCAGCTCTCCATGCTACTCTATCCTGTGCAAGCTTCTTCATCTCCCAGTATCTACTGCAACCTACATCCTTCTGAATCTGCTTAGTGTATTCATCTCTTGGTCTCCCTCTACGATTTTTACCCTCCACACTGCCCTCCAATGCTAAATTTGTGATCCCTTGATGCCTCAAAACATGTCCTACCAACCGATCCCTTCTTCTAGTCAAGTTGTGCCACAAACTTCTCTTCTCCCCAATCCTATTCAATACCTCCTCATTAGTTACGTGATCTACCCACCTTATCTTCAGCGATAGTCTACAATCCGACCTTTATCAAAGTCGGAAACGTGATGGTACGCCTTTCTTACACGAGGCATCACAACAGCGTTTCACCAGGCAACGCCCGTCAACTGCTGTTTGTGTATGAGAAATCGGTTGGATATTTTCCTCGTGTCAGCACGTTGTAGGTGTCGCCACCTGCGGCAACCTTCTGTGAATGCTCTGAAAAGTTAATCATTTGCATATCACAGCATCTTCTTTGTGTCGGTTAAATTTGCCCAGTAGTGTAGTTTAATGTGGATTCTGGATCACATTCAAAATCGTCACTTTTCACATCAGCGAGGATTGACCGAGATCAAAGAAGTGATATATGATACATAAAAATCATACAGGGTGTTTCAAAAATGACCGGTATATTTGAAACGGCAATAAAAACTAAACGAGCAGCGATAGAAATACACCGTCTGTTGCAATATGCTTGGGACAACAGTACATTTTCAGGCGTACAAACTTTCGAAATTACAGTAGTTACAATTTTCAACAACAGATGGCGCTGCGGTCTGGGAAACTCTATAGTACGATATTTTCTACATATCCACCATGCGTAGCAATAATATGGCGTAGTCTCTGAATGAAATTACCCGAAACCTTTGACAACGTGTCTGGCGGAATGGCTTCACATGCAGATGAGATGTACTGCTTCAGCTGTTCAAGTGTTTCTGGATTCTGGCGGTACACCTGGTCTTTCCAGTGTCCCCACAGAAAGAAGTCACAGGGGTTCATGTCTGGCGAATAGGGAGGCCAATCCACGCCGCCTCCTGTACGTTTCGGATAGCCCAAAGCAATCACACGATCACCGAAATATTCATTCAGGAAATTAAAGACGTCGGCCGTGCGATGTGGCCGGGCACCATCTTGCATAAACCACGAGGTGTTCGCAGTGTCGTCTAAGGCAGTTTGTACCGCCACAAATTCACGAAGAATGTCCAGATAGCGTGATGCAGTAATCGTTTCGGATCTGAAAAATGGGCCAATGATTCCTTTGGAAGAAATGGCGGCCCAGACCAGTACTTTTTGAGGATGCAGGGACGATGGGACTGCAACATGGGGCTTTTCGGTTCCCCATATGCGCCAGTTCTGTTTATTGACGAAGCTGTCCCGGTAAAAATAAGCTTCTTCAGTAAACCAAATGCTGCCCACATGCATATCGCCGTCATCAATCCTGTGCACTATATCGTTAGCGAATGTCTCTCGTGCAGCAACGGTAACGGCGCTGAGGGGTTGCCGCGTTTGAATTTTGTACGGATAGAGGTGTAAACTCTGGCGCACGAGACGATACGTGGACGTTGGCGTCATTTGGACCGCAGCTGCAACACGGCGAACGGAAACCCGTGGCCGCTGTCGGATCACCTGCTGCACTAGCTGCGCGTTGCCCTCTGTGGTTGCCGTACGCGGTCGCCCTACCTTTCCAGCACGTTCATCCGTCACGTTCCCAGTCCGTTGAAATTTTTCAAACAGATCCTTCATTGTATCACTTTTCGGTCCTTTGGTTACATTAAACCTCCGTTGAAAACTTCGTCTTGTTGCAACAACACTGTGTTCTAGGCGGTGGAATTCCAACACCAGAAAAATCCTCTGTTCTAAGGAATAAACCATGTTGTCTACAGCACACTCGCACGTTGTGAACAGCACACGCTTACAGCAGAAAGACGACGTACAGAATGGCGCACCCACAGACTGAGTTGTCTTCTATATCGTTCACATCACGTGCAGCGGCATCTGTTGTTGAAAATTGTAACTCCTGTAATTTCGAAAGTTTGTCCGCCTGAAAATGTACTGTTGTCCCAAGCATATTGCAACAAACGGTGTATTTCTATCGCTGCTCGTTTAGTTTTTATTGCCGTTTCAAATATACCGGTCATTTTTGAAACACCCTGTATGGTACAACGGGAATCGATCACGAGGTCATTCGATGTGTAGTCTGGCATTTTACGACTGTGCCACCGCCCTACATCTTGTGCCCACGATAAACACGCCTTCTCTAGGAAAGTTGCCCCGCTTCGACTCACATGCTCTGAATATCGGCATAATAAGCTACCAGCATCTCCTACAGTCGCTCTCCGAATAAGAGCGGCCGATGCAACAGGGAGGTGGTTTAGCGCCGGAGACTGTTCGTCCTTGGCGCTTTGTGCGTGATCGGCATCGTTTGCCAGCGCGCTTCTGTAACCACTTAACTTATTTTCATTCAGCGAGCAAGCGATAAATATGAAGCAAGTATCAACGTCTGACAGGCTTTTAAACACTGTTTGAAGCGTCATGAAAAAGACTCTTGATTACCTTCGGAAGTCCAGTTACACTAGTGCAGTGCAGCCTTTTCTTTTTTTCGTGCCCAGTCATGTGATAAATCACATGCTGCACACTTTGTGCTACAAAAGAAATCCTGTCTTTTTTAGCGCCAGAACGATTACGACTCTTTCTCATGTTGATGGGCAACTTGCAGCTTGTTGCCTGCAGCGAAGAAGCCATGTTGAACGTAAACGGGATCGACTTCCATTAACTTCCGCAACTCCGACCACGATTGTTGTAAACTGAGGCTCTTCTTCTTGTAGGTACACTACTGGCCATTAAAATTGCTACACCACGAAGATGGCGTGCTACAGACGCGACAGGAAGAAGATGCTGTGATATGGCAATTATTAGCTTTTCAGAGCATTCACACAACGTTGGCGCCGGTGGCGACACCTACAACGTGCTGACATGAGGAAAGTTTCCAACCGATTTGTCATACACAGACAGCAATTGACCGGCGTTGTCTGGTGAAACGTTGTTTTGATGCCTCGTGTAAGGATGGGAAATGCGTACCATCACGTTTCCGACTTTGATAACCGCGATTGCGGTTTATCGTATCTCGACATTGCTGCTCGTGTTGGTCGAGATCCAATGACTGTTAGCATAATATGGAATCGGTGGGTTCAGGAGGGTAATACGGAACGCCGGGCTGGCTCCCAACGGCATCGTATCAGTAGCAGTCGAGATGACAGGCATCTTATCCACATGGCTGTAACGGATCGTGCAGCCACGTCTCTTTCCCTGAGTCAACAGATGGGGAAGTCTGTAAGACAACAACCATCTACACGAACAGTTCGACGACGTTTGCAGCAGCACGGACTAACAGCTCGGAGACCATGGCTGCGGTTACCCTTGACGCTGCATCACAGCCAGGAGCGTCTGCGATGGTGTACTCGACGACGAACCTGGGTGCACGAATGGCAAAACGTCATTCTTTCGGATGAATCCAGGTTCTGTTTAGAGCATCACGATGATCGCTTCCGTGTTTGGCGACATCGCGGTGAACGCACATTGGAAGCACGCATTGGTCATCGCCATACTGGCGTGTCACCCGGCATAATGGTATGCGGAGCCATTGGTTCCACGTCTCGGACAAATTGACGGCACAGTGGACGTTACATTTCAGATGTGTTATGACCCGTGGCTCTACCCTTCATTCGATCACTGTGAAACTCTACATTTCAGCAGGATAATGCACGATCGCATGTGGCAGGTCCTGTAGAGGCCTTTCTGGATACGGAAAATGTTCGACTGCTGCCCTGGTCAGGACATTCTCCAGATCTCTCACCAACGGAAAACGTTTGGTCAATGGTGGCCGAACAACTGGCTCGTGACAATACGCCAGTCACTACTCTTGATGAACTGTGGTATTGTGTTGAAGCTGCATGGGCAGCTGTACCTGTACGCGCCATCCAAGCTGTGTTTGACTCAATGCTCAGACGTATCAAGGCCGTTATTACGACCAGAGGCTGTTGTTTGGGGTACTGCACTCAAACTGCATGAAAATGTAATCACATGTCAGTTCTAGGATAATATATTTGTCCAATGAATACGTGTTTATCATCTGCGTTTCTTCTTGGTGTAGCAATTTTAGTGGCCAGTAGTGTATAATAGGGCAGCACTTGGCGGATCTGTCATTTTTACTCAGATGATTCGTGTGAAAGGCTTTCCGTCGGTCATTATGGCCCCACAGCGGGAAGTGAAAGATGCTGGAAGCGGAACAGTAGTTGCAGCTAGACACGTGTGACATTCCAATCCGGAATTCATTAGAGAATTCAATATTCCGAGATCCACAGTGTAAAGAGTGTGCTGAGAACACCAAATTTCAGGCTTTACCTCTCACCACGGACAACGTAATGGCCAACGGCTTTCGCTTAACGACCGGGAGCAGCGCGTATGCGTAGAGTTGTCAGTGCTGAGAGACAAGCAACACAGCGTGAAATGACCGCAGAAATCTGTGTGGGACGTACGACAGACGTATCCATTGGAACACTGTGGCGAAGTTTGATGTTAATCGGTTTACGGCAGCAGACGATGGCCGCGAGTGCTTTTGCTAACAGAACGACACAGCCTGTAGCGCCTCCTCTGGGGTCGTGAACGTAACGATTGAACCCTAGACGGCTGGAAAACCGTGGCCTGGTCAGAAGAGTCCAGAGTTCAGTTGGTAAGATCTGATGACAGGTGTTATGTCTGCGTAAGCAGAAGAAACTAACGATCCTAAGTCCTAAAACAATTTATTGGACTGTTCAATTAACCTAAACAAATTCTCCAAGCGTAACACCAACACAAAACGGTGATCCATCTTCGAATCACAACTACATACAAGAATAATATAGAAAACAACTGAAATAATTTCCTACTAGTCTCCTCCAGAGACTTCTCCGATATACCGAGCCTAATCCGGAGATCAGCGAGAAGATCCAAGCCGGGCTGCCAGGGCAGCAGCTATCGAAGTCTGCTGGCGGTCGATGAACTGCCGATGTGCGGCCGAGCGCCGGCCTTTGTAGCGCTTCGGCGGAGGAGTACCTCGGAACAATTTTCCATCACGTGGTTTGACGTGTGAAAATAGTTCTGGGATCTGCAGCGACCTCTCTTATGTTTATGTGGGCTGGTAGCGGCCCCTGGTGGCCGCTGGTGTCTTTGCTGTGTTGTTGTTGTTGTTGTTGTTGTTGTTGTGGCCGTTCATCAATATTGCCTGTAGGTTGTGTAGTGCTTCGGTGTCCCTGCGAAGCGGGCAACCTGGGGCGGCAGGCTGTCAGTTTGGTTGCGGATACTCTAGGCGCCGTGATGTCTGGTGGAGAAGGCCCCAGCAACAGGGTTCGAGTGTGGCGCAGATCCCACGAAGTCGCAGGCCCAGGTTGTCAACAAGGCACAGTGCAAGCTGGTAGTGGGTCGATAGTAGTTTTGTCTGTGTTTACATGCAATGCACTGGGTCCTCTGTTCCAACTGAACCGATCATTGACTGTAAATGGTTATGTTCGACTACTTGGAGACCATTTTCAGCCATTAATAGAATTCATGTTCCCAAACAAGTTGGAATATTTATTGATGACATTGCACCACGTCACCAGGCCACCGTTGAAGAACATTCTGGACAATTCCAGCGACTGGTTTGGCCACTAAGATGCTCGACATGAATCCGATCGAACAGATATGGGACATAATTGACAGGTCAGTTCATACACCAAATCCTGCACTGGCAACCCTTTTGAAATTATAGATGGCTATAGAGACAGAGATTAGAAAATGAGACCCAAAAGTAGTAGATGGGTTTTACTATTTGGGGAGTAAAATAACTGATGATGGTCGAAGTAGAGAGCATATAAAATGTAGACTGGCAGTGGCAAGGGGAGCATTTCTAAAGAATTTGTTTAAAAAAAAAGGTTCAAATGCCCCTAAGCACTATCTGACTTAACATCTGAGGTCATCAGTCCCCTAGACCTAGAACTACTTAAACGTAACTAACCTAGAGACATCACACACATCGATGTCCGAGGCGGGACTCGAAACTGTGACTGTAGCAGCTGCGTGGTTCCGGACTCAAAAGCCTAGAACCGCTCGGCCACAGCGGCCGGTAAGAATTTGTCGAATATAGATTTAGTGTCAGGAAGTCCTTTCTCAAAGTTTTTGTATGGAGCGTAGCCATGTATGGAAGTGAAACATGGACGATAAATAGTTTAGACAAGAAGAGAATACAGGCTTTCGAAATGTGGTGCTACACAAGAATGCTGAAGAGTAGATGGGAGATGGGTAGATCACGTAACTAATGAGGAGGTCCTGAATAGAATTGGGGAGGAGAGGAACTTGTGGCACAGCACAACTAGAAGGGATCAGTTGGTAGGACATATTCTGAGGCATCAAGCGATCACCAATTTACTATTGGAGGGCAGCATGGAGGGTACGAATCGTAGAGGGAGATGAAGAGATGAATACATTACGCAGATGCAGAAGGATGTAGGTTGCAGTAGCTACTGGGAGATGAAGAAGCTTGCACAGGATAGAGTAGCATGGAGAGCTGCATCAAACCAGTCTCTCCGCTGAAGACCGTAACACATAGAGACAGCAAGGTTCAGTATTTGTGCAACGAAGTTCTGACGAATTTTCAAGTCCATGTCACGTCGAACTGCTCCACTACTCTGGCCAAAAGGAGGTCAACACAATATTAGGAAGTATCCCATGACTTGTGAGTCCATTCAGTGTATTTGCATTTTTCTCACTGAATGTGTTCCCAGTATGGTGTGTAGTCCTTGTTTGTTGGCAGAAGGCTGTCAGTGAGTCTTATTAGGAGTCGACCATCACTGGAAAGTTAAGCGGTTGCGAAAAGTGGCACAGTGACCCACTCCCTGCTTTTGTTGAGTAGAGCTGGTGGACTGATTAGTTAAGGAATGAGGAAGCTCTGCGCAAAATCGGAGAGGAAAGGAGTACGTGGAAAACGCTGATAAGGAGAAGGGAAAGGATGATAGATCATCTGTTAAGACATTAGGGGATGACTTCTGTGGTGCTAGAGGGAGCTGTAGAGGGCAGAAACTGTAGAGGAACACAGAGACCAGCAGATACTTGAGTTGACGACGTAGGTTGCAAGTGCTACTCTGAGGTGAAGATGTTGGCACAGGAGAAGAATTCATGGCGTGTCAAAACAGTTGCAACACAGATGACAAAAAAAAAAGAAAAGGAGCTGGCGCCAATATTTGTTGAGGACAGAGACCACACCATGCTGCAACTCCCCCCCCCCTCAAGATCATAACTGAGAGCACCACATTTTTGTCTTTTTGTGCGGGCGTCAAAGCATGGGATGCTGTGGCACCAGTCGTGCAGTGCAAGGAAGTTGGTTGCTTTCGCTCCAAATTTTTGGTATGTCCAACTGAAAATGTCACTAAATGAAAAAACAAGTTTACTGTTGCCTGTCACCGTTTTATTTATTTCCACGACGCGTTTCAAAGGTTTAAACCTTCATCATCGGGTGGATTTATGTTGTCTACATAGTTCTGCATAGTCAGCGCGTACACAACTTTCCCACTAGAGCGCGCCCCGCTAAGCACAACAGCGCAGGCGCAGCGCTCGTCCATCTCCGCACTACGAGATGGCGCTGCCTTAGAGACGGGCCAAATTCTGCTTCCGCCGATCCGCGTATTAATATGTAACCCAGCCTATGATATTGCTGCCAACATAGAACCTTTTCTCCTCGTGGACCACACTCGCACAGTGATACCTGAATGTGCGAGGTATTATAACGAGTGTACAGACCTCCGATTAGTCAATCTGCATCAGTCTGCGCGTAATAAGATTATCATATTCCTGTACATAGCCATGAAGGTAAATGTATAGACACTTTGTCAAGTATCAGAGATATGTGAGAATAAGATTAACGTACCAAGACCAAAGGAACTTCAGATTGTCACTTGTCATGAGCATCCAGAACCAAGTTAAATAATTTTTATGCTTGTTATTATTTTAATAAATGTGTGTGAAAATTAAGCAAGTTCTGTTTGAAGTTGGTTACCGTCAATCTGCTGCTCTAAGCGTGCAAGTGGCATCTCTATTGTCTGACCTAACGGCAGAAGGTAAACACGCCACGATAAGACCACGAGACATACTGCTGACACTCGCCCACTTCGTTAGAGCGACAAGTCAAATAATCTGATGGTGTGTGTACCGAAGGTCTTATAGTACGCCCACCACAATTTACATTGGTTAGTACGACACTTGTGTGTGTGTTGTGTTACGATGTTTCGGAGGAACTTGTGCCACTGCCTCCAGTTCTCACAGGTTCTTTTCGCTGTAGTAACACATCACATGTATACTGTCACATTTGTAAACAAATATGTCGTCAAATATGGAGTCCAGACGCCATATTTGTTTACAAATGTGACAGTATACATGTGATGTGTTACTACAGCGAAAAGAACCTGTGAGCGCTGGAGGCAGTGGCACAAGTTCCTCCAAAACATCGTAACACAACACACACACAAGTGTCGTACTAACCAATGTAAATCCACACGATGATGGAGGTTTAAAACTTCGAAACGCTTCGTGGAAATAAATGAAACGGTGACAGGTAAGAGTAAACTTGTTGTTTCATTTAATGTCAATTACAGTCCCGGTAAAGGCGAACGTAAAAATGTTCGCATTTAAAGTTAAAATGAAAATGTCACCCCTGCCATCATGCTTACCGCAGGGACGTTGACCAGTGGGTAAACACACTGCGTCAGGGCTGTGTCAACCTATTATGTGCGCTTTGTACACAAAGATTGGGAATTTTCAGCTAGATCTTTCGTGATTTAACTCACTGGCAAGAACATTGAGTCATCCCCTCTACGTGGAAGCGTAATTTTTTTTTTTTTTAATACTGGGGATTTGAGGACAGAGAAGGAAGTTTGCGATATATTCGTCTCCTGGCTATCTCTGTGGATGGGAAACGCCGCGCAGGGTAGCCGCGTGGTCTCAGGCGCCTTGCCACGGTTCGAGGTTCGAGTCCTCCCTCGGGCATGGCTGGATGTGTGTGTGTGCTGTCCTTAGCGTAAGTTAGTTTAAGTTCGATTCAGTAGTGTGTAAGCCTAGGAAACGATGACCTCAGTAGTTTGGTCCCATAGAAATTTAGCACAAATGTCCAAAAATTATGGGAAAAAGCAACCGATTGAAACCGATACCGGTATTTTAGTTCTAAATAAACGGTACTTTTCGGTATTTGTTTGGTCTCGGTTATAACAAATGTTTTTATTTTTTGCTAATAAAGCAGCAGTGCTAAAATTTTTCGTTGTTAAAGAAACTCTTTTTAACGAACGAGCAATTTTTATTCTTTAAATTACCGTTGCTTTGGATTATTTCGTTATTATAGCAAAGCGGAACAGCGATCGGTGCTATTTTAAGGAGAATGACGGCAGAAACGAGCAAAAAACACATGGCATAAGAATCGGTATAGCATTGCTGAGACCAAAAAAATGGCTCTGAGCACTATGGGACTTGACTGCTGTGGTCATCATTCCCCTAGAACTTAGAACTACTTAAACCTAACTAACCTAAGGACATCACACACATCCATGCCCGAGGCAGGATTCAAACCTGCGACCGTAGCGTTCGCGCGGTTCCGGACTGTAGCACCTAGAACCGCTCGGTCACTCCGCCCGGCATTGCTGAGACAGTAATGTACCTGTTATCATGTCGCGTGGCCTGTTAAGATGGCACGTGTGTCTGCGAGACTTGAGCCATCTTGTCTGTATGGTACTTTGTCGGCTGTTGTCCTCGGACATCAGTTGTACTACAGGAAGGTACCGTCCCTAGTCTGCAAGTATTTTACGAAGTGCAGTATCAGTGCAGGACAATGCTCCATTTGCTTTTAAAAGTAGGGGTCACAACAAACTCGTGACATAATATAAGGACGAAGCCTAGAACTTAACGTATTATTAATACAGTGAAGCGCCAAAGGAACTGGTATAGACATGAGTACTCAGATAAAGAGATAAGTAAACAGGCAGAATACGGCGCTGCGGTCGGCAACGCCTATATCAGACAACAAGCGTCTGGCTCAGTTGTTAGATCAGGTTACTGCTGCTACAGTGGCAGGTTATCAAGATTTAAGGGGGGTAGGACGTCAAACGGGCCGACTTGGAGCAGGAGAGGAAACACAGGACATTGTAATTTCCACTGTCTATACTTTTACAAATAAATTCGTAAGACTTTGTCAACACGACCAGGAAGGATTCAGGATTCAAACTCATAGCAATGGAAGCTCAAAAGTAATACAAAATAATTTTTTTACGTGTGAAATTTCATCATTTTTTCACTTACTATTGGCTGCATTTGTTCCTATAGGTACTCTTTTCTTCACAAGTAAGAGAGACTGTTCGATGAATTTTGCACAGCATACAAACCATACTTACAGGTGTATGAAACTCCAGAATTTATTTAATTAATGAAAAAATGAATGAGCTGTTACATTTTAAACTTCATGTATAGAAAAAACTCAAATTTTATGGTTAACTATCTCAATTTTTAGCACAGTTTTTAATAGATTTGGAAGTTTCTAGAGTTCCATACACCTGAAAGTATGGGATGTACGCTGTGCAAAATTCATCGAAGAAGCTCCCTTACTTATGAAGAAAAGTGTACCTATAGCAAGGAATGCAGGGAATAGTAAGTGAAAAAATGATGACATTTCACATGCAAAAAAATATATTTTGTTATATTTTTCAACTACCACTGCTATGAGCGTGAATTCTGAATCCTTCCTGGTCATGCTGACAAAGTTTTATGAATTTATTTGTAAAAGTATAGACAGTGTAAATTAAAATGTCCTGTGGCGCCTCTCCTGCGCCAAGTCGGCCAGTTTGACGTCCTACCCCCCTTAAGCGAGTTTTAACGTGGTGTTACAGTCGGCGCACGAGCGATGGCACACAGCACATCCGAGGTAGCGAAGAAGTGGGAATTTTCCCGTACGACCATTTCACGAGTGTGCTGTGAATATCAGGAATCCGGTAAAACATCAAATCTCCGACACCGTTGCGACCGGGAAAAGATCCTGCAAGAACAGGACCAACGACGACTGAAGAGAATCGTTCAGCGTGACAGAAGTGAAACTCTTCCTAAAAATAGTGCAGATTTGAATGCTGGGCCATCAACAAGTGTCAGTGTGCGAAACATCATCGATCTGGGCCTTCGGAGCCGCACCCTTGATGACTGCACGACGCAAAGCGTCACGCCTCGCCTGGGCCAATCAACACCGACTTCAGTCGTTGACTGAAAACATGTTGCATGATGAGTGTCGTTTCAAATTGTATGGAGCGGATGGGCGCGGACGGGTATGGAGACAACCTCATGAACCCATGGACCCTGCATGTCAGCAGGGGACTGTTCAAGCTGGCGGAGGCTCTGTAATAATGTGATCGTGTGCAGTTGGAGTGAACTGGGATCCCTGATATCAGGTGACACATACACCAGCATCCTGTCTGATCACCTGCATCCATTGATGTCCATTTTGCATTCCGACGGACTCGGCTAATTCCAGCAGGACAATGCGACACCCCATACGTCCAGAATTGCTGCAGACTGGCTCTAGGAACACTCTTCTGAGTTTAAATACTTCCACTAGCCACCAAACTCCCCAGACAGGCTCCCAGGTAGATGCTATTTTTCTTGCCTTCCGGAAGGCGTTCGATACAGTTCCGCACTGTCGCCTGATAAACAAAGTAAGAGCCTACGGAATATCAGACCAGCTGTGTGGCTCGATTGAAGAGTTTTTATCAAACAGAACACAGCATGTTGTTATCAATGGAGAGACGTCTACAGACGTTAAAGTAACCTCTGGCGTGCCACAGGGGAGTGTTATGGGACCATTGCTTTTCACAATATATATAAATGACCCAGTAGATAGTGTCGGAAGTTCCATGCGGCTTTTCGCGGATGATGCTGTAGTATACAGAGAAGTTGCAGCATTAGAAAATTGTAGCGAATTGCAGGAAGATCTGCAGCGGATAGGCACTTGGTGCAGGGAGTGGCAACTGACCCTTAACATAGACAAATGTAATGTATTGCGAATCCATAGAAAGCAGGATCCTTTATTGTATGATTATATGATAGCGGAACAAACACTGGTAGCAGTTACTTCTGTAAAATATCTGGGAGTATGCGTGCGGAACGATTTGAAGTGGAATGATCATAAAATTAATTGTTGGTAAGGCGGGTACCAGGTTGAGATTCATTGGGCGAGTCCTTAGAAAATGTAGTCCATCAACAAAGGAGGTGGCTTATAAAACACTCATTCGACCTATACTTGAGTATTGCTCATCAGTGTGGGATCACTAGCAGGTCAGGCTGACAGAGAAGATAGAGAAGATCCAAAGAAGAGCGGCGCGTTTTTTCACAGGGTTATTTGGTAAGCGTGATAGCGTTACGGAGATGGTTAGCAAACTCAAGTGGCAGACTCTTCAAGAGAGGTGCTCTGAATCGCAATGTAGCTTGCTGTCCAGGTTTCGAGAGGGTACATTTCTGGATGAGGTATCGAATATATTGCTTCCCCCTACTTATACCTCCCGAGGAGATCACGAAAGTAAAATTAGAGAGATTAGAGCGCGCATGGAGGCTTTCGGACAGTCGTTCTTCCCGCGAACCATACGCGACTGGAACAGGAAAGGGAGGTAATGACAGTGGCACGTAAAGTACCCTCCGCCACACACCGTTGGGTGGCTTGCGGAGTATAAATGTAGATGTAGATTATTGAGCATATCTGGGATGCCTTGCAACGTGTTATTCGGGAGAGATCATCCCCTCGTACTCTTCCGTATTTGTCGACAGCCCCGCAGGATTCACGGTGTCAGTTCCCTCCAACACTACTTCAGACATTATTCCAGTCCACGTCACATCGTCTGCGGCACTTTAGCTTGCTCGTGGGGGCCCTGCACCATATGAGGCAGGTGCGCCAGTTTCTTTGGCTCTTCAGTGTAGTTTTAGTTTTATTCACTGACCAAAATTTTACTTCATCTTTGCAAATGTTTTGCTTGAACGCAATGTATTTCCTATCCTGATGCACGACACATAAATTTCGGCCCCTCCTAACATACTCGCCCACAGTCCTTTATAATTCACTATTTTTTAATGCATTTATGTTTATTGCCTTCATTGGATTTATTTCACGCTTGCAGTTTTCTGGCAGTTTCTGAAGTCTGCCTCATTTGTTGTGTTGCAGGCGAGATGGCTGTACTGTACCTGTTCACGAGGTACCGCTTCAACTGGAACGAAGTCGACTTCAGCATCTTCTCCACCTACAGCATGATCACGAACCTGATAGGTAAGAAGGCGGAAATCCAAACGTACTGTTGGTGTCAGTTAGAAGTCCTCCAAAAAGAAGCAACGGAAATGGAGCGTAAAGAAAGCCGAGTTCATGGTGCCCAGCTTGTACGTCGGAGAAACAATAAAGCATGTGGAAGCAAGTTTTAGGAAAGAGATAAAAATGCAAAGTGGATACATACCTATGATAAGAGTTGCAAACGTCATTGGACTCGTAGCCGAAAGCGAGGGAGACTCGTTCGAAGGAATGAGCATTTACAGGGTTATTACAAATGATTGAAGCGATTTCACAGCTCTACAATAACTTTATTATTTGAGATATTTTCACAATTCTTTGCACACACATACAAAAACTCAAAAAGATTTTTTAGGCATTCACAAATGTTCGATATGTGCCCCTTTAGTGATTCGGCAGACATCAAGCCGATAATCAGGTTCCTCACACACTCGGCGCAGCATGTCCCCATCAATGAGTTCGAAAGCATCGTTGATGCGAGCTCGCAGTTCTGGCACGTTTCTTGGTAGAGGAGGTTTAAACACTGAATCTTTCACATAACCCCACAGAAAGAAATCGCATGGGGTTAAGTCGGGAGAGCGTGGAGGCCATGACATGAATTGCTGATCGTGATCTCCACCACGACCGATCCACGGTTTTCCAATCTCCTGTTTAAGAAATGCCGAACATCGTGATGGAAGTGCGGTGGAGCACCATCCTGTTGAAAGATGAAGTCGGCGCTGTCGGTCTCCAGTTGTGGCATGAGCCAATTTTCCAGCATGTCCAGATACACGTGTCCTGTAACGTTTTTTTCGCAGAAGAAAAAGGGGCCGTAAAATTTAAACCGTGAGATTGTACAAAACACGTTAACTTTTGGTGAATTGCGAATTTTCTGCACGAATGCGTGAGGATTCTCTACCGCCAAGATTCGCACATTGTGTCTGTTCACTTCACCATTAAGAAAAAATGTTGCTTCATCACTGAAAACAAGTTTCGCACTGAACGTATCCTCTTCCATGAGTTGTTGCAACCGCGCCGAAAATTCAAAGCGTTTGACTTTGTCATCGGGTGTCAGGGCTTGTAGCAATTGTAAACGGTAAGGCTTCTGCTTTAGCCTTTTCCGTAAGATTTTCCCAACCGTCGGCTGTGGTACGTTTAGCTCCCTGCTTGCTTTATTCGTCGACTTCCGCGGGCAACGCGTGAAACTTGCCCGCACGCGTTCAACCGTTTCTTCGCTCACTGCAGGCCGACCCATTGATTTCCCCTTACAGAGGCATCCAGAAACTTAAACTGCCCATACCATCGCCGAATGGAGTTAGCAGTTGGTGGATCTTTGTCGAACTTCGTCCTGAAGTGTTGTTGCACTGTTATGACTGACTGATGTGAGTGCATTTCAAGCACGACATACGCTTTCTCGGCTCCTGTCGCCATTTTGTCTCACTGCGCCCTCTAGCGCTCTGGCGGCAGAAACCTGAAGTGCGGCTTCAGCCGAACAAAACTTTATGAGTTTTTCTACGTATCTGTAGTGTGTCGTGACCATATGTCAATGAATGGAGCTACAGTGAATTTATGAAATCGCTTCAATCATTTGTAATAGCCCTGTACATCAATATTTTGCAAGCCAGCTGATGGTGTGTGGCAGAGGGCACTTATGATCCCACTAATTGATCACCCCTTCCCTATTCCATTTGCAAAAGGCGCGTGGGAAGAATGATTGTCAGTAAGCTTCTGTATTACCTTTAAATTCTAGAATTTCCACGTTGTGGTCATTTTGGGAGATGTGTGTGTGTGTGTGTGTGTGTGTGTGTGTGTGTGTCAGCGGATGGGCGGGGGCGGGGGGGGGGAGTGGCGGAGGAATTAATATTTTGTCCTTTTGGAATGAGCATCTCTGTTACGCTCTCGCGCCTCGAACAAGCGCCTTTATAAGCCACTTCTCTAGTCGTTGAGTTCATTCCCTTAAGTTTCTTTCTACGAAGAATCTCCCTTTCTTAGCCGGCCACGGTGGCCGAGAGGTTCTAGGCGCTTCAGTCCGGAACCGCGCGACTGCTACGGTCCCAGGTTCGAACCCTGCATCGGGCATGGATGTGTGTGATGTCCTTAGGTTAGTTAGGTTTAAGTTGTTCAAAGTCTAGGGGACTGATGACCTCAGATGTTAAGTCCCATATTGCTCCGAGCCATTTGAACTGCTTTTTTTTCCCTTTCTTACTATATATATATATATATATATATATATATATATATATATATATTGTGGTCACTGCTAGATATTGTACTGTACATTCTGTGGGGCGGCGGGTTAACAATAACAATACATAATAATAAATCGTAAGTAATCGGAAGTATTAGAATATTGTTCTACGCCTTTTACGAGAACCTGGAAACTATTCTTTTGGTCAGCCAGAAAGCGAAAGAGAACATACTGACCATAGTCTGACCAGTCTGCAAGTCAACATTCTTGTCCAGCCCACCGAAAGAAATGTTTCTATTCTCTATTTACTCAGCGTGATCAGGACTATGATTACAAATGAAGATTTTGATTTCTAATTGGTAGACATACAGGGCTATTACAAATGATTGAAGCGATTTCATAAATTCACTGTAGCTCCATTCATTGACATATGGTCACGACACACTACAGATACGTAGAAAAACTCATAAAGTTTTGTTCGTCTGAAGCCGCACTTCAGGTTTCTGCCGTCAGAGCACTAGAGAGCGCAGTGAGACAAAATGGCGACAGGAGCCGAGAAAGCGTATGTCGTGCTTGAAATGCACTCACATCAGTCAGTCATAACAGTGCAACGACACTTCAGGACAAAGTTCAACAAAGATCCACCAACTGCTAACTCCATTCGGCGACGGTATGCGCAGTTTAAAGCTTCTGGATGCCTCTGTAAGGGGAAATCAACGGGTCGGCCTGCAGTGAGCGAAGAAACGGTTGAACGTGTGCGGGCATCTTTCAACAGGATGGTGCTCCACAGCACTTCTATCATGATGTTCGGCATTTCTTAAACAGGAGATTGGAAAACCGATGGATCGGTCGTGGTGGAGATCATGATCAGCAATTCATGTCATGGCCTCCACGCTCTCCCGACTTAACCCCATGCATTTCTTTCTGTGGGGTTGTGTGAAATATTCAGTGTTTAAATCTCCTCTATCAAGAAACGTGCCAGAACTGCGAGCTCGCATCAACGATGCTTTCGAACTCATTGATGGGGGCATTTTGCGCCAAGTGTGGGAGGAACTTGATTATCGGCTTGATGTCTGCCGAATCACTAAAGGGGCACATATCGAACATTTTTGAATGCCTAAAAAAACTTTTTGAGTTTTTGTATGTGTGTGCAAAGCATTTTGAAAATATCTCAAATAATAAAGTTATTGCAGAGCTGTGAAATCGCTTCAATCATTTGTAATAACCCTGTATTTGATAAATTTTCCCACACACAACATCGCAATGTTCATAATGTTGACACTAATAATAAATCTCTCTACCCTAAACAGCACTATGACCATTTAAATGGTCTTGCGCCCTTACGTGGCTGATAATCCAAATACTCCCGGGAGTAGACAACATTCCATTAGAGCTACTCACAGCCTTGGGAGAGCCAGTCCTGACAAAACTCTGCCATCTCGTGAGCAAGATGTGTGAGACAGGTGAAATACCCTCAGACTTCAAGAAGAATATAATAATTCCAATCCCAAAGAAAGCAGGTGTTGACAGATGTGAAAATTACCGAACTATCAGTTTAATAAGCCACGGCTGCAAGATACAAACACGAATTTACAGACGAATGGAAAAACTGGTAGAAGCCGACCTCAGGGAAGATCAGTTTGGATTCCGTAGAAATGTTGGAACACGTGAGGCAATACTGACCCTACGGCTTATCTTAGAAGCTAGATTAAGGAAAGGCAAACCTACGTTTCTAGCATTTGTAGATTTACAGAAATCTTTTGACAGTGTTGACTGGAATACTCTCTTTCAAATTCTGAAGGTGGCAGGGGTAAAATACAGGGAGCGAAAGGCTATTTACAATTTGTACAGAAACCAGATGGCAGTTATAAGAGTCGAGGGGCATGAAAGGGAAGCAGTGGTTGGGAAGGGAGTGAGACAGGGTTGTAGCCTCTCCCCGATGTTATTCAATCAATATATTGACTCAGCAGTAAAGGAAACAAAAGAAAAATTCAGAGTAGGTATTAAAATCCATGTAGAAGAAATAAAAACTTTGAGTTTCGCCGATGACATTGTAATTCTGTCAGAGACAGCAAAGGACCTGTAAGAGCAGCTGAACGGAATGGCCAGAGTCTTGAAGGGAGGATATAAGATGAACATCGACAAAAGCAAAACAAGGATAATAGAATGTAGTCGAATTAAGTCGGGTGATGCTGTGGGAATTAGTTTAGTAAATGAGACACTTAAAGTAGTAAAGGAGTTTTGCTATTTAGGGAGCAAATTAACTGATGATGGTCGAAGTAGAGAGGATATAAAGTATAGACTGGCAACGGCAAGGAAAGCGTTTCTGAAGAAGAGAAATTTGTTAACATCGAGTATAGATTTAAGTAGCAGGAAGTCGTTTCTGAAAGTATTTGTATGGAGTGTAGCCATGCATGAATGTGAAACGTCTACGATAAATAATTTAGACAAGAAGAGAATACAAGCTTTCGAAATGTGGTGCTACAGAAGAATGTTGAAGATTAGATGGGTAGATCACGTAACTAATGAGGAGGTATTGAATAGAATTGGAGAGAAGAGGAATTTGTGGCACAACTTGAGCACAAGAAGGGATTGGTTGGTGGGCCATATTCTGAGGCTACAAGGGATCACCAATTTAGTATTGGAGGGCAGCGTGGAGGGTAAAAATCGTAGAGGGAGACCAGGAGATGAATACACTAAGCAGATTCAGAAGGCTGTAGGTTGCAGTAGGTACTGGGAGATGAAGAAGCTTGCACAGGATAGAGTAGCATGGAGAGCTGCATCAAACCAGCCTCAGGACTGAAGACCACAACAACAATCCAAATAATTGCTCGCCACTGAAGTGGAAAATAATTGTCACCACTTGCCACGTGGATTTGTTAACATTACGGGCGGCACACTAAAGTTGCTTCCGTGAAACCTAAGCGATCCAGGACGGCGTACAGTCCTCGCAATTTCGCTTCCTATTTGTACCGAAAACATGAGTTTAGTTGCAGTCTGGCTGTGACGTCATCCGAGGCATCCCGTACTCCGGCGTTTGACTGACGTGAACCGTACGGTATCTGCGTGCGAAGTAATGCGTTTAGTAACAGCCTGCCTGTGACGTCATCCAAGGCAGCGCGTATTCCGGCGTTTGACTGACGTCGATCGTTTATAGCTGGGTGCTAAGTGAAGTCCCTGCCTTTCAGGGCGCATTTATATAATGACGCAGCCGATGGCCAAGGGAACATCTGCTGTCATTCGCTTTACGCCCCCGGTAATAGCCTCTAAATGGCCGCTTTCTCGGACACAATATTTTATAACACTGTTTTGTATTAATTGAAAATCTTCGTAATTTTTGTATGAATGCAATTAAGTTGGATATAATCATAGAAAGAAAATTAGCTCGTCAACATATAAATTTTACTGTCTAGTTCAAAGGGTTCAAATGGCTCTGAGCACTATGAGACTTAACTTCTGAGTTGATCAGACCCTTGCTGTCTAGTATTTTTAGAAAGGAACTGACAGTAGAACATGATCTCTGAACTACAAATTTTATTTTGTATTAGTTACACCCAGGCCTTGAAACTAGTTATAGCTCTATTTCTTTTTTTTACAATCGTATTGACCAACTAGGATCACGTTAACAACTTCAGTTCCTGTTCTTCCTTTGTTGTTGTTTCCTATTTTTTCCAGTATTCCCTCATTTTCTCCCCATGAAGTCTCTTCCTTTCTCCTGTCCATGTTGTTCCCGATTTTTTATCTCTTCTGCTTTCAAAGCCTTCCAAATTTAGTATTTTGTTTTTAAAACGGTTTCTTTCTGTTATATCTGATTCTTTGATCTTGTTTCTTTCAAGATCTTTACTTACTTCTGTAATCCATGCTATTGTCGATTTCTTCTTCCAGAAATATAGGAGTATTTGTTTTGTTAGTCTGTTTCCATCCATTCGGTAGAGATGACCAAAAAAGGTTAATCTTCGTTTGGCCATTACTTCAGATATTTTCTCTATATTTTTTGTAAATCTCCTCATTACTTCTTATTTTCCAACCATCTGCAGTTTTCATTGCACCCATTATTTTTCTAATAATCCATCTTCCCAGTACCTCTGGTTTGTCCATCTTATAGTTCATCGTTAGGCATTCAGATCCATATAAACATTCTGGTCGTACCACTGTGGTGTAGTGTTTTAGTTTTGTTTTTCTAGATATACATTTCTTGTTGTAAATATTTTTGGTCAAACCATATGCTCTTTCCATTTTGTTAATTCTTACATCTATTGCAGATTTTTCTAGTCCATTCTGTTGTATAGTTTCTCCAAGATATTTAAATTTATTTACTTGCTTTATTTTACCTATTTGTGTTTCTGTGTATTTTGGTGCATTTTTTTTAATTGGCCATGAATTTTGTTTTTTCAGCTGAAATTTTGAGACCAGTTCTGTTTGCTAATTTTTCCAGAATGTTTATTTGAGTAACTCCTTCTGTCGGGTTTTCTGAAAGTATTGCGAAATCATCCGCAAAAGCCAAGCAGTTTACCTTAATTCCTAGAGTTATTGGTTCAATTTTGTGATTTTTTAGCTCCGAATTCCCGATCTGTTATTTAATAGGTTTCATCATGTACTGTAATCAGAACTTTCTAGCATTAATATAACATACACTTAATCTACTACAAATAAGGATATTTTTGTTCCAAATTTAGTTTTCAGTAAATTACTCGAAAACTATTAGAGGTAGCTTAGTGGGGTCACGTACTTACTACCTTTGTGTTGAACTGAAGCGTCACGTAAATTTTCATATTTCTAAGTCTAGTATTTAGCGCCTTTAATTTTTCTTCAAAAACTGGATTATGACCAAAATATTCCTTTAATCACGTTGAGATTTGTATCAGTTAATTTTGGCATACATCTACACGTTATGCCCAATTTTTGGCTGCCTAGCTTTGATATTTAGCGCAACGTATTTTTTTCTTAAAACGATGTATTTAGAGAAAGACGTTCACCTGTTCAATCTGAGATTTGAGGGTTTAAACATTAATATACTAAAGCACGTGCTGACAAACTTGGGAAAAGCAATTTTAATTTTTAATTTTATTCTTAAATTATGGTGCAATACTTGTTTGCTGCGCACAGGTGCGTTATGGTGACGTGGCGCTACTAGCAGTGAACTGGGGTAAGTCTTTTCCTATATACACTCCTGGAAATGGAAAAAAGAACACATTGACACCGGTGTGTCAGACCCACCATACTTGCTCCGGACACTGCGAGAGGGCTGTACAAGCAATGATCACACGCACGGCACAGCAGACACACCAGGAACCGCGGTGTGGGCCGTCGAATGACGCTAGCTGCGCAGCATTTGTGCACCGCCGCCGTCAGTGTCAGCCAGTTTGCCGTGGCATACGGAGCTCCATCGCGGTCTTTAACACTGGTAGCATGCCGCGACAGCGTGGACGTGAACCGTATGTGCAGTTGACGGACTTTGAGCGAGGGCGTATAGTGGGCATGCGGGAGGCCGGCTGGACGTACCGCCGAATTGCTCAACACGTGGGGCGTGAGGTCTCCACAGTACATCGATGTTGTCGCCAGTGGTCGGCGGAAGGTGCACGTGCCCGTCGACCTGGGACCGGACCGCAGCGACGCACGGATGCACGCCAAGACCGTAGGATCCTACGCAGTGCCGTAGGGGACCGCACCGCCACTTCCCAGCAAATTACGGACACTGTTGCTCCTGGGGTATCGGCGAGGACCATTCGCAACCGTCTCCATGAAGCTGGGCTACGGTCCCGCACACCGTTAGGCCGTCTTCCGCTCACGCCCCAACATCGTGCAGCCCGCCTCCAGTGGTGTCGCGACAGGCGTGAATGGAGGGACGAATGGAGACGTGTCGTCTTCAGCGATGAGAGTCGCTTCTGCCTTGGTGCCAATGATGGTCGTATGCGTGTTTGGCGCCGCGCAGGTGAGCGCCACAATCAGGACTGCATACGACCGAGGCACACAGGGCCAACACCTGGCATCATGGTGTGGGGAGCGATCTCCTACACTGGCCGTACACCACTGGTGATCGTCGAGGGGACACTGAATAGTGCACGGTACATCCAAACCGTCATCGAACCCATCGTTCTACCATTCCTAGACCGGCAAGGGAACTTGCTGTTCCAACAGGACAATGCACGTCCGCATGTATCCCGTGCTACCCAACGTGCTCTAGAAGGTGTAAGTCAACTACCCTGGCCAGCAAGATCTCCGGATCTGTCCCCCATTGAGCATGTTTGGGACTTGATGAAGCGTCGTCTCACGCGGTCTGCACGTCCAGCACGAACGCTGGTCCAACTGAGGCGCCAGGTGGAAATGGCATGGCAAGCCGTTCCACAGGACTACATCCAGCATCTCTGCGATCGTCTCCATGGGAGAATAGCAGCCTGCATTGCTGCGAAAGGTGGATATACACTGTACTAGTGCCGACATTGTGCATGCTCTGTTGCCTGTGTCTATGTGCCTGTGGTTCTGTCAGTGTGATCATGTGATGAATCTGACCCCAGGAATGTGTCAATAAAGTTTCCCCTTCCTGGGACAATGAATTCACGGTGTTCTTATTTCAATTTCCAGGAGTGTATTTGCAATATGATGCATTTCTTTACGTTCCCGATCAATTGCTGGAGCCTGCACCATTCAGAAATCCTCTGCAGGTCATTCTACAAATCAGTGCTGTCTTCTGGCTTCGCTATTTTCTTAGAGACAACCGCATTATCTACGAAGTCTTAAAGAGCTTCTAACATTTTCTACTGTGCGGCTTGTCCCGGCGTAGGTTCTAGTCCTCCCTCGGGCATGGGTGTGTGTGTTTGTCCTTACGATAATTTAGGTTAAGTAGTGTGTAAGTTTAGGGAGTGATGACCTTAGGAGTTAAGTCCCATAAGATTTCACACACATCTGAACATTTTCTAGCTGATCATTTGTATACATAGTAAGCAGTAACAGTCGAATGACACTTCCTTGCAGTTCTCTGGAAATTGTGTTTACATTCTCGATACTGTTCCGTTACGAGCGAGGTGTCGAACTCCATCTGGAAGAAAGTTTCCAATTATGTTGCAAATCTGGTCCGATACTCGGTTAAGATTGTATTCTTTTTTTTTTTTCACTAACCGGCAATGCGAGACGACTTAAATGGCTTCCTAACGTCAATCAACACAGCACCAACTTCACCGCCGTTGTTTACAGCGCTATGGATCACATGGAAGTACAAAACAAGGTGTAATTGTTAAGGTTTTCGTGGCCACTTGTTGACAAATTGCTTATGAGCTACTGTCTCGAGTTCTTCGATGGATGTTAAATATTTTTTTCTGACGTTTCGCCAGCACGAGTGGCTGGCATTGTCGGAGCTTCACCCTCCGTTGCTGGGGGTGAATTGGGTGTACTGTCGAGTTCCCGGTCGCGGATTGCATGTACCTGGGGCGATGAAGTCCGAGGGTTTTTCCCGTGATAACTGTTGCCGCCGCGGTTCTCTTGCTATCTGCAACGGTTGTTCGCTGCAGCACGGAAATGCAGGATCTGTTCACCTTGAGACTTTCTTGTCGAAGCTATTGTCATGTCTGTGTACTTCTGTAGCTTCCCTGAACGAGCGGGTGTGACATCCCCTTTTTACCGCAAGAACTTCCGTATCGACTGAAAAGGAACTAAAAAATGTTGTAGTTTAATCTCAAAGATACCAGAGGAATACCCTAAAAAACTTTTTTACCATTGAGAGACAAAGGACTAATTTCGAGATTCTTTTATTACTTCTAGTATTAACTACCTTTTTTGTTCTGATGTGCTGACGTAAAGACGTACTGTATAGTTTGATGTTTATGTGTGTGTTAAATGAAGGTGTTAAACGATGAAAAATGTGTTTCGTAATTTCTGTCAAGATCAAGCCTAAATCCCATACCAATGGAGTACAAATTATTTTGTTAATTCGAGAAGGCGAATTTTAGATGGAGGCGAATTTCTTCACGACGGCGCTGCTCAACAATAGAGGTACGTGATTGTGCTCACTACTTTCCTTTGGTGGCCGCTAAGATTGATTCCGATGTGTTTTTGCCGAGACATTCAGAACCTGCAATCCTCCTTTTCGTATAAAAATAGGAGTCCGATAGAAAAAGAAATATTCTTAAATTTAAATAATTGCAATTCTTTTACCCAGGCCACGGGGAATGATAGAAAGTACGTGCCTCTACCCTGATTGTACGTTCGCAATCTCCGAGTGTGTTACGACGTAATCATTTTACACAAAAAAATTTAACATACGTCTTTCTCATCAAATCACAACCACTCGTACGCGAATGTACGTACCCTCTGAATGTGTCTAGTGAGTCGTGCGCATTGTTCTAAAGCTTTTCTGTTAATATTCTGTGGATTGCATCTCCGCAAATAATTTTTGTTTATGCCGCAAATCGCACTTCACGCGAAGTGTTTATTACGCAAGTTTCAGGCTCCATTTAATGTCAAAAAATTTCGAAGTACGGCTGACTAAGCAAACCGCTACAATAATTTCATATCTCTACAACTACAATAACAAAAAACAATAACAAAAAAAAAACAAAAACAATACCAGAGAGAGAGGGTACGTTACACGACGAATATTAGTGTGTGGTTGGTCTCACACACCGCGCGCTCCACCATAGCCGATTTCTCCACCTGCCGCAAACTGCAACGCCACTTGACTGTGTGTGACCCTGGTGTCACACACAGTCATTCCAACACAGACTTTTCCACATGTGTATGGTACGCGGTATATTCCCGACATTGCATCTAGGTCCCTTATCTCCTTTGACGGTCTGAGACACTATTTGACCATCTTTGTCAGTTTATAAATAACCCTTTACGTCGTATTTGCGCATTATACGACCGACACTTTCCGCCACTTTGCGAACCCATGGCAGATAGGCCGTACCAAACATTTCTTCTTCCGATATGTCACTTCGCCGAGCGTTTGATTCTGTAACAGTCCTTATGTAACCGGTGGAGTACCCATTGCTTCTCAGAACCTTTTCTGGGTGTTGCATCACGCGTCCGAGGTGCTGTGGCTCACATATTCGTCTCGCTCGCGTTACGAGCGTGCTAATCATGCCTCTTTTCCTGGCACGGGCGCGGGGAACTACAGTGGCAGCGCCAACGGAAAAGCCCTTGAACGCTATCACGGCAGGTACACACGCTGAAGCGGCAAAGAAACTGGTGCAGCCTTGCGTGTTCAAATGGTTCAAACCACTATGGGACTTAACATCTGACGTCATCAGTCCCCTAGACTACTTAAACCTAACTAACCTAAGGGCATCACACACATCCATGCCCGAGGCAGGATTCTAACCTGCGACCGCAACAGCAGTGCGGTTCCAGACTGAAGCGCCTACAACCGCTCGGTCATAGCGGCCGGCCATACGTATTCAAATACAGAGACATGTCAACAGGCAGAATACGGCGCTGCGGTCGACAATACCTATATAAGACAACGAGTGTCTTGCGCAATTGTTAGATCAGTTACTGCTACTAAAATGGCAGGTTATCAAGATTTAAGTGAGTTTGAACGTCGTGTTATAGACGGCTCACGAGCGATGGGGGACGAGGTAGCGATGAAGTGAGGATTTTCCAGTACGACCATTTCACGAGTGTACCGTGAGTATAAGGAATCCGGTAAAACATCAAATCTCCGACATCACTGAGGCTGGAAAAAGATCCTGCAAGAACGGCACCAACGACGAATGAAGAGAATCGTTCAACGTGACAGAAGTGCAACCCTTCCAGCCGGCCGTTTCGGCCGAGCGGTTCTAGGCGCTTCAGTCCGGAACCGCGCTGCTGCTACGGTCGCAGGTTCGAATCCTGCCTCGGGCATGGATGTGTGTGATGTCCTTAGGTTAGTTAGGTTTAAGTGGTTCTAAGTCTAGGGGACTGATGACCTCAGGTGGTAAGTCCCATAGTGCTTAGAGCCATTTGAGCCTTTTGCAACCCTTCTGCAAATTGCTGCACATTTCAATGCTGCGGCATCATCAAGTGTCGCCGTGGCAACCATTCAACGAAACATCATCGATATGGGCTTTCGGAGCCGAAAGCCCCCATTGTACCCTTGGTGACTGCACGACACAAAGGTTTAAGCCTCGCAGGGCCCATCAACACCGACATTGGACTGTTGATGACTGGAAATAATTTGCCTGATCGGAAGAGTCTCGTTTCTAATTGTATCGAGCGTATGCATACAACGCCATGAACCCACAGAACCTGCATGTCAACAGGGGACTGTTTAAGCCGGTGGAGGCTCTGTAATGGTGTGGGGCGTGTTCAGTTGCAGTGATATGAGACCCTTGATATGTCTAGATACGACTCTGACAGGTGACACATACGTAAACATACTGTCTGATCACCTGCATCCATTCATGTCCATTGTGCTTTCGACGAACTTGGGCAATTCCAGCAAGACAATGCGGGACCTCACACGTCCAGAATGGCTCTAGGAACACTCTTCTGAGTTTAAACACTTCCGCTGGCCGCCAGACTCCCAAGACATGAACATATGAACATGAACATATAAATGACCTAGTCGATAGTGTCGGAAGTTCCATGCGGCTTTTCGCGGATGATGCTGTAGTATACAGAGAAGTTGCAGCATTAGAAAATTGTAGCGAAATGCAGGAAGATCTGGAGCGGGTAGGCACTTGGTGCAGGGAGTTGTAACTGACCCTTAACTTAGACAAATGTAATGTATTGCGAATACATAGAAAGAAGGGTCCTTTATTGTATGATTATATGATAGCGGAACAAACACTGGTAGCAGTTACTTCTGTAAAATATCTGGGAGTATGTGTGCGGAACGATTTGAAGTGGAATGATCATATAAAATTAATTGTTGGTAAGGCGGGTACCAGGTTGAGATTCATTGGGAGAGTCCTTAGAAAATGTAGTCCATCAACAAACGAGGTGGCTTACAAAACACTCGTTCGACCTATACTTGAGTATTGCTCATCAGTGTGGGATCCGTACCAGATCGGGTTGACGGAGGAGATAGAGAAGATCCAAAGAAGAGCGGCGCGTTTCGTCACAGGGTTATTTGGCAACCGTGATAGCGTTACGGAGATGTTTAACAAACTCAAGTGGCAGACTCTGCAAGAGAGGCGCTCTGCATCGCGGAGTAGCGTGCTCGCCAGGTTTCGAGAGGGTGCGTTTCTGGATGAGGTATCGAATATATTGCTTCCCCCTACTTATACCTCCCGAGGAGACCACGAATGTAAAATTAGAGAGATTAGAGCGCGCACGGAGGCTTTCAGACAGTCGTTCTTCCCGCGAACCATACGCGACTGGAACAGGAAAGGGAGGTAATGACAGTGGCACGTAAAGTGCCCTCCGCCACACACCGTTGGGTGGCTTGCGGAGTATAAATGTAGATGTAGATGTAGATGTAGAACATTATTGAGCATATATAGGATATCTTGCAACGTGCTGTTCAGAACAGATCTCCACCCCGCCGGCCGGTGTGGCCAAGCGGTTAAAGGCGCTACAGTCTGGAACCGCGTGACCGCTACGGTCGCAGGTTCGAATCCTGCCTCGGGCATGGATGTGTGTGATGTCCTTAGGTTAGTTAGGTTTAAGTAGTTCTAAGTTCTAGGGGACTGATGACCTTAGAAGTTAAGTCCCATTGTGCTGAGAGCCATTTGAACCATTTTTTTTAGATCTCCACCCGCTCGTCCTCTTACGAATTTTTAACAGCCCTGCAGGATTCATGGTGTTAATTCCCTCCATCATTACTTCAGACATTAGTCGAGGCCATGCCGCGTCGTGTTGCAGTACTTCTGCATGCTCGCAGGGCTCTTCAGTGTATATTCTGCGGTCGCCAGCTCGACTCCAGTCTACCATCAGCAGTGGAGGGTGAAGCTCTGACAATGCCAGCCACTCGTGCCGGCGAAACGTCGCCAAACAATCGTCTGCCGAAGAACCCGAGACATGATCAAACTGGCAATTTTTCAGAGCAAGCTGAGTATCACAAGATCTCTTTTTGAGGTATCCCGTCGATTCTTAAAGAGGAAATGGACACTGGTGAATCAAACGTTGTGACCACTACACATCGCGATTCTAAATCCCGTCTGGTGGGGTTTCAGGTACGTGGCGTCATAAGGAAAGTATATAAGTGGAGACGAATGGGGAGTTATTCTAGCTACCATGGAGGCATGAAATGGGGAAGTCTGTTGACATAAGCAGGTTGTTATCTTACAGTGCCTGATAAAGAGTATTTCTGAAATTGCGAAGCCAGCTAGATGTTGTGTGCTACAGTTGTGAAAGCATTTATGCAAAGTACGATACGATGCAGTGTTGCAGTGCCTGTGTTGTTCAGAAGTACGATCCAACATTCCCTGGGACGCTGTAGCGACTACAGCTGTTGTCAAATACATGATACGTATTCGCAGTTGCAAATATGGTAAACAATCATCTGTATGATGGAATGACGACAGTGAAAATTTGTGCCCGCCTGGGACTCGAACCCGGGTTTGCTGCTTGCCGTGAGTTGCCGCAAGCTTAGGCTATCCGAGCATGTTCCACAGCCGGACCTTCATATGTCATCGACTGTGTGTCCACGACCAGCACTCGGCAGGCAAGCGACTTTCAGGTAAAATGTCTCTCCTGTACTGAAATATAGATAATGGGTGAAAAAATTCAGGTTACAGACACATGGTAGACGAGCTATGGAAGTTTTGGGTCTGGCCATGAATCCCGCTCAGACAGCCTAATGGTAAGAAGAACGCTTGCGATAAGCAGGAAATGCAGGTTGGAGTCCTGGCCCGCTACAAATTTTCACTGTCGCCATTTCATCATAAAGCTGATGCACGTCCCTGTTCGCAACTGCGAATATATTACATGTATTGTTGCACAGTGGTTCAGGGACGTCTGAGCCGCGATTAGGCAGAAAGGCTAGATATGTAAAGCTTGTGGCACATCTGGCAGCAGGGTACAATGCTTGACCAGGCACAAGTGTTTCGGAGTGCACTGTTCAACACACGTAGCAGATGACCGCTACATGTACGAGGTGCATTCAAGTTCTAAGGCCTCCGATTTTTTTTCTAATTAACTACTCACCCGAAATCGATGAAACTGGCGTCACTTCTCGACGTAATCGCCCTGCAGACGTACACATTTTTCACAACGCTGACGCCATGATTCCATGGCAGCGGCGAAGGCTTCTTTAGGAGTCTGTTTTGACCACTGGAAAATCGCTGAGGCAATAGCAGCACGGCTGGTGAATGTGCGGCCACAGAGAGTGTCTTTCATTGTTGGAAAAAGCCAAAAGTCACTAGGAGCCAGGTCAGGTGAGTAGGGAGCATGAAGAATCACTTCAAAGTTGTTATCACGAAGAAACTGTTGCGTAACGTTAGCTAGATGTGCGGGTGCGTTGTCTTGGTGAAACAGCACACGCGCAGCCCTTCCCGGACGTTTTTGTTGCAGTGCAGGAAGGAATTTGTTCTTCAAAACATTTTCGTAGGATGCACCTGTTACCGTAGTGTCCTTTGGAACGCAATGGGTAAGGATTACGCCCTCGCTGTCCCAGAACATGGACACCATCATTTTCTCAGCACTGGCGGTTACCCGAAATTTTTTTGGTGGCAGTGAATCTGTGTGCTTCCATTGAGCTGACTGGCGCTTTGTTTCTGGATTGAAAAATAGCATCTACGTCTCATCCATTGTCACAACCGACGAAAAGAAAGTCCCATTCGTGCTGTCGTTGCGCGTCAACATTGCTCGGCAACATGCCACACGGGGAGCCGTGTGGTCGTCCGTCAGCATTTGTGGCACCCACCTGGATGACACTTTTCGCATTTTCAGGTCGTCATGCAGGATTGTGTGCACAGAACCCACAGAAATGCCAACTCTGGAGGCGATCTATTCAACAGTCATTTGGCGATCCCCCAAAACAATTCTCTCCACTTTCTCGATCATGTCGTCAGACCGGCTTGTGCGGGTATGAGGTTGTTTCGGTTTGTTGTCACATGATGTTCTGACTTCATTAAACTGTTGCACCCACGAACGCACTTTCAACATATCCATAACTCCATCACCACATGTCTCCTTCAACTGTCGATGAATTTCAATTGGTTTCACACCACGCAAATTCAGAAAACGAATGATTGCACGCTGTTCAAGTATGGAAAACGTCGCCATTTTAAGTATTTAAAACAGTTCTCATTCTCGCCGCTGGCGGTAAAATTCCATCTGCCATACGGTGCTGCCATCTCTGGGACGTATTGACAGTGAACCCGGCCTCATTTTAAAACAATGCGCATGTTTCTATCTCTTTCCAGTCCAGAGAAAAAAAATCGGGGGCCTTAGAACTTGAATGCACCTCGTACGCATGTCGACCCAGCGATATCGTCAATTACGACTGGAGTGGACACGATCGAGATTGGACTGTGCATCCACGGAAACGCCTTGCCTGGTGGAACCACGTTTTTCGTTACATCGGGCCACTGGCCATGTTCCAATACACCACTATCCCATGAGAACAGGTGCTCGGAACACATACTGCACCACGGATGCAGGCTGAGGGGGGGGGGGGGGCAGTATCATGCTATACATGAGGGGCGTTAAATAAATACCACATTTTTTTCTGAAAGCAGGCAGGTTTTATTCAGGTTCCGAATATGCCATATTATTCCCCACTCTTTTGGCTACAATATCCTATTTTTCAATATAACCTCTGGTCAGTGCGACTGCTTTACGCCACCTTACTGGGAGGGCCTGCATCAGTAACCTCCCCATCATACACAGACTGCTTCACGTTGTGTGCATCCTTTATTTGGCCAGGCAGATGGAAGTCGGGAGGTGTGAGAGCCGGGCTGTAGGGTGGATGAGGAAGAACAGTCCTGTGAAATCTGAGGTCCTCTCTGGTGCACAGACGTGTGTGAGGCCCTGTGTTGTCGTGGAGATGGGGAAGTCTGTTTGCATTTTTGTGGGAACAAGCGGGCTAGACTCGTGTCTTCATTTTCCTGAGGTTAGCACAGTACGCTTCAGAGTCGATCGATGCACCTTGAGGGGGGACATCAAACAGAATAACCCCTTCAGAGTCCTAGAAGACAGTCACGGCTGAGGGTACGGTTTCGATCTTTTCCTTCGGAGCAGAGGTGGTGTCACACCACTTGATGGATTACCGTTTTGTTTCCAGTTCGAACCCATGTGTAATCGCCTATGACGACGTCCGACAAAATATTGTTACAATAGGCCTCTTAACGTACAACCAATTCCGCACATTGTCCTTCGTTGCTCTTTATGGCCTTCTGTTAGGCGGCGTGGAACCTAGCTGGCGCACGCCTTTTGAGTATCCCAAGTGGTGGAAGTGTGTCAGCACTATCAACAGTGACGTGCAGTTGTGCAGTGAGGTGTTTGACTGTAACCCATCGATCACCTCGAATGAGACTGTCCGCACGTTCCATCACTGCAGGAGTCACAGCCAAACTTGTGCGACGTTGTTGAAATAATGACAGGCGCCTCGCCCAACGACTCCCCGTGCTTTTGTTCACTACCATGTCTCTGTGGACATTCTGCAAATACCTTTGAATATCTGTGATACTCTGCTTGTCCCTCAAAAGAAACTCAACGGGAGCCCTGTCCTTGTTACATATGCCATTTTCAAGGTTACATACACCGCTGCCACCTATCGGAACTTCATAAAACTATAGGGGCTGAGGCGCGGATATTGCACGTTGTCCTACAACAAATTCCGCATTTTTTCCAAGTGACACTGGGAAAGGAAAAAAGTGTCTCATTATTTTCCCTCGGCCTCCATGGGAACTGTGGACGTAATCAAAGGCATCAGGACAGGTGTAGAACGTTATTGCGGGCCACCTGTATCCCTTCTAGCTTGATGTCAGTGGTGCTGACATTTTCCAGCACGATAACTGTCCGTGTGACAATGCCAGAATTAACTTTTTATACCTGGAATCCACAGTCATGTAGAACTTTATAAAAGACATCATTTTTACGCCAGTGTTGATATCTTGGCCATAAAGTTCACCTAATCTGAAACCAATGGAACACATTTGGGAGCATCGACCCATAAAGTACTTGACTTGCGTGACCACATCGACTGCCACCTCCAGAACATAACCAGCAGTTGCTGTATCACTTCTGCGTTGCGTTACAAAGGTGTGTGTGTGTGAAATCTTATGGGACTCAACTGCTAAGGTCATCAGTCCCTAAGCTTACACACTACTTAACATAAATTATCCTAAGGACAAACACACACACCCATGCCCGAAGTAGGACTCGAACCTCCACCGGGACCAGCCGCACAGTCCATGGATGCAGCGCCTAAGACCGCTCGGCTAATCATGCGCGGCGTTACAAAGATGGACCAACACGCCGTTAAGAGGGTAGTCACAATGTTTGGCTCATCAGTGTACCAGCGGAAAAATGCTCCTGTTGGAGCACAGAAAATGCGAATATGTTCCTTTTTGTTAAAGACACTGATTGAAAAGTGGAGTAGCAGCTGCCTTAGTCTACCAACGGCAAAATGCAATGTGCTTGTCTTTGTCACTGACATTCAGTTCCCGAACAACTGCAAATCTGCATAAATACATGCCGGTTTTCTTCGTAGCTCTATGACATGTGCTCCGTCACATTCCACATTCCTAAGATTAACGTAGAACAGACTTTTTAAGAGAGGCCAATAATCGTTATTTCACGTCCGTCACTTTTTTCCGACAACGGTGGCCGTCACCCGCCGTGAAGATCCAACGCCGTTCCACTGCTCACCATCTCGTTCAAAACTTCTGTATGCATCGTTCAGGTGCTATATGCTGGTCACCAAACCTTTCAACAAACATTCGCTCACACGTTTAATGGAAACAGTAATCCAGTATTGTTTCACAAGAAACACGCGCTCTTCGAAAGAATAGCGATACATTGTCACTAAATACTGACAAGGGAATCTCCCCATCGCACCCCCCTCAGATTTAGTTATAAGTTGGCACAGTGGATAGGCCTTGAAAAACTGAACACAGATCGATCGAGAAAACAGGAAGAAGTTGTGTGGAACTATGAAAAATATAAGCAAAATATACAAACTGAGTAGTCCATGAAAAGACAGGCAACATCAAGGATAATCTGAGCTCAGGCGCGCCGTGGTCCCGTGGTTAGCGTGAGCAGCTGTGAAACGAGAGGTCCTTGGTTCAATTCTTCCTTGGAATGTAAAATTTTATTTTTTATTTTCAGACAATTATCAAAGTTCAGGCACTCACACATAATCAACTTCGCTCTCCAAAATTCCAGGACGTGTTCAGATTTGCTTGGACATATGCAGGATTTGACGGTCTACACACGGAAAAATTTGAAAACGTTAAAAACATATGTTTTGACAGAGCACAGGCAAAAGTGTGCGACTGTGGAACTGTCGCATTCATTTGTTGCAGTTTATGTGACAAACTCTTATGTATTCATCATTTTTTGGGAGTAATTTTCACATCCACAAGGAAACCTAAATCGGGCAAGGTAGAAGAATCTTTTTACCCATTCGCCAAGTGTACAAGTTAGGTGGGTCGACAACATATTCCTGTGATATGACACACATGCCCTGACCAGTGTCGTATAGAATATATCAAACGTGTTTTCCTGTGGAGGAATCGGTTGACCTATGACCTTGTGATCAAATGTTTTCGGTTCCCATTGGAGAGGCACGTCCTTTCGTGTACTAATCGCACGGTTTTGCAGTGCGGTCGCAAAACGCAGACAGTAAACTTATTACAGTGAACAGAGACGTCAATGAACGAATGGACGGATCATAACTTTGCGAAAATAAAGAAAAACTTTTCACTTGAGGGGAGACTTGAACCAAGGACCTCTCGTTCCGCAACTGCTCACGCTAACCACGGGACCACGGCGCTCCTGAGCTCAGATTATCCTTGATGTTACCTATCTTCGCATGAACTACTCAGTTTGTATATTTTGCTTATTTTTTCATAGTTCCACACAACTTCTTCCTGTTTTCTCGATTGATCTGTGTTCAGTTTTTCAAGGCCTATCCACTGTGCCAACTTATAACTAAATCTGAGGGGGGGGGGGGTGCGATGGGGAGGTTCCCTTGTGAGTACTGAGCTCCAGCCAATACGAAGCGTGAAAACACACTGTTACGTCAAACGATGTTGCAGAGTGCACTGTTCCAAGGGCAAACGTCACAAATTACACGGTGCAACTTCAACGGAATTACTGCACATATTTGTGGGAACTCTTTCGAGTGGGACAGCCATTACAGAGAGCGCTTCGCTATTTACAGGTACAAACGAAAAGGGAAAATACAGTACAATGGAAAAAGCAAATAATCGTAATCAGCATAGGTCCCTGAATCGAATGATTTCCGTCGTACGACATATGAACCAGTGCAGTCATGTTATACTCCTTGTGGTGAAAGGATGTGAACATGGTACACTGTGTGATCAAAAGTATCCGGACACCTCCAACTGTTGCCAGGTACTTCATATCAGCGACCTCAGTAGTCATTAAACATCGTAAGAGAGCAGAATGCCGGCCGCTGTGGCCGAGCGGTTCTAGGCAATTCAGTCCGGAACCGCGCTGCTGCTACTGCCGCAGGTTCGAATCCCGCCTCGGGCACGGATGTGGGTGGTGTCCTTAGGTTAGTTAGTTTCAAGTAGTTCTACGTCTAGGGGACTGATTACCTCAGATGCTAAGTCCCATAGTGCTCAGAGCCATTTGAACCAGTTTAGAGCAGAATGGGACGCTCCACGGAACTCACGGACTTTCAATGTGGTCAGATGATTCGGTGTGACTTGCCTCATACGACTGTACGCGACACTTCCACACTCCTAAACATCCCTAGGTCCACTGTTTCCGATGTGATAGTGAACTGGAAACGTGAAGGGAGACGTACAGGCCGACCTCGTCTGTTGACTGGCAGAGACCGCCGACAGTTGAAGAGGGTCGTAATGTGTATTAGGCAGACATCTGTCCAGACCATCACACAGGAATTCCAAACTGCATCAGGGTCCACTGCAAGTACTGTGACACTTAGGTCGCAGGTGAAAAAACTTGAATTTCAAGGCCGAGCGGCTGCTCATAAGCCACACGTCACGCCAATAAATGCCAAACGACGCCTCACTTGGTGTAAGGAGCGTAAACACTGGACGATTGAACAGTGGAAAAACGTTCTCTGGAGTGACTAATCAACATGCACAATGTGGCGATCCGTTGGCGGGGTGTGGGTAAGGCGAATGCCCGGTGAACGTCATCAAAATGGCTCTGAGCACTATGGGACTCAACTGCTGTGGTCATAAGTCCCCTAGAACTTAGAACTACTTAAACCTAACTAACCTAAGGACAGCACGCAACACCCAGCCATCACGAGGCAGAGAAAATCCCGGACCCCGCCGGGAATCGAACCCGGGAACCCGGGCGTGGGAAGCGAGAACGCTACCGCACGACCACGAGATGCGGGCGAACGTCATCTGCCAACGTGTGTAGTGCCAACAGTAAATTTCGGAGGCGGTGGTGTTATGGTGTGGTCGTGTTTTCCATGGAGGGGCTGCACCCCTTGTTGTTTTACGTGGGCCGGCTGGGGTGGCCGAGCGGTTCTAGGCGCTACAGTCTCGAACCGCTTAGCTTAGTTAGGTTTAAGTAATTCTAAGTTCTAGGGGACTGATGACCTCAGAAGTTAAGTCGCATAGTGCTCAGAGCCATTTGAACCATTTTGAACCACTCACTACCTCCAGATGACAAAATGACAACATGTACACTCAAACAACAACAGTGAACTACAAATAAAAATGACAGTCCATAAATAAGCCCTCAGCATTCAGAAAACTAACTTGCAAAACAAAACGGTACGGAGTTATGCACTAACCCAATATAATGAAGCAGAAACTGAATTAAGCTGCACAAATATTCAGCCAGATCTTGGTAAGATTTCTAAATGTTGCAAGGATTGGCAACAAAGCTTTAAATGTTGAGGAATGTAAAATCGTGCACTTCACTAAAGGAAGAAAAAGGCAATAGCAGATGACTGTAATGTCAGTGAGTCACAGTTTGAATCGGTAGCATATGGCTATCATATCAGTAAGTCACAGTTTGAATAGGTAGCAAAGGAATATAATATTAGTAAGTCACAGTTTGAATCGGTAGCATATGGCTGTAATATGAATAAGTCCCAGTTTGAATTGGTAGCATAGGACTACAATATTAGTAAGTCATAGTTTGAATCAGCAACATATGACTATAAGATCAATAAGTCCCACTTTGAATCGGTAGCATAGGACTATAATATGAGTACGTAAAGTTTGAATCGGTAGCATATGGCTATAATATCAGTAAGTTACAGTTTGAATCGGTAGACACACCTGGCTGTAACACTCTGCAGGGATATGAAACGGAATGATTACATAGGACGGTTTGTTGGTAGAATACTGGGGAAGTGCAATCAGTCTACAAAGGAGATTACTAACATGTCGCTCGTACGATCCATTCGCGAATACTGCTGAAATACGTGGAACCCGTACCAGATGGGAATAACAGGGGATATTGAACTTATACAGAGAAGGGCAGCACGAATGGTCAAAGGTTTGTTTGATCCGTGGGAGTGTCACAGAGATAGTTAAAGAACTCAACTGGAAGACTACTGAAGACGAACATAAACAATCCCAATAATGCCTATTTACAAAGTTTCAAGAAGCGGCTTTAAATAATGACTCCAGAAATACACATAGGGATCGTGAGGACAAGATTAGATTAATTACTTCACACACAGAGGCATTCAAACAATTATTCTTCCCGCGCTCGGTTCGTAAATGGGAGGCGAGGACTGCTTGATAATTGGCATAGTGGGAAGTACCCTCAGCCATGCTCTCCACAGTGGTTTGCAGAGTGTAGATGCAAGCGTGACATTAGCTCGTGCAGCTGTCGCGCGACACAGATTTCGTTCAGAAAAAGGGGCAAACACTCCCAATGGAGACAGACAGACTGATGCTAATTTCTGAACAGCTCTGTCAGTATTTTTCTTTTTTTTTTTCTGGAGCCGACCTTCCCGCCAGCTGGAACGGGAACGAAAGCGACTCTGCCAAGGCCACTTCCGCAAACAAAGGAAGCTGCAGCGGCGTGAGTCTGCGCTTTTTTGGGGGTAGCATTCTCCGCAACCGGGCTTCGATGTCAGGGTCCGCTGGGGACGCGTCCGAGCGAGACGTCAGCTGTGGGGCTGGCGCCGTGGCTGCTCACGGCTGTGTCCGACCGCCGCACAGTGGAGTAATTTGTACCGACATCCTGGCAGACACTGCAATCATTAAAGTTTGCACAACGACTGCAGCAGCTATACACTGACCAGCCAGGGCATTATGACCACCGACCTACTGTCGATATAACCCCGTCCAGGCTATAGTAGCGTCCACCCAAGATCATCCTGCAGACATTTATTTAAGGATCTAGGGATATTCACAGTATCTTCTCAGTATATATACTCTCTTATCAAATTTGTTATTAACAACCAAACCCAATTCAAAAGTAATAGCAGTGTGCATAACTACAATACTAGGAGAAAGGATGATCTTCACTATTCAAGATTAAATCTAACTTTGGCACAGAAAGGGGTGAATTATACTGGCACTAAAGTCTTTGGTCACTTACCAAATAGTATCAAAAGTCTGACAGATAACCAACAAGTATTTAAGAAGAAATTAAAAGAATTTCTGAATGACAACTCCTTCTACTCCATAGAGGAATTTTTAGATATAAATTTAAAAAAATAAAAACAAAAAAAAACACAAAAAATGAAAATTTTGTTATATTAACTTAAGTATGTTGTTAAATTAACTTAATTATGTCATGTATTGGAAAATTTGACTCGTTCCACATCATTACGAAATATCGTATTCGTGATCCATGGAACTAGTATTAATCTAATCTAATCTAATCTAATCTAATCACCTACTCAGACACACGCACGGTAAATGTTTGCGTTTTCTCTGTGAGGTGCCGGATGGATTAAACAAAAGGTTTCGAACGCTGGCCATATTTTTTGATTAAACTAAGGCGTTTGATTGTCTTTAAAGGCGAACACTCAAGGCTAGGCTTTACCGTGACTGTTATTGACATGCCGGCCGGAGTGGCCGTGCGGTTCTAGGCGCTACAGTCTGGAACCAAGCGACCGCTACGGTCGCAGGTTCGAATCCTGCCTCGGGCATGGATGTGTGTGATGTCCTTAGGTTAGTTAGCTTTAATTAGTTCTAAGTTCTAGGCGACTAATGACCTCAGAAGTTAAGTCGCATAGTTCTCAGAGCCATTTGAACCGTTTTTTGTTATTGACATTAAATGAAACAACAAGTTTACTGTTACCAGTCACCGTTTTATTTATTTCCACGACGCGTTTCAAAGGTTTAAACCTCCATCATCAGGTGGATTTATATTATTATTTATTGTTATTAACAATATGATGGAGGTTTAAACTTTCGAAACGCGTCGTGGAAATAAATAAAACGGTGACTGGTAACAGTAAACTTCACTTAATATTGTTTGATTGTGTTTATCACAAAATATTGCTCTAGAAGTTGGACCATTAGGGAATATGTGGAGTAGCTCACAATTGGTTCACCTCTTACTTTAGCAACAGACAGGAAAAGATCATTACTCACAGTGTTGAGAATGGCTGTGATGTGGGGTCAGAGTGGAGTATGGTGAAGTGGGGTGTGCCCCAGGGACCAGTGTTGGGGCCGCTCCTGCTCGTTATTTATATAAATGATATTCCCTCTAGTAACACGGGTAATTCTAAAATATTTCTGTTTGCTGATGACACTAGCTTGGTAGTGAAGGATGTTGTGTGTAACATTGGCTCAATTTCAAATAATGCAATTCATGACATAAGTTCATAGCTTGTAAAAAATAAGCTAACGCTAAATCACAGTAAGACTCAGTTTTTACATTTTCTAACACACAATTTAACAAAACCCGACGTTTTAATTTCACAGAATGGACATATTAGAAGTGAAACTGAACAGTTCAAATTTCAAGGTGTTCAGATACTAGTAAACTGTTGTCGATAGCCCAAGTTTAGGATCATGTTCATCGACTTAATGCTGTCATTTTTACTAATGGAACGGTTCAAAATGGTTCAAATGACTCTGAGCACTATGGGACTTACCATCTATGGTCATCAGTCCCCTAAACTTAGAACTACTTAGATCTCCTAAGGACATCACACAACACCCAGTCATCAGGAGGCAAAGAAAATCCCCTGACCCCGCTGGGAATCGAACCCGGGAACCCGGGCGCGGGAAATGAGAATGCTACCCCATGACCACGAGCTGCGGAAATGGAACGGTATCAGAAGTGAGTGATCGTTCGACACGAAAATTAGTTTACTTTTCTTATTTTCATTCGCTTATGCCGTATGGTATTATATTTTGGGGTAACTCTTCCCATTCTAAAAGGATATTTTTGGCTCAGAAACATGCTGTAGGTGGTGTAAGTTCGCGAACCTGTTGTAGACTCCTAGTTATTTTGACATTGGCGTCTCAATATATATATTCCTTGCTCTCATTTCTTGTTAATAATATTAGCTTATTCCCAAGAACAAGCAGCTTTTACTTAGTTAATACTTGGCGGAAATCAAACCTGCATTTGGATCGGACTTCCTTAACTCTTGTGCAGAAAGGTGTGCAGTATACTGCTGCATCCATTTTCAATAAGCTACCACTACAATTCAAAAACCTTAGCAGTAATCCACGCGCTTTCAAATCGAAACTGAAGAGTTTCCTCGTGGGTCACTCCTATTTTGTCGAGGAGTTCCTTGAAAAATTAAACTAATTCTTGTTGTATTGTTGATTGCATTTACTTAAATTTCTGGCTTGACTTTCTTCGGGTTCATAAACATTTTATATTTATCTGTTATTACATTTATGTTGTAATTTCGTGTACTGACATGTTCCATGACCTTGGAGATTTGCTCCTCAATTTGGTCCTACAGAACTTGACGTGTAAATAAATAAATAATAAATATGGTATCGGAGAACATGCTGTCCGTTTGTAGAATTCTCCACAGTACTGCTTGAAGAAATTTTATTAATTTCAGTAACCTGTGCTTATTTTTTTGTCCTTTTTCTGAATCCTATCAGTAAAAAATCTTTCAGGTGAGATGGAGTTACTTTCCTCCTCAGGTGTGGGCAATCCTGTGGTGTATTCTTGGATGCTGAAGTCTTCTTCCTCTGAACTGATGTCTTAATCAGTGGTGATGTCTTCTTTTGACAATATCTTAATGGTGCCTTTGATTTCGTCTTCTTTCTATTCTGCAACAGTCTCTTTGAGGTTTCTATTGATAAATTCTCTTCAAAAGAGATATTTTTCCAATTGCATCAGTTATGTGTGCTAGTTCTTTTAGTTCCCTCAGCGAAAATGGATTGTGTAATCTTGGTTCTGCCTCTGCTAAACTTTGTTGACTAACTGGTTGAGCTTTCCTTCATATATATTATTTTGGTTCAAATGGCTCTGAGCACTATGCGACTTAACTTCTGAGGTCATCAGTCGCCTAGAACTTAGAACTAATTAAACCTAACTAACCTAAGAACCTCACACACATCCATGCCCGAGGCAGGATTCGAACCTGCGACCGTATCGGTCGCTTGGCTCCAGACTGTTGTGCCTCGAACCGCACTGCCACTCCGGCCAGCTATATTATTTTTTTTCTTTATATATATATATATATATATATATATACTCATGATCATACATCTGTTGCCTTAACTTAATTAGACTAGGTGGATGTTTCAATATAGTGTTACTTTGAATGTGGCTGTTTGTAAGTACCCTGGTTATTTATTCAAAAGGGCAGCAGTAATCAAAATGCTTCAAAACACGTCCATAAATTTCATTCAGTTTGCTTTCTGACCATTTAGCTTGGTAAATGGTGTCCCACATCCCCTCTGATAGCTTAATTTTGAAAATGCTGATGTTGTTACAATGGTGCTCCACTAATTAAAAGCAACACTTCGGCAGTTAACATTGTCTTTTGCATTTCTATTGTTTATTGCCAAATCTATTTCATTTCAGTAGGGTTTACTATATTTGTTAGATCCCATCAATTTAGTATGTCTGACAGCTTCACAGAGATTATACTAGATGTTAGTCGCAATATTTAGGTCTCCAACTATACTATTGTCAGTTTGGCCATCTGCCTAAATGCCCTGTTAAGTTTCTCAAGAGAGTATAAGAGATCAGCGTTTGGTGGGCAGTACATTCTAATAACTTTGTGTTTCGGTAATCTGCTTGAATTGGTGTTTACATGGTCTACAATGCTTGCCATATGTTCATTCTTTATCATATTGTTCAACAAATGCAATTCTTTCAAGTCTAAGATGTGTGCTAACAGGTATTGCCATCCACGCCTCTTTGTATTGCTGCCTGCAGTAACTATCTGCTGATTTGGGATACGCTGTTTCATTGTCCTTCAGTCCTGTTATTACTAGTAGATGTGAGGAATTGCTCATCCACAAATACTTGCAGCAATTTGAGCTTGTATCTAAGATACTGCACATTTAAGTGCCTTATTCTAAAGTGTATCTTTTGTTGCACAGATCACAACACTTTGGGATAAGGCATTTTAGATGAGTGAAATTACTATACATGTATTTCACACTGCACTGCTGTGACAATTTTCACCATGTAAACAGCGTTCTTTCACAACCAGGTTGTCTAGTTCACCACTTTCATGTTGCTTTTTGCACCTAAGAAACTGGCTGAGTATAGTCTACCATGATTTGGTTTTACGCAGTTCATCACAAAAGTCTTGCTATCTGATTCACTATCTTGACCGTCCCATTTCTGTTTAAGTTATGTCCATGCCTGGTATGTTCTTGACACTTCATTTTGAAAATAAAATGACACAATTTCATAGAGTTTACTGGGCTTATATATATATATATATATATATATATATATATATATATATATATATATATATATATATACCTAAAAACAAAGATGATGTGACTTACCAAATGAAAGTGCTGGCAGGTCGACAGACACACAAACTAACACAAACATACACACAAAATTCAAGCTTTCGCAACAAACTGTTGCCTCATCAGGAAAGAGGGAAGGAGAGGGAAAGACGAAAGGATGTGGGTTTCAAGGGAGAGGGTAAGGAGTCATTCCAGTCCCGGGAGCGGAAAGACTTACCTTAGGGGGAAAAAAGGACGGGTACACACTAGCACACACACACATATCCATCCACACATATACAGACATATTTAAAGACAAAGAGTTTGGGCAGAGATGTCAGTCGAGGCAGAAGTGCAGAGGCAAGGATGTTGTTGAATGACAGGTGAGGTATGAGTGGCGACAACTTGAAATTAGCGGAGATTGAGGCCTGGTGGATAACGGGAAGAGAGGATATATTGAAAAGCAAGTTCCCATCTCCGGAGTTCGGATAGGTTGGTGTTAGTAGGAAGTATCCAGATAACCCGGACGGTGTAACACTGCGCCAAGATGTGCTGGTCGTGCACCAAGGCATGTTTAGCCACAGGGTGATCCTCATTACCAACAAACACTGTCTGCCTGTGTCCATTCATGCGAATGGACAGTTTGTTGCTGGTCATTCCCACATAGAAAGCTTCACAGTGTAGGCAGGTCAGTTGGTAGAACACGTGGGTGCTTTCACACGTGGCTTTGCCTTTGATTGTGTACACCTTCCAGGTTACAGGACTGGAGTAGGTGGTGGTGGGAGGGTGCATGGGACAGGTTTTACACCGGGGGCGGTTACAAGGGTGGGAGCCAGAGGGTAGGGAAGGTGGTTTGGGGATTTCATAGGGATGAACTAAGAGGTTACGAAGGTTATGTGGACGGCGGAAAGACGCTCTTGGTGGAGTGGGGAGGATTTCATGAAGGATGGATCTCATTTCAGGGCAGGATTTGAGGAAGTCGTATCCCTGCTGAAGAGCCACATTCAGAATCTGATCCAGTCCCGGAAAGTATCCTGTCACAAGTGGGACACTTTTGTGGTTCTTCTGTGGGAGGTTCTGGGTTTGAGAGGATGAGGAAGTGGCTCTGGTTATTTGCTTCTGTACCAGGTCGGGAGGGTAGTTGCGGGATGCGAAAGCTGTTGTCAGGTTGTTGGTGTAATGGTTCAGGGATTCCGGACTGGAGCAGATTCGTTTGCCACGAAGACCTAGGCTGTAGGGAAGGGACCGTTTGATGTGGAATGGGTGGCAGCTGTCGTAATGGAAGTACTGTTGCTTGTTGGTGGGTTTGATGTGGACGGACGTGTGAAGCTGGCCATTGGACGGGTAAAGGTCAACATCAAGGAAAATGGCATGGGATTTGGAGTAGGACCAGGTGAATCTGATGGAACCAAAGGAGTGGAGAGGAAATTCTGGAGTTCTTCTTCACTGTGAGTCCAGATCATGAAGATGTCATCAATAAATCTGTACCAAACTTTGGGTTGGCAGGCCTGGGTAACCAAAAAGGCTTCCTCTAAGTGACCCATGAATAGGTTGGCGTACGAGGGGGCCATCCTGGTACCCATGGCTGTTCCCTTTAATTGTTGGTATGTCTGGTTTTCAAAAGTGAAGAAGTTGTGGGTCAGGATGAAGCTGGCTAAGGTAATGAGGAAAGAGGTTTTAGGTAGGGTGGCAGGTGATCGGCGTGAAAGGAAATGCTCCATCGCAGCGAGGCCCTGGACGTGCGGGATATTTGTGTATAAGGAAGTGGCATCAATGGTTACAAGGATGGTTTCTGGGGGTAACGGATTGGGTAAGGATTCCAGGCGTTCGAGAAAGTGGTTGGTGTCTTTGATGAAGGATGGGAGACTGCATGTAATGGGTTGAAGGTGTTGATCCACATAGGCAGAGATACGTTCTGTGGGGGCTTGGTAACCAGCTATAATGGGGCGGCCGGGATGATTGGGTTTGTGAATTTTAGGAAGAAGGTAGAAGGTAGGGGGTGTGGGGTGTCTGTGGGGTCAGGAGGTTGATGGAGTCAGGTGAAAGGTTTTGTAGGGGGCCTAAGGTTCTGAGGATTCCATGAAGCTCTGCCTGGACATCAGGAATGGGATTACCTTGGCAAACTTTGTATGTGGTGTTGTCTGAAAGCTGACGCAGTCTCTCAGCCACATACTCCCGACGATCAAGTACCACGGTCATGGAACCCTTGTCCGCCGGAAGAATGATGATGGACCGGTCAGCCTTCAGATCACGGATAGCCTGGGCTTCAGCAGTGGTGATGTTGGGAGTAGGATTAAGGTTTTTTTAAGAAGGATTGAGAGGCAAGGCTGGAAGTCAGAAATTCCTGGAAGGTTTGGTGAGGGTGATTTTGAGGAAGAGGAGGTGGGTCACGCTATGACGGAGGATGGAACTGTTCCAGGCAGGGTTCAATTTGGATAGTGTCTTGGGGAGTTAGATCATTAGGGGTAGGATTAGGATCATTTTTCTTCGTGGCAAAGTGATACTTCCAGCAGAGAGTACGAGTGTAGGACAGTAAATCTTTGACGAGGGCTGTCAACCAAACAGCCCTCGTCAAAGATTTACTGTCCTACACTCGTACTCTCTGCTGGAAGTATCACTTTGCCACGAAGAAAAATGATCCTAATCCTACCCCTAATGATCTAACTCCCCAAGACACTATCCAAATTGAACCCTGCCTGGAACAGTTCCGTCCTCCGTCACAGCGGGACCCACCTCCTCTTCCTCAAAATCACCCTCTCCAAACCTTCCAGGAATTTCTGACTTCCAGCCTTGCCTCTCAATCCTTCTTAAAAAACCTTAATCCTACTCCCAACATCACCACTGCTGAAGCCCACGCTATCCGTGATCTGAAGGCTGACCGGTCCATCGTCATTCTTCCGGCGGACAAGGGTTCCACGACCGGGGTACTTGATCGTCGGGAGTATGTGGCTGAGGGACTGTGTCAGCTTTCAGACAACACCACACACAAAGTTTGCCAAGGTAATCCCATTCCTGATGTCCAGGCAGAGCTTCAGGGAATCCTCAGAACCTTAGGCCCCCTACAAAACCTTTCACCTGACTCCATCAACCTCCTAACCCCACCGACACCCCACACCCCTACCTTCTACCTTCTTCCTAAAATTCACAAACCCAATCATCCCGGCCACCCCATTGTAGCTGGTTACCAAGCCCCCACAGAACGTATCTCTGCCTATGTGGATCAACACCTTCAACCCATTACATGCAGTCTCCCATCCTTCATCAAAGACACCAACCACTTTCTCGAACGCCTGGAATCCTTACCCAATCCGTTACCCCCAGAAACCATCATTGTAACCATTGATGCCACTTCCTTATACACAAATATCCCGCACGTCCAGGGCCTCACTGCGATGGAGCACTTCCTTTCACGCCGATCACCTGCCACCCTACCTAAAACCTCTTTCCTCATTACCTTAGCCAGCTTCATCCTGACCCACAACTTCTTCACTTTTGAAAACCAGACATACCAACAATTAAAGGGAACAGCCATGGGTACCAGGATGGCCCCCTCGTACACCAACCTATTCATGGGTCGCTTAGAGGAAGCCTTCTTGGTTACCCAGGCCTGCCAACCCAAAGTTTGGTACAGATTTATTGATGACATCTTCATGATCTGGACTCACAGTGAAGAAGAACTCCAGAATTTCCTCTCCAACCTTAACTCCTTTGGTTCCATCAGATTCACCTGGTCCTACTCCAAATCCCATGCCACTTTCCTTGATGTTGACCTTCACCTGTCCAATGGCCAGCTTCACACGTCCGTCCACATCAAACCCACCAACAAGCAACAGTACCTCCATTACGACAGCTGCCACCCATTCCACATCAAACGGTCTCTTCCCTACAGCCTAGGTCTTCGTGGCAAACGAATCTGCTCCAGTCCGGAATCCCTGAAGCATTACACCAACAACCTGACAACAGCTTTCGCATCCCGCAACTACCCTCCCGACCTGGTACAGAAGCAAATAACCAGAGCCACTTCCTCATCCTCTCAAACCCAGAACCTCCCACAGAAGAACCACAAAAGTGCCCCACTTGTGACAGGATACTTTCCGGGACTGGATCAGATTCTGAATGTGGCTCTTCAGCAGGGATACGACTTCCTCAAATCCTGCCCTGAAATGAGATCCATCCTTCATGAAATCCTCCCCACTCCACCAAGAGCGTCTTTCCGCCGTCCACGTAACCTTCGTAACCTCTTAGTTCATCCCTATGAAATCCCCAAACCACCTTCCCTACCCTCTGGCTCCCACCCTTGTAACCGCCCCCGGTGTAAAACCTGTCCCATGCACCCTCCCACCACCACCTACTCCAGTCCTGTAACCTGGAAGGTGTACACAATCAAAGGCAAAGCCACGTGTGAAAGCACCCACGTGTTCTACCAACTGACCTGCCTACACTGTGATGCATTCTACATGGGAATGACCAGCAACAAACTGTCCATTCGCATGAATGGACACAGGCAGACAGTGTTTGTTGGTAATGAGGATCACCCTGTGGCTAAACATGCCTTGGTGCACGACCAGCACATCTTGGCGCAGTGTTACACCGTCCGGGTTATCTGGATACTTCCTACTAACACCAACCTATCCGAACTCCGGAGATGGGAACTTGCTCTTCAATATATCCTCTCTTCCCGTTATCCACCAGGCCTCAATCTCCGCTAATTTCAAGTTGTCGCCACTCATACCTCACCTGTCATTCAACAACATCCTTGCCTCTGCACTTCTGCCTCGACTGACATCTCTGCCCAAACTCTTTGTCTTTAAATATGTCTGTATATGTGTGGATGGATATGTGTGTGTGTGCTAGTGTGTACCCGTCCTTTTTTCCCCCTAAGGTAAGTCTTTCCGCTCCCGGGACTGGAATGACTCCTTACCCTCTCCCTTGAAACCCACATCCTTTCGTCTTTCCCTCTCCTTCCCTCTTTTCTGATGAAGCAACTGTTTGTTGCGAAAGCTTGAATTTTGTATGTATGTTTGTGTTTGTTTGTGTGTCTATCAACATGCCAGCGCTTTCGTTTGGTAAGTTACATCATCTTTGTTTTTAGATATATTTCTCCCACGTGGAAAGCAGTGAGTGAAAATTTGTGCCAATGTCAGGAATTGAACCCGAGTCTCCTGCTTGCTAGGCAGGTCCATTAGCCACTAAGCCCACCTGGCACAGCAGTTTGCACAACTGCACGGGTTCACCTCGTATGCCTCCTCCTCAATCCAAATTCTCACAGCCGCCCCATTCTACTCTAAATTCTCTCTTACAAATGAACAGAATTGCAGAGGATCTCCATGTTCTGTTATAGTATCTCAGCATTAAACGTAAATGGGGGATCCAACGTGAAACCTAGGTGCAGGTACTTATGCACATGAAATGACACAATTTCAGAGACTTTACTGGTCTCGTACAGATATGATTTTATGTATATAGATTCCCAGCCTTGGTACAAATTATGAGACCAGCGAAGTCTCTGAAACTGTGTCATTTCATTTGTGAAAGTACCTGCACCTGGGTTTCAGGCTGGATCTCCCATTTCTGTTGGATGCTGAAGTGCTATTTCAGAATATGGAGAGACTCAGCAATCCTGTTTATGAGTAAGGGGGAATTTAAAGTAGACTGAGGCAGCAGTGAGGAGATCCGGGTTACTTTCCCAACCCTGCTACAAATTTTCACTCACTGCTTCACTCCATGAATATATAACATGCTTCACTTTGCTTATCTTTAACAGTGAACATGGTTTAATTTTCAACACAGTTTCTGAAGCTTGAAATTGTAGTGATAAATTCCTCTATTAACACATAACCATTGAGAAACATCATATCAAACTGATACATTTATTATGGTGACAGTCATGTTCTAATAGTTTTCTCAGTAACTTCCTGTAACCTCTGAGTGCTGACTTGCCCTCATTATTGTATAGCGCAGTGGCACCCATTGTGATTACAACATGACGTCTTGTTTCAGATTATTTGTTTTGGTTGTTAGGTTTTCAACTGCAGTAATAAATGTAGCTCTGGGTGTGACGTTCACCTGCTTTATTTCTTCATTGATAGTCCTCGCTGTTGACAAACTGCGTTTTTATACTGGCTGAAAAATGATTTGGGCGGGGGTGGAGGTTCACAATGCTGTGTACTGTAAATGATGTAGCTGTTAATGGCACAGTTGCATTTTACAGTTCTTTACTTTCACTGTTCACAACCCCCCCCCCCCCCCCCCCCCCAATATTACACAGTTAATTAGGCCAGTTCAATATTGGTTAACTTTTGATAAGCCTCATTAATAGTGTGCAGGCAAACTTCAGCACACTGTTACAATAATTTACCATTGAATATCTATGAGCTGTAAAAACATAACCACACAATTCTTGTGGAATAATACGGTATGTGTGGCACTATTGAACAGACACTGTCATTGTTTTAACACATGAGCTATTTGTGTTACGCTTATCTCACGATTAAGTTGATGCATTGTTGTTGATCTAACCAATAGAGGTTTCTCATCTGAAAATCGACTGTAGACTGACTGTCCCAAGACCAAAAATTGAGCCTTTATATGTCCTCATAACAATAGGTACTGAAAGTATACATTGTTTTGATGTTTACTTTACAGAAATAAAAACATAACTCATTCAATTAACTCAATATATAGAAAAATTCCTTCTTTTTAACAGTTCCTTCTACTACAATGGCTAGGCCGAATTATTTGTTTAAATAATGAAATTAACAGATACAGTCATAAAAACAATACTTTTGATAAAACTGGAAATTACTTTGGAATTAATTAATGGCTGACTTCGCTAATATATTTTTGAATAGAGCAAAATAAATATTTTAAGACTCCTAGTGAGCCTTTTTTCAATGTTTATAATTATTACAGAATTTATATTTGTTTATAAGTCAACAATAGAATCTAAGTCACAGAACAATTACCAATTTCACCCTATAACGAAAGATATTAACTAGGAATAGTCAAAATAAATTAGGAAATTGAAGACACACACAAAAGTAAACACAAAATTAGACCTGGTAGTATATTCATTAAGACTGAGAGCCAACCTTTTCTTTTATGGAAATGCAGATTATACTCATGTACGTTAATGGTAATTATGCAAAAATGTAAATAAAATGAATTTAAGGAGGCAGATGGCAGAACTAGAGAGGAAGTAAAGAGATCCCAGCTTGCTTTTGAACCTTAATTTAGAGATATGACTGAGTTTTATTATTTTTAACTGTAACACAGTTGGAGAAAATCGAGATTAATGTTCCTATATCTGAAAAACTACATGAAACTTTGTGACCAGGTATATTATAAGTTACTATGACTACTGAAGCAAAACCATGGCAGTAGTTTGAATGGGCACAAAGTTAGGTATTTCATGCATAAATATGTAATGTAAAAATTTGCATATTTTAATAAATTAATATCTGTAGTTCTTTTGCATTCCATTTCTTAATTCTGCTTCAGTCAATATAAATAACAAGGATATGTTACTGCTAAAAATTTAGTGTTAATTTTCTTGATTCCAAAGATAAAGGTACATAAATTTGGCTTATTTCACATTGGGAACATAGGACTTGCAAACTCCTCTTAAGTCTTTTCATTGTATCACACTTAAGTAAAAAATGCATTTCTGCCTTCTTCCTAGACATCCAAGAGATCCATCTCCATGAAATAGAATGTGTGAAATGTTACGCTGCTTTGGTGTGCAGCTGATTTAATATGTGAAAGAGTATGAGCCTTCTCAGCAGCACAAGATGGCATACATATGGAAAGACAAACTTGTGTGTCATCTTCAGTTGGCTATAATGTTATACATTGTTTGTTTTATAGGAACAATGGTGTCAGTGGGTGTGTTCAGCCACGTAATGAAGATGGACGACGCCTTGGTGGGAGTCCTCTCATGCACCAGCAAGATCATCTCAAGCTTCGTGTACGCCTTCAGTTACACCACATGGATGATCTACATGGGTAAGTAAACTCACTGTAGGAGGTATGATCTAAAGCTCAAGGGAAGTTTTGTTTTTCTTAGAGAACCCTTATTTATTCATCATCATAAACTTTACCACCTTCAGAGTAATCCCCCTCAGATACAATACATCTGAGCCAATGGTTTTTCCAATCTTGGAATCACTTCTGGAACTCACTCTTTGTAATGTTGTTTATTGCCTTAAACAATTCTGTTTTTGTCTCATTGATGGTGACAAAATGACATCCTTTTATGGCTCTCTTCAGATACAGTCCCAGAAAGAAGTCACAGGGGGCCATGTCCAGCAAATGTGGTAGTGGAGGCAACAGCATAGTGTTGTTTTTTGCAAAAAAAAAAAAAAAGGTGTGAGTGCAAGCATTATCATGATATAATTTCCATGAGTGGTTTTACCACAAATCTGGTTGTTTTCTTCAGACTGCTTCACACAAATGGCACATAACTTGCAGACAGTATTCCTTAATCACCATATGAATATAACTCCTGATGCACTATCCCATTGTACTTGAAGATAATAGTGACAAGAACCTTCACATGTGATTGAACTTTTCGAATTTTTTTCAGTCTCTGCTCTTCAGGCGTTTTCCATTGTGAAAACAGGGCCTCGATTTCAATGTGATAGCCATATACCCATTTTTTTGTCACCTACTGTAGTCATCTGTAGAAGTTCTTAATCTTTGCTGACTTCATTCAAGAATACCTGAGAGACATCTATGTGACATTCTTTTAGGTTGAAATTTGACAATTTTGGAACAGACTGGATTGCTGCATGTTTCGTGCCCAAAACCTAAAAAAAAAAAAATAAAAATAAAAATAAATTGCTTGGCATGAGGCAGAGTATATGCAAACTTCATCAGCAACCTTCCTTTGGAGATTTGGCCATTTTCCACAACCATTTTCTTTACTCCTTCCAGACTGACTTCAGTAATTGATGTACTAGGACAATCATCTTTGGAACACTTATACCATTTGTAGACTCTTATAGATTCACCAAAAGCCACAGTCAACATTTCAAATGTGGTGCTGCACTTTACTCCAAAGTGTTGTGATTTATGAAATAAAAGATACACCTTAGAATAAAGCTCCTATATGTGCAGTGTCTTAGATACAAGCTCAGATTGCTGCAATTATTTGTGCATAAGCAAGTCATCACATCATCTAGTAATAACAGGACTTAAAGACAGTGAAACAGCGTATCACAAATCAGCAGATAGTTACTGCAGGCAGCAACACAAAGAGGAGAGTGTGGCAATACCTCTCAGTGTACATCTTAGATTTGAAAGAATTGCATTTCCTGAACAATATGCTAAAGAAGGAAGAATTGAAATGATTGGCACTGTAGTCCACATAAATTATTATTATTCAAGCAGGCTAAACATGAAGTTATTAGAATATACTGGCCATCAAATGCTGATCTGTTATACAGTTTTGAGAGAATTAACAAGAAATTTACTTCAAATTCTTTGATCCATCATTTTGGAAAGTAACAATTCACCAAGCCCTCAAAAGCATGTATAAAGCCCATGAAATTAAAAAATTCCCATTGCTTTTTGATTACATCTCACATACCACCCAGACACAATACAAAATGAAACTGCTCACATTACTATATAACTGATCATTTTGGCATGTCAGTCCATTACTGTCTATCAAGCTTGAACTATTCCCCCAAACTGTGATATGATTCATGAAAACCACCCAGCCCACTGTCAGAGAACAGTAATTATTGTCATTCGCTCTGCCCCAAAGGGTTACATACTGAACAGCTGGTCTGTACTTTAAGCAAGGCACTGCACCACTCTATCATCCTCCAGTTGTGTTAGAATGGTTTGAATACCACTCCATGACCATGACAGAACCCAGGTCCTCCTCCATCCTATTGAGACAACACCGAATAAGGTTAGTGCACTTTGGTCTCAGATCCAATCACTTTCCACAAGTTGCAGCAGCAGTAGATAGGTCATGCACGAAAAAGGCTTTCCAAGACCCTCAGCAACTCCTGAAGTCACGACAGCCCCTATCGGTACCAGTATCAGAGTGAGAAAAAGTACTACACATTACTAAGTTAGTAAAAGAAATTGCATGGCATTGTTGCCTGAGAAATCCTGAGAGGTAGATTCATTTCATATTTATTCCTCCATGTACAACTGTCCTTTTCCTCGTACTATGTGATAATTGTGTCTTGAGAGTAGCTGACACAAATGATTGTGTATAGGCCTAGTGGGCTCACATATTTGTGTTACATGATTATGAGAGAAGGGAGAGGGCAAAACCCAGTGCTGACATAAAGACTTCACCTCTCTAATAACACCAGAAGGGACATGAAGTTTGAAGTTCCCATCTAACAGACGATACCATTCAATACATATATCTTGTAAGGAACTTACTAGCACTACTAAAACCTGGATAACAGGAATTAACTTTGTCTTTGATGCCATCTACAAGATATTTCAGGAATACTCTTACAAACTTTGACATCATATACCTCAACAAAAAACTGTTTTATAAATGTATGTTCATAAATTCTCCATTATTAAAATTTACAGAGAGTAAGTTAAAGAGAAAATTCAACAAATAATGTCTGTGATCATTAACTAAAATTCATTTTTTGATAGAAGTCAGTCTGCAGATATATTCATTGTGGATTTGGTAGTAATACCTGTTGTTGTTCTTGTCATAGTATTGTTTTGCTTGTTAAGTATTGTCTTGAACCAAGGCAAAACAGTTATTATGTAAGCAAAAAAATGTGATTTTTATGTAACACTACATAAGTGTTAATGGACTTACGGCTATCTTAAATGTGTTTCCAAACAGAATACATCCAAATAAACCAACATTTGCTGCTGTTTCTTGTCACATTATTGAAATTTAATAAATTGTACCTACCACAAGTGGCAGATCAGGTTAGATGAGGATTTACTCATACACCTAACTACAAAGAATGCATTCTGCAGGCTGAATTATCCAGGTATCAAAGTACAGTGTATCACCTTATGATGTAATACATCATGTAGGATCACATAGAGTGGACTTCATGGGCAGTTGATGTATCTGTACGATCTTCAATGTGTGTAGAGTGTTTTCTACATCAATAATCAGCCACAAGAAAATTTTTGCCAGTGCTTTGTTCTACCAACAGCCAACCAAAAAAATGGTTCTAATGGCTCTGAGCACTATGGGATTTAACTGCTGAGGTCATCAGTCCCCTAAAACTCAGAACTACTTAAACCTAACTAACCTAAGGACATCACACACATCCACGCCTGAGGCTGGATTCGAACCTGCGACCGTAAGGGTCACGCGGCTCCAATCTGTAGCGCCTAGAACAGCCAATCAATTATATCTTCAGACTCATTTACACATGAGCCAACATGTGGAAGAAACTATTTTTATGGACAAATCAAAATCATAGTGATAAAATTTAAGCTAGGCTCCAACAGTTCATCAATCTGTTTGGATAGTAATCATATGACAGCACTCAAACCAATTCCAAGATAAAAGAAACATCATAATTTACTGCTAATGGCATAACAAACAATCTTAAAATATCCAAAATGAATTTTCACTCTGCAGCAGAATGTGTGCCGATATGGAACTTCCTGGCAGATTAAAACTGTGCACTGGCCCAGGATGCAAATCCAGGAACTTTGCATTTCAAGAACAAGTGCTGTGTATGAGCTACACAAGCACAACTCACGACCTGTCCTCAATGATTTCCTTGAGGAAGAAAGGCAAAGTTCGTGGGTTCAAGTCCCAGTCTGGCTCACAGTTTTAATCTGCCAGAAAGTTTCATATTAGTGCACACTCAACTGCAGAGTTCATTCTTGAGACAATCCCCAGGCTGTGGCTAAGTAATGTCTCCACAGTATCCTTTCATCCAGGCACTTCAGTCCTGCATGTTTTGCAGGAAAACATCTGTGAAATTTCGAAGGTAGTAGATGAGGTGCTGGAGGAAGTAAAGCTGTGAGGACAGGGCGTGAGCCATGCTCAGGTAGCTCAGTTGGTAGAGCACTTGCTTGTAAAATGCAGAAGTCCTGAGGTCTAGTTTTGGTCCAGTACACAGTTTTAATCTGCCAGGAAGTCTGAACCTTAAAATAAATAAGTACATAGGCTCTCACAGCTGTTATCACTTATGTCATTAGTAACTGGGTAGTGATGCCGCATCATTCTTGCAGACCCTTCAAATCTAACAGTTCAGCCTTCTTTTTCATCCCTTCTTCAGGTAACTGGCATGCACCTAAATGATGATGTGACTGAGAAGACAGTTGCATTTCTGATCAGTTTTAGCAAAGCACTGCCTGTAGTTTAGTGCATCACAGACAATCATTTCCAGAAATCCATGCAGTTTCTTCAATGAATATAAAGTCTGTGTTCCAGAATCCACCAGCAGTAAGTGCCTACTGCAGCCCCATTCCCTCCTACCATGTGGATGCCATAAGAGTCCACTCTAAAAGCCTATATAACCTGCATGGAGCTGGAGAGGTCGTCATAAAGTGACCCAAGTCTCTGTAAGAGTACTTCCTATCGCAGTGATTTACAGTGTGTGCTCTTCCAATGCATTTTTTAGAGTAAATTATCCAGGAAAAACAGAGCTACAGAATAAATACAGTTACAGTTGAAACTGCACCCCTCCCCCCCCCCCCCCCCCAAAGAAAAAAACTGCATCTTGGACAAACCTTGCTGTTTTTAGGCTTCCAGTTTTTTTATGCATTTTCTATGTTTTTCATTAAGAAAACTAACCAAGATACTAATCTTTCATGAAATCCTGAAATTACTTTTCCTCACCTGTATGACTCCAGCTTCTTTTGACTGCTTAGTTTTTTCTTTACATTTTTAAAGGATGTTAGGTTTTACAAAAAATATAAAATTTTACAAAAGTCAAAAAAACTTTTAATAACCACTCTAGTCCTAATAATCTACTATTCTACTTTCAATAACTAAAAAGTAAAGTCCTAAAATCCTAATTATTAAAAATTACACAACATTTTCACATAGATTTTTTTCATATGTTCCAGTCTAAAACATGTTTCTTTGCACTTGGCAATTTTGTGCTATCTTCTCTGTTGTGTCGTGTCTTTTATTGCTGCCTTTCCCGTTTCCTCCAATTTTTTTTTCTGCTGTGTGTACTTCACATATTCTCTGGTTTCTTACATTACCTGGTGGAGGTGAAATCTTTCCTAGAAAATAAATTCATCTTTGTTGCACAAAGCCAGTACAGTTGTTACCTATTGGAACTCAATCCAGAAGCATCTTGGCATATTGGTAATTTAGAACTGCTAACTACTTGGCAAGTACCAGTGTTTGTCATAAAGCTGTATGACAAGTAATAATGTACTATAAACAGGACTCTGTATATATAGATGTAGGAATTTTTCTGTGAAATATATCATTGTAGTCAAGTAGATATTGTTACACCCAAACAGCATTAAGCAGTGGAGTAATAGTTTATTGGACATACAGTATACATCTGAAGTTTCTGTAATGTCTTTGTCATGTGTTAGTGTATACTTGGCTGATTCCACATCCTACATCTTGATGGGATCCATGGTACATGACGAACAAATAAATAAATGAGTTGAATTTGTTGACCTTCCCTCACCTCATTGTTCACAATTGTTTGTTAAACATAAATTTTCTTGCATTCTGAACAATGTGTGTTGATGATAATGATTTTTGTTGCAGCACCAATCGCAGAAATTCTTAATGGCACATCATTCATCGCAATGCGCTCCATCATGTCCAAACTGGTTCCACCTGATGAGTTGGGTAAGTTTCACTTGTCTCGTGCATCTGAGCATTACATTCATAGTCACATGCAATGAATAAATAATGGCTTAGAAATAAAAAAGAGCCATGTGATAGGTACTTTTAGGTTCAAATGAAATTATGCAGATAACTTGTGTGTTTCTGGATTACCACACTCTCAATAAACTACTCAGTGCCACACAAAGGAAAATTCAGGGTGGAACGTAACAACTCAGCATCTCTGCTATATTGTTGTAAACTACACAGTGTGTAGGTTGCTACAACCTACATCATCGATCTGCTTTACATACTCTCAATCTCCCTCATTGAATTTTATCTTCCACTGTCCTTTCGACTATGTTTTCCAGTGAATATCTATGCCATATTGTTTCCAGCTGTTCTTCACTGAGTGTGTTGTGAATCACATCAGAATAGTCCTTTACTTTCCTTATTGTTTCTCAAGATGCAAAGAAATTATCAGTACTGTCAATGCACATCTTTGGTTTCTGTTTTCCTGTTTTTGATCTCCATAGTTAATTATTTGTGAGTCACATGGATCATAACTGGAACAGTTTGCTATGATGTGATGTGAAATGAGTCAGCTTTACAATTGCAGTGCACTTTATCACTAAAAAGTGTGGCAACACAGACCATTCGCATGACTGTCTTAACCTATTAATGCCCAAAACATATTTTTTGTTTTTGATTTTTATTGAAATTAAGTCGAAGTAGTTCTTTGTAAGGAAATAGCATGTATCAATGACTAAAATGTTTTTTTTTTTAATTTTTACACTGTTATATTTCACATATGATAAAACATACAATGGGTATTAACATTTACAGTTCAGCAGCACCATTTATTATTTTATGTAGCAAGAAAACAATGTTAAATCTAATTTTATTCATAAAACTATATGTTACTGTTTTTCCAATTTACAGTTCAGTCATTAATGACATTGGGAAAATAAAAACAAACTGGACTAAATCCAACATCACATTATTTCAGTAATATGCTCTGTATTTTGCACATTGTTTACCTATGATATTGCAAAGAACACGAATCTGGGTGAAGACCAACATTACACTTTATGAAACAAAATTTCGTGCATTTTTGCACAATTTTTACATCTCCTCTGAGTTAGAATTTTGTCCACAAAGTGTCCAACACTGACTCTGCGGACATCATTTGGAACACCTTCCCTGTATTTTGGCATGGCCCCTCAAGGTTTATCCATTAGTGCTGATATCAGTAGAGATAGTACAACACTTCTTCAAAACTCCAACAAACTTTCTATACAGCATCTACGTACTGATGAGGCAGAATCTAACAAGAGAGCAGTACAATTTCTTGGAGTGTATCCCAGTTCTATATAGACCTCTTAGTTTGTTGAAAAGATCAACACCTCCCATCCCTTTGTAGTATAATTGTACCAAGGTTGGTTGAGGCATGGTTACATGCTTTCACTTCGCTTTACTCCATCTCTTGCAGGTCCCCTTGGTAAGACAATCATTGATTGCAGATTTGTTGCTAATGTCACTTGACTGTTTTTGTGCCAGCTTAACAGTATAAGGCGTTCATCTTGAATAACATGATAAGATACATGAGGTTCCATTTTTAAGTCTTTCAGAGGTGCTTTCCGAATCCTGTCTCTCTGGATAGCGAAAATGCAGTGTAATTCATGCTTGCTTAGTGATTCCAAAGGTGGCAGAGAGTTGAAGTAGTTGTCAACAAAGGCAACATAATTAGGAGGAAGAAAACCTAAAAAATTTTTTCTGTGAGTATTTCTGAATGTTTTTCCTCCTTCTTGTCATGAGCACCAGAGTAAGGACTGAACTTTACAACATAGCCCTCAGATGTTGTGACCATAGTGAATAGGTTTCCCCTTATGAATTGTTTCGTCCTGTTATATCCCTAATAGAGTTCCATGCCTTCACCTAAAGAGAAAAAACATCCCAGTGGCCGAACAAGTAACAGAAACTTGATGTTAAGGTCTTTCACAAGCTGATAAATTTTCTGAGCTTTGTTACTTGGATCTACCCTTAAAAAGGGTAGGAAGATTTTTCTGTTTAGAAAAAGTGACAAAAAGCAGATTTCAGAGTACCTGTTGGCTCAACGCAAAAGTTTTGTCTCAAGTACTGATAGTGTTGAGGATCAGTGGACAAAGTTCAAAACCATCGTACAATATGCGTTAGATGAGTATGTGCCAAGCAAGATCATAAGAGATGGAAAAGAGCCACCGTGGTTCAACAACCGAGTTAGAAAACTGCTGCGGAAGCAAAGGGAACTTCACAGCAAACATAAACATAGCCAAAGCCTTGCAGACAAACAAAAATTACGCGAAGCGAAATGTAGTGTGAAGAGAGCTATGCGAGAGGCGTTCAATGAATTCGAAAGTAAAGTTCTATGTACTGACTTGGCAGAAAATCCTAAGAAATTTTGGTCTTATGTCAAAGCGGTAGGTGGATCAAAACAAAATGTCCAGACACTCTGTGACCAAAATGGTACTGAAACAGAGGATGACAGACTAAAGGCCGAAATACTAAATGTCTTTTTCCAAAGTCGTTTCACAGAGGAAGATTGCACTGTAGTTCCTTCTCTAGATTGTCGCACAGATGACAAAATGGTAGATATCGAAATAGACGACAGAGGGATAGAGAAACAATTAAAATCGCTGAAAAGAGGAAAGGCCTCTGGACCTGATGGGATACCAGTTCAATTTTACACAGAGTACGCGAAGGAACTTGCCCCCCTTCTTGCAGCGGTGTACCATAGGTCTCTAGAAGAGCGTAGCGTTCCAAAGGATTGGAAAAGGGCACAGGTCATCCCCGTTTTCAAGAAGGGACGTCGAACAGATGTGCAGAACTATAGACCTATATCTCTAACGTCCATCAGTTGTAGAATTTTGGAACACGTATTGTGTTCGAGTATAATGACTTTTCTGGAGACTAGAAATCTACTCTGTAGGAATCAGCATGGGTTTCGAAAAAGACGGTCATGTGAAACCCAGCTCGCGCTATTCGTCCACGAGACTCAGAGGGCCATAGACACGGGTTCACAGGTAGATGCCGTGTTTCTTGACTTCCGCAAGGCGTTCGATACAGTTCCCCACAGTCGTTCATTGAACAAAGTAAGAGCATATGGACTATCAGACCAATTGTGTGATTGGATTGAGGAGTTCCTAGATAACAGGACGCAGCATGTTATTCTCAATGGAGAGAAGTCTTCCGAAGTAAGAGTAATTTCAGGTGTGCCGCAGGGGAGTGTCATAGGACCGTTGCTATTCACAATATACATAAATGACCTGGTGGATGACATCGGAAGTTCACTGAGGCTTTTTGCAGATGATGCTGTGGTGTATCGAGAGGTTGTAACAATGGAAAATTGTACTGAAATGCAGGAGGATCTGCAGCGAATTGACGCATGGTGCAGGGAATGGCAATTGAATCTCAATGTAGACAAGTGTAATGTGCTGCGAATACACAGAAAGATAGATCCTTTATCATTTAACTACAAAATAGCAGGTCAGCAACTGGAAGCAGTTAATACCATAAATTATCTGGGAGTACGCATTAGGAGTGATTTAAAATGGAATGATCATATAATGTTGATTGTCGGTAAAGCAGATGCCAGACTGAGATTCATTGGAAGAATCCTAAGGAAATGCAATCCGAAAACAAAGGAAGTAGGTTACAGTACGCTTGTTCGCCCACTGCTTGAATACTGCTCAGCAGTGTCGGATCCGTACCAGATAGGGTTGATAGAAGATATAGAGAAGATCCAACGGAGAGCAGCGCGCTTCGTTACAGGATCATTTAGTAATCGCGAAAGCGTTACGGAGATGATAGATAAACTCCAGTGGAAGACTCTGCAGGAGAGACGCTCAGTAGCTCGGTACGGGCTTTTGTCAAAGTTTCGAGAACATACCTTCACCGAAGAGTCAAGCAGTATATTGCTCCCTCCTACGTATATCTCGCGAAGAGACCATGAGGATAAAATCAGAGAGATTAGAGCCCACACAGAGGCATACCGACAATCCTTCTTTCCACGAACAATACGAGACTGGAATAGAAGGGAGAACCGATAGAGGTACTGAAGGTACCCTCCGCCACACACCGTCAGGTGGCTTGCGGAGTATGGATGTAGATGTAGATGTAGATAGTTGTGTTATCATTGAAATGCAGAAAGCGATGAATTTGTTTCTACTGAGTGCTTACAAGGTGACTGTAAGTATCTGTCCTTGTCTCCCAATACATTATTTTAAAGAGGCTGGATTGTAAATCGAAAGAAGATTTCCAAAATGTTTGTGTAACTCATCAACTGAAAGTTGAAATTCTAAATATCCTTTCTGAGCAGCATTTCCACAGTCTCTTTACAAATATACTCTAAAAAGTCTTCATTTAAAACTTCCTTGACTATATCTGCTGGCATGAACTCCTTCATTTTATCCACACGAAAAGGCTTTGATATTTATCAGTGAAATCTACTTAACTGCCACTGTTCATGGTTATCAGTCACTTGGATGTCCACTTCCTTGGTATTGTTTTATATTTCTTTGATAGTTCCGGTGTTTTCTTATCTTTGTTGTCACTTTCTCTCACAGGCTGTTCAATAACATTGTTTGTCTTTCCTTCTGAAGTGGCTTGTACTTACAATGATTTTTTTTATTTATTTATTTATTTCATGTTCCGTAGATCCATATGGGAACATATCCCTGGATATAGAACAAGTCAAGGTTTTTACAGATTATTGTTTTGTGCACAGATACATTGATCTTATCATTAGATTAAAGAAACTGTGAAGTTTAGCATATACCCTTACATATTAGTTAAGATACAGGACATCTGAAAGAATATACAGTCATACATAAATTTGGGTATTGTTCTCAAGTTATACAGGTGTCATATATAGACATACATAAATTTGGGTATTGTATTAAGTTACACTGTACTTACAGAGTATGATTAATCAACTGTAGAGGTCACACAGTAAGGTTTAAGCACAAACGAGAGATTCTTTGCATTTTTGCTAAGAAATTCATCAATACTGTAACAAGATTCATCTAAAAGGAACTGCTTCAGATTTTCTTTAAACTTTGGCATGTTTCCAACCAGTTCTTTAATGTGCGGTGGGAGGGCATTAAAAATATTGACCGCAAAAAAACTCCTTAACAGTGTCACTGACGTTAACGAGTCTTTTATTGTCACTAGAAGCATTGTCACAAACAGAATCATTTCCATCACATGATGGAAGAAGGATTAAATCCAGCTCATCAGCTCATTCTTTAAACTCAATATACTATCTTCATCGCTGAGACTCTCAAGTGGTTTTAGGATATCTTATGTATCAGGGGCATTATCAAGAATTTAGCAAAATGACTTCAGGAAACTGCATCTTTTATTTTACTCTAAAAGTAAAAAAAGAAATGTTTCCTGAATTATGTTTTAAAGTAGTTATAGTTTCCAATTGTATATCATTCAGCAAAGTATTACTCTATTACACAAGCCTAGCTAAAGATTTTAAAACCAGAAACAACGTCATGCTTAATTGGTATTCTGATCTAATACTGAAACTATGAGTCAAACATTTATGTCAATACAAGCAGTTTCTGTATAGGATAAAATTAATACCGGTTGCACATTATCTTGCCAGCTCAGAGTAAATGGCTAACTGTGCAGTTATGTAGGATTATACCAAGTGGAATCGAACATAATTGTATAGGACTTATATGTACGGAGGTGGACATTTTTTGATATAGAGATTGAGATTCTTCTTTGTCACTATGGATAGATGAGGCAACTACTGTCATTGCATTAATCCACTCAACACAGTGCGAGGTGGTCGTGCATAGAGGTTCTAATGTGGTGCCTACGGGACCAGGTGTTTGATGATTTTTGTAGTATGATTGCATTGGTTTAATTCATGAATGCAATTGGGTTTTAAGGCAAACTTTTTTATGCTCCTTATCATTAATATTGTGGCAGCTATTTATTGTACCACACATAATATGACCTAGGCTACACATAGGTAACATGTATTCTGACATGGTTATGCCACATTTTACTGTGTTTTAATTTATTTTATTATTGATTTATATTAGTTAATTATTTTTAAAAAATTGTATGCAGTGCATTTGATTGTTGTGATGCATGGCCTATTACAACTGTGTGGTGCAGTTTTGTGAATAATGGCGTATACATATGTTCATCTATTATGCTATATCCGAGTAAAACAGTTAAAACTATTAACAACAGCATGACATATTTGCCCCTAATATTACATATAGTTTTAATAATACACAATATGTCCTTTTGAGCCACTTACATAGTTAACATAGATACTTGTCAATTGTTAATGTATGTTCTATATATTTTTATAATAGTACATTTGTTCTACTCATTGCACAGGGGCCTGAAGATGGCATCAATGTAACACCAAAACTGGTAGCATATAAGAAGTTCATAAAATATATTTCTACAATACATATGGCTGTTGGCAAATTATTGTATCTAGAAATACATGCCAGCCGTTGTCCCACGATCCATAAAGGATCAACAAAGACTTTTTGTGCATTGCACTGTACATGTTCTATAATGTTACATTTAAGGTGTGGCAGTCTGCCCTGTTGGGTATATTGTAGATGTCACTTCTAGGTGTGAAAGCAACCCAGAATGTAGATTGACAGAAATTCTTCTGAACACAAAATGGTACTAGATATCATCATCATGACACTGATTTAGGATGATTGTCTGAACAATGTACATTGAAAAATGAATGAACAGCACAGCACAAGCTTTACATATCATAAAGTAACTTCTTTGTTAGCATGTGTCAACCAAAGAATGTTGTATTATTTAATTAGATAGATAAAAAATCTACTCACCAAGCGGCGGCAGGACACACACATAAAAGACTGTTGTGACTGGCAAGCTTTCGGAGCAGTCTCCTTCATCAGGCAGAAGGGTTGAAGAGGAAGGAACAAGGGTGAAGGAAAAGGACTGGAGAGGTCTAGGAAGAGGGGTAGATTTTGGGAAAGTCAGCCAGAACTGCTGATCAGTGGAGACTTACCGTATGGGATGAGAAGGAAAGACTGATTGTTCGTTTTTGTTGTGCATGTTGGTATTCCAGTTGCTATTAGTTTACATATCAATTGTTATTTTTTATTTGTGGTTCACTGTTGCTGTTTGTGTTTACATTTTGCCATTTTGTTGTTTGGAGACAATGAATGGAATGACAAGTGGACAAATCATAACATTTTCAACATATTCTTCTGCTTGAGTTCAATAAAGGGGTGACAGCAGCAGAGGTAGCCAGAACCATTTGTGCTATGTATGGGGATCAGATGAGCATTGCAAGAAAACGGTTTTCTCATTTTAAGGAGGATTGTTTTGTCATTAGTGACTCTCCACATTCAGGAAGACCTTCAGAGTTTGATGAAGATTGTTCAAACACATTAATCCAAAATGATCCACATTAGTGTACTTGAGAAGTGCAGATGTTTTGAACTGTGATCATTGTGTGACATCTGCATGCAATGGAGAAGGTTCAAAAACTGGGTGTATGGGTGCCACATAATCCTAGGCAAAATCACAAAAATTAGTGGGTGGCCATATGTGCATCTCTGCTTGCAAGTCCATAATTGATTTGTGAACAGCACTGACCATTCCTATCCTGTATTGTTACTGGTGATGAGGAATGGTGTCTTTACACTAGCATCAGGAAAAGAAAGGAACAATTGAGCCTAAACTAAGTAGCAACTCCCTGTTCAAAGATCTGCACACATCTGCGAAAGATAATGTAATGCTTCTGGCAGAATGGTGATGATGTGGTATACTAAAAATTGCTTCCACAAGGTGTAACCATAACTGCTGACATTTACTGTCAACAGCTGATACATCTTGCAAACACAATCTGAGAACAAACAATGACAAGGAAGATAGCATGAAGTGGTCCTACTCCATGATAATGCTCGTCCAAATTCTGCTAGACAGACCCCCCCACCCAAAAAAAAAAAAAAAAAGAAAAACAAAACTGTTAAAGAGCTGCATTGGGAATTCATTCCACACACAACTCATTCTTGTAATCTTGTGCCCTCACATTTTTACCTTTCCTGCTTTCTGTTGAACAGCCTTCATGGAACTTCCTTTATGGATGAAAATGTGCTCCAGACATTGCTTAATTAGTTCTTCGCCTTAAATCCCCACAATTTCTACACTTGCAGAATCAAAAAGTTGCCCCAACACTGGCAGACAGTTGTAAACAGTGAAGGAGAATCTATCTATTATTGATGACTAAAGTCTGTGTTATATGCATCTGTTGCTTAGGGAAAAATGCTACAAACTTGTGCACCAATTGATTATGCGAGGCAAATTCCAGGATGGTTCCCACTACAAGGCCACAGCTATTAGCCCCAGCATTGTCAACCGACACCTGTAAGCATTTCTCTAAATGCCTGTATATACACATATGAGGCCAAACAGTATGACCACTGCACACTGAGAGACTGAATGCTATCTGATGGTGTTGTTGGCACGTGATGTGCTTAGCAAAGTATATAAGCAGAGCAGAGATGAATAGGGAATAATTCTAGTGACAATATGGGATGCAACTGGGTCAATCAACCGGTATAAACTTCACTGACATTGGATGAATTGTTATAAAACCTGGGGAGAAGCATCTTGGAAAATGTGTGCTACTATTGTGGGAATGGAAAGTGGTTGAAGGATGGCAAAATCAAGAGTAGTTGCAAAGTATTTCACTTTCACAGCTCATCACAGAATCTGAAGGTCAGAGAGACATACCATGTATCACTGGAAACTTTTTTTTTTTTACACCAAATCAGTATTCACGTCCAGATGTGCCATTATCCAGTAAATGACTGCTCAGAACATGCACAGCAGAATATTTTCACAATATCTGCCTTGTCTGTCACTTACTATTATACTTTCAGCTTCTGTACTGTATTCCTCAATTCACAGTTTTGTTTTGTATGTTCATGTGCTTATCTTCCAGCACACTAATGGTGGTTTTAACCATAGTTTCATTTTTGCTAGTTGTAAACACTGTCTTTAACTACACTTACGTGTTGCACTGCCTTTTTGCTAGCAGGCATCAGAACTGTTCCTTTATCTGGCAGTACATTTACTTGTTCTGGTGCACTGTTTCTGAATGGCATTGGTACCGGGCACATATTATAACATGAATTTGCCTTCATTTGCAATTTTAAATTACCTGGGTTCGACACACTTTCTATTGTACGTCACTTCTCACTTGTTATACATTTATTTAGTTTTTGCTCTAACTCATTGATTTTCACAAACAGGGCATCATTATCCTCTTGTAGCACTTTAGTTATTTTGTCTTTTGATGCTGAGTCTGTTATGTGTTTTTGCTTGCCCTGTGGCACCAGAACACAGTTCTGGGTTTTTGATTGTGCAGACAAAACTTTACAGTTATTTACTTTAACAGCACATGAGTAGCTCAAATTGTCTATGTCACCATCATTTTTTAGACACTTTACACATAATGAACTAGAATTTACATCAATTTTTGTGAGCTGCAAATTTGTTACAATTCTACTCTGTGCCATCTGGAATATACTATAGGGAATATTTATCTAGGCTCACATCAGGCTTGTGGTAGTAATAAAAGGCAACAGGACAGTTCTAGACAAAGCAGACCACCTGCTTTTCTTCATGCTTGATGTCTTTCCAATAGGCGATAGCATCTTCCTGCAGGCTAAAGTCGTACTACAGTGGTTTGATGAGTGTGATAGTGAAATTGTGGCGATACCTTGGCACCAAATTTCCCAATCTGAACCCACTGGAACAGATCTGGGACACTACTGGGTGGCAGCTCTTCACCCGCAAACCACCGGCTTGTAGTTTACAATAATTACGTGCTGCATACCTCTGGAAACCGATCGAGAATTTGTTGAATCCATGCTGTGCAAAACTGCTGATTTACTGCGTTTCAGAGTTGGAACAACACACTATCAAGCAGGCTGTAATAGTGTATTGACTTACCATTGAATGAATTTTGTTTTACTGCAACTGAATTACACTCTCCGCCAGGGTTTCAATTACCTCTCGTTGTGCCCTGAAATGAGAAATGTCCTACCCACCATCCTTCCCACCCCTCCTACCATGGTATTCTGCCGTCCATCAAACCTACACAATATATTCGTCCATCCTTACACGACCCCTGCTCCCAATCCCCTACCTCACGGCTCATACCCCTGTAATAGACCAAGATGCAAGACCTGTCCCATACATCCTCCTACCACCACCTACTCCAGTCCGGTCACTAACATTACCTATCACACCAAAGGCAGGGCTACCTGTGAAACCAGTCATGTGATCTACAAGCTAAGCTGCAACCATTGTGCTGCATTCTATGTGGGCACGACAACCGACAAGCTGTCTGTGCGCACGAACGGCCACCGACAAAGTGTGGCCAAAAAACAAGTGGACCGTCCTGTAGCTGAACACGGTGCCAAACATGATACCCCTCATCTCAATGACTGCTTCACAGCCTGTGCCATACGGATCCTTCCCACCGACACCAGCTTTTCTGCAATGCGCAGGTGGGAGCTTTCCCTGCAATACCTCCTATGTTCCCATAACCCTCCTGGCCTCAACCTTCATTAGTCACTGTCCTCACCCATCCAGCCCCCTCCCTGTTGCCACTCCAGCACTACACAGCCGTCATTTCACCACCACACCCAGTCTTTTAATTTATTTTTATTTCTCTCCTTTCCACTACTTACCCCCTCCGCACCAATTCTCCAACCCTCCGTCTAAACTTCACTGTCCGCCACCCCTACCATATTATCCCTCCCCCTCCCTGCCCCTGCCTCCTCCTTACCCCCACCCAGTCGCCACTCCCATCATGCACTGGTGCTGCTGCTGGCAGTGTAATTTCAGCTCTCTGAGACCACAGTGTGTGTGCAAGTTGCGCTTGTGTGAGTGTGTGTGTGCGTGTGTGTATGTGTGTCTACTGCTGACAAAGGCCTTAATTGACGAAAGCTTTGATTGTGTGAATCTTTTTATTGTGCCTATCGCGGTTCAACATTTCCGCTGTATGGTAAGTAGCAACTTTCCTTCTCTCGTATTGTTACATTCCATCCTGGATTTTCCATTGTTTGATTGTTTTGCTTCCTAATCTTTAATGCTGTGACATGTCTAACATTCTTATAAAAGTGTTCCATGGGTGAATATTACTACTGCTACAACTAACGACTGCTATTATTTTGCCTACAGGCCAGGTGAACTCCCTGTTTGGCGTGTGTGAGGCCCTGATGCCGCTGGTGTATGCCCCACTGTACACCAGCGTCTATGCTGCCACCATGGACTCCCTGCCTGGGGCCTTCTTCCTATTGGGAGGAGGTCTAACTATGCCGGCTGTTGCAATCTTCCTGTGAGTACTCCTAGCTCTACCTCACAGAGCTACAATCCTCACATAAACTATCAACAAGGAAACACTGGGATACACTGCAGTCACAATATGTTTCAGGCCACACGTTTTGCTTTGACAAAGGATGAAAATTTGGTGTCTCCATAGTCCAAAGACCATCCAAATTAGATTGCAGTGCTCAGTAACATGATACTATGATCCTCGTTGTATAAATTACAAGAGTGCAGAAAGGTTGGAAGTTAGGAGAGTAGTGCTGGCAGAAATCTAACTGTGAGAGTGAGTCTTGAGTTGTGCCTTGATAGCTCAGTCAGTAAGAACACTGTCCGTGTAAAACAAAGGTTCTGGGTGCAAGTCCTAGGGTGACACACAGTTTTAACCCTTAACTTGCGAGGTGACTTTTCTGTAATGTAAACCACGAGGTGGGGTCTTTGGGACCCATACATTTAAACTGAGATCTAAGGCGAAAATCAATTGAAATTTTTAATTTATGCTACATAACATTTATTTTTACAATTATTTAAGTGCTGTTTAAATGCTTTTAGTTTATTTTATTGCAGTAAACAAATCCCGCAGCATTTTACTATTTATCACACAAAAACACATAATTTTGTGTGGTTCTTTTAAATAGTGCACATAAATATACTGTTAGAACACTGCTTTTTACATTCTGAAAAATTATACAGTCTCTGTAGCAAATAAATTTCCAAATCAAACTAAATTCCAGGGTTTAAATTTGTGCATAAAAATTCCACCCGATACGTACACATAGAAAGTCTGTCAGATTGACATTCATTGCTGGGAACTACATTTTTATCACCACTCAGAACACATTCAGTTTTAACAGACACTTTAAGTATTTAATTGAAGAAACAGACAGATCCCCATCACAACTTTCCTGAAGTTGTCCCTCTGGCTAATACTCTTGTTCAATATCAGAACTGCAATGACTGGCTAATGTAAAACCATCTTTTCTATTTATTTCTTGATCTATATCACTGATACCTTCCTCCATAGACCGACTAACAATTTCATCAAACCCCGTAAACATTTTGAGCTACACAGTATCATACTGAAGAAAACAGGTACATAGTTCATGAGGCAAGGTCTAGAAGACTCCAACACCTATCAGTAACACATGTTAACAAGAAACACAGAAGCCGATAACACAACTGACAATTCAAGGAGGGTAGGGGGAGGATAGAAACATTCCACCTCAACTGGCCTTGGAGAGTGAGCTAGAAAATTTTCTTGTGATCTGAGAGACCACATCTTGTGAGTTAAGGGTTAATCTGTCAGGAAGGTACAGAACAGCCCACACTATGCTGCAAAAGTGGAATATTAATTCTTCATTCTGGATACAATGGTGCCCACTTAACATGGTCTTGATAAGAGCAGAAATGTTTGATGCTACGGTGACAAGGCAGAAGTATGATACAAATATGGCAATCATGTCAGGTTTGATACACTGCTCATTCCAAAGATGCATGCTGAAGGGATTGTCAAGAATGCAGAAAATGTTACAAACCAAAATTACTTAAAATATATACAAAAGAACTCATATGCTAATATTCCTCCACAGATCCTAAATGAGCTGGTGCTCAAGGATATGTTACATTTTATATTTTCACGTATGTGTTTCATAAGTAAAAATACTAAGTTCTGTAAAAGAAATAATGAATATCATAAATACAGTATAAGGAGAAAGCACAATTTACACAATGATTGTAAAAGTCTGGTGATGGTGCAGATGAGTGTGCATGACACTGGCACAGAAGTCTTTAATGTTCTTCCTCCATATGTTAAAATAAGTTGGACAAGTGTGCATTCAGGGAGCTTCTGAGGTAATTTCTTCTGGAAAGGTCATTCTATGATTTGGATGAGTTTCTTAGTCACAAGGAAAAGCTTTCTAGAATTACAGAATATATGTATGACATAATGTAATATAAAATTGGGCAATTGCGTAGATTTTCTGGAAGATATGACTGCCATTTGACTGTATAACAGCTTTTATTTCACAACACACTATCAAGCAGGTGGCGATACTGCACTGATTCATCACTGAATGAATTATAAATAAATAAATGAAATGAAACTTGCTGTATAGTCATATGGCAGTTATATTATTCAGAAAGTTTTATGACTGTGGCTCTAAACAAATGTAAAATTATTAATTATGTTAAGACTAATTTTTTTTTAATTTTTAGCTTGCTCTGTCTAATTTATGTATAATGAAAATGTGATCTAGTATTACCATAGTCTTTTTTATACCATTACCACCTACGCACTGATTTCTTTAGAAAGATCACACAAACTGTCATACAGAAAGATGAACTGACACTCTCTATATCCTTGTAAACTTATCACAGACAGATCAACAAAGGAAGAAACAAATAAAAATAAAATAATAATGGAGTAATTCTTGAACTTCTTGATTAGTTTATTTCTTTGGTGATTCCATTTAAGTTAGTTATACAACTGGACACAGAGGAATTTTACACAATGTGATTCATGTAGTGTATGACCATTAATGGCTATTTCAGGTGCTAGCAGGTCATTATCACTTGTTTGAAATTGAACCATTATGACAGTAAAACAATCTGTTAACTGTAAACCACTTACATGCCTGATCAGTTTTCATCTCAGCTGTGCCTGGTAAGGTTGAGTCCAGACCCTTGATTGGCATCCTTGTATCATCAGCAGATGTTACAGTTTTTGAAGCATCATTTGAAGTCACTGGAGGATCATTTATGTGTGTCAGTAACAATAGTGTGCCTAGTTTCAATCCTGGTCATACTTCACATGTTACGTTGCCCCATTCTGAGGTTAGTTTCATGCCCTAGAAACAGTCTGTCTGTGAGACCTTATGTTTTCTATTATGAAGGTAAGAGTGATTCCATGTAAAAGGGATGTCAATAATATCTTAACACTTCAGTTTGCTTAGTAGAACTTTGTGATCCACACAATAAATGGGTCTGGCAAGGGCACAGAATACTTGAACAAGATTTATTTTCTTGTTTGTCTCTGGTAGCATTTCATTTGTACTGCCTACTCTTTTAGAATCCCTCACAAAGAAACAAACTAAGTGCCAGCCAATAAATTCTGCTCATTTAACTGAGTTGGTATTCGTTAATACAACTCTTTTTCATACAAGGGGCATTTGAGAAGTCTATGCAAAAATAAAAACTACTTACGTGTTTGGGGTAAACTTTTTTTTTATTTTTCGGCATAATCTCCTTTTAGACTTATACACTTTGTCCAATGCTGCTCCAATTTGTTGATTTCTTACAAATAATATGAATTGTTCAAGTCTGCAAAAGTCATTTGCCATAACCTTTCTGGCTGAAGGAATGGTCTTCGCCTTTTTTGGTGCAAATCCTCCCTTGGTAACCCATTGTTTAGACTGTTGTTTGGTCTCAGGAGTGTAGTAATGTATCCATGTTTCATCCTAGTGGATGTTTAAAGTCCTGCAGATTCTTCCTGAACAGCTGCGAACCATCCTCGCAACACTTCTCACAATTCCATTTTCGGTCAAATGTGAGGAATTGTGAAACCCATCTTGCAGATAGCTTTCTCATGTCCAAATGTTTATGCAAAAAATATGTAACCTTTCATTTGAGATGCCCACAACACTAGCAATCTCACGAACTTTAACTCTTCTGTCAGCCACCACCATATCATGGATTTTATCAATGATTTCTGGAGTCGTAACCTACACAGGGTGTCCAGAATGTTCAGTGTCACTTTTGCCCCTATGGCCACTCCGAAAATTTTGAAACCATTTACAAACTGTTCTAATCGAATATGCAGAGTCACCATAATGTTTATCAAGCTTCTGTTTAGTCTCCTCTGACGTTTTGCCTTTCATAAAGTAATGCTTAATCATCACATGAAATTCTTTATCGTCCATTTTTTGACAATCACTCAGCTTCCTTGATTCACAAAAATGTGAAACACAAAGAAATAGACCAATGTGGCTAGAACTTGGTGTGCATTCTTTCCAAAGATGCTATTAACTAAAGATGACCTCAATACGTTTGCACAGACTTTTCAAACGCCCCTTGTACACCTCTGAAAATTGGAGGACCTGAATTAGGTCTGCATTTTGAGGTGGTTCGATTATCTCTGGTTTTGTAGATGGGAGTTACAACAGTATCTGTAAGTCAGTTAGGAAATATACCCTGAGCCATTTGTTGTTGTTTTGTGGTCTTTAGTCTGAAGACTTGTCTGATGCAGTTCTCCATGTTACTCTATCCTGTGCAAGTCTCTTCATCTCTGAATAATGACTGCAACCTACATCCTTCTGCATATGCTCACTAAATTCATCTATTGGTGTCCCTCTACAGGTTCTGAACCCCCCCCCCCCCCCTCCCAAACACACACACTTCTCTCATTGATGTCACAGAATGTCCCCTACCAACCAAGCCCTTCTTTTACTCAGGTTGTGCCACAGATTTCTTTTCTCTCCAATTCTGTTCAGTAACACCTCTGTAGATATGTACAGGGTTATTACAAATGATTGAAGCGATTTCACAGCTCTACAATAACTTTACTATTTGAGATATTTTCACAATGCTTTGCACACACATACAAAAACTCAAAAAGTTTTTTTAGGCATTCACAAATGTTCGATATGTGCCCCTTTAGTGATTCGGCAGACATCAAGCCGATAATCAAGTTCCTCTCACACTCGGCGCAGCATGTCCCCATCAATGAGTTTGAAAGCATCGTTGATGCGAGCTCGCAGTTCTGGCACGTTTCTTGGTAGAGGAGATTTAAACACTGAATCTTTCACATAACCCCACAGAAAGAAATCACATGGGGTTAAGTCGGGAGAGCATGGAGGCCATGACATGAATTGCTGATCATGATCTCCACCACGACCTTCCATCGGTTTTCCAATCTCCTGTTTAAGAAATGCCGAACATCATGATGGAAGTGCGGTGGAGCACCATCCTGTTGAAAGATGAAGTCGGCGCTGTCGGTCTCCAGTTGTGGCATGAGCCAATTTTCCAGCATGTCCAGATACACGTGTCCTGTAACGTTTTTTTCACAGAAGAAAAAGGAGCCGTAAACTTTAAACCGTGAGATTGCACAAAACACGTTAACTTTTGGTGAATTGCGAATTTGCTGCACGAATGCGTGAGGATTCTCTACCGCCCAGATTCGCACATTGTGTCTGTTCACTTCACCGTTAAGAAAAAATGTTGCTTCATCACTGAAAACAAGTTTCACACTGAACGCATCCTCTTCCGTGAGCTATTGCAACCGCGCCGAAAATTCAAAGCGTTTGACTTTGTCATCGGGTGTCACGGCTTGTAGCAATTGTAAACGGTAAGGCTTCTGCTTTAGCCTTTTCCGTAAGATTTTCCAAACCATCGGCTGTGGTACGTTTAGCTCCCTGCTTGCTTTATTCGTCGACTTCTGTGGGCTACGTGTGAAACTTGCCCGCACACGTTCAACCGTTTCTTCGCTCACTGCAGGCCGACCCGTTGATTTCCCATTACAGAGGCATCCAGAAGCTTTAAACTGCGCATACCATCGCCTAATGGAGTTAGCAGTTGCTGGATCTTTGTTGAACTTCGTCCTGAAGTGTCATTGCACTGTTATGACTGACTGATGTGAGTGCATTTCAAGCACGACATACGCTTTCTCGGCTCCTGTCACCATTTTGTCTCATTGCGCTCTTGAGCGCTCTGGCGGCAGAAACCTGAAGTGTGGCTTCAGCCGAACAAAACTTTATGAGTTTTTCTATGTATCTGTAGTGTGTTGTGGCCATATGTCAATGAATGGAGCGTCAGTGAATTTATGAAATCGCTTCAATCATTTGTAATAGCCGTGTACTCTTCAGCAGTCTTCTGTAGCACCACATTTCAAGAACTTCTTTTCTCTGGTTGTCTACACTTTTCATCATCCATGTCTCATTTCTATACATGGCTACACTCCATACAAATACTTTCAGAAAACCTAATGCTTAAACATATACTTGATGTTAACATATTTCTCTTCTTCAGAAACGCTTTCCTTGCCATAGACAGTCTACATTTTATATCCTCTCTACTTCGACCATCATCAGTTATTTTGCTCTCTAAACAGCAATACTCATCCACTACTTTAAGTGTCTCATTTTCTAGTCTAATTCTCTCAGCATCACCTGATTTAATTCGACTAAATTCCATTATCTTTGTTTTGCTTTTGTTGATGTTCATCTTATATCCTCCCTTCAAGACACAGTCCATTCCATTCAACTGTTTTTCCAAGCCCTTTGCTGTCTGTGACAGAATTACAATGTCGTCAGCAGATCTCAAAGTTTTTATTTCTTCTCCATGGATTTTAATCCCTACTCTGAATTTTTCTTTTGTTTCCTTTACTGCTTGCTCAACATACAGATTGAATAACATCGGGGATAGGCTACAACCTTGTCTCACTCCTTTCCCAACCACTGCTTCCCTTTCATGCCCCTTGATTTTTATAACTGACATCTGGTTTCTGTACAAATTGCAAATAGCCTTTCGCTCCCTGTATTTTACCCCTACCACCTTCAGAATTTGAAAGAGAGTATTCCAGTCAACATTGTCAAAAGCTTTCTCTAAGTCTACAAATGCTATAATTGTAGGTTTGCCTTTCTTTAACCTATCTTCTATAAGAAGTCATAGGATCAGTATTGCCTCACATAGTCTTACATTTCTCCATAATCCAAACTGATCATCTCTGAGGTCAGCTTCTACCAGTCTTTCCATTCTTCTGTAAAGAATCCATGTTAGTATTTTGCAATTGTGACTTATTGAACTGTTCAGTAATTTTTCATACCTTTCAGCATCCGCTTTTTTTAGAATTGGAATTATCATATTCTTCTTGAATTTTGAGGGTTTTGACCTGTCTCATACATCTTGCGCACCAGATGGTAAAGATATGTCATGGCTGGCTCTCCCGAGGCCATCAGTAGCTCTAGCAGAATGCTGTCTACTCCCAGGCCCTGTTTCAACTTAAGTCTTTCAGTGCTCTGTCAAATTCTTCCTGCAGTATCATATTTGTCATCTCATCTTCATCAATGTTGCTTTCCATTTCCATAATATTGCCCTCAAATGCCTCACTCTTGTATAGACCGTCTATATACTCCTTCCTCCCATCTGCTTTCCCTTCTTTGCTTGGGATTAGTTTTCCATGTGACCTCTCGATATTCATGCAGGTGCTTCTCCTTTCTCCGAAGGTCTCTCTAACTTTCCTGCAGGAATATCTGTCTTTTTCCTATTTAAATATGCTCCTAAATCCTTACATTTGTCCTCTAGCCATTCCTGCTTATCCATTTTGCACTTCCTGTTGATCTCATTTTTTAGATGTTTGTATTCCCTTTTGCATGCTTTATTTACTGTTTTATATTTTTTTCTTTTCATCAGTTAAATTCAGTACCTCTTCTGTTACCCAAGTCTTTCTATTAGCCCTCATCTTTTCACCTACTTGATCATTTGCCACCTTCACTGTTTCATCTCTTGAATCTACCCATTGTTCTTCTACTGTACTCCTTTCCCCTAGCATTGTCAATCATTCCCTAATTCTCCCTCTGAAACATGCTACAGCCTCTGATTCTTTCAGTTTATCCAGGTTCTATCTCATTAAATTCCTCCTTTTTTGTTGTTCTGTCAGTTTTAATCTACAGTTCATAAGCAATAAATTGTGGTCAGAGTTAACATCTATCTGTGGAAATATCTTAAAATTTAAAATATGGTTCTGAAATTTCTGTTGCGCCATTATATAATTAATCTGAAACCTTCCAGTGTCCCCAGGTCTCTTCCATATATACAACTTTCTTTCATGATTCTGAAACCAAGTGTTAGTTATGATTAAATTATGTTTTGTGCAAAATTCTATCAATCGGATTCCTCTTTCATTACTTTCCCCAAATCAGTATTCACCTACTATTGTTCCACTCTTATTTTTCCTACTATCAAATTCCAATTCCCCATGACTATTAAATTTTCATCTTCCTTGAGTATCTGAATAATTTCTTTCATCTCACTCATCATACATTTCTTCAATCTCTTCACCATCTGTGGAGCTAGTTGGCATGTACACTTGTACTGCTGTGGTGGGTGCAGGCTTCATGTCTATCTTAGCTATAGTAATGTGTTCACTACTCTGTTCATAGTAGTTTATCCACATTCCTATTTTTTTTATTCATTATTAAATCTACTCCTGCATTACCCCTGATATAACATTCCCACTCTGATCTGTTTTGTTTCTGCTGATGACATTCTCCTGAGTAGTCCCCACCCAGAGATCCAAAAGGGATACTATTTTACCTCTGGAATAATTTACCCAAGAGAATGCTATGATCATTGAATCATATAGTAGAGCTAAATGCCTTCAGGAAAAATTCATGTCGTAGTTTCCACTTGCTGTTAGCTGTTCACAGTGCCAGCACAGCAAGGCCATACTGGTTGATGTTGCAAGGCCAGATCAGAGAGTTATCCAGACTGTTGCCCCTGGAACTAGAGAAAAGAGTCCCTCTTCAGGAACCACACATTTGTCTGGCCTCTCAACAGACACCCGTCTGTTGTGGTTGCACCTACAGTACGGCTGAGGCACACCAGCCTCCACTCCAACAGTAAGGTCTATAGTTCATGGGGGCTGAGTCATTCACTCATAGAAAATAATACCAATTCTATTAGCTATGATAGCATTTTTAGCAGAATTTTGAATCTTAAGCTATCTGAGTCATTTATTTGCTACAAAGATAGCTTAAAATTTAAAATTTTGCTAAAAAATGCCATCATAGCCAACAGAGTTGGTATGACTTTCTGATGACCTGATGAATTTTGTAATCTCCTCAGGGATTGTATTGTTTGAAACTGTGTCTGCATGCAGTGTCTGCACAAGTAAAATTGTTATCTGTATGTGGTTGTTTCTTACTGGATTCAATGTTTGCTGTAACTTTGAAGAATTCAGTTTGGCAATCAAGCATTGGAATGTTTACCACTGCTGTACTGGCGTAATACCTCACTCCTTTCTGTCCCACACTAAGGTTGAGTTGTGGATAGACTAAATCACTTACATTTGTTGTATTATACTGAATTATACCCTTACCACAAGCATCAAGACTTTACTTATTACCTAATGACACTATTGCATAATAGCTGTTACCTGTGGCTGGTTTCATGTATCAGTAATTTTGTTATGATGAGTGATGATGACTGTGTAAGTTATTGTACATGCAATAATGTCAGCTGCCATCATAGGTCTGCCTTTTTGGGCAAGCACAGCTCATGATGTGATGTGCCAGTGCACAATGCAGTCACATACGCAGCGTCTCTGTGGGGCAATGCATACAGAGGGCCATAGGCATGAGTGAGCCCCTATGCATTGTGCTACTGGAATAGGGACATCGTACAGCGTATACATTATGCAACAAATTTACTAATTTTTTGACAGGGTTTATGTTCACCGATGTAAAAAAATATGTTCTGTTTCATACTTCACCCTTTTAAGGATGGATTTTCTACATTCTAAAGCAGCCTATGTTCTTCCTTAGGGTTCAAGCTATCTCTATACGAAAATTTCATCAGAATTAGTTCAGCAGTTTAGTGATAACAGACATATACTTTTGCATTTATAATATTAGTATGGACAAAACTTTAAATTAAATTTTTGTTATTACTGGATTTTGATGAAATAAAGCCCATATGTTGCCCCAAGCTACCTGTGAAAACAGACAAACATGGTGGTTTTTGGTTGAACAAACTCTGTGTGATGCCCAAGCTATGCTCAAGTTATAAGTGAAAATCTCATCAAATATTGTCTAGTTATTTTGGACATTAATATCTTCAAACAGACAGACATGATAGTCTTATAGTTGTATTATTAGTATCGACATTGGTAGAAGATAACTGTTACTCAAGTTCCTAATAGAGAGATACAAATATACATGTAGGTGAGACTTTTAGATATATAGAATTTGTGTCACAGCTATTTCATTGTACTCATTGCCCCCAAATATGTTGCAATTTCACATTTATTTGTAATTGTTACAATGTCTGAGTAAGATGCCTAGATGTTTTACATGTCTGAAAGCCAGTTTATGAGAAAGCTTGTCTCATTGTACTTAACATGGCATTCTCTTTACAGATGGCTGTATGCATCCCACAAAAAGGATGCTAGGAAGAAAGATGAAGAAGAAAATGTAGCCGCCAGGACGACAGCAGTTCTCGAAGCTGCTGCCACTGCAACAAAGACGGACCCGTTGGCCTTCCCCATGGTGAGGAATGGTTCTGTCAGGTTCAGTGACAAGTCAAAAGAAGGAAGCAAAGCAGTGGATGCATCCACACTGGACCAAAGAGCAGCAGAAGAAGGACTGACACATAGGAAGATCTTTGGTGTAGAAAATCCAGCATACGAGCAAGACTCTGACACAAAACCGGGAGAAGCTCGACTATGAAGAACATTATCTCTAGTGGCAATGAGAGTGTAACTCGTCAGTTTGGACTTCACGGTGCACCATGACACGCCTTGTTAATTCTGCCTTCCTTTTATTTTTTGCGCTAATGGGACCTGACAAACGATAACATAATTGTTTGAAACAATGGTGAAAAAATTTGTTAGAAGAAGGCAGATTTCTGACATTAGTAAAAACGTGTAAAAATAATATGAATGGATGTCGTGAAAGATTCTCTGTATCACACCTTGATTTTTACAAGCCTAGTATACTGGGAGTCTTTTACATATAGATGTTGCCATGAAAGACTAAGTTGTCAGTTTAGTAAAGCAGGCAGAAAAACTCTTCCAGAGTATTTCTGTGTGGAAGTTAATCTGGTATTCCAACAGCTGTGGTATGTGTTTCATCAGTATTTCATACTGGATGCCAAGTTGCTAGATTGTTTCTAAGTATTTAACGAGATGGTGGCATAGAAATGATAGGAATGTGGTAAGTTGCGTAAAATACTAGACACTTCTGTAAGAATCAGATAGGCTACAAACACCCTGACAATGTGTACCCAACAGCGGCAGAAAACAAAGTGCATTTTTCTCACTCTTTGGAAAGATTTATTATAGCTGCAGTTATGCCACAGCTAGATATTTCACTCTATTATCTAAAATAATTTATTTTCTCCAAGCTTTAAAATCTCCTTATGATACCATGACTTCATTGCTGATTTTCTCCTAAAGCAGCCAGTGCTCATTCCCATACAATAATTGCTAAATATGTGGTATTCAAAGCTATTTTATTTTTACACACATTCCTCAAACAAACACAATGCTCACAATTAATGTTTGTCAACAATATATATACAAGTAATGATAAATCAAGAGAGCATAACATGACAAAATTAGACTGCTTACCAATTTATGTATACAAAGTGAAACTGCGACTTTAGATTCTTAAGTCATTGCTTAGATAATACCCAAGATTTTCCACTGCCATATTGTTTCAATAAATCTAACTTTCTTGATATATGGCACTTACGAAAATGCAGCTGGGGCCAAGGATATTCTGTTATCTTAATCCTCTCTCTCTCTCTCTCTCTCTCTCTCTCTCTCTCTCTCTCTCTCTCTCTTTGATCAAACACATCCTTCCAGAGAAGCAAATATCAATATAAGAAAATTAATTGTGTGCTCTAGAAAGAAAGAAATGCTTACAATAATATTAGAAACTTTCCATTACGTTTTCACAAGGAAATGGGGCTGATGGCAATAAAATATTCAATACAGAGCTAAAAAAAGTATTTCGTAAAGATATACTGTTTCCAAAAATAAAGTTTAGGATTTACAACAATAAAGTTCTTTTACCTTAAAGAGCTGAAAATAACAACAAAATTCTGTTCACATGTTAAACCAAAACACAATTGGCTGTGAAATATGTAAATGAAAAAAAGGTATAGTGGCTAGGCTAGTATACAACAATATAAACAATACCTGCTAATACATTCATGGATTACGCTAATTATAAATACATGCATATTATTTCTTTATTTTGTTCAAGCACCTTATAGTGCAGTGGCTGAAACTATAACCAAGACAGGAATTAAAAACACAGCATGATAATGTGTACTCTCTTGCATAGCAACAGGAAATTCTGCTTAGATTATCCAGAGATTCCCCAAACATTCATGTGCCTGAAATTTACAGCTTTTGAACTGAACGTAGCTGCAGCAACAATGTTTAGACAGTGCTGCATTCTTTAAAAAGTCTGAGTTATACTATGGCCACCTACTAGCATTGAAATAGAGCTTGAACACAAAACAGACTTTAATGGTAAAATAATGTTAGATTCACTAGATTAAGACACTAAGCTATTAATGAAAAAATAAGTTTTATGATGAATGGGATAATATACTGCAGTTCATTCCATGTTTTTACATTAGGTGGTCCATTCAACAAAACAGTATAATTCAACACAAATAACAAGTCTGTCATACAACACTTCAGCCAAAGATCATAAGAAAGCAACACCATTAAAAGGTAGTGTCATTTCAAATACAGGTTAGAAACAATGTGACCAGATTGGGAAAAGAAGTGTAGGTCGTAAGGAATATATCATAAAACAGCAACACGAGATGCTGACTGAAGTTATGATTTACCTACCATCTTTCATTCCTCTTCCCTTGCCTACTTTCTGCATCTTTCCCTCTTCAGTTGCAGAACAGGAAATGCATGGTTCAGGATTCAGTGTAGATTTCTGAATGTTTTTATTCACCAACTGAAGTGACCTAAATTTTTCAGTAAGGCTTGTTGTTCAATTATTCTTCATACTGTCAGGTGTCTAAAGGTATCCTACATTTACAAAGATAAAACATATTGATTAAAAGTACACACTCTTTGCCACCAGACTAATGCTGAGGCTAATGCTTATTCTAAGAGTACAATGAACATCATTCAGTGCAGGCTTTCACAGCTGGATTTTATATCCTTTATGATTTATGGTTTATGACCTGTGGTCCAAGGCATATTTCTGCACCTAGAATTTTGTCTCCTGATTATGTACCCATATGCATAAAGGGACAGTTACTTGATTTTCAAACTTAAACAAAGGACCTACCCACACAATTGGTCATAGAAGGAGTATACAAAATCATCTGCACATGCAGACAATGGTGCATAGAGACTACCAAAAGTAGCATCAACACATGGCTTTAACACAAGGACAGTTGTCACAGAAATATGACTAAATCAGCATTTATAGTGCATGCAATGGGTCCATGAAACACCAAATCTGAATCTCTGTAGTTGTTTCAGAGGCTAACCATCATTATATTAAGGTGTATGATGGGGCAATATAAATTCAAAAACAACTTCACCAGGAAATGAGGAGGACTGAAATTAGACAAGTTCTGGGCCTTAGTTCCACAGGATGAGCTTTGTAATGCACATCGGCATGATTCTGTCTTTGGTGGCAGTTGAATGATGTGACTCAACTGTTGTGTGATTATGCACAAACTTACAAAGCTTGTTAAAGATTGAAAATCGAGTAACTATGTCATTATGCCCCTGAAGGTGTCTCCAGTATCTGGAGACAAAATATTAGGAACCAAAGCACGCCTTAGAGCACATTCTAATGCTCATGAAACAAAATCTCCAATGAACATTGTTTATGTATGGTCAAGGTACAGTTCAGTCAGTTGAGGGTGTATGTTTCTACTGAACGAGTGAGCATAAAAGATATTGCACAAATATGAATTGTTGCTGCTCATAGTGGGAAAAAATGGGGGGGGGGGGGGGGGGTGTATAGCCAGGAGCAAATAAGATGCTGGCTGATACAAGCAACATATTTAAAAGTAACCACATATACAATAATTCTCGGTGAGAAACAGCTGTTTTGTTGATAATCTTATATTAAAGAACAATACTCCAGTGTTCGTCGTGCAGTGAAGTTAAGTTTGTGGGCAAATATTGTACATAGTAGTGCTGGTATTGTCCAGTTACACCTCAGTGGGCCTTACCTGTACTCCTTTCCTGTGCTAATTCTCTGTAATACATGACTCCAATAATCCACTTAACCTTAGTGTTCCTCTTTCCTGTTCTTACTGGGCTTGTAGGCCTCTACAGATTCCCAAGTAATTAAATTCCCGACAGAGAGGTTTGGACCCAGCAACAATGTTGTGCTTCACTATTTACATCTCAACTCAGCCAATTTATCTCTCTGAAGTAGTGTGCAGCTTGGTTTATGTCCCATTGGTAATGTTAACAGATCATCCCATCATGCCAATTCACACATAACTGCAAGTGCACAATATTTGGTAAATACCTGATGCTGTTAGTGGACCCTATTTGTCTTCAATAAATCTGAGGCATGCACTGATTTTCCTGATCAATCTGTGTTGTCTTTCTGGAGTATATAACCAATTGAGTACCTTCACACTGGTGACATATGGCAGAAAGATCGTGTCTCAGACTACTTCTTTAACGGTGTCTCTCACCATATATTGGGCATTCTCATTCTTCATGGTATATCTATTGCTCTTCTGAATTTGTTCCATATTCCAAGTATTGTATCTCATGTCTGATTCGGAAGTCATCAGGCAATACATCATGAATTAGCTGTGAAATTTTCAATGGTCATGTAGTTATAATTCTCTTAAACAGGCCAAATTTTAGTTCCTTCGAGATCTGTCTGGATATATATTAGATTTTAATGTATTGGTTATTGATATTTGAGGACCTGTCATACAGAAACACTTAATTTTTCCTATTATTTTGATTTTATATTAAACCCTGATCTTGAAAAGTAATGTGGGTGCCCCAGACCTATTAACTGGTATGGAGGATACATAGGACATATTTCATGGAGATTCCTAAAAATCTGACTATGTTAAGGCTTTACCAGGTGTCATGTAATGGACACACTCCAGCTCTGCTTGCAAAGTGAAAAAAAAAAATCTGTGGTGAAATAAATTTAATTCCTGTTCCTGTGTAAACTTCTGATTTCTACACACAGTATTATATTTAAACTGGAAACATATTGTACATTTGAAATGTTCTTTAATGCTGTCCAGAAAGTGTGTACAGCAAGTACACGCTGGACTTTTAAACAAAATAACCTATTCTAGATTTCCAATTGATAGCCATTCTGGCGTATCATGTTGGTGGATTGAAAAGACTGCAGGAAGCGTTTCTGATGAAGAGAAATTTGTTAACATCGAGTATAGAATAAGTGTCAGGAAGTCTTTTCTGAAAGTATTTTTATGGAGTGTAACCATGTATGGAAGTGAAACATGGAAAATAAACAGTTTAGACAAGAAAAGAGTAGAAGCTTTTGAAATGTGGTGCTACAGAAGAATACTCAAAATCAGATGGGTAGATCACATAACTAATGAGGAGGTACTGAATATAAGTGGGGAGAAGAGGAATTTGTGGAACAACTTGACCAGAAGAAGGGATCAGTTGGTAGGACACGTTCTGAGGTATCAAGGGATCACCAGTTTAGTACTGTAGGGAAGCAGGGTAAAAATTGTAGAGGGAGACCAAGCGATGAATACGCTAACTCCTGAAACAGATTTTTTTGTTAAATTTGAGTATTTAGTAGAATCTAAAACGCTAATACCAGTATGTCATTATAATTAAATGGAAGGACATTGTGGTATGAATTAATCAGTAAACTGCCATATGCAATCACATACACAAACAAGTCAAGTATATAACCTGTAGCCTGTAAACTGACACAATGCTTAGCCTCAAATGTTGTTACGGAGGCTGGTAGCTATGTTACTTTTTATCATCTGTTGGAATTCATGTTTACATGTTTTGGAAGTCATAGCTGAAGTTTCAGTTGTAGCCATGGCAGATGTGAGTGGTCATACAGTGAAAAGCCGAAGAACCTGGCACACCTGCTGAATATCGTGTAGGGCCCCACGAGCAAGCAAGAAGGACTAGACTAAAGTCTAAAGTAGTGACACCATGAATCTAGCAGGCCTGTCCATAAATTCGTAAGAGTGTGAGGGGGTGGATATCTCTTCTTCAACAACACATTGCAAGACATCCCAGATATGCTCAGTAATGTTCATATCTGGGGAGTTTCGTGGCCAGCAGAAGTGTTGAAACTCAGAAGAGTGTTCCTGGAGCCACTATGTACCAACTCTGGACGTGTGGGGTGTCGCATTGTCCTGCCCAAGTCCGTCGGAATGCACAAGGGACATGAATGGATGCAGGTCATCAGACAGGATGAATACATACATGTCACCTGTCAGAGTCATATCTAGAGGTATCAGGTGTCCCATAACACTCTGACTGCACACGTCCCACGCCATTACAGAGCCTCCACCAGCTTGAACAGTCCCCAGCGGACATACAGAGTCCATGGATCCATGAGATTCTCTCCATATTCTCTCCATACCCGTATGTATATGCTTGATACAATTTGAAATGAGACTTGTGCGACCAAAAACATGTTTTCAGTCATCAACAGTCCAATGTCAGCATTGACAGGCCCAGGCAAGGTATAAAGCTTCATGTTGTGCAGTCATCAAGCATACAAAAGTGGGCCTTCAGCTCCAAAACCCATATTGATGATGTTTCATTGACTGGTTCACACCCTGACACTTGTTGATGGCTCAGCATTGAAATTTGAATTGAATTGTAGAAGGCTGCACTTCTGTCATGTTGAATGATTCTCTTCAGTCGCCATTGGTCCAATTATGGCAAAGTCTTTTTCCGACCGCAGATTTGATATTCACAGTGCATTTGTGAAATGTTCATACGGGAAAATCCCCAGTTCATTCCTACCTCGGAGATGCTGTGTGCTGACTATAACAACACATTCAAATTCTCTCGAATCTTGATAACCTGCCATTGTAGCAGCAGTAACTGATCTAAAAACTGTGCAGACACCTGTTGTCTTATATAGGCATTGCTCACCACAGCACCATATTCTGCCTGTTTACATATCTCTGTATGTGAATACATATGCCTATACCAGTTTATTTCGCACTCCAGTGTAGATACACTATTGAGGAGTGATTAGTGAAAAATGTGTGGATGCCTGAATGACAACATGCCTGACAGAAAATGAGATGGATTGTATGAGCATTCTAAGAATGATTTAATAAGGGTCCACCGCAGAAGGCAAAACTTCTGTATTGGAAAAGATGTAACATAGCAAGTTATTGCGAGATGACATTCTCTGCGTAAGACACGCAGCCATCTAGTACAGTGGCTGAAGGATGGCTATGTTCTTACTCGCTTTGCTCACAGCGCAGCTGACGCTGCTTGCCGTGAGAATTTGCATAGCATAACAGTCAATCAATTTGAAGATTCATACCCTCTACAAATCTAAATAATCCATATTAGTTATTATCCAGTTTTGTTGAAATTTGATAAACTACCTTTTGTTATTAATAGAATGATGATGTCAAAACTTCAAGTTTTTATTTATTATAGTGCCAGAGATAAAGAAAATTATCTAAAAGTTCTAAAACCAATGTGTGTTTTTTAAAACCATCTTAGGAACAAATGCAGATTGACTTGCATTATCATTGGAAGCCATTACAAAGTTACCAATGTATAAAAATCCATTAATTAGAATTTTCTTTTTGAACGCTTTAGTCACTGTGCACTATGTAATACAAAAATTGATTAAAATTATTATTTGATTATATTTTGTTGTGTGAGTGTGTGAGAAAGATTGAGAGAGTGTATGTGGGATGTACATTAAAACTTAATATGTCATTTTTCATAAAACCTTCTACAAATAGACCTTGGGAAAGTTGCAGTGCAACCATGATACCGATGATGTATGTCAATGTGAGCTTGCCTTTGTATAAAAGCAGCCAGAATGAAAGTTGGAGATGTAATAAGTTTATTTATCGATTTGGGGAGTAATTCGTACTTTGCTTATTTTGATTAAACAAGATATTAAAACTGAAGTTTTAATGACATTAATTACTATCAGATTATTGATTGGATAAGGCAAGTTTTGCTGTGAGAGTGATCTGGAAGGAACATTCTGATTGGTCATTTAGAGTAACAGCCAATCAGAATTAAGCTGTTCCCGTACAAATATAGTGGAGTGGGCAGTGAGTTAAATATTTTGAGAGAGTCACTAGCCAACTGGCCTATGGATAACACCATGTTAGATAGCTCTGAAAAAATACTCTGAAAAACGAAGAAATAGTGAGTTAATTGCAGCTCGAAAACCTTGTGATTAAGGCGACTGGAGGTATGAACATTTTAATGAAAGCGTGGTGTTTCTGTATTAAATAGTTTGAGAGTTATGAGCATGTGTACTTTCTGGTTCAAAAATGTTCAAATGGCTCTGAGCACTATGGGACTCAACTGCTGTGGTCATAAGTCCCCTAGAACTTAGAACTACTTAAACCTAACTAACCTAAGGACATCACACACATCCATGCCCGAGGCAGGATTCGAACCTGCGACCGCAGCGGTCGTGCGGTTCCAGACTGTAGCGCCTTTAACCGCTCGGCCACTCCAGCCGGCCGTACTTTCTGGTCGTAGTGACAATTCCACGAGGCATGTTTTGTGCTCTGTACAGAATACTTTGGCGAGCACTTCTTTTGAAGAAAAACACTGAAACAACTGAATGTTTAGCTCATGAATAGTTGTGGGTCGGTGCCTGGTAGGTCATGAAAATGAGTCGGGTTGGACTTGCAAAAATTCTGGCTGCTTTTCAAGTGATACTATGTTGTACAGACAGTGAACTTTGAATGATAGAATATCAACATAGTAAATACAGACTTGATAGCCATTTCATGTGTTTCCACATGAATAAAAAGTACATTCAATCTAATTTTAAATGCTTTCCGAAAGCCTGATTTTATAGAAATGAACTTTCAGGAATTGACTTTCAATTCAATTACACAGCCTCTGTGTGATAGGTATTAGGTAGTGGTTCCATCAATGCTGCTTTAAACTGCCTAGCACATGTCTGTCACTACAGAGTGAAAGGACTTCAGAAAGAAGCACATGGAGGTAGGTGGACTTTCAATAAGTGAAAGAGAGAATACAGACAACTGATCCTACAATGTGCTTTTGCCTTCAGCAGTGTTACAGACAGGTTGCAGAGTGCGAGGAAAAGGATACAAGAAGAAACATGTGCCAGAGTCTCTGCTTCGATTGAACAATCTCCTATGAAGCTGATATGTAAATATGCTTCAGGTCTCTTTGTACAGAGATCAACAATGTGTGAAAAGAAAAAAGAAAAAGAAAAAAGAAAAACCTTACAGGCAGACCATTTCAACCAACTTTCAACGATACAGACTGGAATGAGTGCATTTTAGCATGCTGTGGTTAGTTAACTCAATATCCATATGAGAGGAATGTACCATTTATCACAGCACACATGCTAGAAATGTTTTTGGGACAAAGAGAATCCTCAACACACAATTGAGTTAGAAGGGAACTCGTCTCACATAATAATATAGGCAACAAGGACAACACAGCGTCTGCCTGGAACATACTTTTTTGAAGGTACTGTGCATGACACAAATTATTCGCACATGTTACAAACATGGTTAATACCTCAGCTTTAGGAAAGTGGCCTCACAGAACACGTATGCCTGCAGCAATATGGAGTGCCTCTTCACTATGCTCTTGGAATGTGCAAGTTTCTAAATGAACACTCTCCACGGCAGTGGATAGAGTGTGGTTCATCAGCAACTTGAAATGGCCACCAAGAAGTCCTAATCTCACCCCACCAGACAACTCCTCATGGGGAATTATTAAGACACATGTACATACACATTGTTATGCTGCAAACAAAGAACTCTGCAATCCTGTTGGAATGCATTTTGCTGTATAAAACTAGACATGATCAAAAATATGTCAATAAGAATGTGGGGGCATATGGAAATGCATTTACAGCATGATGGGGAATACACCAATTTATTAGACACTCAATACATAATTAAGTACTTGTGCTAAAACAAATCAGGTAAATTATCATTTGATATTAGGGAGTTTGGGACTTCTCACCCACCTCATACACCAATTTGACAGAAATTGTACAAATAAAAATAAAAATAAATTAAAAGAATGGGTGTGGTGGTGAAATGATGGCTGTGCAGTGCTGGAATGGGAACATGGAGGAGGCTGGATAGGTGAGGACAGTGACTAATGAAGGTTGAGGCCAGGAGAGTTACGGGAACGTAGGTTGTATTGGAGGTAAAGTTCCCACCTGCGCAGTTCACAAAAGCTGATGTCGGTGGGAAGGATGCATATGGCACAGGCTGTGATGCAGTCATTGAGATGAGGGATATCACGTTTGGCAGCGTGTTCAGCTACAGGGTGGTCCACTTGTTTTTTGGCCACAGTTTGTCAGTGGCCGTTCGTGCGCACAGACAGCTTGTCAGTTGTCCTCCCACCACCTACTCCACTCCGGTCACTAACATCACCTATCCCATCAAAGGCAGGGCTACCTGTGAAACCAGTCATGTGATCTACAAGCTAAGCTGCAACCATTGTGCTGCATTCTATGTAGGCATGACAACCAACAAACTGTCTGTCCACACGAACAGCCACCGACAAACTGTGGCCGAAAAACAAGTGGACCACCCTGTAGCTGAACACGCTGCCAAACGTGATATCCCTCATCTCAATGACTGCTTCACAGCCTGTGCCATACAGATCCTTCCCACCGACACCAGCTTTTCCGAAATGCACAGGTGGGAACTTTTCCTGCAATACATCCTACATTCCGGTAACCCTCCTGGCCTCAGCATTCGTTACTCACTGTCCTCACCTATCCAGCCCTCTCCCTGTTCCCATTCAAGCACTGCACAGCCGTCATTTCACTGCCACTCCCAGTCTTTTAATTTATTTTTATTTTTATTTTTATTTCTCTCCTTTCCGCTACTTACCCTCTCCCCCCTCCGCACCTTCTCGCCTGCCCTCTATCTAAACTGCAACACTTCACTGCCCTCCCCCTCCCTGCCCCAGCCTCCTCCTTACCGCCACCCAGTCGCCACTCCCATCATGCACTGGTGCTGCTGCTCGCAGTGTAGTTCCAGCTGTCTGAGACTGCAGACGTACATGCAAGTTCCACTTGTGTGAGTATGTGTGCGCATGTGTGTATGTGTGTCTACTGCTGACTAAGGCCGTAATGGCCAAAAGCTATGATTGTGTGAATCTTTTTATTGTGCCTATCACAGCTCAGCATCTCCGCTATATGGTGAGTAGCAACTTTCCTTCTCTGGCATTGTTACATTCCATCCAGGATTTTCCATTGTTTGATTGCTGTTATATTTCTTAAATAAATTGCGTGATACATGTACATCTCAGTAAGGCTGCATTTCAAAATCTTCATGAATCTGATTTCATTTCTTGAACATCATGCCAAAGCAATGTACAAGGGCCGTTCAAGAAGAAACAAGCCAGAGGCATAATTACAGAAACATTGCAACCCCGGGACTTATATCAGACAGCCATTCACTGCCTTGTGTCACAGTGGGACAAGTGTCTCAACAGCCAGAGTCAATACTTCTAAACATACAGGTACTGGTTTCTGTAATTATGTCACCGGCTCATTTCTTTTTGAATGCCCTTATACTAAACTCTGACATAAAAAATTGTCATTACTTACATTTAAAACATTTCATATATTTTATTAGTATTATTAAAATCATAGGCATCAGTGGCATGTTAAAAGGGAGCACAATGGTAAATTCAGTGTGGTGTGAATGGGTCTGTGACACCCCCTCCTGCAGTCTTTTAGCCCTACTGTTCAGTCTACACATCAAAGAAGTAGTGATGGAAATAAAACAAAGGTTCAAGAGAGGGATTAGAATTCAAAGCGAAAAGATATGAATGGTGAGATATGCTGCTGACATTGCTATCCTCAGTTACTGTGAAGAGAACTACAATATCTGTTGGATGGAATGAACAATCTAATGAATACAGAATATGGACTGAGAGTAAATCTGGAAAAGGCAAAGGTAATGGGAGGCAGCAGAAATGAGAACAGTGAGAGACACATCAAAACAGGTGATCACGAAGTGGATGAAGTTAAGAAGTTCTGCAACATTGTAAGTGTAATAACCCACAATGGATGAAGCAAAGAGGTCCTAAAAAGCAAACTAGTGCAGCCAACCAGGAAATTTCTGGCCAAGAGAAGTCCACTGTTATCAAATATAGGCCTTAATTTGAGAAAGCAGTTTCTGAAAATGTATGTTTAGAGTACAGCATTCCATTGTAGTAAATCACAGATAGTGGGAAAACTTATGGCAAGTTGAAAGAGAGAGAGAGAGAGAGAGAGAGAGAGAGACAGAGAGACAGAGACAGAGACAGAGAGAGAGAGAGAGAGAGAGAGAGAGAGAGAGAGAGAGGAAGAAGTGATATGCACAGGCATAAGATAAATACCTTCCCTCAAAAGTATTTCTCTTCTTCATACCTCCTCTGCGTTACCACAGATGACGTGTCACTGATGCCAATTTATAGTAAGACTGCGGTACACGTGAGGTGCCTATTTGCTTCCACTGCCCTGAGTCGAATGAATAGTTTCCAACAAATGTTCCCCAACCTTCAGTCTTCAATAGTTGTTGTCCTCTGCACAGAAAACAGCATGTAGGTTGTGAATCTGTAATCTTGAGGCTGTAAGAAACTCTCTGGAAGAAACTGTTATTTTAGAAATGATTAAATTTCTAATCAGTTTGTTATACAGGATGCCACTTGCTTTTTTTTTTCTTGTCAGAACACAAGAAAATGCACAATTACATTCCTTTTTTAGATTCACAAATGATTTCTATTCTTCAACAAATTAATGAACTGTATATTTCTGTAAATTAGTATCACACTGTTCTCAATTATATGTCCAAATAACCATACATAGCTAACAAAGTTTTAACTGATAGTGCGGCAGAGGACACGTCCATCCTCCAAACCAGCTCTGATCTTACAGCTGAACCACCTCACCCACCATGCAATTTTGGACATGCAATTTAGGTGCAATCCAAAGTGCTTTATCTGCCTTTCGTTTTGCATTGTTTATTACTCTACTGGTTATTAATACTTGTGAAATAATGGACTGATAGCATGCTATTGAGAGATGCTAAAAATATGACATGCAACTAAATACACTTTTAGCTTGTCTAATATTAATAATAGAAAAATGTCATTTTAGTGCACAATTTCCAAATGTAGCAGCCAGTCATGGAAAAGGACCACAAATTAGACAGTTTTTCTCACAATACCCATACCTAACAAGCCATCTCTCATCAGTACCTCACACCACATTACGTAATCCTACCACAGCTGCCTTCTCAACTGCTCTAAAAAGAACTTCTTGTAGCTGAATATGGTGACAGCAAAGTCTGAAATATTACTCATTCCCCTCATTCTGAGATTTCCAAAAACTGGGATGTTTCTGCAGACAACAATCAATTTTGGAAATAAGCAAAATTTTACTCAGATGTTTCCAAATTTTTAGTTATCATCTCTCAAGAGCCATACAATTACACTACACTTGTAATTTGTTACTGTTTTTGAAAAATTAAATCTGCTTTCCCCCCACGAACCATGGACCTTGCCGTTGATGGGGAGGCTTCCGTGCCTCAACAATACAGATAGCCGTACCGTAGGTGCAACCACAACGGAGGGGTATCTGTTGAGAGGCCAGACAAACGTGGGGTTCCTGAAGAGGGGCAGGCAGCAGCCTTTTCAGTAGTTGCAGGGGCAACAGTCTGGATGATTGACTGACCTGGCCTTGTAACACTAACCAAAACGGCCTTGCTGTGCTGGTACTGCAAATGGCTGAAAGCAATGGGGAACTACAGCTGTAATTTTTCCCGAGAGCATGCAGCTTTACTGTATGATTAAATGATGATGGCGCCCTCTTGGGTAAAATATTCCGGAGGTAAAATAGTCCCCCATTCGGATCTCCGGGTGGGGACTACTCAAGGGTCGTCATTATCAGGAGAAAGAAAACTGGCCTTCTAAGGATCGGAGCACGGAATGTCAGATCACTTAATCAGGCAGGTAGGTTAGAAAATTTAAAAAGGGAAATGGATAGGTTAAAGTTAGATATAGCAGGAATTAGTAAACTTTGGTGGCAGGAAGAACAAGACTTCTGGTCAGATGAATACAGGTTTATAAATACAAAATCAAATAGGGGCAATGCAGGAGTAGGTTTGATAATGAATAAAAAATAGGAATGCAGATAAGCTACTAGAAACAGCATAGTGAATACATTATTGTGGCTGAGATAAATACAAAGCCCTGGCCTACCACAGTAGTACAAGTTTATATACCGACTAGCTCTGCAGATGATGATAAAATTGAGGAAATGTATGATGAAATAAAAGAAGGGAGATGAAAATTTAATAGTCATGGGTGACTGGAATTCGACAGTAGGAAAAGGAAGAGAAGGAAACGTAGTAGGTGAATATGGATTGGGGCTAAGAAATGAAAGAGGAAGCCGCCTGGTAGAATTTTGCACAGAGCATAACTTACTCATAGCTAACACTTGGTTCAAGAATCATGAAAGAAGGTTGTATACATGGAAGAACCCTGGAGATACTAGAAGGTTTCAGATAGATTATATAATGGTAAGACAGAGATTTAGGAACCAGGTTTTAAATTGTAATACAGTTCCAAGGGCAGATGTAGACTCTGATCGCAATCGATTGGTTATGAACTATAGATTAAAACTGAAGAAACTGCAAAAAGGTGGTAATTTAAGGAGATGGGACCTGGATAAACTGAAAGAGCCAGAGGTTGTACAGAGTTTCAGGGAGAGCATAAGGGAACACTTGACAGGAATGGGGGAAAGAAATACAGTAGAAGAAGAATGGATAGCTCTGAGGAATGAAATAGTGAAGGCAGCAGAGGATCAAGTAGGTAAAAAGACGAGGGATAGTAGAAATCCTTGGGTAACAGAAGAGATACTGAATTTAATTGATGAAAGGAGAAAATAGAAAAATGCAGTAAGTGAAGCAGGCAAAAAGGAATACAAACATCTCAAAAATGAGATTGGCAGGAAGTGCAAAATGGCTAAGCAGGGATGGCTAGAGGACAAATTTAAGTATGTAGACGCTTATCTCATGAGAGGTAAGATAGATACTGCCTACAGGAAAATTAAAGAGACCTTTGAAGAAAAGAGAACCACTTGCATGAATATCAAGAGCTCAGATGGAAACCCAGTTCTAAGCAAAGAAGGGAAAGCAGAGGGTCTATACAGGGGCGAAGTTCTCGATGAAAGTATTAAGGAAATGGAAGAGGAGGTAGATGAAGATGAAATGGGAGATATGATATTGCGTGAAGAGTTTGACAGAGCACTGAAAGACCTGAATCAAAACAAGGCCCCGGGAGTAGACAACATTCCATTAGAACTAATGACAGCCTTGGGAGAGCCAGTTCTGACGAAACTCTACCATCTGGTGAGCAAGATGTATGAGACAGGCAAAATTCCCTCAGACTTCAAGAAGAATATAATAATTCCAATCCCAGAGAGAGCAGGTGTTAACAGATGTGAAAATTACCGAACTATCAGTTTAATAAGTCACAGCTGCAAAATACTAAAGCGAATTCTTTACAGACGAATGGAAAAACTGGTAGTAGCCGACCTTGGGGAAGATCAGTTTGGATTCTGTAGAAATATCGGAACACGTGAGGCAATACTGACCCTACAACTTATCTTAGAAGAAAGATTAAGGAAAGGCAAACCTACGTTTCTAGCATTTGTAGAGTTAGAGAAAGCTTTTGACAAAGTTGACTGCAATACTCTCTTTCAAATTCTGAAGGTGGCAGGGGGTGAAGGGGTAAAATACAGGGAGCGAAAGGCTAATTACAATTTGTACAGAAACCAGATGGCAGTTATAATAGTCAAGGGACACGAAAGGGAAGCAGTGGTTGGGAAGGGAGTGAGACAGGGTTGTAGCCTCTCCCCGATGCTATTCAATCTGTATACTGAGCAAGCAGTAAAGGAAACAAAAGGAAAATTCGGAGTAGATATTAAAATCCATGGAGAAGAAATAAAAACTTTGAGGTTCACTGATGACATTGTAATTCTGTCACAGACAGCAAAGGACTTGGAAGAGCAGTTGAACGGAATGGACAGTGTCTTGAAAGGAGGGTATAAGAAGAGCATCGACAAAAGCAAAACAAGTATAATGGAATGTAGTCGAATTAAGTCGGGTGATGTTGAGGGTATTAGATTAGGAAATGAGACACTTAAAGTAGTAAAGGAGTTTTGCTATTTGGGGAGCAAAATAACTGATGATGGTCGAAGTAGAGAGGATATAAAATGTAGACTGGCAATGGCAAGGAAAGCGTTTCTGAAGAAGAGAAATTTGTTCACATCGAGTATAGATGGAGGGTAAAAATCATAGAGGGAGAACAAGAGATGAATACACTAAGTAGATTCAGAAGGATGTAGGCTGCAGCAGGTACTGGGAGATGAAGAAGCTTTCACAGGATAGAGTTGCATGGAGAGCTGCATCAAACCAGTCTCAGGACTGAAGACCACAACAACAACAACAAATCTGCTTTACAGTTTTTCATTCTCAGATTACAGACTAACTTACATAATCATAGATGTAATTATTTTGCAATTAGAGAAAACTGAATGGAAATTTAATCATTTGTAAAATAACAGTTTCTCAAATAGAGTTTCTTGTAGGCTCATGGTTACAGATTCACAACCTACGTGTTGTTTTCTGCACAGGGGACAACAACTTAGAGGACTGCAGGTTTATAAATATTTATTAGAACTTATGCATTCCATCAGGGTGACGGAAGCAAATAGGCATCTCACGTGTACTGCAATCTTAGTACAAATGAGATCAGTGGCACATCATCTGTGGTAGCACAGAGGAGGTATGAAGGAGAGAAATGTTTTTGAGGGAAAGGGTTATCATATGTGCATATATCTCTCCCTCTCACTGTCTCTTTTTCAACTTGCCATACATGACATCCCTTGTGAAGATAATCTTTGAAGTTGAAGTGCTTGGGAATTATGAGGCTAGATTTTATTACTGAGAATTGTGCACTGTAACCGACCTGCAAACTGTGCAATGACTGTGATTATAAACAAACTGGTTGGATATTTAATCATTTCTAAAATAACAGTTCCTCGCAAAGAGTTTCTTACAGCCTCAAGATTATGGACTCATTACCTATGTGCTATTTTCTGCACAGGGGAAAACACCTATAGAAGACTGCAGGTTGGTGAACATTTGTTACAAATTATGCATTCCACCCAAGTAGCAAATAGTCACCTCACGAATACTGCCATCTTAGTGCAAATGCAATCAGTGGCATATCATCTGTGGTAACACAGAGGAGGTGTGGAGGACAGAAATATTTTTGAGGGGAGAGGCTTATCATATGCACATATCTCTCTCTCTCTCTCTCTCTCTCTCTCTCTCTCTCTCTCTCTCTCTCTCTTTTCAACTTGCCCTAAACTGGAACAGAAGAAAATCAAAGTATTTGATGTGTGATACCACAGAAGATCTTATTCAATCTGTATATTGAGCAAGCAGTAAAGGAAACAAAAGAAAAGTTTGGAGTAGGCATTAAAATCCATGGAGAAGAAATAAAAACTTTGAGGTTCGCCGATGACATTGTGATTCTGTCAGAGACAGCAAAGGACTTGGAAGAGCAGTTGAATGGAATGAATGATGTCTTGAAGGGAGCATGTAAGATGAAGATCAACAAAAGCAAAATGAGGATAATGGAATGTAGTCGAATTAAGTTGGGTGATGTTGAGGGTATTAGATTAGGAAATGAGACACTTAAAGTAGTAAAGGAGTTTTGCTATTTGGGGAGCAAAATAACTGATGATGGTCGAAGTAGAGAGGATATAAAATGTAGACTGGCAATGGCAAGGAAAGCGTTTCTGAAGAAGAGAAATTTGTTAACATCGAGTATAGATTTAAGTGTCAGGAAGTCATTTCTGAAAGTATTTGTATGGAGTGTAGCCATGTATGGAAGTGAAACATGGACGATAAATAGTTTGGGCAAGAAGAGAATAGAAGCTTTCGAAATGTGGTGCTACAGAAGAATGCTGAAGATTAGATGGGTAGATCACATAACTAATGAGGAGGTATTGAATAGGATTGGGGAGAAGAGAAGTTTGTGGCACAACTTGACCAGAAGAATGGATCGGTTGGTAGGACATGTTCTGAGGCATCAAGGGATCACCAATTTAGTATTGGAGGGCAGCATGGAAGGTAAAAATCGTAGAGGGAGACCAAGAGATGAATACACTAAGCAGATTCAGAAGGATGTAGGTTGCAGTAGGTACCGGGAGATGATGAAGCTTGCACAGGATAGAGTAGCATGGAGAGCTGCATCAAACCAGTCTCAGGACTGAAGACCACAACAACAACAACCACAGAAGAATGTTTAAAATTAGATGAAGTGGCAAGATAAGGAATGAGGAGGTTTTCTGCACAATGTGAGAAGGAAGGAACATATGGGAAAGACTGACAAGAAGAAAGGACAGGATGCTAGGACATGTGTTACAAGGACAGGAAATAACTTCCACAGTGCTAGAGGGAGCTATAGAGGAAAAAACTGTAAGAGAAGACAAAGATTGGAATAGATCCAACAAATAATTGAGGATATAGAGTACAAGAGCTTCTTGAGATGAAGAGATTAGTGCAGGAGAAGAATTCATGGCAGCAGCTGCCCGTTGCTGTCAGTAGTCCAGCCTCATTGGTCAGAGACAATGTTCATGGATATGTCAGTTGTGCTTGTGTGAGTATATATGTGTTTGTGTGTGTGTTTTCGGCTTTACAATAGGGCCTTTTGGCTGAAGGCTCAAATTTATAGCAGTTTTTGGTGTACCTGTCTGCAACTCAGTGTCTCCTCTATTTGGAGATTACCAGTCTATCCTTTCCATAATGTTATTCCACTCTGGATTTTCCATGTTTAATTAGTTAGTCAGTTATTTGAATGTTCCGTGGACCACGGTTGTGATCTATCACTGTGGTGTGAAACACATGAATCATACAATATGCTAACCACTCACATGACTGAAGTTCATCAAATGCACTAAAAAAGAAGGAATGGATGGATGAGGATGAAATCAGTTAAGAAGCAGTGGCATGAAATGACATCAATGAAACCTTCTGGGTATACAGAACATTTCGTTTAATGGGTATGTGCAGACAACTGAAAACTTGTATTGCACTGGTACTCAAACTTCAATTTTCTGCTTATTGGGAGCAGCTACCTCAACCATGAGGTCATCTGAGGAGGCTTGACTCAAACCTTGTCTCTGGTGTTGCCACCTACCACTCACGAACATTACTTCAAGACTGGAATTTTATGGGATATGCACCCCACCTGTAGCTGTTAATAATCCCTATTTAATCTACAGGAGATGGTTTGTCTCAGTTATAAATCCATACTCTGCAGTGAAGAAAGTTTGGACTGAAGGCTGCAGGGCTCTGTTCATGGACCATTTCTGTTTGTTGTCGTAATTAATAATTTATCTTATCTTAAGAGTTAATTCAGTACTGTGTTATGCAGATGACATGAGACTACGCAATACACATCACAACACTATAGAATTGAATCAGGCAACTCAGAAAAAATTAGGACTAGTAATGACTCATTTTCTTTTAATGGACTCCTTTGTAATCCTAATAAAACACAGGAAGTGATTCTGTGGTTAACTAAAGATATAAAAAGTAAATCAGTAAAACAGTTAGGCTTCTATGTCTATTCCAGTTTAAACTGGAATGTATATAGCCACATGCAAGAGAAAACGTGTGCTATCTCATGAGGAAACTGACAGATGCAGTCACTAATGAGATTGCATACTGGTATGGGGACCTTCCAGTCATGTCACTCAAATTATAAAAATTAAAAAAAAAAATAATAATCAGAATAATGAGCAAAGTGAATCCTAAGGAACTCTGTTGAGCCCTGTTTATCGACCTCAAGTTATTGACTGTTGCAAACCTACTAATACACATCTATACAGTATTTTTTGTATCCAAAGCAACATAATAAGTTTCCCACCAAAGAGCATATGTACCATAACAACATCAGAGGCAAACAGTATCTCAGTATACTGAGACACAGACTAATGGTAATTCCAAACTTACACAAAATAACATGCATACATTTTTAATAAACATCCAACATCTGCTCAGTGCTCACCTAAAATATTTCCAAAGTTAACATCAATAACTGGTTACTGAAACACCCATTCTATGTGATAAGAACTAACTGAAAAAAAAAAAAACCACATTCGTGATGGTAGTTTCTAAGAGTATTTAAGAAACTGAAATAAATTGTAAGAATTTGTATGTAAAAATTGTTATTAACTATGTATTTAATGTCTGAACCTATTCAGCTGCAAGTCATCAATGGTTAATAAAGAATTCAACTCTACCACGAGTCATACTGTCTGATCAAAAATATCCAGGCACCTATTAGTGGACATTAATATGAGGCATGCTAATGGCATGAAATGTGCTGGGAATACTTTCAGTGAAGAGGGCTGAATGTGTCTCTGTCTCCACCAGACAATGGGGACATATTATGCAGCACTCTTTGAGTCAATAACTTGTATGACGAGTATAGATTTAAATGTCAGGAAGTCGTTTCTGAAAGTATTTGTATGGAGTGTAGCCATGTATGGAATTGAAACGTGGACAATAAATAGTTTAGACAAGAAGAGAATAAAAGCTTTTGAAATGTGGTGCTACAGAAGAATGCTGAAGATTAGATGGGTAGATCACATAACTAATGAGGAGGTATTGAATAGAATTGGGGAAAAGAGGAGCTTGTGGCACAACTTGACTAGAAGAAGGGATCGCTTGGTAGGACATGTTCTGAGACATCGAGGAATCACCAACTTAGTGTTGGAGGGCAGTGTGGAGGGTAAAAATCATAGAGGGAGATGAAGAGATGAATACACTAAGCAGATTCAGAAGGATGTAGGCTGCAGTAGGTACTGGGAGATGAAGAAGCTTGCACAGGATAGGGTAGCATGGAGAGCTGCATCAAACCAGTCTCAGGATTGAAGACCACAACAACAACAACAACTTGTTTTGTGGCTAGTGCTTGGGCACATCGATTATACTTAGGTATGTATAAAACCATTGTGAGGTGCAGCCAGAGGAGTGTTCTAAACAGAATATTGGGAGCTTTCAGCATGACTTTGATTGAGGTACTGTGCATGGTACTGGGAGATTTCCCTGTAGATATTACAATTCGCCACACAGCAGCTGCCTAGTGGCTGAAGAGAGGAAGACGCGACAAAATAAGAGAAATAACTGGACAAGACATAACATACAAATGAAAATTAAACAAGTGGTGAACTGATACATGGCAGACAGAATGGGACACAACAGATAACAGAAGATGAGTCTATTCATTCTTCCCCAGTATACGAGAGTGGATGAATTTAATGTACACAAATCCACATGCGGCATGGTGCACTTTTTCATGGGCTGTGGCCTGTATCCTGTGCATCTCCACAGGTTTGGCCTGAAATGGACTCACACTTGTGCCTGTGGTGAGAATGGCACACCTGAACACATAGTGTTCATCTGCAATGCCCTTGGACATGTAAGACCGAGTTTAGGAAACCAGGACATAGGGCAGTTAATACACCAACAAAATGAATGGAACTCCATAAACAACATTGCAGATGAAGTATCGTGAGCCCTATATGTGGCATACAAACAGAAGAGATCATACACTAGAATAAGGCTAGGTCCATATCGGACAGATCAGTAGTACATAGTAAACAACACAGATGTAGAATCAGGTGCCACATCACACACAGGAAGTGAAGATGAGTAAACATACAAACATACAAACATAGCAAAAGCAAGCGAAGTTTCTACAACAATAAATTGAATCCATATGAAAATGTAGCTCTCTTTGTAGCTGTTTGTTATACCATTTCACAGCATGGCAAACTATCTGAAGATGTGACATTTATTCTTCTTTCCCTGCATCAGGTATGTGACTGACTATTAATTTTACTGAGCCCTCACACCTGATGCAGCTGAATATGACATTTTAAATCAACTTTGAATGTGTACTGTTACCTTAAATTTGGAAATACATCATATCGTAACTAATCAATACATTAAATTACATATTACCACTGTCAAGACAACATATGTAACAGATATAACCATACACGCAGAAGATATAAAGGCAAGAACTGACACATAATGTCTAAGTCAAATTGCCATCTCTTGTTTCTTCATTAAATACACTTTTAATTTTAATTTAAAATTCATCCAGAACCTATTATATATCTTATTTATTGTCATTATCTAAGTTAGCAAGATGTTTAAACAAAATTGTGCATATGTACTTTATTTTTTATTTTTTTTTTTTTTTTAATTTATCCTTTTGTAAAAATTTTCAAACGTAAAAATGTACTAGTAATAAAACTGAATTTTTATGATATAACATGTAACATCACACTGTGTAGGACCTGCTATATAATAACAGGTAGCAGTTCTTGCTTGAGAAGTAAATAAATGTTGAATAGCAGCCTGTTCTTATGTTCTTTTATTTATTTATTTATTTATTTTTTCATCCATGGAGCAATATATATTGTATGGATGTCGTCAGTTTATAATACATGAGCACACATTTACATTTACAATGAAACAGATTTCTCATATTTTGTGTAGTTTTTATAACTAGTCATACACACATTTATAATTACATCATATTTTAGTGATAATATCATATGTTGCTAATAATCTACATCTACATTAAATATTCTTTTACAGTATAACAACTTTTACTTACTAAAAAGGTTTTACGCTTTTGTCTGAAAGTGAGAGGCTCATTTATTTATTTTATTTCCTGTGGTAATTTGTTATACAGTTTTACCCCATTATAAAATATACTTTTTTGCATCTTTGCCTTGTTCTTTCTTAGATGGAGGTGGTGACAAGATCTTGTTTCATGGTCATGTATTAGGCTGTTTGTGTTATACATGTTGAGATTTTTCTTAATGAACATTATGTTCTGAAAGATATACTCACAAGAAACAGTTATTTAGCTTTCTAAATAATTCTAGACAGTGGGCCCTGTTGTTGCTGTTTCTTATTATCCTTATGGCTCTTTTTTGTACTTTGAACACAGTTTGTATGTTACTGGCACTTGTTCCCCAAAACATGATCCCATAGCTGAGTACTGAGTGTAGGTATCCGTAATATGTTATTTTAAGGCAGGTATTATTGCATACCGGTGCAAGGATTATAAGAGCATAGCGTGCTGTGGATAATTTCTTTGCCAAAATGCTGACATGGTTTGTCCATTTCAGTTGGCTGTCTACATTCATCCCTAAGAATTTGGTACTTGTTACACATTTTAATTCATTATTATTAACTTTTATTCTAGTGGCATTGTGTTTTTTGTTCAAATGGAAGTTAATATAGTTAGTTTTCTTTACATTTAGGTTTACTTTATTTTTTAATGACCAGTTGTGAACATCATTGAGAGCCTCCTTTGCTCTTTCTGACAGTTGTGTTGGATTTTCACCTGCTATTACTATGTTGCTGTCATCAGCAAAAAGTATTTTTTCTCCATGTCTGATACTTTGTGGCAAGTCGTTAATCTATATAAGAAACAATACTGGGCCTAATACACTTACCTGTGGGACACCTATATTCACATGTTCTGGTTCAGACAGGTGTTTTACAAGGGAATTGTTTGAAACTTGTGATATCTCCTCCTGGCAGATGAAAACTGTGTGCCCGACCGAGACTCGAACTCGGGACGTTTGCCTTTTGCGGGCAAGTGCTCTACCAACTGAGCTACCGAAGCACGACTCACACCCGGTACTCACAGCTTTACTTCTGCCAGTACCTCGTCTCCTACCTCCCAAACTTTACAGAAGCTCTCCTGCAAAACTTGTAGAACTAGCACTCCTGAAAGAAAGGATATTGCGGAGACATGGCTTAGCCACAGCCTGGGGGATGTTTCCAGAATGAGATTTTCACTCTGCAGCGGAGTGTGCACTGATATGAAACTTCCTGGCAGATTAAATCTGTGTGCCCGACCGAGACTCGAACTCGGGACCTTTGCCTTTTGCGGGAAAGTGCTCTACCAACTGAGCTACCGAAGCACGACTCATGCCCGGTACTCACAGCTTTCTTTCAGGAGAGCTAGTTCTGCAAGTTTCGCAGGAGAGCTTCTGTAAAGTTTCGAAGGTAGGAGACGAGGTACTGGCAGAAGTAAAGCTGTGAGTACTGGGCGTGAGTCGTGCTTCGGTAGCTCAGTTGGTAGAACACTTGCCCGCGAAAGGCAAAGGTCCCGAGTTCGAGTCTTGGTCGGGCACACAGTTTTAATCTGCCAGGAAGTTTCATATCAGTGCACACCCCGCTGCAGAGTGAAAATCTCATTCTGGAAACATCCCCCAGGCTGTGGCTAAGCCATGTCTCCGCAATATCCTTTCTTTCAGGAGTGCTAGTTCTGCAAGTTTTGCAGGAGAGCTTCTGTAAAGTTTGGAAGGTAGAAGACGAGATACTGGCAGAAGTAAAGCTGTGAGTACCGGGCGTGAGTCGTGCTTCGGTAGCTCAGTTGGTAGAGCACTTTCCCGCGAAAGGCAAACGTCCCGAGTTCGAGTCTCAGTCGGGCACACAGTTTTAATCTGCCAGGAAGTTTCATTTCAGCGCACACTCCGCTGCAGAGTGAAAATCTCATTTTGTGATATCTCGTTGAACTCTGTTTTCCAAGTATGATTTGAACCACTTCTTTGTCACACCTCTTATTCTTATATGCCCTAATTTATGAAGTACGTAAGATTTTGTGGTCAACTGTATCAAAGGCCTTTGACAAGTCTAAAAAGATACCACTTACATTTTCACCTTTGTCCAGTGCTTCTAAAATTACTTTAGTGAACTGTGCTATAGCAGATTGTGTGCCTTCTCTGGGCCTGAAACCAAATTGGTCATTGGAAAGAAAGTTATATTTATTCAGGTAATTTAGCAGTCTCTTTTTGACTAGTATTTCTATTATTTTAGAAATTATAGACAGTATAGAAATTGGCCTGTAGTTCTCTACATTTTCCACATCTCCGTTTTTAAGGATAGGTATAACTTTTGCTTGTTTTAGGTACTCCGGAAAGTATCCAGATTCGAAAGATTCATTAATTATGTCTGTTAATGGGCCCTTTATGGAGTCTGTACATTCTTTAATTATGCAGACTTGGATTTCATCAAGTCCTACTGAAGTTTTATTTTTTAGTTGGTGTACTACTAGTGCCACTTACCTTCCTGTAGTTGGCAAGAGCACCATTGAGTTTGTTGGCTGGTTCTGAGTAGGTAAATCATACGTATCTGGAAATTTCTGCTGTAATTTTTTTGCAATACTACTGAAATATAAGTTTACAAAATCAGCTAATTTTTTAGGGTTACCTACTGGTACATCTTTGTGTTTAATATGTGAATTGAGGTCCTTTTTAGCAGAGTTAGATGTTTCCTGTTTGACGATGTTCCAGGGTGCTTTGCTCTTGTTTTCAGCTGGAAGTAATATTTTGTTGCTTGAAAGTTTTTTTGCGGCTAGCAGCACATTTCTGTATATTTTCCTGTATTTTTTGTAGAATTGCAGAACTTCTGGGTTAGATTGATTATTTTTTATGGAGTTGAGATATCTAAGAGTTTCTGACGATTTTTTGATACCTATAGTCACCCTTTGATTTCTCTTTGTAGTTTTAATTTGATAAAGAGTTTTGCGAAACATCTCTTCAAATGAGTTTAAAAATTGACATGAACTTGATAAATTTCTGATTTGCATTAGTTTCTGCATAGAATCCCCCCCCCCCCCCCCCCCCCCCCAATCTTCATATTCTAGCTGGGATTTAAACTCATACAGGGCTGATTTGGAAAACATTCTTTTGTATGTACACAGTTTAGGAGGAGTTTCTACATGAATGTTAGTTTTTAAGATCTGGCAGAGGTGGTCTGATAGGACCAGGCTTTGGACAACAATATTACATTTTTTACTATCAATATCTATAGCTACACGATCTATAGATGAGGAAGATTCTTTCGTTATTCTAGTTGGACAATTAACAAGGGAGGATATTCCATAACAGCTTAGAATATTCACATATATGTTGCTAGCCTTATCAGGCCTCATCATATTAATGTTTTAGTCACCACAGATAATTACATCTGCTTTTGGTCCAGAAACCTTGTCTAAGCTTTGATTCAGTTTTGAGAAGAATATATCAGTGTCTCCACTGGGAGAGTGGTACACACAAAATTTGACTAATTTTTTTGCTATGCCAGGTCCTATTATTTCAACAGTGGAAAGTTCAAAATGTTTGTCCTCACCTAGATCTAAAAGATCATATCTGTCTTTAAATGACATACCTTTTTTTACATAGATACATGAACCTCCAGTATTCATTGAGATTCTGCTATAGTAACATGCAAGGTCATATGAGGCTAATGCAATGTGTTCAATTTCCTTCCCTTTGCACCAGTGTTCAGTGATACACAAAATTTGGCTATCAAAAGTTTCCAGTTCTACTGCTAGCTGTTGTGCTTTGTTCTTTATGGCTTGAATGTTTTGGTGAAACACTGTTAGGCATTTGTTTTCACTTATCTTGGTGGCATCCTTCCCTTTAGACCTGATGCTAAAAAATCCTTTAGATGAGCTGGTGGCACAGTTATTTTTCTGTTGATGACAGTGGAGGTGAGTCTGTTGCCAGTTAGACTTGGAAGTTGACGTATCTGAAGGTATCTGCCTTATTTTAGTCTTGTAACTGAGGCCGGGTACCAAAACTCCTGCAGAGTTGTAAGTTTCCTGGTTCTCATGCTTCTTCTATTTGCTTCTGTTACTGCTGATGATGGTGAAGCTGGTGAGAAGTCTTTCACTGTTGAAGACTGAGGAGGGGCCAATACTGATGAAAGGTCATTGGCTGTTGGCACATCAGGCATTTTTTTTCTTGTTAATGATGCAGTTGCATAGTATGTAGCTGCTTCTGCTGAAGCTGCTTTGGAAACTTGTGTCCTAGTTGAATCACTTATTTCAGCTGCTTTTGAGGAAAGTGGAGATTCTAGTGCTGGATCTGTTGTCAGTGATTCAGGTTCATTTTTTTGTTGGAAATTTTGAGTTGCTATTCTTGTCCTTAACTGCCTTCACTGCATTAAGGATTTCTCGACTAATGAATGATTTTCTGAGTTTATTTCTGTGAAGCCCATGCCTGGTAAAATGATTTCTCTCTGTAGATGGTACATCCACATATGTGGCATTTGGGAGGCTTCGGCAGATTTTCTCAAATTTCCTATTAGTAACTGTGATTTCTTTGTTGACACAGGATTCTTCTATAAGATCATGTCTTTGTGGGATACTGGCAATGAAGAAGTTAACATCTGTAATTTTCTGTAATGTACTTCTTAGAGCTCTTGTGGCGAGTTTGCCCTCATTCCTATAAACATCATTAGCACCTCCTATTATTAAACAGTTGCTTCCCAGCTTCAAAGAATGTTCACAGTTTTTTAAAACTTCGCGTAAAGGGGCACCCGGTTTCGTTACTCCACTAACCTTGAACCCAGTTTGCACGTTACACATAATGTCAGCTAAGCCCTTTCCATGACTGTCTGAAAGTATGAAAATATCTTCTTTGTTCTTCTTACCTGTATCGGTAGTTATCTTGTTTGCATGATAAGTATGTTCCATGTATTCTCTGGTATTTCCTTGCTTGTTATTAAAGGACTTCGTAGGCCTACTGAAATGATTTGTGGTCACTGCATTTGATGAAAGTACTTCCTTTCTTTGGCTCTTTTCACTTCTTTCATATTCATCACAGATAAAATTCAAACTTATTTGCTTCTGGGAGACGAAAGTTGTTTTTGTTACAATTAACACGACAAGACTTTTTAGGCCTAATAAAGTTACCAGTTTGTTCGTTAACAACCGTTTCACTACACTTTGAATGGTCTATCACTTCTTCCAGCTTCTGTACACTATCTATCACTAATTCAAGCTTCTCTACATATAGTTTAGCTAACATAAGGTTGTGTTTTTAATGAAGAAATCATGCATTCTTCTTCGCATTCTGTTTGTAAACACACGATATAACGATAGTTACAGTGCACATTTCCACAGTCACAGGTCATGTTTTTCTCTTCAAGAGTATAGGTCAGAAAAGGTAGGGATGTTGGTCATCAGGATCTGGATCAAATTTGACATTCTACCTCATTCTAAATGTGTTATGTTGTGCAGAAGTTGAGGTTCTGGAGACATCAGTCCTTTTGAGGAATTACATTACCTACAAGCCATTTCTTTGCAGATGCTGCTTTATGGCTGGATGCATTGTCAAGGTGACATAATCATCGTCTCCATACTGTTACTCGATTTTATACAGTACACAATGCTGTAAAATGTATTCATATCTTTCCACATTTAGAAGTTTCTTGAGCACAGTAAGGGAGAATGCACTGACACAAAAAACACATCCGTACTCTAAAGCCATTTCTTCAGTGCTTCACTGTTGGCACTATACATGACAGCAAGTAATGTTTTCCAGGCATTCACCAAACCCAAGCACCTCCATCAGGTTGCCACAAACTTTAGCACGATTCATCACTTCCAGTCTCTCATATCCAGTCATCCACTATCAAGTGGGGTTGCTCTTTACACCACAAGAGCAATGATTACCACTCACCACAGAAAAGCATGGTTTGTGAGGACCTGCTCGGTCATTGTACCCCATCCTTTTTAACTTGCTGTGCACACTCATTGTGCTAGCTGGACTGCTGGTACTGAGCTTCTGGTAACACTTTGGAACTTATGAGTGATTCCGTCCACCAGTTTCAGACAGTTTTTTACCACACAGTAATACTCAACAGCCTCTGTCTGTCTGTGCATCAGGTCTGCTTGATCTTCATTCAGCTGTGATTGCCCCTTAAAGTTTCCCCTCCACAATGACATCATCATCAGTCAACGTGGGCAGTTTTTGAAGGCTGAAATGTCCCTGGTGTATTTTCTACGTAGGTGACATTCAGTGGTGGCCCAAATTGAAAGTCACTGCTCTTACTTGTTCTCTACTGACAAAACAATACTACTATCTAGTGATTAGATCCACATTACATAGGAGTGTTTGATTACTTTTTATCAGGTAGTGTTTGTGGGAATTGGCACCACTGGGGCATAAACCTGATGGAAGATCATGGCTTACCTTGCCATAGCGGTGCATATACCATTTGCATCACATTCACTGAATAACAAAGAATGGTGCAAATCGAAATGAAATTAAGCAAGATACAATGGCACCAAATCATATCACTGTGAAGCGCCCAGCATTACTGCAACTGCAATGTACACTGAGGTGGCAAAAGTCATGTGACAACAATATGCAAGTACATATGTGGCAGTAATATCATGTGCACCAAGCATAAAAGGGTAGTGATTGTGTAGCTGCCGTTTGTACTCGCGTGATGCATGTGAAAAGTTTTCCAATAGGATTATGGCCACACAATGGGAATTAACAGACTCGGCAGATGCAGCTAGATGCATGGTGCATTCCATTTTGAAAAAATATTCTGACAACCACAGTGCCAAGACTGTGCTGTGAATACCAAATTTCAGGTATTACGTCTCAACATGGCAACACACTGTCTGACAGCCTTTACTTAATGACCAAGAACAGCAGTGTTTGCATAGCATTGTCAGTGGTAACAGACAAGCAACACCGTGTGAAATACCCACAGAGATTAATGTGGAACGTACGATAAATGTATCCATTAGGACAGTGCAGTGAAATACGGCCTAACTGGGCTACAGCAGTAGCCAAGCAATGAGAGTCCCTTTGCCTGCAGTGCCTCTCCTGGGCTTGTGGCCATATAGGTTGGATGCTGGATGACTGGAAAACTTTAGCCTGCTCAGATGAGTCCCAATTTCAGTTAGTAAGGGCTTATGCTAATGTTCAGGTGTGGCTCAGACACCACAAACCCATGGACTTTAATTGTGAAAGATGGTAGTGGCTCCATAATGGTATGGGCTGTGTTTACATGGACTGGACTGAGTCCTCTGGTCCAGCTGAACCATCATTGACGGAAAATAGTTATATTCAGCTACTTGGTTATCATATGCAGTCATTCATGGATGCTATGTTCCCAAACAACAATTGAATTTTTATGGACATCATACTACGTCACTGGGCCACAACTGTTCATGATTGGTTTGAAGAACATTCTGAACATTTCAAGTGAATGATCACTCAACACAAATCTCATCAAATATTTATGGTACATAATCTAGGGGTCTGTTTGTGCACAGAATCCTGAACCTGCAACACTTTTACAGTTCTGGATGGCTACAGAGGCAGTGTGGCTTAATATTTCTGCAGGGGACTTCTGATGACTTGTTGAGTCCATACCACATAGAGTTGCTGGGCAAAAGAAGGTGTGACACGATATTAAGAGGTATTCCATAACTTTTGCCACCTCAGTGAAATGCACCTGCGTGTGAAAAGTGGGACAGCCAGTTTTGTGTCACAATCTGGCACAAATTTTCAATGGTCATGAAATACTTATCCCTCCTAAGGGGATGCTGTTTCATCATAGGCAACTTCAGCACCAGACAGGAGTGTAAAAGTGCTCCGACAGAGTCAAGAGCTGTGTTGGCAATAGCATAGCTTAGCTACTGACCGGGTCAGCCAAGGTGGAGTAGTCTTGACAGAGGAACCACATAAAGTATGTCCTGCAACGTAAGGCAGGGAGGGCTCAAAAAGCATAGGGAAGTCAACCTTCCTAGGGCAGCAAAACTAAAAAGAATCCAAGTGCTCCAAGGTGCTGGCTGTGTTTGGATCCGATAACTGTGGATGGTAAAAATGTCATATTATAGAACCACAACATGAGCCTCTAATAATGGATGGGACAGATAGAACATGACTGATTGGCGTTAGTAACCTGAAATAGATGAACAATGTTGAAACCTGGAAAAATTAAAAATAGCTGGAGATAATGAAGTCTAAGTACAGTACTGTAGCACTACAGTAAGTGAGTTGGCAAGGACAGGGGTGATAGATATGCCTCAGTATTCTATGGAGCAAAAAGAAGAACAGCTTAATCTGGAATGGATTTATAACACAAAAAAAATTAGGAAAAGTCATTTAGAATTTCAACTTATAAACAGAAGACTCGGCAGACTAAGAATGAAAGGGGATTTCAGGAATATAACATAAATACCAACAGAGGATGCAGAAGAAAGAATAAAAGAACAGCTTATTAATACCTTGAATCCACATTTAATAAAGTACAAAACAATTACTTACTGGTAGTTTGGTGGACTTTAATGTGCAGGTTGGAAGAAATGAATGTAGCAAAGTATCAGAGAGATACACATTACATGAAGAAAGTAATGAGAATGGAGATATGTCAGTTTACTGCTGCAGATAATTTACTCATCAAGAGTATGTGTTTTCCACTCAAAACACTACATCTTGGAACAAGTTGAGTTTTTAATCACATAGACCATGTGTTAGTAAAAACACAATATGCCATGTCATTCATAGATGTAGGGAGCCACAGCGGTCCAACTATGATTCAGACCACTATGCTGTAAAAGCTATAGTGAGGGAGAAGTTGGTGGTAATACATAAAACTGGAAAGGGAAAAAAATTAAATCAGAATACAGAAAAACTGAATGATTCCAAAATTTAAAAAAATACCAAATAAAAATTAATGATGTCCTGACAGGTGCTCAGGAAACAATAGGAAATCAAGGAAAAAAAATGGTTCAAATGGCTCTGAGCACTATGGGACTCAACTTCTTAGGTCATCAGTCCCCTAGAACTTAGAACTACTTAAACCTAACTAACCTAAGGACACCACACACATCCACGCCTGAGGCAGGATTCGAACCTGCGACCGTAGCGGTCGCGCGGTTCCAGACTGTAGCGCCTAGAAACGGAAATCAAGAAAGATGGAATAGAATATAGAAAGTAGTGGAAGAAGCAGCACAAGAAAGAATTGAGATACAGAGAAAGGAAAGAAGCAAATGATTTGATGATGAATCTAGACTACCAATAGAGCATAAAAATTCAGCAAGATTGGGAATGCTATAGAGAGAGACAAGAAGAAATGTGTAGGTGTAAAAAGAATTAAGGTCTAATGCTCACTGGACATGTAAGAAAAGAAAAGAGGAATGGCTCGAAGCAATTTTTCAAGAGATAGACAAACTAAAGGAATAGAATAGAATAAAAAGTTCTATCATGCAATAGATAAGATCAGAAAAAATTTCATCCAACACAAAATGCATTAACAGTAAGATAATCAGAGATGAACAAAAAATATTGCAGAGATGGGCAGAATGTTTTCAGGATATGCTTAGTATCAACTCAGAGCTGGTATCAAGAGATCCACATGAACAGGAGGAGAATATAAAGGCAAGGAAAGATGAAAGGGAAAAAGCAGAAAGATCAACAATGCAGGAGGTGCAGTCAGTGATATATAGATTGAAAAATATCTGTGCACCTGGTGAAGCTGGAATTATCTCAGAACTTATGACATTTTTTAGTCATCCTCTAATATGTGAAATACATGCACTAACAAATTATATACGGGAAAATGAAAATATGAGTGATAACTGGAAAACTGGATTAATATGCCCTATACATAAGAAAGGGGTAGAGTTAACTTGTGAATATTATAGAGGCATAACTTTATGGAACGCACTACACAAGATATTTTCTGGTGCAATAAATGAAAGGATAAAGAAGTGCACTGAAAATATCATCAAAGAATACCAATGTGGTTTTGGACAAATACAGGCATTTTGTCCAGTTCTTTCTTATAAGACAAATAATGGAGAAATTTTATGAATATGAATTGATCTCTATTTCCTGTTTGTTGATTTAAAGCAAGGTTTTGACTGTGTTCACAGATTAGCATTGTATGGAATACCAAAAGAATTTGGCATCTGTGATACGCTAAGAAGGTTAGTTGAGTTAACAATGAAGGATACAAAAACAAAAGTAAAAATGACCAAGAGCTTTATCTTTACAGATGGAGTGAAACATGGTGATAATCTCTCAGCAGTCCTGTTCAACTTAGCACTGCATAGTCTGAAACAAAAAATAGACAAGAGAGGAACAATAAGCAAGAGATGTAAAAACACTTAAAGGAATGTATGATATAATGGAAGTTACCACTGACGTTCCATGATACTCATTGTCTTTGCTGTAAGTCAGAGCTGTGTGTATGTGATGTATGTAGAGTATGTACAGTTTTCAAGGGTCGCAAATGTGGGATGTTCATAGTTGTGAATCTGCTGAATAATATGCAGATATTGTTGCCATAGACTGCACCACATTATTGATATAAATACACACACAGCAATGAAACACCACTTCAGTCATGAGTGTGCATAACAAAAGAATAGGAATAGAACATCCAGAGACTGTAGAATAGTTCAAGACTACACTCATTGATTGTTCTAAATATTTATCTTGGTGGTCAATGTCAACATCTGAGGTCAATGCCACCACATACCTAATTGAAAGTAAATGAAATACCAGCTCAAGAGTCCAACAAAAGCCTACTTCAGCTTTCACAATCTAATTCATGCCCAAAATAATTGCCTCACTCAGATCAGGTATCATGAAACAATCTTGGATAAATGGTATGTTACAAGGCCAGATCAGTCAATCATCCGGGCTGGTCTCCCCAGATATACCCCTCTGTTTTGGCTGTGTGGCTGTCTGTACCATTGAGGCACATGAGTGTCCCAGCCTTGGCTAGGTCCATGGTCTATGACAGGGCCATTTTGATTTCATATGAAACATATTATGCCTAGCAACAGACAGCCTATGAAAAAAACATGACTTCTTTTAATAACTCTGTGATTGCTGTGAAGCCAGATTGGGGAAAACATTTCTATAATTTACGTCAGATAGATTGCAAATATAGTTAGCACTCATAACTTTTCCTGTACTAACATACCACTTCAAAATTTTTAAGATATAATAATACTTGGTCTGACCATTATAAGCACATAATCATCATGATAGTGTTATCGTTCTATGTGTCCACCTTTTTTATCATCAATTTACTATCTAGTACAGCACACAACTGACCATTTGGCAGCAGCTGTCTGTTTCTTATCCCTTTACTGTAGCCATTCAGAAAATTTTTAAATGATTCAACTATAGGCCCTTGTTGAAATACTGTATATGGTACTAACCAAATGAAATACATTTTTGTCATGTTTTAGAAAACTTTACCATTTCTGGATGGCGCAACTTTCTGGAAATAAGCCCATTTTCTAGCTCACAACTGATTCCAAAGGCAGCAACCAAGGAAGATGAACCCATGCTGTGATAGACAGTAATTATGTTCTAATCTGCTACAGCACATTGTAATAAATATCACACTAAAATAATGTCATTTATGTTCAAATATGAGCTAGAAATTGCACTGAAATTATGTCATTTCTCTTTTAATGGATGCTGGTATGCAAAAAAAACAGATGGAAACGTGTTTTTTGCAGTCTCTCCACAATTACTAGAAACCACAATGTTTGGTGCTGAAATGATCACAGCCACCCTACAGTCCACTCAGAAAATGGATGTACATGTCTATGTATGAGTATACATGCTCTGATGTGACGTCATCCCTGCCAGCACTAACAGTGCAAAATACTTGCAACACAATGTTGAACTGGCTTTGAGAGGGCACAACAAGGCAGAAATAATGGCAAGGGATTTCAAAATCGATCCAAAATGAGATGCTGGGTTACATATTGGAAACTTGCTGTGAAGTTATTTCAAAAGAAATAAAACAGACTGAGTTTTTTGCAATAATGGCAGTTGAAACAACAGATGTCTCCAAAATGACACTGATAGTATTAGTGTTGTGTTATGAAAATTATAGTGTGCCATATGGAAGATTCTGGGGTTTTTTCAGTCTTGATGGACATAATGCAGTTGCTCTAATAACACGTATTTTGAATGTTATAGATTCTTTGTTCAGAGACACACAACAAAATATTATCACACAAAAATGTGATGCTTCAGCTCTAATGAATGGTTGTAAAGGTGTCATGCAGACAAAAATTAGAACATTGTATCCTAATTCTCTTTATGTGCATTGTTATGTACCTGAATTAAATTTAATAGGGGAACACACTGCCTCACAAATCTATGGTGTTCCTTTTAAATTTGTCAGGTTTTTCAGCCTTATTTTCAATGTTATCAGAATGACTTTTCACATTAGAGGCATTAGTGACACAAAGAGTCCCTAGTGGGCCAGCAACTAGATGTAATTTTAAATTGCAAACTGTAAATATCTGTAAATCCTCACTGTTGGAATGTTTATTGGTTCTGGCAAAATCACCACCAAACCAAACTTGTTGTCAAGTAGTTTGACACTGTTACCTGAAAGAAAAATTATTCAGCATTCTTCCAAAAATTAATTCTTCATCTGGATATCACGCACAGTCAGTTACAGTCAAAAGAAGTCTGTAGTAGGATTAACAAAGAAGTCCACGATCATTTCCAACCCCTAGACTGTCTAGACAGAGCAGTACTGCTGGACCAATCAAAGTTTGAGGAATTCCCAGAGAGAGAGTCTAATGTTGCAGTCCAAGTTCCCATTACGTTGGAGAAATGAGCCAATGACTACATTTCACGTATATTGTTGGAGCTGTATCACTACTCCATTTCATTTCAAACTACAGTTTGCATGATATCTTCTCTCAGATACCAAAACTTCTGAAAATAGTAGAGGCAACATTGATGACAACTGCTGAAATTGAAAGATGTTTTTCATTTTTGAAGAGGACCAATACCTTTTTTTCAGAATACCATGTCAGACCAGTGAATGGTAACCAATGCAGACAGTTTCACTTCCAAAGTTACAGATAAATTCTGCAGTAGATAAAGGTTAAGTCTGGGCTTCATATTTCATCACTGAATGAGTACTACTTTTTATTTTAACATATTTTTGTGACATTGTTTTTTGTTTATTTTTGTAATATTGTAGCACATTGGTAAAATTTTGCATGTGCTGCCACTAAACACATATCAGTTTCTGTCATTTCTTAACTTAAATTATAAAAGTTATCTCTGATGAGTGTTTTGACGCTGTTGCATTTGTATTGTACAACAATTATTAGGAGAGTACTTACAATAAATATGAATAAACTCACACTGGAGTTGAGATGTGTGCACAGAAATTGGTATTTCAATCACTGTCAATTCATAACTAAATATACATCTAGACATTTACTGCTAAATGACTAAACTCAGTTCATTTACTCATTCCTTTTAGACAATGTTACAGCTTCTACACAGAACAACTGCCTTGATACCTTCATTCAGAAATAGATAATGACACAAATACTGATTCCCATGCTCTTAGCTCTACTCCAATGTATGTTTATTCATAGTTATTGTACACAGGTGAGTCAAATGAAAACTTTAAATTTGTAATAACAAATAAAAATTTCATGCCGTTATCCTGTAAGTTGGTAAGCGTGCTACAAACAGCATGCAGAATGGCCTGTAGGTGGCAGCATAGTGCAGATGCACACATCCTGTCACAGTATCAGTATAAAGATGGCCGCCCCACTTGCAAATTGCACCAGGGAAGAACATCGTTCTGTTATTCGGTTTTTGCGTAGTGAAGGTGTGAAACCTACTGAAATTCATTGATGAATGAAGGTGATGCTTGTTTGTCACAGCAGCAAGTCTGCAAATGGAGTAGGAAGTTTTATAATGGTGTGACTTCAGTGGAAGATGCTCCTCATCCAGGTCAGGCACAACGAGTTGTGACTCCACAGAACACTGCATCAGTTGAAGCCATAGTGAAGGAAAACCGCCAAGTGACACTGAATGGCATTGCAGCATGTTTACAGATTAGTCATGGGTCAGCACACCACATTGTGCATGATGTGCTTCAGTTTCACAAAGTGTCTGCAAGATGGGTGCGACGGCAGCTGACTCCTGAGATGAGAGAATGATGTGTCGATGCGTGTGAAGAACTTCTTTGGCACTTCGAACAAGAAGGTGATGGTTTCCTTGCAAGAATTGTTACTGGGGACAAAACCTGGGTTCACTTCCACCAACCAGAAATGAAGAGAGCGAGCAAGGAATGGCGCCATTGCTCATCACCAAAACCAAAGAAGTTTCGAACAGAACCATCAGCAGGGAATGTTATGCTGACTCTCTCTTGGGATGAAAAAGGAGTCATTTTGGAGGATTAGATGCCTAGGCTCCAAAAATATGGGAATCACATGGTGAGAGATTGGAACTGTATGGGGTATGTGTAATGGCTTTCCTGTAAAATTTCTGCAGCATAGTTGAAACAATTTTGGCAGTTGTGGATAGGCATTAACCTGAACTAGAATGATGCCATCTGTCAGTATTCCTGGGTGTTTGGATTACACTGCAGAAGTTTCACTGGAAGCCATTCCACATCCTCCATATAGTTCTGATCTATCCCCATGCAATTTCCATGCTATTGAGCCATGAGGAAAGACATTCATGGCTGCTGATTTGCTTTGGATGAAGATGTGTGTAGCTGGGTACAATCAGGGTTATATAGGTACTACATAAACATGTAATATCACTGACCCACTATCATCCAAGCTGTCAAGAGAAAAATAGCATACATAAAAAATGAATCAAGTCAGATATACGTCTTCAGTGTACATCTGAGGAGAAGCCAATAATTCTACAAACAGACAGGATATGCAGCAACATCTAATGTAAAAACTCCAAACGAATATATTGTAACTTTTCTGATCAGAGTTAGAGACCATTACATCAAGACCATCACTCACTTGTGCATTTACAGAGCATCTGATGATGACAGTATGCTGAAATGGGCTCATCATGAGAGATTTATAAAACAAAAACCATTTAAAGAGCAGTGTAGCTGACTGATATTCATCATGAACTTAAATTTATATTTGATGTTAAATATTTTTCTTTTTCAGAAACACCTTTGGGAGTCTGCATTTTATGTCCTCTTTTTTTTTGCTGTCATTCATTATCTCGATACCTACACTGCAAAATTTATCTATCACTTGTAAACACAGCCTACATATGTTAATTCAAAATAAGAAACTTAACACCATAAGAAATACAGCTTTTAAACAAACAACAACTTTCAACTTTGTGCACCAGCCTCTTGGAATTGTGTAACGCTGAAAATACAAAACAGACAGAAAATAGATACCGAGGAAAAATCGGGTAACTGGAAGCTGATGCAGGCAAAAGCACCTCATGAAAGCAGGCAACAGATATTGAAAGCAGCCTTTCACTTCAATAATCTAATGAATTTATGTGAAATAAACTGCCCGTAAGGTTCAGCTTTCACACTGTAAGAATAATTTTATGACAGCTCCCCACCCCACCCTTCATCCCCCAACCTGAAATTTTTCATATCTATTTTTTTTTTATTACAGTCACTTTGTGCACATACCATACATATAGTTACATGTTACAGAAGTGGTACATGAAAATATGAAAAGTACAGATTGCTACTCACCATGTAGTGTAGATGTTGAGTCATAGTCGGACACAATGAAAAGACTGCTAAACACATGTGCTATTTTCCAAAAGGCCTTATTCTAAAGTAGACAAAACACACACACACACACACACACACACACACACACACACACACATACACACACACATGAGCAGTGTCTCTGGCCATCCTGTACCTCAGTGTTGTTTTCCTTTGCTATTTTTCTTTGTTACTGTTTTCTACTACATTAGTTTACTCAGTGTCCATCCTTTTGTTTCTCTTCTCTTTCCTGTGTTTTACATGTCGACTTCCGAACCACATCACACTTTCTGACTTATGAGTCACACTGTGTCAACCGCCTCGTCCGTACGCAACAAATGGCTTGATTGTTGGTTCGGAATCTCCTTCCTGATATTTCACCCACTGATATAATTTCTCCTAGATCCTAAACTGGCTTACTCTTCCTGTGTCACCTGCGTATTTTTGGATGTTATTTTCTGAACATTCCTTTGGACATGAACTTTTTCCTCATTCTACCAACCCACTCACCATCCCTACCGTTTCTCCTCTCTTTTTCCAGTATGCACGTACTATACTCGCCTAATCTGGTCACATCTGCTGCCCCCTTTTTCATACATACCTGTCCACGGACCTGCATCCCACATTATTGTCTCCTGTGCAGTATGATCAGATGATCTGTAAAAAGTATGTTATGTGACGAATAAACTACAAATACAAATACAAAAAGAGGGTGGGCCTGGTGAAGTTTGAACATATGACATTTCTTATTTTCCAGTTTAAGACATTACTGCTCAAAATGTTAAATAGAAGCTGGAGTAGTTATGGGCCTGTGAATATGGTCTTCTGCTGAGGCACACCAATTACTTCTGTCATTCTGCAGATGCTTTAGGTTCTTCTTGAATTGGTCCTTACAGCACTTGAGAGGAGCACCATTGGGTCTTCTACCTGTGTTCACTTCACCATACAAAAGTTATTGAGGAAGTATGTCATTTCTCATCTGATGGAATTCCCAATGCATCCAGTCAATGACAGTGGCCTCTACACTGCACATCTTTGCCTTCTCATGAACAGCTGTATTTGATATAAAGTTGTCCCATTTGATGTTCTTCATGTATCTAAGCTTCTGTTTGTGACGTTGTAATGTCCTTTACATGTGATCTAAGCTGAGTAGGAAATATGACAAATCTTTTGTATTAAATAATGTCCAAAGTTGGACTGATTCATTAGCAAATTGTGGTTTCATATCACACCAAATATGTGTAATATCAGTGGGACAGAAAATGGTATCAAGTTTTTCATAACAAATGTTTTATGATAAAATATCTTTTTCTAATGCTGTAACTAACTAATGAAAACACAATGTATTACCTTTGGAATTAACTGGCTTGGTTAAAAATTCTATGACCACAAAATTTAAGATTATAAGTGTGCAAATTTCTGTTTGCACTGGCAAATCCATTTTCATCAAGATAATACATGCAATGCTATGTAATATATATAAATAGTAATTATCTTAGTGAGATTCCCTCAATGGTAGCAGAACAGATCATGACCAAGCTGGCTAATTCTGATCTCAAAAACTGACTGCTTGATCCATGAGATGAGCTATTAAAACATCAAAATGAAGGATTACAATGCAACGAACTTCAGCAAGTGTTACTCATTGTTCAATAAGACTTACACGGACAATATACTTGTACAGATATGAGCAAGAAGGAGACCATAAAAACATCTGACAATGGAAGAACAAGTGACAAAGAGTGACAGATGTTCTCCCTTTTACTGCTGGGGATAAGATTAAATGAGCATTATAAAGACTTAAGTCCAAACATTTTTTTTGAGTTTTTTCCTCATCTAAAAGTATTGTTTTCTGTTCAACAAAACATCACTATCTGTTCAAGATAAGTTCTACAGGCCAAGAAAGAGAAAAAAATCATTATGACATGCCAACATGTTCTAATTAAGATCACAGAGGTGTGGTGTCCAGGATTCACAACAGGAGACCAGGGTAGAAACAATAACTGGTTGATTCACCACCAGTTCGGGGCATTTTGTCAGATATTCAAATGGTTCAAATGGCTCAGAGCACTATGGGACTCAACTGCTGTGGTCATAAGTCCCCTAGAACTTAGAGCTACTTAAACCTAACTAAACTAATGACATCACACACATCCATGCCCGAGGCAGGATTCGAACCTGCGACCGTAGCGGTCGTGCAGTTCCAGACTGTAGCGCCTTTAACCGCTCGGCCACTCCGGCCGGCGTCAGATATTCATTCAGCAGGACTTGATGTAGGAGATATTCAAAACCAGTATGGATAGCATGTATTCTGTCCTCCACTTTCTTTCCTGATGAACAATATACTTCCTAAATAGAGGAAGTGGTCTATTTGTTTCAAAGATGTGGTGGAAACAGAGATACTGCAGTCTACGAAGACAGTTCCAAGAGCTGGCTATGCAAGTACCTACGCCTTTGGGATGTTGATGGTAAGGCCAAAACATTCATAGGCACTACTGACACAATTCACAGACAGCTATATCTCTGCAGGTGTATGAGCTGGAGAAGCAATGTTATGCTGTCTGCATATTGCAGTGTGGTTACCTGTTTCAGATGAAGATATAACAGAAAATGCCAAAGCTAGAATATTTTCAATCTGTTGTGCAACGTGTTTTCAAAGGAGCCATATCATGATGTGGAGAAACGTCTGTCATAGTTACGTTGGAATACAGTTAGATAACCGTAGGCACATGGAAGGAACCTCTGAATGAAGTTGAGAGAAATATATTGACACTGGGGAACTTGTATTGGTTGTGTCAGATACGTGTGGTAAAATGAGCACCGATAAAGAGTACTTCACAGTCCTTGAATTTGATGAAGGAAATGATTCTGGTGTGCTGAAATACATGCATCCCAGTGGACATTCATCAATCTGGCCACACGAGAAAGACATTTCTATGGAGGAAACACATGTTATAGTGAAAAATGTGGTAAATAACTGTCATCAGTTTGTTTCTGTTTAAGGCTTATACTATAACATAAGTAATTTTAACAGAATAATATTTAAAATGAACTTCCAACATGCTGGAATAATTGTAGGTCAGCATCTATTGTTAAACAGTACAATGTAAAACCAGCCAAAAATGCAAATTTCCCTTTTTTTATTCACTCAATGACTAGTTTCGGGACTGGACCTATTTTCAGATCATCGGAACATAATCAAAAATGGTATTTCTTAAAACGCAAAAATCATGTCAAAAATGTGCAAACGAACAATTACAGTGCATAGAGATAACAGATAACATTTTTGACTATGTTATGATGATTTGAAAATGGGTCCTGGCCAAAAACTAATCATTGACTGAATAAAAAAAGTAAAATTTGTACCTTGGGTGATTTTTCTTAGTACTGAGTTTTCACAATGTTATGACAGTATGAGTTTTGTAACTTTCATTAATAATTTCATGTTTTGGTAGTAAATAAAATAAAATCATTTCAGTTAAACACTTGACCTGTTTTGCCACACCTGTAATATAATACAAATTCTTCATGGATGAATTCAAAGTCTAATTTAAGTTCTAATTAAATGATTTTATTCTAAGAAGATAGCAAAAAAAAGGATAAAAATTTCTATAATAAAAGGGCTTAAGGTATTAAGAAAATTATAAAATTAGTTGCACACTTGTGCAATTCAGGTAGAAAATTTCATCACACCTACAACATTTCATTGGTTCCCATTCTTCCCAGAAAAAAGAGACACATTTCACAATTGCTGGTCACCATTTACACATATGAGTACACAATTAAACTCTGGGGATGAAAAGTGTGTGGAATAGCAGAATTAGATTCTTGTTCATACCTTTAATTTTGCATCTTCATCAAAGGAGGTACGTTTTCTTTCATTGCAACAAACTTTTTCCATAAGATAGGTACAAAAAGTGTGTAAGTCAACTGCATTTAATGATACATCTTAATCATAGTTGTAGATTATGAGCTTCTAAGATTTGATACCATACCTTGCACAAATAACTTTGTCATCCCTGTGTCGATTTCTGTGACACTTGCATTAGCAGCTATTAAGTTTTTACATCCTCCACACTCAGCATCTCCAAATCAAGCAGGTCTGATGAAATCTAGCAGAATATCAACTGTGTCACTTTCAATCAGCTCATGACCTTCATAACTCCATTCAGGGAATCCAGACTCAGATGGCCTGTCTGCATTTCCATTGAAGACATACTGTGCCACTTTCACTCAGTATTTTATAGTTGTTTTCCATGAAAATTCACACAGTAACTATGAAGAGTATTGTTGTTGTTGTTGTGGTCTTCAGTCCAGATAATGGTTTGATGCAGCTCTCCATGCCACTCTATCCTGTGCAAGCTTCTTCATCTCCCAGTACCTACTGCAACCTACATCCTTCTGAATTTGGTTGGTGTATCCATCTCTTGGTCTCCCTATACGATTTTTACTATCCACACTGCCCTCCAATACTAAACTGGTGATCCCTTGATGCCTCAGAACATGTCCTACCAACCAGTCCCTTCTTCTAGTCAAGTTGTGCCACAAATTTCTCTTCTCCCCAATTCTATTCAATACCTCCTCATTAGTTATGTGATCTACCTATCTAATCTTCAGCATTCTTCAGTAGCACTACATTTCGAAAGCTTCTATACTCTTCTTGTCCAAGCTATTTAAATTCCATATTTCACTTCCATACATGGCTACACTCCATACAAATACTTTCAGAAACGTCTTCCTGACATTTTAATCTATACTCAATATTAACACACTTCTCTTCTTCAGAAACACTTTCCTTGCCATTGGCAGTCTGCATTTTATATCCTCTCTACTTCGACCATCATCAGTTATTTTGCTCCCCAAATAGCAAAACTCCTTTACTACTTTAAGTGCCTCATTTCCTAATCTAATTCCCTCAGCATCACCCAACTTAATTACACTACATTCCATTATCCTCGTTTTGCTTTCATTGATGTTCATTTTATATCCTCCTTTCAAGACACTGTCCATTCTGTTCAATTGCTCTTCCAGCTCCTTTGCTGTCTCTGATAGAATTACAATGTCATCGGCAAACCTCATAGTTTTTATTTCTTCTCCATGGATTTTAATTCCTACCCCGAATTTTTCTTTTGTTTCCTTTACTGCTTGCTCAATATACAGATTGAATAACATCAGGAATGAAGAGTATTATACTAGCCAAAATAAGAGCAACAGTATATGCCACAGATCACAAGCAGTCAGCTCGGAGAGTAGGGGGCCTATGGCCATAGTCAGCATCTGCACTTGATGAGTTGAGGGTGGATTGTGGTGCATGAAAGAATTCAGAATTGGATGCCCAGTCTAGAACTCATTTGCAAAAAAATATTTCTGCACTAGTCTACCATTGGATGTGTGCCAAAAGGGGAAATTATGACTCTGCTTCCATTAGACGTATAAAGTGAGGCTACAGATGGACATATAATTTTTGTATACAGACAGACTGAATTACGAATAGACTTCAACCTTCAATGTGTTTCTTAGCATCGTTTACTACCAGACCAGTAGTAGACACAACATACAATGGCTCTAGCTCAGTGATTCCCAATGTTTCTTAGGTCATTTTCCCTGGGTGCAATAGGCATTAGACCCTGTCCCCTACTCCTGTGCCATCTGCTGCTCCCCTCCCCCCACATTATCACAAACTTTAGTACCTGACTAAATTATAGAATGAAAGACTTTTCTTGGAAGCTTTATTTTTTAAATTACGATCAATGATACTTAGTGTGTGTGTGTGTGTGTGTGTGTGTGTGTGTGTGTGTGTGTGCATGTTAGAATGAATTACGAAGGAATTCATGGTGTACCCACAACTCCATCTCAGATAAGAAAGCTAACTATCCACAGTCGGGGTAGACACTTGTTACAAAACATGCTTCCCCTGCATTACTCCTCTCCATTGTGGCGCTTCCTTGACCTATACACTGCGACCACATTTAAAATCAAACAAGTTCAGATTTATATGCTATACTTACTGCTCATAAACCATTTCACTGCTGCACTCTTTACTTCTGAACTGGCAGAAATTGGATGAATCCAGACTGTTAATGTTTTATGCCTAACCACTCTACTAATACTAATAATAATAGTAATAATAATAATAAAAAACTGTGTATGGCACTATAATAGCCCTTATGTAATCACTGCTGTGTCATACTGCCAATTAATTCATTTGTCAGTTTCAAAGTGAGTAGTAAAGCAATTTTTGATTTCTGCAGGTACTACTTACAACTTTGAGAAGACATTTCTTTGAGATATTTAGCATTTGTTACATACTGGTTGATTATATTTAAATCTTCCCTACTTACCACATTATAACATGGAAACTAATTATCATATGAATACCATATTTGATAGTATTATCAGTCATCATGATTCATAGTCTAACACACCTCACCAGTCACAGGGCAGTTCTTGACATGTCAACGTGACGTTGGATTGACATATCAATGTGAGCTTGGACAAAAGGAGCAGGGCATTATTAGTGAGCCCGCTGTAATGCTGCAGTTGCACTTTGAGAATATTGGCAGTTGAAAGGATTACAGAAGGGACCTCTTTCTACACCTGCTGTACAGAGCACGATGAAGAAGTTCGAATCAACTGGAGAACTGGGTGTTCCTCCAGGAAGAGCCTGATGTCTGTTTGCACCACAGGTGGTTCGTGACATTGCTGCTGCTTTGGCAGACAATGCTGCACGCAGTTCCCAAAAGTCAGAAGTGGGCATGCTGTGCCACGGTAGTTCAACATCCTGTGGCTCATCGTATGGAAGGTGCTTCGAACCATTCTCAAATGCTATCCGTATCGTACAGCAGCTTGCACCTCAGGACGCACATCTTGGCTTCACTCTCCACTTTCTCGCAAGGTCTGAAGTTAATGTAGTTAAGATGCAACAGAATCTCACTAGGAAATGAACTGTTTCAAAAAAAGTAGGAAGTAAGAGGAAAGTTCTGTTGCTAGGTAGCAGCCATGGAAGAGGTGTGGGCCAGATTTTGCAGGAAAAATTAGGTGACAGGTACCAGGCCAGAAACTTTTTCAAGCCAAGTGCATGTCTTAGCCAGGTGGTAGAGGATATAGGTTCCTCGTGCAAGGGATTCACAAAGCAGGATCATGTGATGATAGTGGGTGGAGTGGGGAACAGTGTTGATAGGGATCATGGCTACAGCATTGAGTGTGACCTGGTGAAAATAGCCTCAGCAACGACCCATACCAATGTTGGGCTGGTGCCTGCTTTTGTGCGGCATGATCAGCCACAGTTGAACTGCTTTGTCAGGAGGGTAAATATGGAGTTGGATCAGTTGCGTAGGGCGGCCACTCTGTCAGACATTGGATTGGTTCCTGTTGAGGCTATTGATAGGGGGGATTTCACAAGGCATGGCCTACATTTCAGTAGGAAAGGGAAGGGTAAATTTGCAGGGTTGTTAGCGAAATCCATAAGGGGGGCACTAGTACTCATGGATGTACCTCTTTTTTAGATTAATATCAGTGTCCAATGAGAAGTTCAGGCAGGCAGGTGCTAAAGAGGTCCAAAACTCACAAAATTCTCACAACAGGAAAGTAAATAATAATGTTGCCATATTTAACCAAAATATTGGTGGATTAAAGAAAAAAGTAAATTCTCACAAAAGTAAAGTAAAAAATAATGTTACCATTTTCCACCAAAATATTCCGGGATTGAAGAATAAAGTAGATGAGCTCCTGGTTTGTTTAGATGACATTGAATCTGATAATGTAATAGATATACTATGCCTGTCTGAGCATCACATTGAGTCTGATATGGAAAAGGTAAATATCAGTGGTTATAAAGTAGCTGCACATATGAGTAGAGACAATAAGGTGGGAGGAGGAGTTGCCATATATGTCAAAAGTTATCACTGTGTAGAAAGCTTAGGCACTAAAAAGTTTGGTCTAGAGCAACATATAGAAGCATGTGCCTGTCAACTTAAACTGAAGGAGGGCTCTTTTGTAATTGTGACACTATATAGGTCCCCTTCAGGAAACTTTCATTTATTCATGGAAAACTTGGATGCCTTGTTGTGCTATCTGTCAGATAGGGGAAAGCAAATTATTATTTGTGGGGACTTCAATGTTGATTCACTGAAAGAGTGTAATAAGAAGAATGACCTGGAAGTCTTGCTCAGTTCTTTCAATTTGACATCTGTCATTAATTTTCCTACTGGGGTTGTAAAGGACAGCAGCACATTGATAGATAACACTTTTATAGACCAAGATAGGTTTAATAACATAAATTCTTGTCCTGTTGAGAATGGGCTTTCTGATCATGATGCTCAGCTAGTTATAGTATATGATATAGCTCCATTCAGTAATTCAAAACTACCTCCAAAGTTGTCCATTCAATTAATGACTCAACAATTAGAAATTTCAGAGAAAATCTTCAGCAGTTAGACTGGGATGAGGTGTATAAGGAACCCGATGCTAATTTAAAATATAACTTATTTCATGATACACTTGTAAGAGAATTTGAAAACTGTTTCCCCAAGAAAGTAGTTAACTCTAATTATAAGAAACCATGCAAAAAACCTTGGCTTACTACAGAAATAAAAATATATTGTAACCATTAAAGGGAACTGTATCTAACAACAAGAAATATTGGAATATTATTACAAGGGAGACAGGACAACCAAGAGTACAGGATGGCAGCATCACCATCAAAGCGAATGGAAACTTGACAAACAACAAGCCGAAAACATTTTTAATAATCATTTTTTAAATGTTGTAGAGAAAATAGGATCTAAATGTTCATTAGAAGAAGCAAGGCAGTTAATGGAAGAGGCCTTACCCACACTATTTGATACAATTGAAATTCCACCCACCTCTCCTTCTGAAATTAGGAAGATAATAAACTCTCTCAAGAATAAAAGCTCACATGGAATTGATGGCATTTCCAGCAGGATAATAAAAGCTTGTTCCCAAGAGATAAGTGGGATTCTTAGCCACATATCTAATAGATCTCTGAAGCAGGGTATTTTCCCAGATAGATTGAAGTATGCCATTGTTAAACCACTGCATAAAAAAGGGGATACATCTGATGTCAACAACTACTGCCCAATCTCTCTTCTGACTACCTTATTCAAAATTTTTGATAAAGTAATGTATTGTAGAGTAGCTTCACACCTTTGTAAAAATAAAGTTTTAACAAAATGTCAGTTTGGTTTCCAGAAGGGTTTTTCAACGGAAAATGGTATATATACTTTCACTAATGAAATATTAAATGCTCTGAGTAACTAGAAGTCACCTGTTGGGGTTTTTTTGTGATCTATCAAAGGCTTTTGATTGTGTAAATCATGGAATACTTCTAGATAAGCTCAAGTACTGTGGTATGAATGGGACAGTGCTCAAATGGTTTAAATCGTACCTAACTGGAAAAGTGCAGAAAGTTGAAATAAACAGTTCACATAATATGCAAAAAAACTGGTGATTTCTCAAACTGGGGAACAATCAAGAATGGGGTGCCGCAAGATTCGGTCTTGGGTCCTCTGCTGTTCTTCATATATAAATATGACTTGCCATTCTATATTCACGAAGATGCAAAGCTAGTACTTTTTGCCGATGATACAAGTATAGCTATCACACCCAGCAGACAACAATTAACTGGTGAAATTGTAAATGAAGATTTTCAGAAAATCATTAAGTGGTTCTCTGCAAATGGGCTCTCATTAAACTTTGACAAAACACAGTATATTCAGTTCCACACAGTAAATGGAATGACACCATTAATAAATATAGACTTCGATCAGAAATCGGTAGCTAATGTAGAATATTCAAAATTTATAGGTGTATGCATTGATGAGGGCTTGAATTGGAAAAAACACACTGAGGATCTGCTGAAACGTTTTAGTTCTGCTACTTATGCTATTAGGGTCATTGCAAATTTTGGCGATATACATCTCAGTAAATTAGCTTACCACGCCTATTTTCATTCTCTGCTTTCATATGGCATCTTATTCTGGGGTATATCATCATTGAGTAAAAGAGTGTTCATTGAGTAAAAGAGTGTTCATTGCACAGAAGTGTGTAATCAGAATAATTGCTGGAGTTCATCCAAGATCCTCCTGCAGACACTTTTTTAAGGAGCTAGATATCTTCACTGTAGCCTCACAATATATATATTCACTTATGAAATTTGTTATTAACAATCTGAACTAATTCATAAGTAATAGCAGTGTACATGGCTACAACACTAGGGGAAAGGATGATCTTCACTACTCAAGGTTAAATCTAACTTTGGCTCAGAAGGGGGTAAATTATGCTGCCACAAAAGTCTTTGGTCACTTGCCTAATAGCATCAAATGTCTGACAGATAGCCATATAGCATTTAAAAGGAAATTATAGAATTTGTTAATGGCAACTCCTTCTACTCATTAGATGAATTTTTGGGTATAGTAAGTGTGTAATTTCCCAACTCCGACAAAAAAAAAAAAAATATATATATATATATATATATATATATATATATATATATATATAATAGAGGGAAAAACACAGTTCACAGCTTTCTTTTTAAATATATATATATATATATATTGAGTGTCATGTAATATTTTGTCTAATGTAATATCTCGTATAGACACCTTTTATTAACCTGACACATTCCACATCATTACGAAGTGTCGTATTCATGATCTATGGAACAAGTACTAATCTAATGTAATCTAATCTAATGAGGGTTGGCCCTGGACTATCCTATGGACAGATGAAGCTCATTTTTCTCTGACATGTGAGATGAACACAGAACTGCTGAGTGTGGGGATCTTCACCTCCAGTCACTGTGCATGAAGTTCTTCTGTATGGTGAATGAGTCATTGTATGGTGTGGCTTCACAGCTGCATTCATCATTGGCCCATTCTCTTTTGAACAGGTTGGCGCTCAAGGACCAAAGATGTGCAGTATGACTGGCCAGCATTACTGCGACATGCTTCACTAGTACGTCATACCAGCCCTACAGGAGAGAGACACATTGAACTCAACAGTTTTCATGCAAGATGGGACCCCACCCCACATCGCTCGTGACGTTCATCTGCTTCTCTGAAACACCACTGGAAATGATCGAATTATCAGCCGATCGTTTCCAAATGCTTAGCCGGCACGATCACCTGACCTCACTCCCTGTGATTTCTGATTGTGGGGCTACCTGAAGGACATGGTTTACCAGGGGAACATTCACACACGTGCTGATCTGAAGCACAGCATATCAAGAGAGGTAGCCAACATACCTACGGACATGATTCGTTCTGCTGTGCAGAATACAATCCTGTGCTTCCAAACTCTTCTGAACACAGATTGTCGCCATATTGAGCCCCTTTTGTAGCAGTAATGGTACAAGTATGAAATGGTGTTATGTACCATAGCAACACATTAAAAGTGTTTCAGTTGAATTTATTCTGGGTTATTTGTCTTCTCCATGTCCTTGACGTTAATGCTACAGAGGTTGGTACTTGTATGGTAATTAGTTTCCATGCTATAACGTTTTAAATAGGGAAAGTTTAATTATAACCACCCGGTACACTGACGAGCCAAAATACTGGAACGAAATACAGGGTGATTCAAAAAGAATACCACAACTTTAAAAATGTGTATTTAATGAAAGAAACATAATATAACCTTCTGTTATACATCATTACAAAGAGTATTTAAAAAGGTTTTTTTTTCACTCAAAAACAAGTTCAGAGATGTTCAATATGGCCCCCTCCAGACACTCGAGCAATATCAACCCGATACTCCAACTCGTTCCACACTCTCTGTAGCATATCAGGCATAACAGTTTGGATAGCTGCTGTTATTTCTCGTTTCAAATCATCAATGGTGGCTGGGAGAGGTGGCCGAAACACCATATCCTTAACATACCCCCATAAGAAAAAATCGCAGGGGGTAAGATCAGGGCTTCTTGGAGGCCAGTGATGAAGTTCTCTGTCACGGGCTGCCTGGCGGCCGATCCGTCGCCTCGGGTAGTTGACGTTTCAGACGATAAGGTTTCATAACTAACCTTTTTCGTAGGACTCTCCATACAGTTGATTGTGGAATTTGCAGCTCTCTGCTAGCTCTGCGAGTCGATTTTCCTGGGCTGTGAACAAATGCTTGCTGGATGCGTGCTACATTTTCATCACTCGTTCTCGGCCGTCCAGAACTTTTCCCTTTGCACAAACACCCATTCTCTGTAAACTGTTTATACCAACGTTTAATACACCACCTATCAGGAGGTTTAACACCATACTCCGTTCGAAATGCACGTTGAACAACTGTCGTCGATTCACTTCTGCCGTACTCAATAACACAAAAAGCTTTCTGTTGAGCGGTCGCCATCTTAGCATCAACTGACGCTGACGCCTAGTCAACAGCGCCTCAAGCAAACAAATGTACAACTAAATGAAACTTTATAGCTCCCTTAATTCGCCGACAGATAGTGCTTAGCTCTGCCTTTTGTCGTTGCAGAGTTTTAAATTCCTAAAGTTGTGGTATTCTTTTTGAATCACCCTGTACATTACCAGCTTGTTGGTAGGTCTCTGGAGGTGTGTAGCATTGGGTGTCTACGTAAATAATGGGCCGCTGATTTGCGTATGCGGTGATGGCGCAAGATCGGGACCTGATGGGTTCCACAGGATTTACATGAGGGGAATCTGGTCACCGAAACATCAAAGTGAGATCACTATAATGGTCCTCAAATCACTGCAACACGGTTCTAGCTCCGAGGCACAGACAATTATAGTGCTGAAAGATGACATTGCTATTGAGGAAGACATTAAGCATGAAGGGGTATTGGTGGTTCACAGGTGTTAGCGTGTCTTCGATTCCTACCACACATCCCATACAAGGGCAGGGGGATGTCTCCCATAGCATAATACTGCTCCCACCAGCCTGCGTCCATGGCGCGCTGCATATTTCGAGCCGCCGTTCATCTCGATGACAGCGTATGTGGAGACAACCATCGTCGTAGTGTAGCAAAAATGTGATTCGCCCAAAGGGCCAACATGTTTCCATTGATCGACGATCGAATCCCGATGGTAAAAAAAATTAAAACCCCTACAGCCGTCCTCACGATTTTATTTTATTTTGTCGCTACCAGTTTCGACACTTCATTGCGTCATCTTGAGGCTGTTTTGAAGCGGTACAGGTTGATACGATCCCCATGCATAACCCATTAGTTGCCAGCATCACTGGATTCGCAGATAATCTGAAACTTACGTGTCAGCACTCCAACCATCAACTGCCAACGCAATGAAGTGTCGAAACTGGTAGCGACAAAATGAAACAAAATCATAAGGACAGCTGTAGGTGTTTTTATTTTTTGTGACGATAGTAAACGGCCGTCGTCCCAGAGACCTCCTGCTAAAAGGATGGACATACAGAAGCGAATCCCGATGGACCCATGGGCACAACAGTCGTATCTGACGACGTCTTTGGGTCAACATGTGAACACCTAGGGTGGTCTACCGTGGAGATCCATATTCAACAATATACGATGAACAGTGTATTCCGATACACATGCATGTACCAGCATTTTGTACTCTCTCGGTAGAGATGACACAGATCCACATCTATCCAACTTCACAGAGCAGACAAGTCTCAGAACCTACGTTCTGGGAAGGGCCTTCCAGATCAAACAACTTAGCGCCTAATGTTAGTTGCACTGTCCCTTCAGCTTTTTCCGTAGATGCTCATGACAGTAACACGTGAACAGTCGACCAGCTTCGCCATTTTCAAGATGCTCGTTCACAGGTTCTGCGTGATAATAATCTCCCCTTTGTCGACGTCTCTTGTCTCAATGGATCTGCCCATTTCCAGCCCATATTTTCGCTAGGGTGATCCAACATCGCTGCGGCCGGAATAAGATTCTGCAAGAACGGGACCAACGGCGACTGAAGAGAATCGTTCAACATGACACAAGCGCAACCTTTCCGCAAATTGCTGCCGGTTTCAATGCTGGGTCATCAAGTCTCAGCGTGCGAACGGTTCAGCAAAACACCATCGATATGGGCTTTCGGAGTCGAAGGTCCACTTGTGTACCCTTAATGACTGCACGACACAAAGCTTTATGCCTCGCCTGTGTCCGTCAACACCGGCATTGGACTGTTGATGACTGGAAACATGTTGCCTAGTCGGACGAGTCTCGTTTCAAATTGTATCTAGCGGATGGACTGTACGGGTATGTAGACAACCTCCTGAATCCAGGGACCGTCCATGTTAGCAGAGGATTCTTCAAGCTGGTGGAGGCTCTGTAATGGTGTGGAGCGTGTGCAGTTGGAGTGATTGGGGCGCCTCATGCGTCTACATACGACTCTGACAGGTGAGACGAAAGTAAGCATCCTGTCTGATCACCTGCATCCATTCATGCCCATTGTGCATTCCGAGGGACTTGGGAAATACCAGCAGGACAATGCGATTCCCTACACGTACAGAGTGACTCCAGGAACACTCTTCTGGGTTTAAACACTTCCGCTGGCCACCAAATTCCCCAGACATGAACATTATTGAGCATATCTGGGATGCCTTGCAATGTGCTGTTCATAATAGATCTCCAACGCCTCGTACACTTACGGATTTATGGACAGTCCTGCGGGATTCACAGTGTCATTTCCCTCCAACACTACTTCAGACATTAGTCGAGTTGTGTTATGGCACTTCTGCATGGTTGCGGGGTCTCTACGCGATATTAGAGAGGTGTACTAGGCAGGTGAACCAGTTTCTTTGACTCTTCAGTGTGTTTATACAGTACTATGAGGCGAAAAGATCGCCATGACCCAGACTGTGCAGATTAGTTTTTAAATCTCTTCCTACCTGGAAAATGAGCATTTCTTATTCGGGAAACTTGTGAACATTGTTGCTATACACGTTTTAAGAGGAAATTAAGTTGCTTCAGATAGGACACCGTTAGAAGAAATCTTCTTAACAGTACCAAATAGCGGTTTGTGAATCAATTATTGGTGACATTTTGGGCATTTCGCTGGTTGGAAAGTAAAAAGCTGGCTGAAAAAAAGGGTATTAACCTCCCGAAGGAATGGAGGAATGATATTCCTCTCCTTTTGGGAGGTTATGTGATTTTATTTCAGTAATTTCAATTTTAAGTGAAAAAAACAGTCAAATTGGGAGTACGAGCAGACTGCTCGTGTCGGTATAATACACCACCTACGGCCCGAATTGACACAAGGCCTGTATACGTCAGGCATATACACTCACATTAAAAAAAAGCTGGCTGTTGTGGCGGAGCGGTTCTAGGCGCTTCAGTCTGGAACTGCGCGACTGCTACGGTCGCAGGTTCGAGTCCTGCTTCGGGCATGGATGCATGTGATGTCATTAGGTTAGTCAGGTTTAAGTAATAAATTCTAGGGGACTGATGCCGTAAGTTGTTAAGTCCCATAATGCTCAGAGTCATTTGACAAAAAAAAGAGAAAAAAAACATCACACCTAGAACGAACTAGAAACAGGACGTCCATACTCACAGAGCATGTACATTACTACGTGTACTCTGCATAAATGATAAGCATTTCAGATTTCAGTCACCTCTGTTCAGCTGTATCCCGTTGCCTAGCAGCACAGGGTCCGCCAAGGGCCCTGATAATTTGTTCCACGCGTGGGAGCATCGGCGTGTATAAGGAACGAATGGCATCTATCCTATGGTACAGCCATCCATGCTGCACTCACCTGCTTCCAAAGTTCTTCTATGGTGGTTGGCACTGGGTCATAGTGCTGCAAAAATGCTTCAAATGGCTCTGAGCACTATGGGACTTAACTTCTGAGGTCATCAGTCCCCTAGAACTTATAGCTACTTAAACCTAACTAACCTAAGGACATCACACACATCCATGCCCGAGGCAGGATTCGAACCTGCGACCGTAGCGGTCGCGCGGTTCCAGACTGTAGCGCGTAGAACCGCTCGGCCACTCCGGCCGGCCATAGTGCTGCACCCATCTTTTCACCATGTCCCACACATTTCCGATTAGCGACAAGTCCGGTGATCTAGTGGTCCACGGCAAAGGCTGACGTCGTGTGGCACCAAGCACGCCCTTGTTCGTGCAGCAACATGTGGTCGTGCATTGTCTTGCTGAAAAATGCCGTCTGGGATGTTGCACAGAAAGGGTATGGCTGGCCGGCCGAGGTGGCCGAGCGGTTCTAGGCGCTTCAGTCTGGAACCGCGCGACCGCTACGGTCGCAGGTTCGAATCCTGCCTCGGGCATGGATGTGTGTGATATCAGTAGGTTAGTTAGTTTTAGGGAACTGATGACCTCAGATCTTAAGCCCCATAGTGCTCACAGTCATTTGAGCCAAAGGGTATGGCTACGGGCCGCAGGATGTCACTCACTTAGGTCACACAGGTCACAGTGCCCTGGCCATGCACCAGCTGTGATTTGTCGTTGTACCCAATAGCACCCCACGCCTAAGGCCTTGAGTTGGTGCTGTATGTCTTTTGGAAATGCTGTCACTGTGACGCCGCTCCCCTTGCCTGCAGCGAACCAAAATACGGTCGTCATTTTCAAACAGAACCTGGATTCGTGTGGCAACAGTATCTGATGCCATTCCTATCCCCAGTGACGTCGTTCGATACACCATTGCCGTCTAGCATGTCCATCAAAGGTAGGCGGATAAGTGGACGACACGCACGTAACCCATGCCGTAGTAAACAGCGACGGACTGTCACCCCTGATAGTGTACGATGTCTTGCACTGTTCCACTGTTGCACCATAGACGAGAAGGACGCAGATCTGCCCTGCAATGCTATTCGGATGATGTGTCAATCTTCAAGGGGTGGTCTGGGTGGTGCGACCTGACCCATCTCGTCGTGTTCTACGGCCTTAATGAACCGTTCTCCACACAACCGTTGCACTGCCGATACACTTCGTCTCACAAGAGCAGCAATTTACCAAATGAATGCATCACATTCTATCACGCCAATAATGCCCCCTCTTTCATATTCACTAATTTGACGATACGGTTCGCGTATACCGGGTGATCAAAAAGTCAGTATAAATTTGAAAACTTAATAAACGACGGAATAATGTACACTCCTGGAAATTGAAATAAGACCACCGTGAATTCATTGTCCCAGGAAGGGGAAACTTTATTGACACATTCCTGGGGTCAGATACATCACATCATCACACTGACAGAACCACAGGCACATAGACACAGGCAACAGAGCATGCACAATGTCGGCACTAGTACAGTGTATATCCACCTTTCGCAGCAATGCAGGCTGCTATTCTCCCATGGAGACGATCGTAGAGATGCTGGATGTAGTCCTGTGGAACGGCTTGCCATGCCATTTCCACCTGGCGCCTCAGTTGGACCAGCGTTCGTGCTGGACGTGCAGACCGCGTGAGACGACGCTTCATCCAGTCCCAAACATGCTCAATGGGGGACAGATCCGGAGATCTTGCTGGCCAGGGTAGTTGACTTACACCTTCTAGAGCACGTTGGGTGGCACGGGATACATGCGGACGTGCATTGTCCTGTTGGAACAGCAAGTTCCCTTGCCGGTCTAGGAATGGTAGAACGATGGGTTCGATGACGGTTTGGATGTACCGTGCACTATTCAGTGTCCCCTCGACGATCACCAGTGGTGTACGGCCAGTGTAGGAGATCGCTCCCCACACCATGATGCCGGGTGTTGGCCCTGTGTGCCTCGGTCGTATGCAGTCCTGATTGTGGCGCTCACCTGCACGGCGCCAAACACGCATACGACCATCATTGGCACCGAGGCAGAAGCGACTCTCATCGCTGAAGACGACACGTCTTCATTTGTCCCTCCATTCACGCCTGTCGCGACACCACTGGAGGCGGGCTGCACGATGTTGGGGCGTGAGCGGAAGACGGCCTAACGGTGTGCGGGACCGTAGCCCAGCTTCATGGAGACGGTTGCGAATGGTCCTCGCCGATACCCCAGGAGCAACAGTGTCCCTAATTTGCTGGGAAGTGGCGGTGCGGTCCCCTACGGCACTGCGTAGGATCCTACGGTCTTGGCGTGCATCCGTGCGTCGGTCCCAGGTCGACGGGCACGTGCACCTTCCGCCGACCACTGGCGACAACATCGATGTACTGTGGAGACCTCACGCCCCACGTGTTCAGCAATTCGGCGGTACGTCCACCCGGCCTCCCGCATGCCCACTATACGCCCTCGCTCAAAGTCCGTCAACTGCACATACGGTTCACGTCCACGCTGTCGCGGCATGCTACCAGTGTTAAAGACTGCGATAGACCTCCGTATGCCACGGCAAACTGGCTGACACTGACGGCGGCGGTGCACAAATGCTGCGCAGCTAGCGCCATTCGACGGCCAACACCGCGGTTCCTGGTGTGTCCGCTGTGCCGTGCGTGTGATCATTGCTTGTACAGCCCTCTCGCAGTGTCCGGAGCAAGTATGGTGGGTCTGACACACCGGTGTCAATGTGTTCTTTTTTCCATTTCCAGGAGTGTAGATAGAGAGGTAAAAATTGACACACATGCTTGGAATGACATGGGGTTTCATTAGAACCGAAAAAAACAAAGTTCACAAGATGTCCGACAGATGGCACTGGACAGCAAAACGTCAGTGACTGCGCATGACAATCGTGTATAAAAGGAGCTGTAATCAAAGAGAGAATCAGACGGCTACCGCCCCCCACGCGGATCCTCTATGATCTCATTCCTTTCCCCCATCTGCTCCTATTCCGCAAACACATCCGCATCCTCTACACCTCCCGCCGTCTTGAACCCCCTCACCCCCTGGTTGCTCCTCTCCTCTCCCATGCCCGCCCCCTGCCACGTCTTCACCGTTGTGTCCCCCCTACCCTCCATCTCTACACCCTACATCTCCTTTCCCAAGGTGGCTTCCATCAACTCCCCCTCCCGGATGATGCCCTCTCTCCCTCCATTTATCCCTCCTATCAACTCTGATCCTCACTCCCCCTCCTTTCCTCTGTCCTTTTCCTGGGCTCCATCTTCTCCTCTTCCGTCCTGTTTTCTCCCCACTGAACCTCTCCCTATCTCCCTTCTTCCCCCCCCCCCCGAGTCCTTTTGTATTCCCCTCCTCTGCCTACCCCACTCCCTGTCGCATCTGCCCAGCGCCCCCCACCCCTCTTATGGGTCCTCATCCTCCATCAGCTCCTTTTCCGGCTCCCCCCCTTCGCTTTTACTCTCCTTTCCCCCCTTTTTTATTTTCCCATCATCTGTCCAGTTTCCCCCCACCTGCTCTCGGCTGTGGTATGTCACATTTGCCAACTTTTTAGTGCAGTGTTCCAGTGACTGTTCAGTGTTGTTCGTCTTTCTCGTGTTGCGAACAGAAACCGTGCTGTCGCTAGGTGTGAATTTTATGTCTTTAACGAACAGAAACCAGACTGTCGCCGTGTTTTTTAATTGTCTGTCTATTGTTTTACCTGTCTGCTTCGTATGTATTTTATTAGCGTCATCATCCCTCTGTTCTTTGTTTTAAGTTCCACGATTTTTTTTTCGCTATGTTACTCTTTAAGCCTCCGATTTTATCGCCTGTTTTTATTATTTATTCTCTTCATCTTTCTAACAAAGTCTGTAGGCTGAGGAGCGGCATACTAAGCTGCTGCCAGCCCGCCCCCTTCGGGGGGAATTCAAATTCAATAACGGAAAAAAAAGAGAGATTTAGAGAGAATCAGATGCGCCAGCAGTCGCAGCATGTTGACGTTACCTGAAAAGGCGCTTTTAGTGAAGTTATCAGAATGGGGAATGTGTTAGTTCAGTGCTCGCATCTCGTGGTCGTGCGGTAGCGTTCTCGCTTCCCACGCCCGGGTTCCCAGGTTCGATTCCCGGCGGGGTCAGGGATTTTCTCTGCCTCGTGATGGCTGGGTGTTGTGTGCTGTTCTTAGGTTAGTTAGGTTTAAGTAGTTCTAAGTTCTAGGGGACTAATGACCATAGATGTTAAGTCCCATAGTGCTCAGAGCGATTTGAACCATTTGTTAGTTCAGCGTTACGATGTTTCCGCCATAGGAAGGGAATTCGAACGGGTAAAGGTCCGTTGACAAATGCAGCTGTGGCGAGAATAATTTCGAAGCCACGCGTTTTTTAGACGATAGACCCCGTAGTGGCCGACCGAGCACAAGGCGTAATGCTGCTGAAACAGTTCAGGAAGAAATGGAGACTGTAGCGGGTTCGTCTATGCACGGGGAAGTCAGCGCTCGTGCAGTCGCACGTCGCACCGGCATTGCATACACAACTGATTGGTTGGCGCTTAGGCGTACCCACCGATGCTGTCCGTACAAAATACATCGGCATCATGAACTGTTACCTGGCGATTTAGTGAAGCGGAGGGCATTTGCGGTGTGGGCGTTTCAAAAGATGGCGGAAGATGACGATTGGTTGAGTAACGTGTTGTGGACCGACGAAGCTCATTTCACGCTCTGAGGGTCTGTCAACGACCACAACTGCAGAATTTGGGCTGCAAAAAATCCTAGAACTGTTGTGGAAACTCCATTGCACGACGAGAAAGTCACGGTATGGGTTGGATTTACCACATCTACCGCCATCGTGCCTTTTTTCTTCGAGGAAATGCGTGATTCTGGTTTTGTAACTGCTACCGTGACGGGTGAGAGGTACGCCGATATGTTACAGAATCGCATCATCCCCAGCCTGGCTGACAAACACCTGCTGGAACGTACGATGTTTATGCAAGATGACGCTCCACCCCATATTTCTAGACGCGTGAAAGATCTCTTGCGCGCATCGTTTGGTGATGATCGTGTGCTCAGCCGCCACTTTCGTCATGCTTGGCCTCCCAGGTCCCCAGACCTCAGCCCGTGCAATTATTGGCTTTGGGGTTACCTGAAGTCGCAAGTGTATCGTGATCGACCGACATCTCTAGGGATCCTGAAAGACAACATCCGACGCTAACGCCTCACCATAACTCCGGACATGCTTTACAGTGCTGTTCACAACATTATTCCTCGACTGCAGCTATTGTTGAGGAATGATGGTGGACATATTGAGCATTTCCTGTAAAGAACGTCATCTTTGCTTTATCTTACTTTGTTATGCTAATTACTGCTATTCTGATCAGATAAACGCCATCTGTCGGACATTTTTTTAACTTTTGTATTTTTTTGGTTCTAATAAAACCCCATGTCATTCGAAGCATGTGCGTCAATTTGTACCTCTCTATCTACATTACTCCGTGATTTATTCAGTTTTCAAATTTATACTGACTTTTTGATCACCCGGTACGTCTGTGAGACATTCTTCATGTCTGTTTAAGTCACGCTTATCCACCTTCGGTTCACAGCGACAACGAGAGTCGCAGGCACATATTACCAGTAGGTGCTGTTGCACCGCAATATCGATGTTGACCTTGAACATGCGTCCCGACATGGTTCAAGTAGTAATCACGTCTGCAGAACATACTAATGTACAAATCCTGTGAATATGAATGTCCTGTCTCTAGTCGTTCAAGGTGTTCTGCTCTTTCTGAACATGAATATACACAACTAGAAGCCACGGCACTACTAAATTCTGCAATTCGTCTGCACTGCTTGCACACGAAACTACTGTTACGATGTAGCTATGGAGTCAAATAAGTCAACTGCGTATTTTCCAGTCTTCAGATAACTGAAACTCGTGTCCCACAGAGTTAGAATTTCTGGTTGGCGAGTAAGTGCAAGGCTGCTGAGTCGGATATGAGTCTTGCACCTGAGCAATTATTTTCCACGTTGTTGAAGCGGATACTAAATTTAAGGGGCTCCGGAAAGGCTCAAAATCATGAAAAGTTTAATTTTTACTTTTTTGCATTTTCTGAATCTGCAGACTATTACCTTTTAATAGATATATAATTTATTCAATTCCGAAGACTACAATTATTTTTAAATTTTTTTTCAAATGTGTTCTACATGGGCGTGACCCACTGTGGCGCTGTTAAACTGCTGTCAAATGGTGTTATTATTAACGTCCGTGTTCATCAGGTACATTTTAGTGATGTGAGATAAAGTATGTGTTGTGGCTAACCTATTTTCAGAGACTTAGCAGCACCTGAACCGTTGAAAAAGTGTATTCACGGAAAAACTCAAAACCCCAATGAAAGTGTAAATAGTGTTATATGGTCGACAATCTCCAAGACTGTATTTGTTGGAATAGAAACACTTCACTTTGGTGTGTATGATGCTGTTGCGACTTTCAATGATGGCAACATTGTAAGGTGCAAGGTATTTAGAAATATGGGAATGAAGATAGGTTCTAACATGGTACGAGCAATGCTTGCTTTAGACAAGGAACGCCTTCGGGCTGCAGACAGGGCTGTAAAGAGTCTAGAAATACAAGCAAGAGTAAACAGGAGGAGGAACAAGAGGAAGCTGGAGGAGGAGTTTGCAGAGGATGAAGATATCCTATGGACCTGGAATGCACTAAAAAGTTAATCCAATCTTTGTCGTTCGATTCCCAAAACATTTATTTTCTCATACTAATTACATGTTTTCTAAGGATCTTCCAAACATATTTGTTTCAAACTTTCAGTAAATGTTACACAGTACCTTCTGCATAATTTAACACAGCCTTTTGCCAAATAACTGTATATTTTTGAATATATAAATAAAAAATTGCAAAAAAATGTTGTGAATTTTCATTACAATTGAAAAAAAATCATCTTTAATAACTGAACTAAAAGTTTGTAAAATCCCTGTGTTAAGTTGTAGCCCATATTCCAATAAATAATCTGTAAAAAGTTCAACTTCCTACCTCAAATACTTTGTGAGGAAAGATGTAATTTATAAGCGTTATTTTAACATTGCAAGTATAGGGCGTTCCGCAGCCCCTTAAACTAATTTCGCGGAAACGTGAACTTAGGCAACGTAGAATGCTAAAATTAGAGTTTATTGCAACCAAAGCTGTTGATCTGCAACATTTTCTTCCTTACACTACTGGAAACAGCCGACTTCCACCAAGTCATCCCGAAAGAATGACCGTGACATTTAACGGAGGCCATTAACAAGTTCTGACTTTGAAACTGGCATTTACCGCCAGTTTTAGCATTTTACAAGCGCCACTGCGCTCTTATCAAGACCGAGCGAGGTGGCGCAGCGGTTAGCACGCTGGACTCGCATTCGGGAGGACGACGGTTCAAATCCGCGTTCGCCCATCCAGATTCGGGTTTTCTGTAATTTCTCTAAATCGTTCCAGCCGAATGGTTCCTTCGAAACGGCACGGCCAGTTTTCTACCCCACCCTTGACACAATATGAGATTGTGCTCCGTCTCTAATGGCACCGCTGTCAAATGGCTCTGAGCACTATGGGACTTAACTTCAGAGATCATCAGTCCCCTAGAACTTAGAACTACTTAAACCTAACTAACCTAAGGACATTACACACATCCATGCCCGAGGCAGGATTCGAACCTGCGACTGTAGCGGTCGCGCGGCTCTAGACTGAAGCGCCTAGAACCGCTCGGCCACTCCGGCCGGCGACACCGCTGTCGACAGGACGTTAAACCCAATCTTCCTTCTTTCTTTCTCTCTCAACTAATGTCTTCATCAAAGAATTTATTTTTTATTACAGAAATATTAGTGTGGTTCCGCCATAGTACAGTTATTTTCATGGCGCTGACATTAGAAGAGAGCAAAATTGACCGTATTTCTACGGCACATAGCCGTAACATACGACGTAACTCCCCATAGTACAGTCTTTGACAGCACGTCCACAGCGGAACAGGACGCCATTTCCATGGTAACCCTCGATTATCCACGTAAACGCTGGGGCAACGACAATCTTTGGTGCAGATTTGTAGTTCTGAGTTTAGAGGGCAGCATACTCTATTTCACACCAATGAACCATTTTAATAGTATAATTTATATTCATTGACGAATAATGATCAATAATTGACATTATGATGTATTATAACCGTAACTGTTCCTTCATAGTTATGTATTAAGTTATGTAATCATGAACGTGTTTTCTGATTGGCGTCATATGATGTCATACTCGGAACGGTGGGTGTGTCCAGCCCTATTAATACCTGTTCCCTCTACGAGTCAGCAGTTACACGAGCGCCGAGGGTCTACGAAACTCGCCTGGCAGTGTCCATCCACCGCTCTGGGTATAATTTATTATTATTTATCTTATTTTTATATATTTTTATATGCTTATTATAACGTCTGCACTACTTTGGCAATATATCTTCACAGAGTCTGAAGATAACTCTATGAAAGAGTCGAAACCGGTCACTCACTCAATAAATTTAAAAAAATTGTGATCAAGACTGTTTTAAATTTTAATTTTGGAGAATTTATTTTTAATGTAATCAGTGAAGAACTGGATATGTCCGATATTAATTGGAAAAGCACTCCATAGAAATCTAAATAATTACATATTTTTGCATGATTACTACTAAAATTGACCAAAAAGCATTAAACACTTCCTTCAGACACATGTATAGCAGCAGCGGAATGAAAAAAATAATAGCAATAATGGCAGTAATAATACACTCCTGGAAATTGAAATAAGAACACCGTGAATTCATTGTCCCAGGAAGGGGAAACTTTATTGACACATTCCTGGGGTCAGATACATCACATGATCACACTGACAGAACCACAGGCACATAGACACAGGCAACAGAGCATGCAAAATGTCGGCACTAGTACAGTGTATATCCACCTATCGCAGCAATGCAGGCTGCTATTCTCCCATGGAGACGATCGTAGAGATGCTGGATGTAGTCCTGTGGAACGGCTTGCCATGCCATTTCCACCTGGCGCCTCAGTTGGACCAGCGTTCGTGCTGGACGTGCAGACTGCGTGAGACGACGCTTCATCCAGTCCCAAACATGCTCAATGGGGGACAGATCCGGAGATCTTGCTGGCCAGGGTAGTTGAGTTACACCTTCTAGAGCACGTTGGGTGGCACGGGATACATGCGGACGTGCATTGTCCTGTTGGAACAGCAAGTTCCCTTGCCGGTCTAGGAATGGTAGAACGATGGGTTCGATGACGGTTTGGATGTACCGTGCACTATTCAGTGTCCCCTCGACGATCACCAGTGGTGTACGGCCAGTGTAGGAGATCGCTCCCCACACCATGATGCCGGGTGTTGGCCCTGTGTGCCTCGGTCGTATGCAGTCCTGATTGTGGCGCTCACCTGCACGGCGCCAAACACGCATACGACCATCATTGGCACCAAGGCAGAAGCGACTCTCATCGCTGAAGACGACACGTCTCCATTCGTCCCTCCATTCACGCCTGTCGCGACACCACTGGAGGCGGGCTGCACGATGTTGGGGCGTGAGCGGAAGACGGCCTAACGGTGTGCGGGACCGTAGCCCAGCTTCATGGAGACGGTTGCGAATGGTCCTCGCCGATACCCCAGGAGCAACAGTGTCCCTAATTTGCTGGGAAGTGGCGGTGCGGTCCCCTACGGCACTGCGTAGGATCCTACGGTCTTGGCGTGCATCCGTGCGTCGCTGCGGTCCGGTCCCAGGTCGACGGGCACGTGCACCTTCCGCCGACCACTGTCGACAACATCGATGTACTGTGGAGACCTCACGCCCCACGTGTTGAGCAATTCGGCGGTACGTCCACCCGGCCTCCCGCATGCCCACTATACGCCCTCGCTCAAAGTCCGTCAACTGCACATACGGTTCACGTCCACGCTGTCGCGGCATGCTACCAGTGTTAAAGACTGCGATGGAGCTCCGTATGCCACGGCAAACTGGCTGACACTGACGGCGGCGGTGCACAAATGCTGCGCAGCTAGCGCCATTCGACGGCCAACACCGCGGTTCCTGGTGTGTCCGCTGTGCCGTGCGTGTGATCATTGCTTGTACAGCCCTCTCGCAGTGTCCGGAGCAAGTATGGTGGGTCTGACACACCGGTGTCAATGTGTTCTTTTTTCCATTTCCAGACGTGTAGAATTATCTGGTGTCTGCATACTCCCCAGGAGTATTTCTCCAACAAGAAACGTGCTGAAACAGTGAAAAATTCAGTTGTAACTATGGTAGCTAGAAGCATCTTTAGAGCCCGCTGACATAGACTAATTTCCGTGTCAGTAGCTTGCTGATAATTAACCAGTTACTAGAGAGCCGTATTTTCTTCACCGCACCAGTTTTGTAAACCAAGCGCATCTTCCATTACAATACCGTTTTTTAAGAACTATAAGACGCTACGGACTATAAGATACACATTAATTGTAAGCAATTTTTTAAATAACTTTTTACCATTTCTATTATTAGACCTCAAAGCCAGAGTAAAAAATTCTTAGTTTATAAAACCGAGCTGACTTCTAACTCCCTGAAAATCATCTGAACTTTCTTCTTCTTCCCTTCGTCGTCATCGTTGCCCTCTTCGTATATAAGATGCTCTTCGCTGCTATCGAGAACGTTACACTTCTTGAGAGATTTCGCAATAATGTCTTCTCTCACTCTAGACCACGACTGTTTTATCCACTAACACGTGTGTGTTGACTGTAGATCATTTTATTGCTCTCTTCGAAGCGAATTAATGGTGGGTTTCATTCAACATCCATTTGTTCCGTTCCTCTGTCATATGCACTTTAAATGGATTATTTATAGAGAGTTCAAGAGGTTGCAACTGTGAAGTAGGTCCTCCCGGAATAACAGCAAGCTCTGCATTTTTCTGTCTCAGTTTCTCTTCCACAGAATTTTTCATATGACTACTATACTGATCTAGCACAAGAACTCTTCTTCAGTAAAGTACCTTTCCTTCCCTCCCACACTGTGTTAATCCACAATTTCATACCAGCTTCGTCCATCCAACACTTGTCATGTATGTGAACAACAACACCTGGCGGTTTTCCTAAGGTTTTGGCATTGTTTTGCACTTGAAAATCATCACTGGCTTAAGTTTAGTACTATCAGCACAATGCGAAAGGATAACAGTGTAGTGCATTTTTTCATGTCCACTTATTTTTATATTTACAGTTTCAGCACGTTTCATGGCAACAGTTCTGTTACTCGGCACCTTTCCCTTTCCTTATGTTTTACTTTCTTATGTAGCATTTTCCTTCTTTTCCTGCTTTCTTTGCGTGTGTGCTTCAGTTTTATTAGGTCTGTCCACATTCGTTCCTTTTAATGTGTGTCAGGGCGCTGATGATCTCGACGTTGAGCGCCCATAAGCCCCAACACACACACACACACACACACACACACACACACACACACACACACACACACTACTCGGCACAACAAATTTCAAAGGCGTTTCGTACATATTCACTATTTGGCTTGCCGGCCCGAGTGGCTATGCGGTTCTAGGCGCTACAGTCTGGAACCGAGCGACCGCTACGATCGCAGGTTCGAATCCTGCCTCGGGCATGGATGTGTGTGATGTCCTTAGGTTAGTTAGGTTTAATTAGTTCTAAGTTCTAGGGGACTAATGACCTTAGAAGTTAAGTCGCATAGTGCTCAGAGCCATTTGAACCAACTATTTGGCTTAGTTCATACTCGTTTTCTTCCGATGTTGAATAATAAAGCGATGGAAAGATATTTCCTCTTTATACTGTTGTGGTGTTTGCTGAGATATTTTGCTTTTTTTCCGAATGCTTCGTAAATTTGTGGCACCAACCAACATCATCCTTAACGCTTGTTAAATTCCACAGTAGTGCTAGCTTACGAGGGAGTATTTGAATTATTTTTGAAATAATTCCAATGCCATTTTGACGGTGTCCTTGAATCTATTTCAGTTCGTCACATTCTACCTTTGGTCATTTTGCATCCGGTCTTCTATTTGCACATTTATTCTTCCTCATTTTTTTCAGTTCTTTTTAACCAGACCGCCAATCGTGAATTTTTTTTTCTGTCGGTAGAGGGCCGAAATACCGCTTTAGCTGCTCTGTTTCCATGTTCTTCTGCCGATGCTATTACTTTCAATACACAGCTGCATCGTACGAATACCTTTTATTTTTCTCATTACGAAACTCGCTGCTGACAAAAATATAGTACTATTAGCGATAACACAAATCACTTTCAATCCAGGTTCACTGGCACTGTAGACTGCTGTGAGGCATCATAGCCTAGAGAATGTTCTGGGTTTGTGATGGCCGGGTGGGAGGGAAACAGTGTCAACGAGGTTGTGAATGCCGGGAACTCACGTTCGTCGCATCCGTGCACTGCTGCGGCCAGTTGAATGCAATCTTGCCAGATAGAAAGAGGATCCCCGCAGCATCGAATACACGGCCATTCTTAAGATTGGTGAGGATTTTAAAACAAATGCAGGACACTTTTATGTACTAATTTCGAGTATAAAAGGCACTTGAATTTTGGAGTTTTTTTTTTTTTTTTTAAGGGGCTCCGGAACGCCCTATACTTGCAATGTTAAAATAACGCTTATAAATTACATCTTTCCTCACAAAGTATTTGAGGTAGGAAGTTGAACTTTTTACAGATTATTTATTGGAATATGGGCTACAACTTATCACAGGGATTTTACAAAATTTTAGTTCAGTTATTAAAGATGATTTTTTTTCAATTGTAAGGAAAATTCACATCATTTTTTTCCAATTTTTTATTTATATATTCAAAAATATACAGTTTTTTGGAAAAAGGCTGTGTTAAATTATGCAGAAGGTACTGTGTAACATTTACTGGAAGTTTGAAACAAATATGTTTGGAAGATCCTTAGAAAACATGTAATTAGTATGAGAAAATAAAAGTTTTGGGAATCGAGCGACAAAGATTGGATTAACTTTTTAGTGCATTCCAGGTCCTTAGGATGGATTATCTTCATCCTCTGCAAACTCCTCCTCCAGCTTGTTCCTCCTCCTGTTTACTCTTGCTTGTATTTCTAGACTCTTTACAGCCCTGTCTGCAGCCCGAAGGCGTTCCTTGTCTAAAGCAAGCATCGCTCGTACCATGTTAGGATGTTATTATTTACAGTAATAACAATACCTTTGGCTTTCCAACATTTCTCCTTTTCTTAAAAGCCTTCATAGGATTTCTAATAACTTTACTTTTACTCATTATTATACTTCAACAAAACAGAGACTCAACAAACAGAATTAATTACGAATATTTTCGAGATAACGACAGAGTAAATAAACATGAAACAATCGACAATCACACCAGCGATATATATTGAACCATCACAGGTTAGCCACAACACATACTTTATCTCACATCACTAAAATGTACCTGATGAACACGGACGTTAATAATAACACCATTTGACAGCAGTTTAACAGCGCCACAGTGGGTCACGACCATGTAGAACACATTTCAAAAAAAATTTAAAAATAGTTGTAGTCTTCGGAATTGAATAAATTATATATCTATTAAAAGGTAATAGTCTGCAGATTCAGAAAACACAAAAAAGTAAAAATTGAACGTTTCATTATTTTGAGCCCCTTAAGAAAAAAAGTGCGGCTTATAGTCCGTAAAATACGGCAATCATGCGTGAGTCAGCTGTGGCGTCCAGTGATCTAATGGATTGATCCCAGTTTGATAGGCGCAATGTATGGGTTCAGTTTCTCCCTCCTGGAGTCCATTGATTCCAGCACGAACAGATCTACTTCGTCTCTGTAACATCAAGTGAAGACCGTCAGGTTGTACCATATTTTAGAATCCCTATTAAACATTTTATCCCTTCGCTGCCATCTGGGGCAGAACCGGTTTAGGTTGGACCATAACACAGAGGAAAGACGTGTCAAACATAAACTATGTCACCAGTAAACTTTCTTACACTAGAAATTTGAGTTCATTTAACGAAGCAATGGTCATTTAAGGTCACTGTGCTCTTATTTTATTTCAACTTGGAGACGTTATAAGTTTTGGTGCTGGACGCATTATTTGCCCCTCTCGGAATGCTATACTTTGATCATTTCGCTGTTTTTCTCATGATTGCAAGCTTCATTATACCTTAGCACCTGCACACTAAACTACTTGCCGAAAATAATTTTCGTTTTTAACGTCTCTTCATGTGTTGCCAACAATCATGACAGGTGCAGTTTTTTCCAGTCAAATATGCAAACATCTCAACTTGTGGGCAAACAACTGATACTTAACGTTCGTTCGTGGATAGAAAGCAACGGCGGCATGTGCAGGGTTCGATTCCCGACCGCGCAAAAAGTGCTGTATCCTCATGTAACGTTCTTCAGTATAAATGAAATAATAAAATTTTACGATTACGTTGAACGAAGTCTGAACTGTATAATGGATACAGAACTCGAATTGTCGTGTAGCGTGCTGTAACTGGAAGTGGTGTGCTTACTCTGTGTTTTTGTTAGCAAACTTTACGAATCGATTGGACAATGCAACTCCCAATATCAATAAAGAAATACAGTCACTGCAAAATACCTTCAGCTCCTTAAGGACTGAATCCTAAGGCTATGCTCACATAAGAAATAAATCAATTTGTCTTACCTCCAAAGCAGAAACGGACATATTCTGGTCTCTCATAAAAAAATATGAATGCTAGCTACAAGCTCAGAAGTGTGCAATGGAGGCCATAATGCTTGTAATGTACGTGAAATTCATTTGGCTGATAAACGAGAACATTTAAGAAATTTCAACTTCTTTAAAAAATATGTGACATGGACTGGGAGGCGGTACTGATTATGGTGAATCTCTAACACTCAGTTTTTTTTTTTTTTAGCAAAATTATGTTGCAAGTTAAGTTTGGCTTTTGTAAAACATCTGACAACTGAAGTTACATTACTCAACATTGATTCACAAACAATGAGATGTAAACAGCAAGTATTATCTAAATTCATTAAGCCAATATAAATGCATATCATCAAATTACACATCTGGTAACAAATCTTAAAAGCGTTATAAAATGAAATATTTAACTAGTCCTTCACTCACAACAGTTTGCGTAAGTTCTGGGGTTACTCAACAATTACAAATTATCAGCCAACTCATCTACATTAACGCACTGGCAAAAAAAAAAAAAAAAAAAAAAAAAAAAAATCATAATTATTGAACATCTTTACCTTATTTGCCTCAACACTTCATCTTCCGTGTTCAACAATACTGACATACATACATTAATCTAACTCTTGGTGGCTTCACACAGCACACCACAGAAACTACCTACTCCAGAACAAAGTAGTAGAGTATCTTTGGCTCTGTGGTTGCGCACAGTCAGCGATCCGTATTATCGAGCCTATCAGAGACGTTCATCGTTTATGCAGGCTGTCCCAACCATGGAGGTAAGAATAGAGGGAGACGCCGTGACGTCACAGCTGCGAAGCTATGTGAAGCCAAGGGTAGCCATCTCAATCCGACCAAAACATTGCTGCTGTAAGCTTGTGTGCATAGGCTTGTCGCTCGCTTTTGGAAGGATTTTGCGCTGTTATGGTGACTTGTGTGGTGTTCGGATGTACGAATCGTTCTGATTGTGATGCGAAATCGAAGGGAATAACATTTCATGTGTAAGTTGTCTCGTTAAGTGTGATTTTACAACTTCATTGTGAATGAACGTGTGCTACATCGGTACTTGTACTATAGCGTGTTTTTCTCCTGTACGATTTTAGATTTCCTAAAAATGAAAGTCGGAAAGCTCTGTGGGAGAATGCCGTGAGGAGGAAGAATTGGCGTGCGTCTAAATGGAGCACTATATGTTCTCAGCATTTCCGAGAAGAGGACATAGACCGAACTTGCCTTTCAACAGTAAGGCTCCGAGAAAATGCTGTACCATCGGTTTTCCCTACACACCCAAAACATTTGCAAAAGGTATGTTAATTCAAAGAATTAAATTCTTGGTTTTCAAGTTCACGTTTGAGTATAATACGTACGTATCGTCGATAATGGAAGTGTTGAGTAACTCACTTTGTCTTCATCATGTACCAAATTAAAAGCTAACACTACATTAACTGGCGTAAAGTATAGGCCTAAACAGGACACTGTGTAGATTTGCCATTCTATGTACCGTATTTCAGTAAATATTGGTGGTAATGAACAGTGTTTCCCAGTAGTGTAACGTAACTGAAATGTCCCAGTACGTATTACAAACAAGATGTATTTATGTGGCTTTGGAGGGAGGGTACAGCTAACTTAGTTTTCAGTTTCTATTATTTAGTTTGTGATACACGTTTATTACTGAATTAACAAAATTGTATCGTTTACATTGAAGGCTAGCTATTCGTAATATTACATTAGAAACTATTTTTAATCAGAAGAAACGCGGAATTTCGCCTTTACGACATTTTATTTTAAACAGAAACTTTGAAGCAACAAATCTGATGACGTTACATGCGTATATGGTGCAATTAGCGACTGTAATACACGCAGCGCTATAGCACACTGGCAATGTTTTGGTCAGAGTGTCATGGCAGCGAGCCACGCCCCCATGGTTTCAAAACGTAGTACGGCTGGGATACGTAGCGCCATCTCCCCTTATTCTTACCTCCATGGTTCCAACCGAGCTCCAGGGAGCCGGAGCGATTACTGCGGCAGCTCGGAGCTCGGGGGGGGAAGCGAACTCACTGCCCACTGGCCGCATGCAGCCGCCACTGACGCAATAATCCGTGTTCTGTGACAGTTATGAGTAGCCGCGGAAGCCATGTACTTCTACTGAAGGATACCTTTCAATCCATCGAGAGGGATGGTCGTCTGCAGTGTCTTGTATGTCATAAAGTATTTAATTCTGCGAAGAGGTACAATATACAACGACATTATACACGTCTTCACGCAGCGCACTACGATCAGGTAGAAGGCGTTGCACGCAGAGAACTGGTATCCAGGCTTAAGAACGACATACCAGGAGGGTATCAAAACATGCAACATAGTTCGTGTTCTGTAATTCGTTTATAATTCTCAGGCGTCCGCAGCTCGTGGTCTTGTGGGAGCGTTCTCGTTTCCCGCGCAGAGTCCCGGGTTCGATTCCCGGTGGGGTCAGGGATTTTCTCTACCTCGTGATGACTGGGTGTTATGTGTCTCTCATCATCATTTCATCATCATTGACTTGCAAGTCGCCGAAGTGGCGTCAACTAAAAAGGACTTGCAATACGGCAGCCGAACTTGCCCGCATGGGGCCTCCCGGCCAACAATGCCATATGATCATTTAATTTCAATTTTCAGGTGAATGGGAGCGGGGAAAACACTACTGAATCTGCAATCGGGCAAGCTACAGGGTCGCTCACACCATTGCGACGAGTGGCAAGCCGTTTTCGGTGGGACCACTCGTAAAATCGTGCACGGTAGCAGTTGCAGAATGTTTGTTTCCAATGGAGGTGCAGGCAATTAAAGGGGTTTGCCTGTCGAAGCAAACAATGTCTCGTCGAATCCTGGACATGGCAGCGGATTTAGAGACACAGCTCAGGAATAAGGCGGAGAGCTTTGTTGCATTTTCGCTAGCGCTTGACGAAAGCACCGACATATCGGACTGTGCTCAGCTTGTAGTCTTTCTGCGTGGTGTCGACATGGAGCTGCAAGTAACTGAAGAACTCTTGGATGTGGTACGACTCGATTACACCGCAACAGGACGTGACATTTTTGAAACTGTTTGTGAATCAGGGGACAATATGAATTTGCCGTGGGATAAGCTCCTTTCTGTAGCGACAGACGTTGCACCACAAATGATCGGGCGTCACCAAGGTTTTGCTTCTCATTTGAAAAATAAACTCAGGGACGAATTCGGGAAGACATTTTGACTCTTCATTGTTTTATACACTGAGAGGCACTGTGTGCTGGAACAGTAGAGCTAGGTGGCGTAATGAAAGATGTCACGAAAGAGTGAATTTTGTGCGGCGTCAAGGTATGAATCATCGCCAATTCAAAGGATTCCTGAAATATATGGAAACGGAGTATGTGGGTATACCTTACCACAGTACAGTTCGCTGGCTGAGTCGGGGAAACGTTCTTGATGTTTTCTTTGCCATTCGTGAGGAAATATCCCTTTTTCTCGAAATGAAAGGGGAAGAAATGCATTGTCAGAAAGATATAAAATGTATATCAGATCTGGCGTTCCTAGCTGATATAACAATGCATCTGAATAATTTAAATCTGTCATTGCAGCGCAAAGGGCAGCTAATCGTTGACATGTACGACCAGATCAAAGCGTTCATGGAAAAGTTACGTTTATTTGAGAGGCAGATGAGTAATGGACATTTAAAGTTTTTCAGTCGTCTCGCTTCTTTAAAACTACCTGAAGGTGCTACTTTCGGCGATTACCAAGCAAAGTTAAAGCAGCTCGTCACGTCGCTTGAAACACGATTCCGAGACCTCACTGGTTTGTAAATGGAACTTAAGGTGTTCAGCACTCCTTTTTCAGTTTCCCCCGATGACTTGTCATCATCACTTCAATTGGAGATTATTGACTTCCAAAATTCAACTTTGTCGAAAGAGAGGTACTACAACACGTTGGATATGTCACGACGGTATCGTTCATTACAGCAAAAAACATTTCCCAAGCTTCACAACAATGCCGCTCAGATCATGGGCATGTTCGGATCTACGTATTGTTGTGAGCAGCTTTCCTCAGCAATGAAAAGAGTAAAAAGTGAGGAACGATCGTTTCTTCAGGATGCAACAATGAAGTCCATCCTCCGGATTAACGCTGCGAACGCTTTGACGCCTGATATTTCCGATCTTGTAATGAAAAGAAAATGTCAAACTACAGAGACCGAATTAATTTGGTATGCAATTTCTTGTAAAACAGTTGTTTCTTATTTATTTCCTGAACATCGTATTTCCTGGTGTAGCACGTCACCACGTCTTAGGAGCTAAGAGTACTAGGGTGTCGATCTTGTAAGACGCAGCTGGCACATCAGAACGCTTGCCTTGCCGCCTGCCTCAGCCAGCCGTGCCACGTGCCGGCCCACTTGAATGGTCACAGCGAGCAGGGAGCAGTCCGCGACTTACAACGGAGCCGACGAGCTGGAACAGCCTGGTTTATAGTATACTAGTTTCATTTTAATTTATTAATATTCTTATCTTTCTCTGGTGCCACATACAAGTGTGCCCCAGTATACTCCTTTTACAACCCTCCAGCGGGATTCAACAAATTTAGTACATATTTGGAAGTAACTTGTATAACAAAGTTGTGGTAAATTTATCTAACTCTATAATCATTAAACTCGAAAGAATTGAAAGTGCTCTGTTGCATTGGTATAAACCATAATCTGGTTATAATATGAGTAAATCGTCTCGTAAACAAGGTTGCTGGCAAATAAATCATGTAAAGCAGCATCAGTATACAACTATAATCGTCAAAATAACGGTACAGGATTTTGCAAGGGAGCATGTTGAAGTTATTGCATCATAAAGTCCATATCTTTTTCTTTTGTGCAGGTTCAACAACTAATGGCGACCCATGCAGGTTGCATTCAGTGTACCAAGACATTTGAGATCCGTACTATTTTCCTCAGTCACGTGTAGAGACACAAGAAGTACTCAGCAACAGATGGCTGACAACTGTAGTCGGCGACTACCATAATATCAGTAACGTGATGACCATCATCATCATCATTGCTTTTCATAGTAGAGATTCTTCTGACAAGCAAACGACATATATAGTCACTTATGTTGAAGTATGAGTACCAGTAGTAAATTGCTCCAGTACCATGAACAGAGGTAGGAGAGTGGATAATGGAAGGGGCAAAAAAGTAGCAAAGGTAAGGTAGTGCAATGTTACCAATTCTACCTACGTCAGCATCGAGTAATCTATCTGCTCAGAATAAATACGGTATCCTAACGAAAATACAGACTGATTAAAGCAACAGTGCCTTACATCAGAGGGAATAGTCAAATATGGAGGTCAACTCTGAATAAGATAACTTCAATATAGTGTGGCATCAGGTTGCCGGTTAAGACATAGAATAACCAAACATTACAAAGAACATCACTGGTTCATAACGTTATACTGTGGCTTTCAGTGCCCTTGTACTCTCGTGGAAATTGAAATAAGAACACCGTGAATTCATTGTCCCAGGAAGGGGAAACTTTATTGATACATTCCTGGGGTCAGATACATCACATGATCACACTGACAGAACCACAGGCACATAGACACAGGCAACAGAGCATGCACAATGTCGGCACTAGTACAGTGTATATCCACCTTTCGCAGCAATGCAGGCTGCTATTCTCCCATGGAGACGATCGTAGAGATGCTGGATGTAGTCCTGTGGAACGGCTTGCCATGCCATTTCCACCTGGCGCCTCAGTTGGACCAGCGTTCGTGCTGGACGTGCAGACCGCGTGAGACGACGCTTCATCCAGTCCCAAACATGCTCAATGGGGGACAGATCCGGAGATTTTGCTGGCCAGGGTAGTTGACTTACACCTTCTAGAGCACGTTGGGTGGCACGGGATACATGCGGACGTGCATTGTCCTGTTGGAACAGCAAGTTCCCTTGCCGGTCTAGGAATGGTAGAACGATGGGTTCGATGACGGTTTGGATGTACCGTGCACTATTCAGTGTCCCCTCGACGATCACCAGTGGTGTACGGCCAGTGTAGGAGATCGCTCCCCACACCATGATGCCGGGTGTTGGCCCTGTGTGCCTCGGTCGTATGCAGTCCTGATTGTGGCGCTCACCTGCACGGCGCCAAACACGCATACGACCATCATTGGCACCAAGGCAGAAGCGACTCTCATCGCTGAAGACGACACGTCTCCATTCGTCCCTCCATTCACGCCTGTCGCGACACCACTGGAGGCGGGCTGCACGATGTTGGGGGCGTGAGCGGAAGACGGTCTAACGGTGTGCGGGACCGTAGCCCAGTTTCATGGAGACGGTTGCGAATGGTCCTCGCCGATACCCCAGGAGCAACAGTGTCCCTAATTTGCTGGGAAGTGGCGATGCGGTCCCCTACGGCACTGCGTAGGATCCTACGGTCTTGGCGTGCATCCGTGCGTCGCTGCGGTCCGGTCCCAGGTCGACGGGCACGTGCACCTTCCGCCGACCACTGGCGACAACATCGATGTACTGTGGAGACCTCACGTCCCACGTGTTGAGCAATTCGACGGTACGTCCACCCGGCCTCCCGCATGCCCACTATACGCCCTCGCTCAAAGTCCGTCAACTGCACATACGGTTCACGTCCACGCTGTCGCGGCATGCTACCAGTGTTAAAGACTGCGATGGAGCTCCGTATGCCACGGCAAACTGGCTGACACTGACGGCGGCGGTGCACAAATGCTGCGCAGCTAGCGCCATTCGACGGCCAACACCGCGGTTCCTGGTGTGTCCGCTGTGCCGTGCGTGTGATCATTGCTTGTACAGCCCTCTCGCAGTGTCCGGAGCAAGTATGGTGGGTCTGACACACCGGTGTCAATGTGTTCTTTTTTCCATTTCCAGGAGTGTATATGCAATATTGTGCTATAATTACATAAGAAAAGTTACAGGACAATCAAGAGTTGAATGGCTCCAGGTGGCCTTGTACTTAGAATACACGCAAATCTTAATAACTAAAACAATTACATAGAAAAAAGCCAATCAGAGGCGCAAAGAAGCCTTTCTACATACAAAAATGCTTTTCGTAGTAGCTATAAAATGTTACAGACATCATATTTCGAAGTGGTCACGTTTTATAAAGAAATAATTGCTGACCTTAGTAACTAAAAAGTGACAACATGTTCTTTGAGACAGTGGCCTAGTTTTCACATGAAATAATTGCTGTTGTTAATAGAAAATGTGGCGGAAAACATGTTTGTGGCTCAAGGTGGTTTAGTTTTACATAGCACAAACATCAAAGCTTAGAAATTATCATAAAATATCCTTTACCTATAACTTTATATGGCACTCAGAGGCCTATGAATAGTTCATAATAAGAACAAATTGCATAAATAGCAATATAAAAGTGCGACTCTGTGTGGCGTGTGTGAATATCTATTAGACAAATAGAATCAAAGTATGGTACCATGTGAGTAAAGACACAATATTTAGAGGTTGTATAACACCCTCGGGGCTTCATAAAACTATCTATTAAATGACCTATATCTCAAACAATGAGCATATCTACAGGGAAGGATATGGGTATGCTTGATAAGGGCAGCGCACTTTATCTGTAAAGAAAATGATTAAAAGTCAAACGTCATTCGTCTTGAGTCAAGAACTGCTATGGCCAAAGCTAAGAAAAAATGTGATTATAATCATCTTGTGGTGCAGTTCTTCTTGTTGTCTCCGTGCTTGCTAAGAAAATGGGATGAGAAGTTCCGCCTTACGCAATACACCTTATTCCTTTTGTTTCACCCATACATGTTTCAGCACTTTTGTGCTATCATCAGTGGGTTATATTTATTTTTAACTTACATTATATTATTGTCCTCTTGTTTTGGTAGCTGTTATGCTACACAATATACAACATGTCATAGTTTTGAAGTTGTGGTAGGTTTTCCTGTTTTGTTGGCGAAGTGCTGAAACATGTATGGGTGAAACAAAAGGAATAAGGTGTATTGCATAAGGCGGAACTTCTCATCCCAATGTGATTATAGTATGTGCAAGCATAAAGACAGGAGTATTAAGACCAATGTACCTTAGTGACCAGGTAAGTGTAACATATTCCAAGAAATCAAGAGATAAATATACAATGATGAGGATGAATGGCAGAATAGTGGAACCTGTAAATGTGATTATTAACCTGGAAACAAAAAAAAGGGCAGTCATGCATGCTAACACAAGAAGGCAGTATCATAAGCAATCTTAATGGAATGATGAAAAAAACGTTTTTAGGTGTAAAACTTCTGTGACCGTCTCCCACAAACGCCTCCAGTTATGTGGCACAAGGCTAGACAGATTTTCCTAGAAAGGACACAACTTACACAAAAACATATTAGCATCATAGAATATCATTAAGAAAAATCATCGATATATCAATATAATCCTCATTATTGGAGTGCAGCTCATGGCATGAACACTCATTCAATATTCCGATAATACTCATATATGTAACACAAAATGCAGAGAAAAAAATTCTAAATCCTTAATCTTTATAGGCGATCTGCCTAATTTACCTAGTACACTAACAGGAAAATGTTTATAAAAGGCGTGCCAGGAAACAGTGTGAGAAGTGTCAACGGTGTTTAGGATTCCATATAAGTTGCTTATGTCGTGCTTTCTATGTGTTGCATTTCCTGCACTTTCATGTGCTTCTATTTATGAGCGTAATGTCTCGTTTGAATGCAATGGGACTTTGGTACATTAGTTCTGCAAAATATACAAAATGGATGAGTACATGTTATAGACATGAGTTACAGGGTACATTGATTTCTTAAGTCTACATACGTGAAAGCAAGTAATTTAGTGACATCATCAAGTACAAGAGATATTGCAAATTAGAGCACAAGACTGGCCATAAATGATATATGGCCACACTATAAAATACAAGAGTAACTAACCTAACAAAAATGTAATAATAATTCATTACATAATAGCATAAATTTCAGCGTAGTATCATAAAAATAGCACATTACATGGTATGAGTAAAGACGAAATAGCATCATAAATAAATTAGTGTAAGATATATAGAGGCTATATACAAAAAGGACACAAATTTTTATTGTATAAAAAATGTTTGAGTTACAGTTTGCAGCGGACACATGCCAAAATAAATGTTGTCTCTTTCGGTTTTTGTTCATGTACACCCTATGAAAAGAGAAAATTGTGCAAGCCCTAACTTACAGTAAGAGAACCGACCTGCAAGATTCTCCCTAGCCGACACGTCACCACCCAATGAACTGTTCAATAATCAAGGAATCGTGAAAACAAGACACCAAAAGAATTTGTATAAGCAGCTAAAAAGGTCTGCGTTGCGTTATATGTACATTCATATGTAAATCAGAATAATCATATATTAAAGCTGTCAATATAAATAAGCACATCTGTAAAAAAAATCGGCAATTAGCATAGTTCCTGAAAAATAGAAAAAAAAATTGTAGCAAGCAGAAGGGCGAAAAAATAAAAAGTTGTGATACGTGAACATCAAAAATTCTACCATCTACGTGAAATGAACCAAAGTAAAATTTATTCTATAAGTGCTTGAAGTTGCTCATGTGATGAATGCCTCGCGATTTTCTAGTTCGTAAAGTTTCAATGTGAACCACATTGGAATGGGTAGTATTACGTATCCTGAAAGGTCGACAGTATAAAAGTTCAAATGTACTGCAACTACGTTTCCCTCTATTGGATAGGTGGTGAGTGCGTACCAACAGTTTCTGTCCTATGCAAAATTCTTGGAGGTTACTCACCTGTTTTTGTTGACGTCTGCAGCGTTGCGCTGCCCGCTTTATATTGTTAAGTGCGATGTCTATAATTTCATGGTGACGTAATCTTCTTGTAGTAGAGAAAGAAACAATTTCACAAATTTTATTAGGTGGATCTACATTTTTCAACAGAAGATGCGGCGTAAGCATGGTGGAGTCATTTGGTGTTGAATTGATGACGTCCTCAAAATCCGAAATGTGCTTTTCCCAATAAATACGTTTTTTGTGACGGTAGTTGCGACAAAGTTTTCCAATCTCTTTCATGATGCGCTCTGATGGGTTGGTTGGAAGAAGCATGGTATCTGGAGATAAAAATTTGTGTAATATTTCTAGCTTGCAGTGTGCGTTTCCATATTACTGATGGAGACTGAGATCAATTGCTGGAGACTGCCTTCTGAACATGTCCAACATGAGGCAAAAAATGTTTAGTAAAAGCATTAGAAACAGTTGTAGCAGTGGCTTTTCGTAACGCACTGAAAGACACAAATTTCGAAGTTATTTTTACAGCAACGAAAATATAAATCATTATTAGTTCGTGGAATGGGTCCAGACAGATAAACAGCTGCCATATGCCTTACTTTCATGGGTACAATGGGGTACAGAGGGGCAATGTGAGATATTGTAGAAGATTTAGCTTTTTTTTTTTTTTTTTTTTTTTTTTTTGACAAATTTTGCAAGTCGCCAAGTCTCGTCGAATACGTTTTTCCATGTTTGTGAAATAACTTCTGTTGTGATATCAAAAAGCATTTGCGAGCACCATAATGGGCGTAACTCAAGGATGTATGCTAGATTAACTTACTGACAGGTTCTTCAGGCATGCAGAGTCCAATTATTGGCGTCAGGACGAGCGCGGCGGAACAGAATAATATTGTGCACGGTGCAGTAATTTCTGATTGTTGTCTGGCTCGTGACCCGTTACTGAAGTTTGATCTCTTTCCACACGTCGTCTTAGCTATGCTGTCTGGCGATGTCTATTAACGATGCTGACATAAAATTTTCAAAATCTACCTGTTTAATATAGAGAAGGGTGAAGTTACCCTACTGGCCATTAAAATTGTTACACCAAAAAGAAATGCAGATAATAAACGGGTATTCATTGGGCAAATATATTATACTACAACTGACATGTGATTACATTTTCACGCAATTTGGGTGCATAGATCCTGAGAAATCAGTACCCAGAACAACCACCTCTGGCCGTAACAACGGCCTTGATACTCCTGGGCACTGAGTCAAACAGAGCTTGGATGGCGTGTACAGGTACAGCTGCCCATGCAGCTTCAACACGATACCACAGTTCATCAAGAGTAGTGACTGGCGTATTGTGAAGAGCCAGTTGCTCGGCCACTATTGACCAGACGTTTTCAATTGGTGAGAGATCTGGAGAATGTGCTGGCCAGGGCAACAGTCGAACATTTTCTGTATCGAGAAAGGCGCGTACAGGACCTGCAACATGCAGTCGTGCATTAACCCGCTGAAACGTAGGGTTTCACAGGGATCGAATGAACGGTAGAGCCATGGGTCGTAAAAAATATGAAATGTAACGTCCATTGTTCAAAGTGCCGTCAATGCGAACAAGAGGTGACCGAGACGTGTAACCAATGGCACCCCATACCATCATGCCGGATGATACATCAGTATGGCGATGACGAATACACGCTTCCAATGTGCGTTCCCTGCGATGTCGCCAAACGCGGATGCGACCATCATGTTGCTGTAAACAGAACATGGATTCATCCGAAAAAATGACGTTTTGCCATTCGTGTTCCCTGGTTCGTCATTGAGTACACCATCGCAGGCGCTCCTGTCTGTGATGCAGCGTCAAGGGTAACCGCAGCCATGGTCTCCGGGCTGATAGTCCATGCTGCTGCAAACGTCGCCGAACTGTTCGTGCAGATGGTTGTTGTCTTGCAAACGTCCCCATCTGCTGACTCAGGGATCTAGACGTGGCTGCACGATCCGTTACAGCCATGCGGATAAGATGCGTGTCATCTCGACTGCTAGTGATACGAGGCCTTAGGGATCCAGCATGGCGTTCCGTTTTACCCTCCTGAACCCACAGATTCCATATTCTGCTTACAGTCATTGGATCTCGACCAACGCGAGCAGCAATGTCGCGATACGATAAACCGCAATCGCGGTAGGCTACAATCCGACCTTTATCAAAGTCGGAAACGTGATGGTACCCATTTCTCCTCCTTACACGAGGCATCACAACAACGTTTCACCAGGCAACGCCGGTCAACTGCTGTTTGTGTATGAGAAATCGGTTGGAAACTTTCCTCGTGTCAGCACGTTGTAGGTGTCGCCACCGGCGCCAACCTTGTGTGAATGCTCTGAAAAGCTAATCATTTGCATATGGCAGCATCTTCTTGCTGTCGGTTAAATTTCGCGTCTGTAGCACGTCATCTTCGAAGTGTAGCAATTTTAATGGCCAGTAGTGTAGCTTGACAAAAATTGGCGGCGATTTCTTGCTGGTTACTGCACAGTGAGCGAGAAAGCGCATCTGCTGCAGTATTCTGGGTTCCTGCGATGTGGACAATCGTAAAATCAAATTCCTGTAAATAAAGTTCACCATGTGTGAACTTAGCTGATAAAAGAAACTGAGCAACTCTGTGATCTTTGTATACTGTTGTGCGTCTGCCGTATAGAAAGTTACGGAATTTAATGAAATCTCAAACAACGCATAATGTTTCGAGTTCGGTGATAGAATAATTTCTTTCAGCCTATGTGAGGATGGGAATAGCAAACGCGATGTTCTTCTTAACAGTTGTACCACTTTCCTCTGTTTCCTGAAATACGTGGACACCAAGAGTAGTTTGGAACTGTCTGTAGCAAACGAAAAATTCTTTGTCGGGTCAGGATTTGATAGAAGTGGAGCGTTAAGTAATCCCACGGCCAGTCATCCAACGACCAGATAGTGTTTTTACCAGTAAGATGACCAATCTGGCGCTACCTAACGCAGAGTGGTGTATGAAACGACGAAAATTGATCAAACCGAGAAAGCTGCGAAGTTGTTTTTTGTAGACGGAACTGCGATGTCAAGGATGGACTGTAGTTTGTCGGGATCGGGCGTTATGCCGTCAGCTGAAATTACGTGTCCTAGAAATTTAATGGAAGCCTTGCCAAAATGAGATTTACTCAGGTTCACGGTAATACCTTCTGTTGAAAAAATTTCCAATAGTATTCCAAGAACAGAATTATGTTCCGACCAAGAAGGTTCTGCAATTAGAATGTCGTCAAATGAAGTGATGATTCTGTCTTTTAATTCATGGGAAGAATAGTATTCATCGCACAGATGAAAGCAGCGGAGCTGATTGTTAAACCAAAAGGCAATTTACAAAATTGATAGCAGTTACCGAAACAATGGAAGGCAGTGTATTTTCTGCAGTTAGGATGCAGATGAATTTGCCAGAATCTAGACTTTAGGTCCAGAATAGAATAGTCTGATGTTCCGTGAAATTTTTGCAAGAGCTCTTCCAGCGTTTGTGGACGATCCGTTTCAGTAATGATGATTTCGTTGATCCGACGTGAATCCAACACAAGGGGAAGTGAGCCATCATTCTTGTTGACAACGTGAAGAGGGTTAATATATTGATTAAAGGGTGGTTCAATGATACCTTGGCCTAACGTAGCCTGAAGTTCTTGCTTGACTTAATCTCGATAGATGAACGGAACGGAATAATGTTTTGCCTTGAATGTATCATGCGGTTTTACTTGAAATTCGTAAACAAAGCTGAACATGGTTCCTGGTACATTGTTAAATACACTTACGGACGGTCATAAATTAAGGCTAATGCTAATACATGGTGAAATAATGCTCTGGTGGGCTGTTTGAGGGTTTAAATCATCTCGGGATATGACCATGCGGTGCATTTGACATGCGGTCGTCGCACGGTGGCGCTGGCAGCAGTCCACATATACAGAGGTGTGTTGGTGCATGTCAGAGTACGGTGCAGCGAGAAAGTGTGCAGACGTTTTCAGACGTTAATGGTGACTATGTGTTGAAAATGGCTCAAAGAACACATATTGATGACATTATGAGGGGTAGAATACTAGGGCGACTGGAGGTTGGTCAAACACAGCAGGTCGTAGCATGCGCCCTCCGTGTGCCACGAACTGTGATTTCAAGATTATGGCAACGGTTCCAGCAGACAAGAAACGTGTCCAGGTGCTACAGTACGGGACGTCCACAGTGTACAACACCACAAGAAGACCGATGTCTCACCATCAGTGCCCGCAGACGGCCACGGAGTACTGCAGGTAGCCTTGCTCGGGACCTTACCGCAGCCACTGGAACAGTTGTCTCCAGACACACAGTCTACAGACGACTGAAGAGACACGGTTCGTTCACCCGGAGACCTGCAAGGTGCATTCCACTGACCCCTGGTCACAGGAGAGCCCGTAAAGCCTGGTGTCAAGAAGACAGTACACGGTCATTGGAACAGTGGTCCCAGGTTACGTTCACGGACGAGTCCAGGTATAGTGTGAACAGTGATTCTCGCCAGGTTTTCATCTGGCGTGAACCAGGAACCAGATGCCAACCCCTTAATGTTCCTGAAAGGGACCTGCATGGAGGTCGTGGTTTGATGGTGTGGGGTGGGATTATGATTGGGTGCACGTACACCCCTGCATGTCTTTGATAGAGGAACTGTAACAGGTCAAATGTATCGGGACGTTATTTTGCACCAGTATGTCTGCGTTTTCAGGTCTGCAGTGGGTCCCACCTTTCTCCTGATGGATGATATCGCACAGCCCCACCGAGCTGCCATCGTGGAGGAGTACCTTGTAACAGAAGATACCAGGCCAATGGAGTGGCCTGCCTGTTGTCCAGACCTAAACCACATCGAGCACGTCTGGGATGCTCTCGGTCGACGTATTGCTGCACGTCTTCAAACCCCTACGACACTTCAGGAGCTCCGACAGGCACTGGTGCAAGAATGGGAGGCTATACCCCAGCAGCTGCTCGACCACCTGATCCAGAGTATGCCAACCCGTTGTGCGGCCTGTGTACGTGTGCATGGTGATCATATCCCAATTGATATCGGGGTACATGCGTTTTGTAGCACATGTGTTTTCTCACCATCCCCAATACCGTGGACTTACAGATCCGCGTCGTGTGTGTTACCTATGTGCCGGCCAAAGTGGCCGAGCGGTTCTAGGCGCTACAGTCTGAAACTGCGCTGTTGCTACGGTCGCAGGTTCGAATCCTGCCTCGGGCATGGATGTGTGTGATGTCCTTAGGTTAGTTAGGTTTAAGTAGTTTTAAGTTCTAGGGGACTGATGACCTCAGAAGTTGAGTCCCATAGTACTCAGAGCCATTTGAACCATTTTTTTGTTACCTATGTACCTATGCTATTCTCGCCAGTTTTGTGCAGTGCCACGTTGTGACACCACATTCTGCAGTTATCCTTAATTTATGAGCATGAGTGTACTTCAGAGTGCTGTAAAAGAATATCCTGCAACTGTTGGCGTCCTTCGTCGGTCGAAGCTTTACATTCATTCACGGTACTGTAGATCGTCTGCTCAATGTCATAATCTACGTCCCCAGGGAAATTGTTACAACGGAAATACGTGTCTGTAAAGAATGTTGTACGACGGTTAGTATTCTTAGATGCTGAAATGACCTCTATTCTGTTAACGTCTTGCTTCTCAGCTGACAGCCGGCCGGTGTGGCCGTGCGGTTAAAGGCGCTTCAGTCTGGAACCGCGTGACCGCTACGGTCGCAGGTTCGAATCCTGCCTCGGGCATGGATGTGTGTGATGAAGTACAAAAGATAGGTGGGTTTGCAGTTTCACATCTACTCCCTTGTTAGAGATCGCGCCTCCTACTTTCGTTTTACTAAGTGGAAAGGTATGACAAGTATTATCAGCGTTACATTATTGGAATGCTGTTTCATTTATCACTGTTACTGGTGAACCAGAGTCGATCACTACAGAAAATAAATATAACCCAATTTTAATTTCAACTGTGGGATGAGAACTATTCTTTTGAGTCTGGTGTCTCTCTTGTAATAATGCGTCCCTATTATCGTCGAAGGTTATGACGTTTTGCTGAACGGTATTATGAGTAGAAAGATTTGCATTCCACGTTTTCCGATTGAACAGCGTCTGTAGTTTCTATTCATACATTACTAGTGAGCTGATTACTGGCAGAAGATTTCTGCGTTGGTTCAATTATATATACTGTACGGTTGTGATGGTCTCCAGAATGTCGCTGCGGATAGAAACGAACGTTAGGTTCATTAAGAATGAAATGAGCCTGCTGCGGCTGATTGTGATGAAAGTTGATGTTGCCAAAATTACGCTTAAATTGTTGATTAATCCCTTCATGCTTGTTGTGAAAATTCCTTTGCTGTTGATCGTTTCGAGGTGACTGTGACCACTTGTTTTTGTGGGGGAAGTTACTCCCTTGCGGCTGCGTAAAATTACTGGTCTAGGCTGCACTGGCAAAGCTGGGCGGTGGCGCATTGACCTTTGGTTGTGCTTGTCGATCGTATTGTTGTTGGATATTTTCGGGCCACTGCGGCACGAATTGCGACTGGAAACTGTGATTGTTGGCGTCGAAATTCTGATATTGTTGGTGCTGCTGAGTATACTGGTTGTCAAAATGTTGCCTCTTATTAAAATGTTCATGAAATTCGTTGTCTGAACCAAATCTTTTGTTTCTCTTGTTATGGAATGGGCGAGATTGCTCGTTGTAACCGAATGAGTTATTACCTTGATTGCTGTTATTAAAGATCTTATTGACAAAAGAGTAGTCCGATTGCTTAATTTCTAATAATTGTAATAAGTCACTGAAAGCTGAAATGCTTTCCTCTTGTTATCCGGTGAGAAGGGAAACCCGTAATGAATGCGAAAATTTTGAGATGCATAACTGTATGAGCGCGGTGCTATACGGTTCGGTCAGGTACTGAACCATATATTGAAAAAACTGGGTAATAGTTGGAAAACTAGACTGTTCAAAATTGGGTAAACTAATTAGATGGTATTTAATGCCTCGCTGAGTCGTTTCCGACCAATACACAGATGTTGTTGTTGTTGTTGTTGTTGTCTTCAGTCCTGAGACTGGTTTGATGCAGCTTTCCATGCTACCCTATCCTGTGCAAGTTTCTTCATCTCCCAGTACTTACTGCAACCTACATCCTTCTGAATCTGCTTAGTGTATTCATCTCTTGGTCTCTACGATTTTTACCCACCACGCTGCCATCCAATGCTAAATTTGTAATCCCTTGATGCCTCAGAACATGTCCTACCAACCGGTCCCTTTTTCTTGTCAAGTTGTGCCACAAACTCCTCTTCTCCCCAATTCTATTCAATACCTCCTCATTAGTTATGTGATCTACCCATCTAATCGTCAGCATTATTTTGTAGCACCACATTTGAAAAGCTTCTATTCTCTTCTTTTCCAAACTATTTATCGTCTATGTTTCACTTCCATACATGGCTACACGCCATACAAATACTTTCAGAAACGACTTCCTGACACTTAAATCTATACTCGACGTTAACAAATTTCTCTTCTTCAGAAACGCTTTCCTTGCCATTGCCAGTCTACATTTTATATCCTCTCTACTTCGACCATCATCAGTTATTTTGCTCCCCAAATAGCAAAACTCCTTTACTAATTTAAGTGTCTCATTTCCTAATCTAATTCCCTCAGCATCACCCGACTTAATTCGACTACATTCCATATCCTCGTTTTGCTTTTGTTGATGTTCATCTTATATCCTCCTTTCAAGACACTGTCCATTCCGTTGAACTGCTCTTCCAAGTCCTTTGCTGTCTCTGACAGCATTCTTCTGTAGCACCACAGATAGAAATGCATTTTGGAGCTCTTCGACGGATTGACACTGCCTTGCTATGGGTCTCAGAAGCATCGAAGGTTCTCCCTCTAAGAAGCTGCAGATAAATTCGAGCTTGTGTATCACTGGCCAATTTGGTGGCAGCGAAAATGAAAATTCCTGCATCCAATCAAGGGGAATTCTAAATATCTTGACTTTGTTTACAGACAGGAAATGTTTATAGTTGAATCCTTCGCATTGTAGATTTTGAGAGGGTTCGGCGGCGTAAAAGAATTGATTGTGAGATGACTGGCTTGTATCAAAGTCACGCACTTTTGTAGTCTGCTCATATATTATTGTGAGGCTGAAAAGTAGGTGACGGTTGCTGTGGCACGTTAGTTTGAAACTGATTACGTTGAGAAAATTTTTGATATTGTCTACTTCCTGATGTAAACTTTCCTACGTAGCGAACACTTATGTGCGCCATGCTGGTTTAATGTTAGCTGCATGGACTGGTATTCTTGAGATTCGGTGAACGGAATGGGAGCTGTGTCGTCTGATTCATTTTCGGTTTGATTTTCAAGTGTTCCTAATCTTGCCGATAGCGCATCACATTATTCCGTGAGCGTAAGAATGTGTCTGGTATTGTTTGAATGTAAAGCGTCTTCTTGTTTCTGTAGTTTGCGTGTAGTTTTGTTGATCTTTTTTAAATCTATTTTAATTGTGTCAGGGTCATGCACCAGCTCTTTTAGGATGGGAGCTTAACGACCAAATGTCATCCGTACACTTTTTTTTCAACTTCTTGGATTCGTGTGTCAGCAGTGGTTTTGAAATCAGTTACGTCTGTCTGTATTTGGTTCTGTGATTGCTTTATTGTGTTAACCTCATCTGTACCTCGGGTGACCATACGTCTCGATTAATCGGGATTGTCCCGTTTTTTGAGGCTCAAAAATTTGTCCCGACTTTTTTTTTAAAACAAGCAATTTGTCCCGATTTTCAAGGATTATTTTCAGACATTTACAAAGTAGTTAAAATATTTTCTGAGTGTCGATTTTATGAACTATCAATTGAAACTGACATTCCGTACGTTGGTACCCCCTGATAATGTACAGCTTAAACACTATAATTGTTGCGTACTCTTATTTTCTTTGCTTTTTCTTGCCATTGTTATCAGCACTCGGTATCAGTTTCGTGAAGTGCTAAGTACGCGTCATTTATGACGGCGGCCGAGTTTAGGTTCGTTCTGCGCATCTGACGTCACAAAACACGGTCAGCCAATGAGCAGAGAACGACGTTGCCAGAGCTCGACTGCAGTGCAGAGCACGGACGAGTGTCTTCAGTTTTAGAAACGTTCAGTCATAAATAAAGTAATTGAACAAAAGCAATGTCTTGATAGCAGACTTTCTTTTATAGAAAGTTTGGAAAAAGCATTCTTTATACCAATTGCTTCATATTCTATTAATTAATTAAACCAAACAAGCAATAAGCCTCCTAATTCACGCGATAGCAAGGAAAGGTGTTTGTATCATTCTCACTAACCGCTTTTTCGCAATAAAGAACAGCGGTAATTGTGTATTTCCTATTGTACTTCGACGAAACGTGAGTAATTCATAACCATACCAACAGTGTTTGTCGGTATTCTGCAAGACATTTTAAAGTCCTCTGGGAGATTACTGAATTACGAGCTACGTTAGTGTAATGGTTAAAGTGTATGGCTGCTAAGCGAAAGGTTCTGAGTTCAATCCTTGATCAGTGCTTTAATTTAAAAAAAATAGAAGTGTCTTACTTCATGAATTTTATTTGTTTGAATGTATTTTAAATTTCTAGTGGCAACTAAAATCAACCATACCGAAAGTATACGTTATGGACCTTTACCTCTGCAAACTCTTCAAAATTTCGTGCAATGGTTTACTACATCTAATGCTGCACAATAACTGCGTTGAACATCGAAACAAAATTAAGTCATTTATGGGGGGAAGGTATCAGTCAAGAAGATGTGTAAAAATCAAATTTTTGGGCCAAATAGTTTTTGTGAAATCGAATCATAAAGTGTGTCAAAGCAGTCGAAACACCGTGTGTCTGCACAGGCGAGCAGTGCAGAGATGAGCCGGCCGAAGTGGCCGTGCGGTTAAAGGCGCTGCAGTCTGGAACCGCAAGACCGCTACGGTCGCAGGTTCGAATCCTGCCTCGGGCATGGATGTTTGTGATGTCCTTAGGTTAGTTAGGTTTAACTAGTTCTAAGTTCTAGGGGACTAATGACCTCAGCAGTTGAATCCCATAGTGCTCAGAGCCATTTGAACCATTTTTTGCAGAGATGACAAAATCGCGCTCATCGCGGAATGCGGGGAGCACGTCTCTGTAGCAGCAAAGGGTTAATGCGGCCGTGGTGGATTTACTTCATAAACTGCGCGCTCCCCCCTAAACGTTAGTTTGCGAACTATACTATGGCGCTGCTTCTCTTAGCGCGTACAACTGGCAACGCAGCAATCTCCCGCGTCTGGGCGGGCATGCGCGAATCGCCAAGATAAAAGAATTGAACTATAGCACGTTGTGGCGATGCCGAAACGAAAATCAAAGTTTTCGGAAGAGCTTCAGAGGAAATTTCCTTGCTTCACTGCGACAGACAATGACTGTTCAGCAAAACGTAGCGTATGTAACTGCGCTGTATCCGTGTCATATGGTGGTGCTGCAGATATGAAGCGTCATATGGAATCAGAGAAACACAGGAAGAATCTTCGATCGGCAGGTTCCTCGCAAAAAATGACGAGATATTTTGTAACTTCAAACACCCAGGAACAGAAAAACGTGGCTGCAGCAGAAGGAACTCTGTCATTCCATGTTGTTAAATGGGGACATTATGGGGAATGTCTAAGGGCTTCCAACGAAACTCCTGCAGAATAGTCGAAACAACCTGTCAACAAAATGCCCGCCCACATGTTTTTAAGGTTACTTCGAGTAGGCTGAAGGCGCTTCGCTGGGAAGGTCTTACATATCGTCAATACTGCCCCGAATTCTCCCTATGCGATTTCCAAATTTTTAGAACCCTCAAGAACGGCATTCATAGTTGTCGTTCTGCTTCAAACGTAGAGATGCACGCTTGGGTACAATCATGGTACCAAAGGCAACTGCAAACATTTTTTTTTTCCATGGAAGCATTGACCATCTAGCCTCACAATGAGATAAATGTTTTAAGAGTTATGGCGATTACTTTTGAAATAAAAACAGTGTACGTTTTCCATCTGTCTCATTTTCATTTGACTGCCCCTGATCCGGTTTCCATAATAAACAGAAGTTTACAAGTCCTGTTCCTTTTTTTCGATTTAGATACATCAGTGTAAATGGGATACTACTGTAAATAAAGAGCGCATATAACCCAACTATCTTAACGAGCTATGAGTTATGTGCAAAGCTCCCTCCACATAATTTGGAAAAGGGGTGGGGAGTGGGCGGAAAAGTTGTGAAGTATCAGCCTTATGACATGCATGTCCGCCCCCGGTAGCTGAGTGGTCAGCGCGACAGAATGTCAATCCTAAGGGCACGGGTTCGATTCCCGGCTAGGTCGGAGATTTTCTCCACTCAGGGACTGGGTGCTGTGTTGTCCTAAACATCATCATTTCATCCCCATCGACTCGCAAGTCGCCGAAGTGGCGTCAAATCGGAAGACTTGCACCCGGCGAACGGTCTACCCGACGGGAGGCCCTAGTCACACGACATTTTTTTTACATGAGAGGCGTTGGCGCTCAAATTGATGTTCTGTTCCTCGACTTCAGGAAGGAATCGGACACCCCCCTGCAGTGCCATTTAGTGAAAAAATGCCAATTTTGAGACCATCTGACCAGATTTGCGATTCGATTCCAGACTTCCTAGCAGAACTCAGCATGTCGCTCTTTACGGAACAAGATCGACAGATAAAAGATGATTTCGGGAAAACCCCCAAGCAAATGTGTCAGAAACTTAAGCAGTTAGCAGAAGGGCTATGTAGAGAACGGTGTGGTACATTTCTTCCCAATTGCATTTCATCAGTTTTTATACAGCTAAAGACTCCCGAAAAAGATAACAGAGCAACATTCATAAACAGAAAACTCTCCCATGACGATATTATAACGTAAAGCTAAAGATAACTTTAAATAATTTCGTAGAAACATCTTCACAATTTGCTCGACAGATATAGCAACGCAGGCTGAAATAATTTTAGGGAAAACACCGTAACAAAATTATAGCCTCTTTAATAAAACCGATGCTTAAAACTCATAGTCGTCGAGTGTTTTATTTTTACTTTTAAAATAGCGTCTTTCGAATCAAATACTATATTTGACATATCGCAAGCAGGAGACACTAGGAAGACCAACGACGTGTCAAAAAGTTTATTTTGTCAACGTGTTTTGTGCATAAAAAGCAACGTTAAATGAAACTATATGGTTCCAGTGACTTTTGAAGACTCAGACATCTATGACATATATATAAGTGACAGTGGAAAATTTGTACCAAGGGCGGGATTCGAAACAAGGCCTCCTGCTCACTAGGCAGACGAACACCGGTACCATGGCTTTGCACAACTGCACAGAGAATCGAAGCACCTCCCGTCCACAGACTAAATTCCCATTCGCGCCTCAGCCCACTTGGTATTTCCCCTAAACCCGAACATCATTGCAGAGGCTCTCCAACTGTAGCACTTCAGCATCGAACGAAACGGGGTATCCCTTCTGAAACTCAGGCATACGTGCTTTAGTCAAGTGGTTGCATAGTCGAAAAAGAACTTCTTAGCGGATATCGCTGTAACAAAGTAAGTAACCGGTTGTGGTAAAACTATGTTACCACTTGCACGTCTTCATAGAGGTTATTACAACCATCTTGTGCAGCTACACACAAAATCTTTCATTGAGTTTTCAGGCATATAAAACATTACATGAGCAGGGCGTTGATAGGTCAAAATTAAAATTACTACGCACAACGGTAACTTTTGTGGCGCCCTGGTAGGCATGACGTTATATGTCTGGGAACGATATTTTGATAAATTGTGAAATACACAGTAATTTTAATTTTGACGCCTCATTGCGTCGCTCTTTTCATGTTTTATGTACCTGGAAATTCAGATGATGGTTCAGATGGCTCTGACCACTACGGGATTTAACATCTGAGGTCATCAGTACCCTAGAACTTAGAACTACTTAACCTGACTAACGTAAGGACATCACACACAGCCATGCCCGAGGCAAGATTCGAACCTGCGACGGCAGCAGCAGCGCAGTTCCAGACTGAAGCGGCCCTTCAGATACATACTGGAAATTCAATGGAAGGATTTTGTGTGTAGCTGGCACAGTATGTTTATAATATCCTACATGAAGATCTGAAAATGGTAATTTAGTTTAACCGAAATCAGTTATCTACACTCCTGGAAATTGAAATAAGAACACCGTGAATTCATTGTCCCAGGAAGGGGAAACTTTATTGACACATTCCTGGGGTCAGATACATCACATGATCACACTGACAGAACCACAGGCACATAGACACAGGCAACAGAGCATGCACAATGTCGGCACTAGTACAGTGTATATCCACCTTTCGCAGCAATGCAGGCTGCTATTCTCCCATGGAGACGATCGTAGAGATGCTGGATGTAGTCCTGTGGAACGGCTTGCCATGCCATTTCCACCTGGCGCCTCAGTTGGACCAGCGTTCGTGCTGGACGTGCAGACCGCGTGAGACGACGCTTCATCCAGTCCCAAACATGCTCAATGGGGGACAGATCCGGAGATCTTGCTGGCCAGGGTAGTTGACTTACACCTTCTAGAGCACGTTGGGTGGCACGGGATACATGCGGACGTGCATTGTCCTGTTGGAACAGCAAGTTCCCTTGCCGGTCTAGGAATGGTAGAACGATGGGTTCGATGACGGTTTGGATGTACCGTGCACTATTCAGTGTCCCCTCGACGATCACCAGTGGTGTACGGCCAGTGTAGGAGATCGCTCCCCACACCATGATGCCGGGTGTTGGCCCTGTGTGCCTCGGTCGTATGCAGTCCTGATTGTGGCGCTCACCTGCACGGCGCCAAACACGCATACGACCATCATTGGCACCAAGGCAGAAGCGACTCTCATCGCTGAAGACGACACGTCTCCATTCGTCCCTCCATTCACGCCTGTCGCGACACCACTGGAGGCGGGCTGCACGATGTTGGGGCGTGAGCGGAAGACGGCCTAACGGTGTGCGGGACACTAGCCCAGCTTCATGGAGACGGTTGCGAATGGTCCTCGCCGATACCCCAGGAGCAACAGTGTCCCTAATTTGCTGGGAAGTGGCGGTGCGGTCCCCTACGGCACTGCGTAGGATCCTACGGTCTTGGCGTGCATCCGTGCGTCGCTGCGGTCCGGTCCCAGGTCGACGGGCACGTGCACCTTCCACCGACCACTGGCGACAACATCGATGTACTGTGGAGACCTCACGCCCCACGTGTTGAGCAATTCGGCGGTACGTCCACCCGACCTCCCGCATGCCCACTATACGCCCTCGCTCAAAGTCCGTCAACTGCACGTACGGTTCACGTCCACGCTGTCGCGGCATGCTACCAGTGTTAAAGACTGCGATGGAGCTCCGTATGCCACGGCAAACTGGCTGACACTGACGGCGGCGGTGCACAAATGCTGCGCAGCTAGCGCCATTCGACGGCCAACACCGCGGTTCCTGGTGTGTCCGCTGTGCCGTGCGTGTGATCATTGCTTGTACAGCCCTCTCGCAGTGTCCGGAGCAAGTATGGTGGGTCTGACACACCGGTGTCAATGTGTTCTTTTTTCCATTTCCAGGAGTGTATTTCAAGTGCAGACCGACCCCCGGAAACTTCTGAGCGCCGCTGGCTGTACTGCCTTTTCTTATTGGTGTTTGATTGTGTATTTTAATGGCTTATAGCAGACGGTTTGAATTTGTATGTACAATAAAGTTTTTTTTTTGGCGATCTCGGCTAGGAAGCCGGCAGGGTTTTCACCGCCCTCGAGATGACTATGTGTTTGTGTTGTCCTCATCATTTCATCATCATTCTGAAAGTGGCGAGATTGGATTGACAGAGGTTGGGAATTTGTACAGGTGCTGATAACCGCGCAGTTGAGCGCCCGACAAACCAATCATCATCATCATCATCATCGGCTAAGAACTTCTTTTCTCCTAAGCAATCACTACAAATCGCCCCTTTGAGCTCGAAATGAGTAAACTAATGAAAACATATGATTCAAGAGACGTTTTCAAGTCTCAGACATCTATGATGTGTATATGCAGACTGACGAATGAAAACTTTTACCAAGGCCAGCATTCGAGTTCAGTGGGACTAACAAGTGGACTGAGGCGTGAATGGGAATCTGGACTGAGGTGGCAGGCGTGCTAAGGTAGGCCATGCAGCCTCTTCAAAACCACTGTGCCAGGGTGGCGTAGTGGTTGGTGAACCTGTGAAGTCAACAGGAGGCCCAGCTTCGAATCCCAGCCTTGATACAAATTTTCATTCATCCCTTGAGTCTGCGTATTTACTTCACAATTTTCACCTGTCTCCATTGAGGTATATCAACACCTGTCGGCAGCTAAGAGTTTCAGTTAATTATTATTTATTCTAGAAAAGCTGCACGGTCATCAATGGTATCTGTTTTTCCGAGAAACGTTACTGTCTTCATATATACACTACTGGCCATTAAAATTGCTACACCACAAAGATGACGTGCTACAGACGCGAAAATAACCGACAGGAAGAACATGCTGTGATATGCAACTGATTAGCTTCTCAGAGCATTCACACAAGGTTGGAGCGAAAATAACCGACAGGAAGAACATGCTGTGATGTTGTTGTTGTGATCTTCAGTCCTGAGACTGGTTTGATGCAGCTCTCCATGGTACTCTATCCTGTGCAAGCTTTTTCATCTCCCAGTACCTACTGCAACCTACATCCTACTGAATCTGCTTTGTGTAGTCATCTCTTGGTCTCCCTCTACGATTTTTACCCTCCATGCTGCCCTCCAATACTAAATTGGTGATCCCTTGATGCCTCAGAACATGTCCTACCAACCGATCCCTTCTTCTGGTCAAGTTGTGCCACAAACTTCTCTTCTCCCCAATCCTATTCAATACTTCCTCATTAGTTACGTGATCTACCCACCTTATCTTCAGCATTCTTCTGTAGCACCACATTTCGAAAGCTTCTATTCTCTTCTTGTCTAAACTATTTATCGTCCATGTTTCACTTCCATACATGGCTACACTCCATACAAATACTTTCAGAAACGACTTCCTGACACTTAAATCTATACTCGATATTAACAAATTTCTCTTCTTCAGAAACGCTTTTTTTGCCATTGTCAGTCTACATTTTATATCCTCTCTACTTCGACCATCATCAGTTATTTTGCTCCCCAAATAGCAAAACTCCTTTACTACTTTAAGTGTCTCATTTCCTAATCTAATTCCCTCAGCATCACCCGACTTAGTTCGACTACATTCCATTATCCTCGTTTTGCTTTTGTTGATGTTCATCTTATATCCTCCTTTCAAGACACTGTCCATTCCATTCAACTGCTCTTCCAAGTCCATTGCTGTCTCTGACAGAATTACAATGTCATCGGCAAACCTCAAAGTTTTTATTTCTTCTCCATGGATTTTAATACCTACTCCGAATTTTTCTTTTGTTTCTTTTACTGCTTGCTCAATATACAGATTGAATAACATCGGGGAGAGGCTACAACCCTGTCTCACTCCCTTCCCAACCGCTGCTTCCCTCTCATGCCCCTCGACTCTTATAACTGCCATCTGGTTTCTGTACAAATTGTAAATAGCCTTTCGCTCCCTGTATTTTACCCCTGCCACCTTCAGAATTTGAAAGAGAGTATTCCAGTCAACATTGTCAAAAGCTTTCTCTAAGTCTACAAATGCTAGAAATGTAGGTTTGCCTTTCCTTAATCTTTCTTTCAAGATAAGTCGTAAGGTCAGTATTGCCTCACGTGTTCCAGTATTTCTACGGAATCCAAACTGATCTTCCTCGAGGTCAGATTCTACTAGTTTTTCCATTCGTTTGTAAAGAATTCGTGTTAGTATTTTGCAGCTGTGGCTTATTAAACTGATTGTTCGGTAATTTTCACATCTGCCAACACCTGCTTTCTTTTTGATTGGAATTATTATATTCTTCTTGAAGTCTGAGGGTATTTCGCCTGTCTCATACATCTTGCTCACCATATGGTAGAGTTTTGTCAGGACTGGCTCTCCCAAGGCCGTCAGTAGTTCTAATGGAATGTTTTCTACTCCTGGGGCCTTGTTTCGACTCAGGTCTTTCAGTGCTCTGTCAAACTCTTCACGCAGTATCGTATCTCCCATTTCATATTCATCTACATCCTCTTCCATTTCCATAATATTGTCCTCAAGTACATCGCCCTTGTATAGACCCTCTATATACTCCTTCCACCTTTCTGCTTTCCCTTCTTTGCTTAGAACTGGGTTTCCATCTGAGCTCTTGATGTTCATACAAGTGGTTCTCTTTTCTCCAAAGGTGTCTTTAATTTTCCTGTAGGCAGTATCTATCTTACCCCTAGTGAGATAAGCCTCTACATCCTTACATTTGTCCTCTAGCCATCCCTGCTTAGCCATTTTGCACTTCCTGTCGATCTCATTTTTGAGATGTTTGTATTCCTTTTTGCCTGCTTCATTTACTGCATTTTTATATTTTCTCCTTTCATCAATTAAATTCAATATTTCTTCTGTTACCCTAGGATTTCTACTAGCCCTCATCTTTTTACCTACTTGATCCTCTGCTGCCTTCACTACTTCATCTCTCAAAGCTACCCATTCTTCTTCTACTGTATTTCTTCCCCCCATTCCTGTCAATTGTTCCCTTATGCTCTCCCTGAAACTCTGTACAACTTCTGGTTCTTTCAGTTTATCCAGATCCCATCTCCTTAAATTCCCACCTTTTTGTAGTTTCTTCAGTTTTAATCTACAGGTCATAACCAATAGATTGTGGTCAGAGTTCACATCTGCCCCTGGAAATGTCTTACAATTTAAAACCTGGTTCCTAAATCTCTGTCTTACCATTATATAATCTATCTGATACCTTTTAGTATCTCCAGGGTTCTTCCATGTATACAACCTTCTTTCATGATTCTTAAACCAAGTGTTAGCTATGATTAAGTTGTGCTCTGTGCAAAATTCTACCAGGCGGCTTCCTCTTTCATTTCTTAGCCCCAATCCATATTCACCTACTACGTTTCCTTCTCTCCCTTTTCCTACACTCGAATTCCAGTCACCCATGACTATTAAATTTTCATCTCCCTTCACTCTCTGAATAATTTCTTTTATTTCATCATACATTTCTTCAATTTCTTCATCATCTTCAGAGCTAGTTGGCATATAAACTTGTACTACTGTGGTAGGTGTGGTCTTTGTATCTATCTTGGCCACAATAATGCGTTCACTATGCTGTTTGTAGTAGCTTACCCACATTCCTATTTTCCTATTCATTATTAAACCTACTCCTGCATTACCCCTATTTGATTTTGTGTTTATAACCCTGTAGTCACCTGACCAGAAGTCTTGTTCCTCCTGCCACCGAACTTCACTAAATCCCACTATATCTAACTTTAATCCATTTCCCTTTTTAAATTTTCTAACCTACCTGCCCGATTAAGGGATCTGACATTCCACGCTCCGATCCGTAGAACGCCAGTTTTCTTTCTCCTGATAACGACATCCTCTTGAGTAGTCCCCGTCCGGAGATCCGAATGAGGGACTATTTTACCTCCGGAATATTTTACCCAAGAGGACGCCATCATCATTTAATCATACAGTAAAGCTGCATGCCCTCGGGAAAAATTACGGCCGTAGTTTCCCCTTGCTTTCAGCCGTTCGCAGTACCAGCACAGCAAGGCCGTTTTGGTTATTGTTACAAGGCCAGATCAATCAATCATCCGGACTGTTGCCCTTGCAACTACTGAAAAGGCTGCTGCCCCTCTTCAGGAACCACACGTTTGTCTGGCCTATCAACAGATACCCCTCCGTTGTGGTTGTACCTACGGTACGGCTATCTGTATCGCTGAGGCACACAAGCCTCCCCACCAACGGCAAGGTCCATGGTTCATGGGGGGGGGGGGGGGGGAGGATGCTGTGATATGCAAATGATTACCATTTCAGAGCATTCACACAAGGTTGGCGCCGGTGGCGACACCTACAACGTACTGACATGAGGAAAGTTTCCAACCGATTTGTCATACACAAACAGCAGTTGACCGGCGTTGCCTGGTGAAACGTTGTTGTGATGCCTCGTGTAAGAAGGAGAAATGCGTACCATTACGTTTCCGACTTTGATAAAGGTCGGATTGTAGCCTATCGCGATTGCGGTTTATCGTATCGCGACATTGCTGCTCGCGTTGGCCGAGATCCAATTACTGTTAGCAGAATATGGAATTGGTGGGTTCGAGAGGGTTAATACGGAACGCCGTTCTGGATCGCAACGGCATCGTATCACTAATAGTCGAGATGACAGGCATCTTATCCGCATGGCTGTAACGGATCGTGCAGCCACGTCTCGATCCCTGAGTCAACAGATGGGGCCGTTTGCAAGGCAACAACCATCTGCACGAACAGTTCGACGACGTTTGCAGCAGTACGGACTATCAGCTCGGAGACCGTGGCTGCGGTTACCCTTGACGCTGCATCACAGACAGGACCGCCTGCGATGGTGTACTCACCGACGAACCTGGGTGCACGAATGGCAAAACGTCATTTTTACGGATGAATCCAGGTTCTGTTTACAGCATCATGATGGTCGCATCCGTGTTTGGCGACATCGCGGTGAACGCTCATTGGAAGCGTGTATTCGTCATCGCCATACTGGTGTATCACCCGACGTGATGGTATGGGTTGCCATCGGTTACACGTCTCTGTCACCTCTTGTTCGCATTGACGGCACTTTGAACAGTGGACGTTACATTTCAGATGTGTTACGACCCGTGGCTCTACCCTTCATTCGATCGCTGCGAAAGACTAAATGTCAGCAGGATAATGCACGACCGCATGTTGCAGGTCCTGTACGGGCCTTTCTGGATACAAAAATGTTCGACTGCTGCCCTGGCCAGCACATTCTCCAGTTCTCTCACCAATTGAAATTGTCTGGTGAATGGTGGCGGAGCAACTGGCTTGTCACAGTATGCCAGTCACTACTCTTGATGAACTGTGGTATCGTGTTGAAGCTGCACGGGCAGCTGTACCTGTACACGCCAGTGCCCAGGCGTATCAAGACCGTTATTATGGCCAGAGGTGGTTGTTCTGGGTACTGATTTCTCAGGATCTATGCACGCAAATTGCGTGAAAATGTAATCACATGTCAGTTCTAGTATAATATATTTGTCCAATGAATACCCGTGTATCATCTGCATTTCTTCTTGGTGTAGCAATTAAATGGCCAGTAATGTAGTTTAAGGCTAACCGGCCATTGACCTCCTTCTGTGCGAATGCGTTCAGGTTACCTGAACTCTTACAGGAATCGTCACCTTAGTTGGCGAGAGTAATGAGTGGATGGGTAAATATCTATTAGGAACATTACGTATGTAGATTGTGGACTGTTGGGAATGTGGGTCTCACGGAAGGCGTGCAACGGAGAAGTCCCTGCAGTCGCGCTATTCATCCGTGTCTTCGGTGGCTCAGATGGAGCCGGCACCGTAGGGCAGCGTGTTCGGTCAGAGGGTTAGCTGCCCTCTGTAATAAAAGAAACTCAGTTAACCCATCAACAACGAACTTAAACGGATGTCTTACGACGTCCGCCCCGAACAGATGCAACAAACGAAAGCGAACACAACGCGATTTTTTAAAAAAAATGCATAGAGCTTCTGCCATGTAAGCAGGAGATCCCGGGTTCGAGTCCCGGTCGGGGCACACATTTTCAGCTGTCGACATGGAGGTATATCAACACCTGTCGGCAGCTGAGCCGCGCGGGATTAGCCGAGCGGTCCGAGGCGCTGCATTCATGGACTGTGCGGCTGGTCCCGGCGGAGGTTCGAGTCCTCCCTCGGGCATGGGTGTGTGTGTTTGTTCTTAGGGTAATTTAGGTTAATTGGTGTGTAAGCTTAGGGACTGATGACCTTAGCAGTTAAGTCCCATAAGATTTCACACTCATTTGAACATTTGTCGGCAGCTGAGGGGCTCAATTAATTATCATTACATCACAAACGCTAGATTAACATGATAATTAACTGTCAATATGTGTTCCGGCGAGTCATGTGCTAAATTCAGGACATTTTCAGAACACAAGACGCTAGGAAAGCAAATAAGATGTCAATGAGATCATGCTTTCAGAACAAAGCTCCAAAATAAAACTTAAAAAATGAAGAAAAGCCTGTGAAATGCTCTGTGGAATGCGCTGATTAAAAGTAAGAAATAAAATAGTTTAGAGAAAAACATGACGCGCATTTGACTGTTGTTCGAAATCACGTGCAGCAAATGAGGTGCGTAAAATACTTCTTTAATATATCTTTCTCCTTACTTTTAGACAAATAATTTCACAAAACATTTGACCTATTTTATTTACATTTTCAAGAGTTCCATACCTCAGTCGGTAAACACGAAAGCCTTATAGTATAATTTTGTTGTCCGTCTGTCTATCCGTTTGTCTGTCTGTCCAGACTGTTAAGACTCGTTTTTCCCTGGCGGGTGTAGAGGTACCATGCTGAAATATGTGTCGCATACTCAGGTCTATAGCCCTTTGGCGGTGTAATAATTCTAAGCTTCTAAGTCAATGCGCTGCAAAGATACGGCCATTTATGTCACATATTTTGGTATTCGTGAACTCACTCGTCAAAACCTATTTGGTACTTCCCATTGACCAATACTCGTGAAATTTGGCAAGAAGCAAGATTTCACAACATAAGTAAAGGGAAAAAATCTGAAAATTGTTATTTTCTAATTACATCCCACGATTTTTTTAATTTGTGTCCGTCTGTTTCTGTCCTGCGTTCAGTTTTTCTCTAGAATGGATAGATGAGTGGAGTTGAAATTTATGGCACATACTACAGTGTACAGACCCTTGGCGGTGTAAAAAACTGCAGGTTTTATGTGAATGCGATGAAAAGATACAGCCATTTATGTCACATATTTTGATGCTCGCAAATCGTGGGTATTAATAATCGCTTAACCTATATTTAGTCCTTTATTATTGGGTCACTACCGGTTGCGTGGCAGTAAACGCTACATCAAATAAGGGACTAAATACAGCTGACGCTATTATTAATACCCAAGATGACTACTCACAGCTGTGGTTGCACTAACTACAAGGTTGTTTGCAGTCACTCATCAAAATCTACAGGACATTTCCCGTTGACCTAGAGTTACGAGATTTGGCAAGAAGCAAGATTAGAAGTAGAGGGAAAAATCCGAACACTCTTAAACTGTAAATACATCACACGAAAACAAATTATCATTTCTTATTCGGCTGTATTTCTGTCGTCTGTTAAGTATTGCAAGTAGGCTGTTTAGGTTTTTATGTTGGTAACGCCACGTAGCGCTCTATATGAAAATCACTGACTGTGCTGTGTGAAGTCTGTGGCTGGTTTGCATTGTTGGAATATTTACTATTGTAGTGTTGAGCAGTTGGATGTGAACAGCGCGCAGCGTTGCGCAGTTGGAGGTGAGCCGCAAGCAGTGGTGGATGTGGGGATGGAGATGGCAGAATTTTAAGAGCGGACGATCTGGACGTGTGCCCGTCAGAGACAGTAAATTTGTAAGACTGGATGTCATGAACTGATATATATATTATGACATTTGATCACTATTAAGGTAAATACATTGTTTGTTCTCTATCAAAGTCTTTCATTTGCTAACTATGCCTATCAGTAGTTAGTGCCTTCAGTAGTTAGAATCTTTTATTTAGCTGGCAGTATTGGCGCTCGCTGTATTGCAGTAGTTCGACTAACGAAGATTTTTGTAAGGTAAGTGATTCATGAAAGGTATAGGTTATTGCTAGTCGGGAACATTCTTTTGCAGGGATTTTTGGAAGTCAGATTGCGTTGCGATAAAAACATTTTTTGTCAGTTGAGTGTTGATCAGAATAAGTAAAGAGAGTAATGTCTGAGTACGTTCAGTTTTGCTCAGCTGTTTGAAAATCAAATAACGTAGAGGTTTATCAGCACAGTAATTCATAAATTTTTCTAAGGGGACGTTTGTGACCGCTCAATGTCATTCAATACGATGACGATGACACCCCTCGATCGACGTTAGCACTCGTGGTGTCACTCGTCTTCATACATGGCAGTGGACGTTTGAAAATTCGTGACGCTAGCTCAATGGTCGTTAATTGATTTAAATGTACACTCCTGGAAATTGAAATAAGAACACCGTGAATTCATTGTCCCAGGAAGGGGAAACTTTATTGACACATTCCTGGGGTCAGATACATCACATGATCACACTGACAGAACCACAGGCGCATAGACAAAGGCAACAGAGCATGCACAATGTCGGCACTAGTACAGTGTATATCCACCTTTCGCAGCAATGCAGGCTGCTATTCTCCCATGGAGACGATCGTAGAGATGCTGGATGTAGTCCTGTGGAACGGCTTGCCATGCCATTTCCACCTGGCGCCTCAGTTGGACCAGCGTTCGTGCTGGACGTGCAGACCGCGTGAGACGACGCTTCATCCAGTCCCAAACATGCTCAATGGGGGACAGATCCGGAGATCTTGCTGGCCAGGGTAGTTGGCTTACACCTTCTAGAGCACGTTGGGTGGCACGGGATACATGCGGACGTGCATTGTCCTGTTGGAACAGCAAGTTCCCTTGCCGGTCTAGGAATGGTAGAACGATGGGTTCGATGACGGTTTGGATGTACCGTGCACTATTCAGTGTCCCCTCGACGATCACCAGTGGTGTACGGCCAGTGTAGGAGATCGCTCCCCACACCATGATGCCGGGTGTCGGCCCTGTGTGCCTCGGTCGTATGCAGTCCTGATTGTGGCGCTCACCTGCACGGCGCCAAACACGCATACGACCATCATTGGCACCAAGGCAGAAGCGACTCTCATCGCTGAAGGCGACACGTCTCCATTCGTCCCTCCATTCACGCCTGTCGCGACACCACTGGAGGCGGGCTGCACGATGTTGGGGCGTGAGCGGAAGACGGCCTAACGGTGTGCGGGACCGTAGCCCAGCTTCATGGAGACGGTTGCGAATGATCCTCGCCGATACACCAGGAGCAACAGTGTCCCTAATTTGCTGGGAAGTGGCGGTGCGGTCCCCTACGGCACTGCGTAGGATCCTACGGTCTTGGCGTGCATCCGTGCGTCGCTGCGGTCCGGTCCCAGGTCGACGGGCACATGCACCTTCCGCCGACCACTGGCGACAACAGCGATGTACTGTGGAGACCTCACGCCCCACGTGTTGAGCAATTCGGCGGTACGTCCACCCGGCGGTGAACAAATGCTGCGCAGCTAGCGCCATTCGACGGCCAACACCGCGGTTCCTGGTGTGTCCGCTGTGCCGTGCGTGTGATCATTACTTGTACAGCCTTCTCGCAGTGTCAGGAGCAAGTATGGTGGGTCTGACACACCGGTGTCAATGTGTTCTTTTTTCCATTTCCAGGAGTGTATTTCCTGGCTAACTCTACATCAATTACTGCCACGGGGGTGAGGAGAAAGAACACGTCCTAGTGATACAAGCATTATGTGTATTTAGATGTTCAATTAATCTGAATGGTTTGCAATGTTCCAGCGATTATATTCGAACTCTATGCTGAGGTACCGGCAAGTACGTAATGGATGTTCAGTTTCTCAATATAGTTCGTCGCACTCACACATTATACATCCAATGTAAGAACAATTTCATGCATTTACATTTTTGGTGTCCCACGATATTGGTTGGCTAAATATTATGGCGATACGTTGTATACAACTTGCACAGATATTGTTTATCATGTAGTCAAGACTACGTAATGAAGCCAAAATCGTGGATAAAATTGAAATGTAGGTTGTTAATTAACACTTTTCTTTTCACTAACTAAATATGAATCGGGATTGGAGGTGATGACCCTGTCCTACTTTTCAGTAATAAAATGGTCGATATCGTGTTCTGAATAACGCGTGTCATATAATCTCCAAATATCGATACGACCCAGGCTCTCAATTCGGCACTTAAATGTCTATTCTTCGCACTCGAAATGTTCTTTCACACGCAGGGTTCAATTTAACGGTGTATACACTGTTTTTAGTATTTTAGGTCCCCCTCTAAATAATATCTGGTAGTTAATAAGCAAACTATTTTTATGCTGGCGCGTTGTTTGTATCAGTTACCCCTGCAACCGTTCAAGATAAGATTCTCTTAATGTTCCGCGCACACGCGTTTCGTAATTTTATAAAATGCAGAATTACGTAAACTATAGCTTTCCGTTGCGCACAACTTTCGTGGGTTCCACAACCATAATAGTTTCCCAAGAGTATTTTTCCCAGCTAACACAAAGTTCGAGTTATGTTGTCGGAATCATTTTCACTTCACCCGACAATAAACGTCTCTGATCACTTCGTCACGCGTAATGTATTTTAAACGTGCTTGGAGAGTCTTTAAATAATCTCCATAACGAATTTCGCAGTCGCGTACCACTTTTTCATCGACTAGCCCGATCGCAGTAACTGAAGGTAGAGAGCTGAATAATGTGTTACATGTTCTTTTATATATATTAGAAAACAAACGCGCCCCTATATCTTTCTGTCCCGCTTGGTCTTTGCTACTTTGCTTTTTATTACTTTTCATTATATTGCTTCTTAGTAATACTGTGCAGTTATTATAGTTTCGTATTACTTTCCCCTTTTTAATTCTTCCAAAATGAAGGCTATTTTTCCCCGATTTTAAATAATATGATGCTAATTGACACGCCTGCACGCAAAGTACCGTTATACGTTTCAGTATTGATATCAATAACAGACAAATTCTCGAGTCCCAGAATGTACAGGGTGTTTCAAAAATGACCGGTATATTTGAAACGGCAATAAAAACTAAACGAGCAGCGATAGAAATTCACCGTTTGTTGCAATATGCTTGGGACAACAGTACATTTTCAGGCGGACAAACTTTCGAAATTACAGTAGTTACAATTTTCAACAACAGATGGCGTTGCAAGTGATGTGAAAGATATAGAAGACAACGCAGTCTGTGGGTGCGCCATTCTGTACGTCGTCTTTCTGCTGTAAGCGTGTGCTGTTCACAACGTGCAAGTGTGCTGTAGACAACATGGTTTATTCCTTAGAACAGAGGATTTTTGTGGTGTTGGAATTCCACCGCCTAGAACATAGTGTTGTTGCAACAAGACGAAGTTTTCAACGGAGGTTTAATGTAACCAAAGGACCGAAAAGCGATACAATAAAGGATCTGTTTGACAAATTTCAACGGACTGGGAACCTGACGGATGAACGTGCCGGAAAGGTAGGGCGACCGCGTACGGTAACCATAGAGGGCAACGTGCAGCTAGTGCAGCAGGTGATCCGACATCGGCCTCGGGTTTCCGTTCGCCGTGTTGCAGCTGCGGTCCAAATGACGCCAACGTCCACGTATCGTCTCATGCGCCAGAGTTTACACCTCTATACATACAAAATTCAAACGCGGCAACCCCTCAGCGCCACTACCGTTGCTGCACGAGAGACATTCGCTAACGATATAGTGCACAGGATTGATGACGGCGATATGCATGTGGGCAGCATTTGGTTTACTGACGAAGCTTATTTTTACCTGGACGGCTTCGTCAATAAACAGAACTGGCGCATATGGGGAACCGAAAAGCCCCATGTTGCAGTCCCATCGTCCCTGAATCCTCAAAAAGTACTGGTCTTGGCCGCCATTTCTTCCAAAGGAATCATTGGCCCATTTTTCAGATCCGAAACGATTACTGCATCACGCTATCTGGACATTCTTCGTGAATTTGTGGCGGTACAAACTGCCTTAGACGACACTGCGAACACCTCGTGGTTTATGCAAGATGGTGCCCGGCCACATCGCACGGCCGACGTCTTTAATTTCCCGAATGAATATTTCGATGATTGTGTGTTTGCTTTGGGCTATCCGAAACATACAGGAGGCGGCGTGGATTGGCCTCCCTATTCGCCAGACATGAACCCCTGTAACTTCTTTCTGTGGGGACACTTGAAAGACCAGGTGTACCGCCAGAATCCAGAAACAATTGAACAGCTGAAGCAGTACATCTCATCTGCATGTGAAGCCATTCCGCCAGACACGTTGTCAAAGGTTTGGGGTAATTTCATTCAGAAACTACGCCATATTATTGCTACGCATGGTGGATATGTGCAAAATATCGTACTATAGAGTTTCCCAGACCGCAGCGCCATCTGTTGTTGAAAATTGTAACTACTGTAATTTCGAAAGTTTGTCTGCCTGAAAATGTACTGTTGTCCCAAGCATATTGCAACAAACGGTGTATTTCTATCGCTGCTCGTTTAGTTTTTATTGCCGTTTCAAATATACCGGTCATTTTTGAAACACCCTGTATAAACTACCTATATACATAACCAAATCTGTATGGAACGCTCATGGCGCGAGTCCTACCTGCACTTGGTCTTTTCTTTTTTTGTTTAATTCGACCACCTCACTCTCTACTGTTTATACGTATTTTCCTGAGAATTTCAAACATATTGCTCCATTTTACGATGTAAAACACTATTTTTTGGTTGGCGAATTCTGTGTCGGCGCCGCCCTTATTTGCATGTATCTCAGGTACATCGCCCGGCCAGCGCTCTGTGTCCACCGGAAACCACATCCGCCATTTATCGCGGCGACGCTTTCGCGCGCTGCACTTTCCGGTCGTGTACTTAGCCCGATACCATCGGCCATGTTCGCACAGTCCTCTTGGCGCATAGCCAATGTCTTTACGCCTAGAGACCGACAACGTAGCGTCCTATCAGGCAAGGGACTTCGCACGACCTGTTTCGACAACAGCCACAAACAGATGTGTTCTTTAGCACAGCCTAAATAAGAAAATAAAGGCGTAACATTGATGGATAACCGCAAGAAGTGTGGGACGGGACTAAACTAACATAAAAGAAGATAAAGTAAAAGGGAGATCAAGAATGTCAAACAACCTTCCCAGAAAGGGAGCTGTGCAGTGTGTTAACTAATATAACGAAAACGGTAGGGGAGTGGATAGAGGACTTAAAAGAAGCAAAAATGTTCGTCTATACCTATGGTCATTTTTTTATTTTGTTAGTTACATTTTCCTGTTGTCTGTCATTTTCCTTTTCATTTTAATTTTTCCAGCTTGGCTCTACAAGTAATTTTGCGATCCGAACGTTGTTTGTTTTGGGAAATGTTAAGTCAAAGCCTTCTTACGCTTGTCTTAGTTGCCATGGTACTAGTAAATAAACAAATCCTATTAGTAATTTATTAAGTTGCCAATAATAATTTTATTAGTGACTAGTTTCGAACATTTTCGATCATTCTCGAAACATTACCTACATCAGAAGCTACAGTGTTATTAACATGAAATACAACATTTCATTTTCAAACATTTTGTGTGCAGGGATTACAAATGGTTCAAATTGCTCTAATCACTATGGGTCTTAACATCTGAGGTTAACAGTCCCTTAGAGCTTAGAACTACTTAAACCTAACTAACCTAAGGACATCACACACATCCATGCCCGAGACAGGATTCGAACCTGCGACCGTAGCGGTCGCGCTGTTCCAGACTGAAGCACCTAGAACCGCTCGGCTACACCGGCCGGCCGCAGGTATTACAGCAATGCAATTGTTTTTCTCAAGAGCGGGCATTGCATGCAGAGGAAGCGACTGTTAAAACTAAGTGACTGTTAAAACCAAGTTTTTGAAAACCGCCGCAAGTCGGCTATTTTATTTACAAGTTTCGCTCTTCAAATGAACAAGAGCATCATCAGAATATTCTCTGTAAAACACAAAAATTGACATAATTCGGAAACCTTACATTAACGTTTCCTAAAGGACATATTTTGTTTCCATTGTGGTGACTTGCGTTTAAAGTTGGCTTGAGATTAAACTGGCTGTACTACAGTGCTTAAACTTACGTTTAAAGTACAGTGTTAAACAAAGAAATTGGCAGCGCCAAATTTAAACTTACTGTACAAAAATACTTGTGACGTCCATGAACTATTTTCTAATTTCTACAGATGTATTTAAAAGATAAGCAGATACATACAAATAAGAGATTCCTAAACACGCCCATAAAAGAGGCGATTACAATGTAAATTTCGTTTTCTGTAGTTGTAAATTATCTTGGATATACTACACCATGCACGTTACAAGTAGTGTTGTACAATCAGTTTTGTCTTTGGCACTGTCAATATCATTATTGGGCAATACTCGTTTCACAACACTTCCCACAAATGCAACGTCATTTTGACGTCACACGCAATATCGGCGACCTCATGCACGGGTATCGACTTTCGTTAATGTTTGATACGGGCCTCTCACAAGACTTCATGCGCGTGTACCGGGATTTGCAAAAAAAGTGATATATTACAGTTACATAATAAAATGCCACGTAATGATTTATCGACTGTTAATATCTTCACATACTAGAGCTGTCTTGAGAGTGAGTTATTATCGTCAATAATTTACAAATCAAGCATGAAATACGGTTGTTTTATAAACTGAAGTATGCCGTTTCAAAGTAATGGAGCATTGAAAATTTATCACAGACATCACCTAATGACGTATCGACGATGTAAGGCCTCAAGAGATAATACGACAACCAAGACAGGAGACAAATGTCACTCGGTTAAGTGCGAGCATAATGGACAACGTCGTGGTCACTGGAGTCGGAAGTTGTGTGTTTGTATTCGATCACATACAAATATTGTTTTTTCATGTTAAAGCTGTTAACTCGTCTTGAGACTTTCTTGTGATTGTAATACAAGTATGTTCTGCAGTACTCGATGTTATTCCGTCTGATTCGGTAACAAAGGATGAAATAAATATTTACCGATTTCCGAGTGTGAAGTTAGACAGTTTAAATTGCTGCAACAATAAACAAAGAACAATAAAATTCGTATTCTTCCTGATCACAAATATTTCGCTCTTTATTTACGAATGTGTGCCGATTCCCAAATTTGTGGTTAGACCGGAACCGAAGAGTAAATGGTGCGACTAAAACTAGTAGCAATAAAATTGATATTTTGCCTTTACACAAATATTTTGGATCTTTATTTCCGAATATGTGCTGACTTCTGAGTATGTGGTTAGGAAGAAACCTAAGAGGACACCTTAAACTGTTGCGAGTCAATCGAGGAGAAATAACGTTCATATTTTTCCTTGTCGCAAAGTCGATAGCCGATGGTGCGATCGTCGATATTGTGCGTGACATCAAAATGACGTCACGTTTGTAGGAAATGTGTATCATGGATTACCCGTCATCATTTACTACCGCACTTTAAACTTAAGTTTAAGTACTATGGTACAGCCAGTTTAATCATAAGTGCTGTCAGCCGCAATCTTCAGTTCTGTCATCCATCTTTAAACGTAAGCTACCATACTGGAATCAGAATATGTACTTTACGTAATGTCTGTGTACGTTTTCCGAGTTACCTTAGTTTTTATCTTTAACAGTGTGCACTTCGATGATGCTTCTGTTCACTTGAAGAGCAAAAACGGTGAATAAAAAAATACTAAGTGGGACTTGTGGCTGTTTTCTTTTTATGACATTCTCATTCCTGCATTTGTAGTTTCACTGCATATAATACATGTATTTTTGCATCAGATAAACATAAGAAAATAATATTGTTTCACTGTACTACGATTGCCTTGATACTTTTAAAATTCGATAGGCGTCTTTCATTGTTTATACACTACTGGCCAATAAAATTGCTACACCAAGAAGAAATGCAGATGATATACGGGTATTCATTGGACAAATATATCATACTAGAACTGACATGTGATTACATTTAACGCAATTTGGGTGCATAGATCCTGAGAAATCAGACCCAGAACAACCACCTCCTGCCGTAATAACGACCTTGATACGCCTGGGCATTGAGTCAAACAGAGCTTGGATGGTGTGTACAGGTACAGCTGCCCATGCAGCTTCAACACGATACCACAGTTCATCAAGAGTAGTGACTGGCGTATTGTGACGAGCCAGGTGCTCGGCCACCATTGACCAGACGTTTTCAATTGGTGAGAGATCTGGAGAATGTGCTGGCCAGGGCAGCAGTCGAACATTTTCTGTACCCAGAAAGGCCCGTACAGTACGTGCAACACGCGGTCGTGCATTATCCTGCTGAAATGTAGGGTTTCGCAGGGATTGAATGAAGGGTAGAGCCACGGGTTGTAACACATCTGAAATGTAACGTCCACTGTTCAAAGTGCCGTCAGTGCGAACAAGAGGTGACCGAGACGTGTAACCAATGGCACCCCATACCATCACGCCGGGTGATACGCCAGTATGGCGATGACGAATATACGCTTCCAATGTGCGTTCACTGCGATGTCGCCAAACACGGATCCGACCATCACGATGTTGTAAATAGAACCTGCATTCAAGCGAAAAAATGACGTTTTGTCATGCGTGCACCCAGGTTCGTCGTCGAGTACACCATCGCAGGCGCTCCTGTCTGTGATGCAGCGTCAAGGGTAACTGCAGCCATAGTCTCCGAGCTGATAGTCCGTACTGCTGCAAACGTCGTCGAACTGTTCGTGCAGATGGTTGTTGTCTTGCAAACGTCCCCATGTGTTGACTAAGGGATCGATACGTGGCTGCACGATCCGTTACAGTGATGCTGGTGATACGAGGCCGTTGGGATCCAGCACGGCGTTCCGTATTACCCTTTTGAACCCACCTATTCGATATTCTGCTAACAGTCATTTGACCTCCACCAACGCGAGCTGCCATGTCGCGATACGATAAACTGCAATCGCGATAGGCTACAATCCGACCTTTATCAAAGTCGGAAACGTGATGGTACGCATTTCTCCTCCTTACACGAGGCATCACAACAACGTTTCACCAGGTAACGCCGTTCAACTGCTGTTTGTGTATTGGTTGGAAACTTTCCTCATGTGAGCAAGTTGTAGGTGTCGCCACCGGCGCCAACCTTGTGTGAATGCTCTGAAAAGCTAATCATTTGCATATCATAGCATCTTCTTCCTGTCGGTTAAATTTCGCGTCTGTAGCATGTCATCTTCGTGGTGTAGTATTTTTAATGGCCAGTAGTGTACATAAATATTTGACAAGCCCCTTCAGTTATGTATTATGTGCTCATATCATCTGTCTCTCAGAGAATATAATGTTCCAAATGAAAAATCGATATTGTACTGATAAAAGTGTCGAACATTATAGCACAATTTTGTAAAGTACTGATATGTCATAATCTGACTGCTTTACTGAACCATGAAACATAAAAAAAAGTTCAAATTTGTATGAATTCGTAAGGCACGAAACTGCCGAGGTCATCGGTCCCTAGACTTACACACTACTTAAACTAACTTATGCTGAGAGCAACACACACCAATGCCCGAGGGAGGACTCGAACCTCGGACGGGAGGTGCCACTCTATCCGTGACATTTCGTACGGAAAACTTTTTAAAGAGAGCAAGAAAATTATTGCATTTAAATTCGGACTTTCCGTTCATGAACTTGGCCGACTTCCCTTTATATAGTTGCCAGTCTTCAAATACGTCTAACTTCATACCTTTAGGTGCCACGTGCAAAATTTTCATACTGCTGTGAATAACACCTGCTGTATGTTTCGTGCTTCGCAAATGACGGCCAAAAGCAGTCTTATTGTTTCAGATTATACGTCCATTGTACCTAGTTATAAAATTATGACCAGTTTGGTCTATATAAAAACCATCACATGTTCCACATTGGAATCCATATACGGTGCGTACAGGTTTTTGCATAGCATTTTTCGGTTTTACTATTTTATGTCTTATTTTGAACCTTAATTGACCTGTTGTTCGAAACGCTATTTGAGTGAAAGCTTGCGTTAAATCTTACACAATACGGCCGTAATATATCAATATAAACTTTTTGTTAACATCGAGAATAGATTTAAGTGTCAGGAAGTCGTTTCTGAAAGTATTTGTATGGAGTGTAGCCATGTATGGAAGTGAAACATGGACGATAAATAGTTTAGACAAAAAGAGAATAGAAGCTTTCGAAATGTGGTGCTACAGAGGAATGCTGAAGATTAGATGGGTAAATCATATAACTAATGATGAAGTATTGAACAGGATTGAGGAGGAGTTTGTGGCACAAGTTGACAAAAAGAAGGGACCGGTTGGTAGGAAATGTTCTGAGGCATCAAGGTATCACAAATTTAGCGTTGGAGGGCAGCATGGAGAGTAAAAATCGTAGAGGGAGACCAAGAGATGAATACACTAAGCAGATTCAGAAGGATGTAGGCTGCAGTAGGTACTGGGAGATGAAGAAGCTTGCACAGGATAGAGTAGCATGGAGAGCTGCATCAAACCAGTCTCGGGACTGAAGACCACAACGACAACAACGTAGGTTTTTTCGATTTTGTATTTTTTTGAGAATCTGTGGAGTTAAGCCTCTCTTAAAACGAGTGGCTACTGGTATTTGATTGATGATGCATAACTCCCGTTATATATCAGTTTCATCTGATGGAAGCTTATACAGACAGGCTACCATAGTTAAAAAATACGTGTTTTTATGTTGTATTGAATGGCTGGAGGCATCCATTATTATTGTTTCTGAGTGTGTTGGTTTACGATAAATTGAGAATTTCAACTTATTTTCTGCCCTTGTCACTGTTAAGTCAAGAAGTTAATTCTCCTTTCGGACTCTCCCTGTAAAGTGTATTTAATATTGTGTTTCTGCTGGTTAAAAGTCAGGTGCAGGGCACAGAACTCTTTCGCATGCGTTACATCTGCATCTACACGGATTCTCTGCAAATCACCCCTAAGTACCTGGCACAGGGTTCATCGAACCACCTTCACAATACTTCTCTATTATTCGAATCTCGAATAATACTCGGAAAAAACGAACATCTGTATTATCTTCCGTGCGACGTCTTATTCCCTAACTTTGATGATCTTTTCACCCAACATAATATTTTAGCATTCGGAGGAGAAAATTGGTGACAAATTTCGTGAGATGACTCCGCCGCACGAAAATCGACTGTTTTTTAATGATTCTGCCCCAAATTGAGTGTTACGTACGTAACACTCTATCGATAATAGAAAACGCGCTGCTCTTCTTTGTAACTTTCTTACTGTACTCCGTTAATCCTCCCTGACAAGGATCCCAAACCGCGCAGCAGTACTCCGAGAGAGGACGGACAAGCGTAGTGTAGGCAGCCTCTTTAGTAGATCTGATACATTTTTAGTTTTCTGGCAATAAACCGCAGTCTTTGGTTTGCCTTCCCCACAATATTTCCTATGTGTTGTTTCCAATTTAAGTTATTAGGTATTTAGTTTAATTTACGGCTTTAAGTAGTAAATTAAAAATACGTTGAGTTGTTGATGGTGATACCAACACAATTTTGGAATTACGCATTGAAAACACAGTCATTAAAGAAAGGGTGGTCTACAGTTCTTATTGGACTGGTGTTTAGTGTGCACTAAACATTCTTCCTCCGCCAAAAATCGGATCGGCTGTTCCCAAGAGGGGCGCCATTGAACAAGCGTGCGTTAAGGCGGCGGCACACGGAGCGACTAAGATAACGTTGACGTGGCGCTGTCGGAGTTTTGTGACGTCACTTCCTGCTATCTCTTGTGGCGCCATTTCGTCAAGTGAAATACAAAGTAAGTTCCGTTTCATTTCAGCAACGTCCCTCGCGAAGTAGAAACAACAGTAAGTGAGAAAGCTCCAACCGTCAGAAGCAGAAAGCAAGACGCGATATCGTATTCGACGTGTTCACTAGAAGCCCATATAACGGTCGGTTTCATATTACACATTACGCCCTATGAATATGTGTATTTTGGATTCTTTGAGGGAAGAGACCAAACAGCTAGGTCATCGGTCTCATCGGATTAGGGAACGACGGAGAAGGAAGTCGGCCGTGCCCTTTCAAAGGAACCATTTGCCTGAAACTATTTAGGTAAATCACGGAAAACCTAAATCAGGATGGCCGGACGCCGGATTGAACCGTCGTCCTCCCGAATGCGAGTCCAGTGTGCTAGCCACTGCGCCACCTCGCTCGGTTACGAATATGTGGGTTTCCAAGCACCAGCATATTGAATTTCTCGAGAAAGAATTGTTATTGGTACGATTTGTTGCAGTAAAATGACGAAAAACTGAATTTTCGTATTTAGTTATTTTCACGTTATAACTCGCGTATTATGAGAGTAAGCCGCCGTTTTTAAGGCAACAACGCATTGAAGGTTCATGAAAACGTATCGCTCGCTCTGCTTTGGATTTGTTACGGTTAAATCTCAGTAACATTTCGACAACTAAAGCCTTTAGAAGACTGTAAGCTGGGTTTCAGCATAGCGAAGTTCGGTTAGACGCTGCGTGGATGCGTGGGGGGGGGGGGGGGGGGGGGGGGAAGCAATAGACACTTGGCATCCTGCTGCGTAGATGTTCTTTTTCCCTCACCTTCGCGTTTTCTAAGAGGTTGTCGGAGTGTCCTGTGAGATTAATAGAAAAATTTCTGTAATATTTTATGTTGTGTCAATACAAGTGTGATCTCTGTCAGGAGTGAGCTTGTCCGATTTGGGTAAACTTTTACAAGCTGATGTCCTTGCGGAATGAATACGTATCTTTCATTTTTGTCGTGTTGCATGTTCACGGATATTGAAGTTTTTATTTGTATTCGCCACAGATTGACCTGAACATGACTAGCACTTGGTGAAGACAGCAATTCGGCTCCCTCCGTCGGATGTTCGAGTCCTCCCTCGAGTCCTCCCTCCTTAGCGGAAGTTCGTTCAAGATAAAGTAGGCACTTCAGTCTGGAACCGCGCGACCGCTACGGTCGCAGGTTCGAATCCTGCCTCGGGTATGGATGTGTGTGATGTTCTTAGCTTAGTTAGGTTTAGGTAGTTCTAAGTTCTAGGGGACTGATGACCTCCGATGTTAAATCCCATAGTTCTCAGAGCCATTTGAACCATTCAGGTTAAGTAGTGTGTAAGTCCAGGGACCGATGATTGGCTCTGAGCACTATGGGACTTAACATCTATGGTCATCAGTCCCCTAGAACTTAAAACTACTTAAACCTAACTAACTTAAGGACATCACACAACACCCAGTCATCACGAGGCAGAGAAAATCCCTGACCCCGCCGGGAATCGAACCAGGGAACCCGGGCGTGGGAAGCGAGAACGCTACCGCATGACCACGAGCTGCCAGGGACCGATGACCTCAGCAGTTTGGTCCCATGGGAACTTAACACAAACTTCCGAAAAAGGCAGCAGTTCTATGTGTGCATTATCGTGAACAAATTGTATGGTTTGCGAGCCATATAAAGCCGACATCAGCCACTGCAGAGTGGTGAGAGAGGAAAATCACGTTAACCAGCTCGTGCTGTGTCCCAAACAGCGCTGTCTCTCTAGACGTTCGGTATTCTGTCTGTGTGCACGTTAACGTCGGCTGCCTCATTCCAATGGCCGATGGTTTTAGTGATTTCAGCTGGGCCGTGACATGTTGTTTCTGACTTGAAATCACCGGCGTAATGTTTGTTCGGCAGTGTACTTAAAGGGCTAGAGCGTACTGACATTTCAGGCTGAAATGCACTCTAATCAGCACTTGGTAGACATGCACCTGATATATGAACTTGATAATTGCAGTGCATCTGAAACCAAAAGTTTGTATCTTGAAAGATTTCCTCGTAACAAAATAAGACCTTTCAAAGTATATCCATCCCTAATGGCCTCCTTATCGAAGGGACGTTATACATTAATCTCCTTCTTCTTTCAAACTTGAACATCTTATGGAGACATGCTCTTTTGAAGAAATGTCGTTTCATTGTGGAAGACCAAATAGTGGCCGGCCGTTGTGGCCGAGCGGTTCTAGGCGCTTCAGTCCGGAACCGCGCGACTGCTACGGTCGCAGGTTTGAATGCTGCCTCCGGCATGGATGTGTGTGATCTCCTTAGGTTAGTTAGGTTTAAGTAGTTCTAATTTCTAGGGGACTGATGACCTCAGAAGTTAAGTCGCATAGTGCTCAGAGCCATTTGAACCATTTTGATACCCTTCATCCATGGTTTGCAAGATATCATGTGAAAAAAGGGCGAGTTGCGTTTCGCAGGAGCGATGCTTTCTAAAGCCGTTCTGATGCATGGACAGCAACTTCTCTGTCTCAAGGAAATTCATTATACGAGGGCTGTCCAGAAAGTAAGTTACGATTGATCGCGAAATGAAAATCACAGTGAAAATCAGAAATGTTTCATTTATAACAGTTAGCTACACCTTTAAGCTACTTCTCTACGTAGTCGCCGTTCTGACTCAGACATTCGTCGTAGCGTTGTACCAACTTTCCAATACCCTCATCATAGAAGGCAGCCGCCAGTGCTTTCCGCCAATTCTCTACGCTGGCCTAAAGCTCGTTGTCTGTGCCAAAGTGTTGTCTTCATAGCCAGCGGTTCGTTTGAGCAGAGATGAAACTCAGTGGGAGACAATTACGGGCTGTATTGTGGGTAACCAAACATTCCCAATTGAAACGATGCAGGAACATCTTCATTGCCCCTGCAGAATGAGGCTGAGAATTGTCTTGAAGAAGAAACGGCGCGACAGTTATGTAATGTTGGTTGCCTAGCTTCAAGGTAAAATTCTCACCAGGCCCTCTTACTTGGCGGGAGACACTATTTTCTATAACATATTTACGCGCTCACTAAGAGCTCAGGAATGAAAAGAGCGACATAATTCTACCTAGAGTCATACTAGAGACACTGCCCAACACATCTTTGCAAAGCTTTATCAGATTTTCATAGTCGTTTCCATTTCGCGACCGATCGTAACTTACTTTCTGGTCAGCCCTCGTATTCTGAGAATATGTTCGAGAAACCTGCAACAAACCGATGTTAAGGATATTGGTCTGTAATTTTGAGGATCCTACCCTTCTTATATACAGGCGTCACCTGCGCTTTTTTCCAGTCGCTCGCGACTTTACGTTGGGCAAGATCCTGAACGTGGGCATTCCACGACAGTTTGCTATCTATCTGAACACCTAGAAATTTGAACTGCTCAGTTTCACTAATCACTTCGAATTTTAGGAAGAAGTTATTCGGTTGACATCAATTGACAATTGTTAGCTGCCCTTGTGACGGATACCGTGCCAGATTCTGTCCAAATGGCGCGTTAGATCGCCAAAATCCTGACATGGTTGGAGTGCTTTGTCAACAATGCTCGAAAAGTTATCGATTGGGAATACATTCGGCGACAAAGCTGGCCAAGATGGTGCATGGCAAGCGCGACGACAAGCAGTAGAAACTGTCGGCGTGTGTGGGCGGCTGTTATCTTGCTGAAATGTAAGCCCAGGATTGCTTGTCGTGAAGGGCAACAGAACAGAGAGTAGGATATCGTCGATGTACCCCTCTGCTGTAAGGGTGCCGCCGGTGACAACCAAAAGCGGTCCTGCTTGGAAATGAAGTGGCACCCCATACTGTCACTGCTGGTTGTCAGCCTATATGGCCTTCAGCTTGATATCCCACAGTTGTCCGGAGCGTCTCCAGACACGTCATCGCTGGTCGTCGGGCTGCGTTCCAAGCGGGACTCATCACTCAAGAAGACAATTCTACTCCAGCCAATGAGGCTCCAGAGCGAAGCGTTTCTGGAGGCGCCTCGGACAGTGGTCGGATACCTACCTGACTATCGCTCTCCATACAGTCTGGCAACCAGGCGTGATAATCCGAAGTGCCATTTTTTTCTTTGGTTGTCATTCGCGGCATCGTTACAGCACAGCTGTACGTCGACGATGTACGTCCCGTTTTGTTACCCTTCATGTTAAGTCATGCTGGCTCATATTTCAGCAAGATAACGCCCGCCCATACAAGGCGACAGGTTCTTCAGCTTGTCTCTGTGCTTGCCAAACAGTACCTTGGCCAGCCAGGTCTCCGGATCTCTCCCCAACTGACAGTGTTTGGAGCATTATGGGTAGGGCCCTTGAATCAGCTCGGAATTTTGACGATCTAACGCGCCAGCTGGACAGAATCAGGCAAGATATCCCTCAGGATAACATCCATAACTGCGTCAATCAATGTCAGCCTGAATAAAGGCTTGCATAACGACCAGAGGTGGACCAACGCGCCATCGACTTGTTGAATTTCTCTTTAACAAACCCTCCACTTTTTCTGAAATTGTACACTACGGGCCATTAAAATTGCTACACCCAGAAGAAATGCAGATGATAAACGGGTATTCATTGGACAAATATATTATACTAGAACTGACATGTGGTTACATTTTCACCCAATTTGGTTGCTTAGATCCTGAGAAATCAGTACCCAGAACAACCACCTCTGGCCGTAATAACGTCCTTCATACGCCTGGGCATTGAGTCAAACAGAGCTTGGATGGCGTGTTCAGGTACAGCTGCCCATGCAGCTTCAACAAGATGCCACTGTTCATCAAGAGTAGTGACTGGCGTATTGTGACGAGCCAGTTGCTCGGCCACCATTGACCAGATGTTTTCAAAAAAAATGTTCAAATGTGTGTGAAATCTTATGGGACTTAATTGCTACAGTCATCAGTCCCTAAGCGTACACACTACTTAACCTAAATTATCCTAACACACACACCCATGCCCGAGGGAGGATTCGAATATCTGCCGGGACTGACCTCACAGTCCATGACTGCAGCGCCTGAGACTGCTCGGCTAATCCCGCGTGGCGACGTTTTCAATTGGTGAGAGAATGTGCTGGCCAGGGCAGCAGTCGAACACTTACTGTATCCAGAAAGGCGCGTACAGGGCCTGCAACATGCGGTCGTGCATTATCCTGTTGAAATGTAGGGTTTCGTAGCGATCGAATGAAGGGTAGAGCCACGGTCGTAACACATCTGAAATGTAACGTCCACTGTTCAAAGTGCCGTCAATGCGAACAAGAGGTGACTGAGATGTGTAACCAATACACCCCATACCATCACGCGGGGTGGTACTCCAGTATGGCGATGACGAATGCGCGCTTCCAATGTGCGTTCACCGCGATGTCGCCAAACACGGAAGCGACCATCATGATGCTGTAAACAGAACCTGGATTCATCCGAAAAAAGTGACGTTTTGACATTCGTGCACCCAGGTCTATCGTCGAGTACACCATCGCAGGCGGTCCTGTCTGTGATGCAGAGTCAAGGGTAACCACAGCCATGGTCTCTGTGCTGTTAGTCCATGCTGCTGCAAACGTCGTCGAACTGTTCGTGCAGATAGTTGTTGTCTTGCAAACGTCCCCATCTGTTGACTCAGGGTTGTAGACGTGGCTGCATGATCCGTTACAGCCATGCGGATAAGACGCCTGTCATCTCGACTGCTACTGATACGAGGCCTTTTGGATCCAGCATGGCGTTCCGTATTACCCTCCTGAACCCACCGATACTCTGTTAACAGTCATTGGATCTCTACCAACGCGAGCAGCCATGTCGCGATACGATAAAACACAATCGCGATAGGCTACAATTCGACGTTTATCGAAGTCGGAAACGTGATGGTACGCATTTCTCCTCCTTACACGAGGCATCACAACAACGTTTCACCAGACAACGCCGGTCAACTGCTGTTTGTGTATGAAAAATCGGTCATTCCAGCACGTTGTAGGTGTCGGCACCGGCGCCAACCTTGTGTGAATGCTCTGAAAAGCTAATCATTTGCATATCGCAGCATCTCCTTCCTGTCGGTTAAATTTCGCGTCTGCAGCACGTCATCTTCGTGGTGTAGCAATTTTAATGGCCAGTAGTGTAATTATTTGTTGGTCTATAGGTATACGTCACATCTGCAGATTTCCATTCCGTTCGGATAGTTCTTGTTTTTTTTTTTTTTGTGTTACATGTAGGGTGAACATTAATAAAACTGACAATCTGCAGGAACGGTATCCTGACTGGAAATGGAGGACAAAGCGTCCTATGAACATCTTCAACTTTTGTAATCCTGTCTTCTTCAGTTGCGTGTAATGTTATGGTAAATTGATAATTTTTACTTATGGACCGTCTGACAGCAACTGAATAAAACACAATTTTAGTGCCATACGCGTTTCGCCTTTATTTTCTGCGGGGCATCATCAGTGGCCTGGAATACGTACATATGTTTGCTATTTAATTTACATTTTTGTCACTGTACCTATAGGCTACATACAGTTCTGGTGGTTGGTATTTCGTATTAAGTAGTAATGTTTTGAACTGTACTTACAAGTTGCGTGGACACTTTCTTACATATTACGATCCTGTTGCATTTTTGGTGTTGTTCTTCTTATTATGAATGCTAATTTGCGGTTTTTTCAAATGGTTCAAATGGCTCTGAGCACTATGGGACTCAACTGCAGTGGTCATCAGTCCCCTAGAATTTAGAACTACTTAAACCTAACTAACCTAAGGACATCACACACATCCATGCCCGAGGCAGGATTGGAACCTGCGACCGTAGCGGTCGCGCGGTTCCAGACTGTAGCGCCTAGAACCGCTCGGCCACCCCGGCTGGCGCGGTTTTTTCCCCCATTCCACAGCACTATGAACTGAACGCTTGTTTCAATGCAATGTTTGGTTTCTGTTGCCGACTGTCAAATGTTTTTGCCAAAGATCGAAAGTTATTACCAAACTTTCGAGTGTAATTATTGAATTATGTGTGATCTTTTCGTGTATGCATTTGTGTGTGTGTGTGTGTGTGTGCGTGTGTGTGTGGGGCGGGGGGATATAATTTTTTTGTGGTGTGTATGTGTTTGTTTTTGTGTGTGTGTATGTGTGTGTGTGTGTGTGTGTGTGTGTGTGTGATTTGGTGTGATACTTTTTTTGTGGTCTGTGTGCGTGCGTGCGTGCGTGTGTGTGTGTGTGTGTGTGTGTGTGTGTGTGTGTGTGTGTCCAGAAGGTGAAGGGGGAAGTGTTTTTTTTTTGTTTTATGTTATCATTTCCTTTATTAAGTGTAGTAGGGAGCCTGTGCTGATGTGTGTTTGTTCATTTATTATATGTTTGTTTTCTGCTATGGCTTTGTGGTTGTGGAAGTTTTCGTGCGTTTGTATAAGTTGTTTGTCATGGTTGCTTATTCTCATTAGGCTATTTTCATTTATTGTTACATGTTTGTAGGATGGTGGTTATGGTGTTTTAAATGTTCTGCAAATGTGGTTTGGTTTGTTTCATACTTCCAACATCTGATATGTTGTTTGTATCGTGTTTCAAAATCCCTGCATGTCATGCCTATGCATACTGCATCACAACTTTGACATTCAAGTTTATATAATCCTGATTGTTGGAATTTGTCCCTCTTGGTAGCTGGCTGGCTTAGGTGTGATTGGAGGGTTTGCCCAGACTTATATGCTGTTTTGAAACCCTGTCTCTTTAGGATGTTTGCAACTCTGTGTGTTAGTTTATGTGTGTACGTCATGGTGTACCATGTGGTTCTTTTCTGTGTGGTGTTGTCGTTGTGTGTGTTTGTGAGATTTCAGCTTGTGAGTTCTCTTGTGTTCTGGAAATGTGTTTGTTTTGTATTTGTGTTTTTATTTTTTGATTGAGCCTGTGTACCACATGTGTGTCATACACGTTGTTCCTAGCTATTTGTATGATTGTACTCATTTCTTGTTCATAGTTTCTCTTGTTGAGTGATTAAACAGAATCCCACTAATGCATACACGAACAGATCACAGATAATTCAATAATTACACTCGAAAGTTTGGCAATAACTTTCGATCTTTGGCAAAAACATTTGACAGTCGGCAACAGAAACCAAAACATTGCATTGAAACAAGCGTTCAGTTCACAGTGCTGTGGAATAGGGGAAAAAACCGCAAATTGGCATTCGTAAGAAGAACAACAACACCAAAAATGCAACAGGAGCGTAATATGTAAGAAATTGTCCACGCAACCTGTAAGTACAGTTCGAAACATTACTACTTAATAGGAAACACCAACCACCAGAACTGTTTATAACCTATAGGTACAGTGACAAAAATGTAAATTAAATAGCAAACGTATGTACATATTCCAGGCCACTGATGACGCATTGCAGAAAATAAACGCGAAACGCGTATGGCACTAAAATTGTGTTTTATTCAGTTGCTGTCAGACGGTCCATAAGTAAAACTGATCAATACACCGTCCTATGAACGTTTGTCCGAAAGTGCATCGTTGCTACTGTCGGCGGCGCTGACGAATGGAAGTTCCTCAGACCACGTGACGTGTGTTCATTCCGTGTTGCATGCTGTGTGGCCGAGAGAATGTACTACCGTTACTAGTGACTTGAAATCCGCGCACGCGAATTTACAGTCTTGATCAGTAGATTTAGTCACTTAATTCAGTATTCCACAAACCACTTTACTTTTTGTGCCCGAGAGAATGTACTAACTGTGCCAGTCATTTGTGTTCGCACCTCCTGTTCGAAATGTGGACGCCAAATATTAGCAGGGCTTCATCTGCCACAGCAGCACATTTTACAACTATAATTTTTCAAAATAAAAAGTATATATGAACTAAACTGGAAAAAATACAACAGTCAAGAAACTAAGAACTACAGTTCTAACAGTATTTCATTCTAATTTGAGTTTATTTGCTTTTGATTTGCGTATCAGCACCATGTTAACAAAAGCCTTGTTGCTGTGTGTTAACGATTATATTAAAAGAAGTTCCTGAGAGAAAGGTTGCCAGTGTTACACATTTAAGGAATGTTAACTTTTTTCTCTGAAATAAAACACATTTTCGCAAGTGTTTGATATTTATAAGTATAAAAACAGCTTGTCCTTAACTTTCAGGGAGGGGGCCCCTAGGTCTTCTTTCTCTTCTAGGCAATCGCTCCCACCCACAAAACTTCATAAATCCGCCTCTGACAACAAGTTTGGCTCAAATGTCTCTGAGCACTATGGGACTTAACATCTGTGGTCATCAGTTCCCTAGAACTTAGAACTACTTAAACCTAACTAACCTAAGGACATCACACACATCCATGCTCGAGGCAGGATTCGAACCTGCGACCGTAGCAGTCGCGCGGTTCCGGACTGAGCGCCTAGAACCGCTCGGCCACCCCGGCCGGCTAACGTCAAGTTTCCGGCCCCGCGTTTATTAGGGAGCTTTGCTTCTTCCGCTGTCCTCTGCTCGCACCTTTCTTTTGTACCTACAATAGGCAAACTCCTTGCATCAGGGTTAAGATCGGGAGGACGACAGTTCAATCCCGCGTCCGGCCATCCTGATTCAGGTTTTCCGTGATTTCCCTAAATCGCCCCAGGTAAATGTCGGGGTGGTTCCTATGAAAGGGCACGGACGACTTCCTTCCCCATCCTTCCCTAATCCCATGGGACCGATGACCTCGCTGTTTGGTCTCTTCCCCCAAAAAACCCAACCCAACTTGCCCAACTTGTCAAGGTTAAGAAAAACCCAGACCTTAAAAAAACAAGGAATATTGGTTAAATTAGGTTTTCAGTGTTTTATTGGATTTCTATGGGAGTTTTTCGTATTCACAGTTACGCAGTTCAGTTTAAATTCTTATGATTAATTTATGAAAGCACTAACCCACTCTTACAATTGCTTTATTAGTGGAAAAACTGCTAAATGAAAAAAGGCAAAAATTGGTGATTTGAGGCATGCCCTTCGGAGTGGCAGGTCCATAACTTCACGATATTGAGAAAAATTTGATAAATTTATATTATGCCCATCTCAGTTGAATGGATGTACAATTTATTTCTGAATTATTTTGGGTATGGATGTGTCAGCTCGAAACCTGTAACGACTGCAGTAGTAGACGTATATTCAAGCAACTGTGATGGACAAAATAAATATTTATCAATTTTTTTCAGCCAGCACCCTGCACACTCATCACAATCCTTTGTTTAAGCACATCGTTCTAAAACCATGTAGTTGTGAAAAATCATGCTTTGTTCAAGCACTAGATTCATATTATAAAGGTGAGTTCACTTTGGATTTCTGTTCTTTTCCATAACAAGTAAAATGTACTGAACACACGTCAAAAAAATTAAAAATTTTTGGCATCCATTAAGAGAATACCTGTGGGCTTGTTTGGTCAAAAGTAAGAAATAATGTGGGAGAGAAAAGAGTCGAGAAATTAGTACCAGTCTATAAATTTCTGCTTGCTTACAATATGGACTAAACTATACAGAGCCGGCCGCGGTGGCCGAGCAGTTCTAGGCGCTTCAGTCCGGAACTGCGAGACTGCTACGGTCGCAGGTTCGAATCCTGCCTCGGGCATGGATGTATGTGATGTCTTTAGGCTAGTTAGGTATAAGTAGTTCTAAGTTCTAGCGGACTGATGACCTCAGATGTTAAGTCCCATAGTGCTCAGAGCCATATGAACCATTTTTTACATTACAGACATTACGATTCTACATTAAGTTTAAGCTTATTTCTGGAAGTGCAAATGTTTTTTAGCTGCAAGAAAAATTAGACACAATATTTACAAAGTAAATTCTTCTCTTTTAGCGTTTTCTTTAAAATTAGTTGTAAAAAAATATTTCACGAGATTTTTGGGTTGGGTTAAATTACAACCTACCCTGTAACCTGCTGGAAAATTCCGGAAGTAGTCTAAGTGGCCTACTATTTTCAGACTTTTTACTTTCATCTAGGAGGGAAAATAAAAAGAACCTGTCCAAGAAGCCATTACTGGGTAGCCACTGAGCACCACGCAAAGATGTTTCCAATGGGCCAGTCCCGATGATGAGTAATTGGCCGTAGATGAACTTGGGTTGCGACACAGACACAGGAGTAAACAAACGAGCGAGGAGATAAAAAAGTAGACGCAGCAAGAGGGCTGAAGGAATGTCAATTTTTAGACCCCAAGTCCGCAGAGATCAGATCTGACAGATAGGGGCGTGGCACCTACGTCACAGCGGCCAGGTCACGGCGAGTTATCAAGCGTAAACGCAAAGGCGAAAGAAGTAGGCATGTGTCGAGGACCTTGGCCAGAGACCGGATGCATTCGTGGGAAGTTTTATCTGAAAGCGAAGGGGCACGTGCGCGATCCAACTGCAGACTTTGAGCTCAGTTATGTGCAAGCAAGAAGCCGGAGGCGCAATCACCGCCACCTTAGGCGAAATAAACAATGCTTCAGCTGAGATCATAGTTATTTTTCGCGGCGACATCCTCGAGTAAATTCTTCCCGGAGCTCTTACCCCGTGGCTCTGCCTTCGCTTTCCATTAGATTTCAATTGGCTATTTAGTGCGAACATGTGTTGAAAAGAAATGCGTCCGAATTGTTTGTCTGATAATTCAAAGCTTTTTAAAATGTTTTTTTTCCAGTCTCTGATCGCAAATGAATTCTTCAGACGATGACCGGATTCAAAATGGTTCAAATGGCTCTGAGCACTATGGGACTTAACCTCTGAGGTCATCAGTCCCCTAGAACTTAGAACTACTTAAACCTAACTAACCTAAGGACATCACACACATCCATGCCCGAGGCAGGATTCGAACCTGCGACCGTAGCGGTCGCACGGTTCCTGACTGTAGCGCCTTTAACCGCTCGGCCATTGCGCCACGCTTGCCGTCACCTCAACCCCGCGACTGTTCCGGTCGCCGTTGCAATGCTCGTACACGACACTCAAAATGTACCTCTGCCAGCTCAAAAGCCCGTACAGAAGCGAAAAGCTTTATAATAAACAACTGAAGATAAATGTCAGCGTAGGATGGCCTGACAATTTCTTAAATACCTGTAGGAGTATCGCAGAGAAAAACTCTTTGTAACAGATAAAGAAAGCACGAGTAAAATATGAACTACCCGTCACATGCTACAATCCTTTAAATTCAGACGTTGTCTTTACGGCTCTGCCATTAATATCTTTGTCACAGTCTTCTAAATTAATTTTTTCTGCTTTATCTCTAACTTCTTTTTAATTTTCCCTAATTTCTCTACTTTTCTCAGTGTTACTTTTCTCAATGCTACTCCCACGAGAACATCGATTCGGTGGCCTTCCTGCGTTAGTAGCTTGGAGAGAATTCGGCTGGACACTGATGTATTACATTGCGACGCGAATTGTATGTTGCATCCTCTTTATGAGGCTGTGAGGGTTACAATTAACTGTCAAATTTGCATTGGAATCAAGAAATTTACTCCCACGAAAACGTCCATTCGGTGGCCGTCCTGCGTTAGTAGCTTGAGAAGAATTCGGCTGGAAACTCATGTATTAAATTGCGACGCGATTTGTATGTTGCATCCGCTTTATGAGGCTGTGAGGGTTACAATTAACTGTCAAATTTGCATTGGAATCACGAAATTTACTCCCACGAGAACCATCATTCGGTGCCCGTCCTGCGTTAGAAGCTTGGAGAGAATTTGGCTGGACACTGATGTATTAACTTGCGACGCCATTTGTATTTTGCATCCGCTTTATGAGGCTGTGAGGGTTACAATTTACTGTCAAATTTGCAGTGGAATCAAGAAATATACCCATACGAGAACGTCCATAAGGTTGCCGTCCTGCGTTAGTAGCTTGGAGAAAATTCGGCTGGAGACTGATGTATTAAATTGCGACGAGATTCATATGTTCCATCCTCTTTATGAGGCTGTGTGGGTTACAATAAACTGTCAAATTTTCATTGGAATAAAGAAATTTACACTCACGAGAACGTCCATTCGGTGACCGTCCTGCGATAGTAGCTTGGAGAGAATTCAGGTGGACACTGATGTATTAAATTGCGACGCGCTTTTTATGTTACATAGGCTTTATGAGGCTGTGAGGGTTAGAAATAACTGTCAAATTTGCATGGGAATCAAGAAATTTACTCCCACGAGAACGTCCATTCGGTGGCCGTCTTGCTTTAGTAGCTTAGAGCGAACTCGGCTGGACACTGATGTATTAAATTGCGACGAGATTCATATGTTCCATCCTCTTTATGAGGCTGTGTGGGTTACAATAAACTGTCAAATTTTCATTGGAATAAAGAAATTTACACTCACGAGGACGTCCATTCGGTGACCGTCCTGCGATAGTAGCTTGGAGAGAATTCAGCTGGACACTGATGTATTAAATTGCGACGCGCTTTTTATGTTACATAGGCTTTATGAGGCTGTAAGGGTTAGAAATAACTGTCAAATTTGCATGGGAATCAAGAAATTTACTCCCACGAGAACGTCCACTCGGTGGCCGTCTTGCTTTAGTAGCTTAGAGCGAACTCGGCTGGACACTGATGTATTAAATTGCGACGAGATTCATATGTTCCATCCTCTTTATGAGGCTGTGTGGGTTACAATAAACTGTCAAATTTTCATTGGAATAAAGAAATTTACACTCACGAGAACGTCCATTCGGTGACCGTCCTGCGTTAGTAGCTTGGAGAGAATTCAGCTGGACACTGATGTATTAAATTGCGACGCGCTTTTTATGTTACATAGGCTTTATGAAGCTGTGAGGGTTAGAAATAACTGTCAAATTTGCATGGGAATCAAGAAATTTACTCCCACGAGAACGTCCATTCGGTGGCCGTCTTGCTTTAGTAGCTTAGAGCGAACTCGGCTGGACACTGATGTATTAAATTGCGACGAGATTCATATGTTCCATCCTCTTTATGAGGCTGTGTGGGTTACAATAAACTGTCAAATTTTCATTGGAATAAAGAAATTTACACTCACGAGAACGTCCATTCGGTGACCGTCCTGCGTTAGTAGCTTGGAGAGAATTCAGCTGGACACTGATGTATTAAATTGCGACGCGCTTTTTATGTTACATAGGCTTTATGAGGCTGTGAGGGTTAGAAATAACTGTCAAATTTGCATGGGAATCAAGAAATTTACTCCCACGAGAACGTCCATTCGGTGGCCGTCTTGCTTTAGTAGCTTAGAGCGAACTCGGCTGGACACTGATGTATTAAATTGCGACGAGATTCATATGTTCCATCCTCTTTATGAGGCTGTGTGGGTTACAATAAACTGTCAAATTTTCATTGGAATAAAGAAATTTACACTCACGAGAACGTCCATTCGGTGACCGTCCTGCGATAGTAGCTTGGAGAGAATTCAGCTGGACACTGATGTATTAAATTGCGACGCGCTTTTTATGTTACATAGGCTTTATGAGGCTGTGAGGGTTAGAAATAACTGTCAAATTTGCATGGGAATCAAGAAATTTACTCCCACGAGAACGTCCATTCGGTGGCCGTCTTGCTTTAGTAGCTTAGAGCGAACTCGGCTGGACACTGATGTATTAAATTGCGACGAGATTCATATGTTCCATCCTCTTTATGAGGCTGTGTGGGTTACAATAAACTGTCAAATTTTCATTGGAATAAAGAAATTTACACTCACGAGAACGTCCATTCGGTGACCGTCCTGCGTTAGTAGCTTGGAGAGAATTCAGCTGGACACTGATGTATTAAATTGCGACGCGCTTTTTATGTTACATAGGCTTTATGAGGCTGTGAGGGTTAGAAATAACTGTCAAATTTGCATGGAAATCAAGAAATTTACTCCCACGAGAACGTCCATTCGGTGGCCGTCTTGCTTTAGTAGCTTAGAGCGAACTCGGCTGGACACTGATGTATTAAATTGCGACGAGATTCATATGTTCCATCCTCTTTATGAGGCTGTGTGGGTTACAATAAACTGTCAAATTTTCATTGGAATAAAGAAATTTACACTCACGAGAACGTCCATTCGGTGACCGTCCTGCGTTAGTAGCTTGGAGAGAATTCAGCTGGACACTGATGTATTAAATTGCGACGCGCTTTTTATGTTACATAGGCTTTATGAGGCTGTGAGGGTTAGAAATAACTGTCAAATTTGCATGGAAATCAAGAAATTTACTCCCACGAGAACGTCCATTCGGTGGCCGTCTTGCTTTAGTAGCTTAGAGCGAACTCGGCTGGACACTGATGTATTAAATTGCGACGAGATTCATATGTTCCATCCTCTTTATGAGGCTGTGTGGGTTACAATAAACTGTCAAATTTTCATTGGAATAAAGAAATATACACTCACGAGAACGTCCATTCGGTGACCGTCCTGCGTTAGTAGCTTGGAGAGAATTCAGCTGGACACTGATGTATTAAATTGCGACGCGCTTTTTATGTTACATAGGCTTTATGAGGCTGTGAGGGTTAGAAATAACTGTCAAATTTGCATGGGAATCAAGAAATTTACTCCCACGAGAACGTCCATTCGGTGGCCGTCTTGCTTTAGTAGCTTAGAGCGAACTCGGCTGGACACTGATGTATTAAATTGCGACGAGATTCATATGTTCCATCCTCTTTATGAGGCTGTGTGGGTTACAATAAACTGTCAAATTTTCATTGGAATAAAGAAATTTACACTCACGAGAACGTCCATTCGGTGACCGTCCTGCGATAGTAGCTTGGAGAGAATTCAGCTGGACACTGATGTATTAAATTGCGACGCGCTTTTTATGTTACATAGGCTTTATGAGGCTGTGAGGGTTAGAAATAACTGTCAAATTTGCATGGGAATCAAGAAATTTACTCCCACGAGAACGTCCATTCGGTGGCCGTCTTGCTTTAGTAGCTTAGAGCGAACTCGGCTGGACACTGATGTATTAAATTGCGACGAGATTCATATGTTCCATCCTCTTTATGAGGCTGTGTGGGTTACAATAAACTGTCAAATTTTCATTGGAATAAAGAAATTTACACTCACGAGAACGTCCATTCGGTGACCGTCCTGCGATAGTAGCTTGGAGAGAATTCAGCTGGACACTGATGTATTAAATTGCGACGCGCTTTTTATGTTACATAGGCTTTATGAGGCTGTGAGGGTTAGAAATAACTGTCAAATTTGCATGGGAATCAAGAAATTTACTCCCACGAGAACGTCCATTCGGTGGCCGTCTTGCTTTAGTAGCTTAGAGCGAACTCGGCTGGACACTGATGTATTAAATTGCGACGAGATTCATATGTTCCATCCTCTTTATGAGGCTGTGTGGGTTACAATAAACTGTCAAATTTTCATTGGAATAAAGAAATTCACACTCACGAGAACGTCCATTCGGTGACCGTCCTGCGATAGTAGCTTGGAGAGAATTCAGCTGGACACTGATGTATTAAATTGCGACGCGCTTTTTATGTTACATAGGCTTTATGAGGCTGTGAGGGTTAGAAATAACTGTCAAATTTGCATGGGAATCAAGAAATTTACTCCCACGAGAACGTCCATTCGGTGGCCGTCTTGCTTTAGTAGCTTAGAGCGAACTCGGCTGGACACTGATGTATTAAATTGCGACGAGATTCATATGTTCCATCCTCTTTATGAGGCTGTGTGGGTTACAATAAACTGTCAAATTTTCATTGGAATAAAGAAATTTACACTCACGAGAACGTCCATTCGGTGACCGTCCTGCGATAGTAGCTTGGAGAGAATTCAGCTGGACACTGATGTATTAAATTGCGACGCGCTTTTTATGTTACATAGGCTTTATGAGGCTGTGAGGGTTAGAAATAACTGTCAAATTTGCATGGGAATCAAGAAATTTACTCCCACGAGAACGTCCATTCGGTGGCCGTCTTGCTTTAGTAGCTTAGAGCGAACTCGGCTGGACACTGATGTATTAAATTGCGACGAGATTCATATGTTCCATCCTCTTTATGAGGCTGTGTGGGTTACAATAAACTGTCAAATTTTCATTGGAATAAAGAAATTTACACTCACGAGAACGTCCATTCGGTGACCGTCCTGCGATAGTAGCTTGGAGAGAATTCAGCTGGACACTGATGTATTAAATTGCGACGCGCTTTTTATGTTACATAGGCTTTATGAGGCTGTGAGGGTTAGAAATAACTGTCAAATTTGCATGGGAATCAAGAAATTTACTCCCACGAGAACGTCCATTCGGTGGCCGTCTTGCTTTAGTAGCTTAGAGCGAACTCGGCTGGACACTGATGTATTAAATTGCGACGAGATTCATATGTTCCATCCTCTTTATGAGGCTGTGTGGGTTACAATAAACTGTCAAATTTTCATTGGAATAAAGAAATTCACACTCACGAGAACGTCCATTCGGTGACCGTCCTGCGATAGTAGCTTGGAGAGAATTCAGCTGGACACTGATGTATTAAATTGCGACGCGCTTTTTATGTTACATAGGCTTTATGAGGCTGTGAGGGTTAGAAATAACTGTCAAATTTGCATGGGAATCAAGAAATTTACTCCCACGAGAACGTCCATTCGGTGGCCGTCTTGCTTTAGTAGCTTAGAGCGAACTCGGCTGGACACTGATGTATTAAATTGCGACGAGATTCATATGTTCCATCCTCTTTATGAGGCTGTGTGGGTTACAATAAACTGTCAAATTTTCATTGGAATAAAGAAATTCACACTCACGAGAACGTCCATTCGGTGACCGTCCTGCGATAGTAGCTTGGAGAGAATTCAGCTGGACACTGATGTATTAAATTGCGACGCGCTTTTTATGTTACATAGGCTTTATGAGGCTGTGAGGGTTAGAAATAACTGTCAAATTTGCATGGGAATCAAGAAATTTACTCCCACGAGAACGTCCATTCGGTGGCCGTCTTGCTTTAGTAGCTTAGAGCGAACTCGGCTGGACACTGATGTATTAAATTGCGACGAGATTCATATGTTCCATCCTCTTTATGAGGCTGTGTGGGTTACAATAAACTGTCAAATTTTCATTGGAATAAAGAAATTCACACTCACGAGAACGTCCATTCGGTGACCGTCCTGCGATAGTAGCTTGGAGAGAATTCAGCTGGACACTGATGTATTAAATTGCGACGCGCTTTTTATGTTACATAGGCTTTATGAGGCTGTGAGGGTTAGAAATAACTGTCAAATTTGCATGGGAATCAAGAAATTTACTCCCACGAGAACGTCCATTCGGTGGCCGTCTTGCTTTAGTAGTTTAGAGCGAACTCGGCTGGACACTGATGTATTAAATTGCGACGAGATTCATATGTTCCATCCTCTTTATGAGGCTGTGTGGGTTACAATAAACTGTCAAATTTTCATTGGAATAAAGAAATTTACACTCACGAGAACGTCCATTCGGTGACCGTCCTGCGATAGTAGCTTGGAGAGAATTCAGCTGGACACTGATGTATTAAATTGCGACGCGCTTTTTATGTTACATAGGCTTTATGAGGCTGTGAGGGTTAGAAATAACTGTCAAATTTGCATGGGAATCAAGAAATTTACTCCCACGAGAACGTCCATTCGGTGGCCGTCTTGCTTTAGTAGCTTAGAGCGAACTCGGCTGGACACTGATGTATTAAATTGCGACGAGATTCATATGTTCCATCCTCTTTATGAGGCTGTGTGGGTTACAATAAACTGTCAAATTTTCATTGGAATAAAGAAATTCACACTCACGAGAACGTCCATTCGGTGACCGTCCTGCGATAGTAGCTTGGAGAGAATTCAGCTGGACACTGATGTATTAAATTGCGACGCGCTTTTTATGTTACATAGGCTTTATGAGGCTGTGAGGGTTAGAAATAACTGTCAAATTTGCATGGGAATCAAGAAATTTACTCCCACGAGAACGTCCATTCGGTGGCCGTCTTGCTTTGGTAGCTTAGAGCGAACTCGGCTGGACACTGATGTATTAAATTGCGACGAGATTCATATGTTCCATCCTCTTTATGAGGCTGTGTGGGTTACAATAAACTGTCAAATTTTCATTGGAATAAAGAAATTTACACTCACGAGAACGTCCATTCGGTGACCGTCCTGCGTTAGTAGCTTGGAGAGAATTCAGCTGGACACTGATGTATTAAATTGCGACGCGCTTTTTATGTTACATAGGCTTTATGAGGCTGTGAGGGTTAAAAATAACTGTCAAATCTGCATGGGAATCAAGAAATTTACTCCCACGAGAACGTCCATTCGGTGGCCGTCTTGCTTTAGTAGCTTAGAGCGAACTCGGCTGGACACTGATGTATTAAATTGCGACGAGATTCATATGTTCCATCATCTTTATGAGGCTGTGTGGGTTACAATAAACTGTCAAATTTTCATTGGAATAAAGAAATTTACACTCACGAGAACGTCCATTCGGTGACCGTCCTGCGATAGTAGCTTGGAGAGAATTCAGCTGGACACTGATGTATTAAATTGCGACGCGCTTTTTATGTTGCATCCGCTTTATGAGGCTGTGAGGGTTAGAAATAACTGTCAAATTTGCATTGGAATCAAGAAATTTACTCATATGAGAACTTCCATTCGGTTGCCGTCCTGCGTTAGTAGCTTGGAGAGAATTCAGCTGGACACTGATGTATTAAATTGCGACGCGCTTTTTATGTTACATAGGCTTTATGAGGCTGTGAGGGTTAGAAATAACTGTCAAATTTGCATGGGAATCAAGAAATTTACTCCCACGAGAACGTCCATTCAGTGGCCGTCTTGCTTTAGTAGCTTAGAGCGAACTCGGCTGGACACTGATGTATTAAATTGCGACGAGATTCATATGTTCCATCCTCTTTATGAGGCTGTATGGGTTACAATAAACTGTCAAATTTTCATTGGAATAAAGAAATTTACACTCACGAGAACGTCCATTCGGTGACCGTCCTGCGATAGTAGCTTGGAGAGAATTCAGCTGGACACTGATGTATTAAATTGCGATGAGCTTTTTATGTTACATAGGCTTTATGAGGCTGTGAGGGTTAGAAATAACTGTCAAATTTGCATGGGAATCAAGAAATTTACTCCCACGAGAACGTCCATTCGGTGGCTGTCTTGCTTTAGTAGCTTAGAGCGAACTCGGCTGGACACTGATGTATTAAATTGCGACGAGATTCATATGTTCCATCCTCTTTATGAGGCTGTGTGGGTTACAATAAACTGTCAAATTTTCATTGGAATAAAGAAATTTACACTCACGAGAACGTCCATTCGGTGACCGTCCTGCGATAGTAGCTTGGAGAGAATTCAGCTGGACACTGATGTATTAAATTGCGACGCGCTTTTTATGTTACATAGGCTTTATGAGGCTGTGAGGGTTAAAAATAACTGTCAAATTTCATGGGAATCAAGAAATTTACTCCCACGAGAACGTCCATTCGGTGGCCGTCTTGCTTTAGTAGTTTAGAGCGAACTCGGCTGGACACTGATGTATTAAATTGCGACGAGATTCATATGTTCCATCCTCTTTATGAGGCTGTGTGGGTTACAATAAACTGTCAAATTTTCATTGGAATAAAGAAATTCACACTCACGAGAACGTCCATTCGGTGACCGTCCTGCGATAGTAGCTTGGAGAGAATTCAGCTGGACACTGATGTATTAAATTGCGACGCGCTTTTTATGTTACATAGGCTTTATGAGGCTGTGAGGGTTAGAAATAACTGTCAAATTTGCATGGGAATCAAGAAATTTACTCCCACGAGAACGTCCATTCGGTGGCCGTCTTGCTTTAGTAGCTTAGAGCGAACTCGGCTGGACACTGATGTATTAAATTGCGACGAGATTCATATGTTCCATCCTCTTTATGAGGCTGTGTGGGTTACAATAAACTGTCAAATTTTCATTGGAATAAAGAAATTCACACTCACGAGAACGTCCATTCGGTGACCGTCCTGCGATAGTAGCTTGGAGAGAATTCAGCTGGACACTGATGTATTAAATTGCGACGCGCTTTTTATGTTACATAGGCTTTATGAGGCTGTGAGGGTTAGAAATAACTGTCAAATTTGCATGGGAATCAAGAAATTTACTCCCACGAGAACGTCCATTCGGTGGCCGTCTTGCTTTAGTAGCTTAGAGCGAACTCGGCTGGACACTGATGTATTAAATTGCGACGAGATTCATATGTTCCATCCTCTTTATGAGGCTGTGTGGGTTACAATAAACTGTCAAATTTTCATTGGAATAAAGAAATTTACACTCACGAGAACGTCCATTCGGTGACCGTCCTGCGATAGTAGCTTGGAGAGAATTCAGCTGGACACTGATGTATTAAATTGCGACGCGCTTTTTATGTTACATAGGCTTTATGAGGCTGTGAGGGTTAGAAATAACTGTCAAATTTGCATGGGAATCAAGAAATTTACTCCCACGAGAACGTCCATTCGGTGGCCGTCTTGCTTTAGTAGCTTAGAGCGAACTCGGCTGGACACTGATGTATTAAATTGCGACGAGATTCATATGTTCCATCCTCTTTATGAGGCTGTGTGGGTTACAATAAACTGTCAAATTTTCATTGGAATAAAGAAATTTACACTCACGAGAACGTCCATTCGGTGACCGTCCTGCGATAGTAGCTTGGAGAGAATTCAGCTGGACACTGATGTATTAAATTGCGACGCGCTTTTTATGTTACATAGGCTTTATGAGGCTGTGAGGGTTAGAAATAACTGTCAAATTTGCATGGGAATCAAGAAATTTACTCCCACGAGAACGTCCATTCGGTGGCCGTCTTGCTTTAGTAGCTTAGAGCGAACTCGGCTGGACACTGATGTATTAAATTGCGACGAGATTCATATGTTCCATCCTCTTTATGAGGCTGTGTGGGTTACAATAAACTGTCAAATTTTCATTGGAATAAAGAAATTTACACTCACGAGAACGTCCATTCGGTGACCGTCCTGCGATAGTAGCTTGGAGAGAATTCAGCTGGACACTGATGTATTAAATTGCGACGCGCTTTTTATGTTACATAGGCTTTATGAGGCTGTGAGGGTTAGAAATAACTGTCAAATTTGCATGGGAATCAAGAAATTTACTCCCACGAGAACGTCCATTCGGTGGCCGTCTTGCTTTAGTAGCTTAGAGCGAACTCGGCTGGACACTGATGTATTAAATTGCGACGAGATTCATATGTTCCATCCTCTTTATGAGGCTGTGTGGGTTACAATAAACTGTCAAATTTTCATTGGAATAAAGAAATTTACACTCACGAGAACGTCCATTCGGTGACCGTCCTGCGATAGTAGCTTGGAGAGAATACAGCGTGACACTGATGTATTAAATTGCGACGCGCTTTTTATGTTACATAGGCTTTATGAGGCTGTGAGGGTTAGAAATAACTGTCAAATTTGCATGGGAATCAAGAAATTTACTCCCACGAGAACGTCCATTCGGTGGCCGTCTTGCTTTAGTAGCTTAGAGCGAACTCGGCTGGACACTGATGTATTAAATTGCGACGAGATTCATATGTTCCATCCTCTTTATGAGGCTGTGTGGGTTACAATAAACTGTCAAATTTTCATTGGAATAAAGAAGTTTACACTCACGAGAACGTCCATTCGGTGACCGTCCTGCGATAGTAGCTTGGAGAGAATTCAGCTGGACACTGATGTATTAAATTGCGACGCGCTTTTTATGTTACATAGGCTTTATGAGGCTGTGAGGGTTAGAAATAACTGTCAAATTTGCATGGGAATCAAGAAATTTACTCCCACGAGAACGTCCATTCCGTGGCCGTCTTGCTTTAGTAGCTTAGAGCGAACTCGGCTAAACACTGATGTATTAAATTGCGACGAGATTCATATGTTCCATCCTCTTTATGAGGCTGTGTGGGTTACAACAAACTGTCAAATTTTCATTGGAATAAAGAAATTTACACTCACGAGAACGTCCATTCGGTGACCGTCCTGGGTGAGTAGCTTGGAGAGAATTCAGCTGGACACTGATGTATTAAATTGCGACGCGCTTTTTATGTTACATAGGCTTTATGAGGCTGTGAGGGTTAAAAATAACTGTCAAATTTGCATGGGAATCAAGAAATTTACTCCCACGAGAACGTCCATTCGGTGGCCGTCTTGCTTTAGTAGCTTAGAGCGAACTCGGCTGGACACTGATGTATTAAATTGCGACGAGATTCATATGTTCCATCCTCTTTATGAGGCTGTGTGGGTTACAATAAACTGTCAAATTTTCATTGGAATAAAGAAATTTACACTCACGAGAACGTCAATTCGGTGACCGTCCTGCGATAGTAGCTTGGAGAGAATTCAGCGGGACACTGATGTATTAAATTGCGACGCGCTTTTTATGTTGCATCCGCTTTATGAGGCTGTGAGGGTTAGAAATAACTGTCAAATTTGCATTGGAATCAAGAAATTTACTCATATGAGAACTTCCATTCGGTTGCTGTCCTGCGTTATTAGCTTGGAGAGAATTCAGCTGGACACTGATGTATTAAATTGCGACGCGCTTTTTATGTTACATAGGCTTTATGAGGCTGTGAGGGTTAGAAATAACTGTCAAATTTGCATGGGAATCAAGAAATTTACTCCCACGAGAACGTCCATTCGGTGGCCGTCTTCCTTTAGTAGCTTAGAGCGAACTCGGCTGGACACTGATGTATTAAATTGCGACGAGATTCATATGTTCCATCCTCTTTATGAGGCTGTGTGGGTTACAATAAACTGTCAAATTTTCATTGGAATAAAGAAATTTACACTCACGAGAACGTCCATTCGGTGACCGTCCTGCGATAGTAGCTTGGAGAGAATTCAGCTGGACAGTGATGTATTAAATTGCGACGCGCTTTTTATGTTACATAGGCTTTATGAGGCTGTGAGGGTTAGAAATAACTGTCAAATTTGCATGGGAATCAAGAAATTTACTCCCACGAGAACGTCCATTCGGTGGCCTTCTTGCTTTAGTAGCTTAGAGCGTACTCGGCTGGACACTGATGTATTAAATTGCGACGAGATTCATATGTTCCATCCTCTTTATGAGGCTGTGTGGGTTACAATAAACTGTCAAATTTTCATTGGAATAAAGAAATTTACACTCACGAGAACCTTCATTCGGTGACCGTCCTGCGATAGTAGCTTGGAGAGAATTCAGCTGGACACTGATGTATTAAATTGCGACGCGCTTTTTATGTTACATAGGCTTTATGAGGCTGTGAGGGTTAGAAATAACTGTCAAATTTGCATGGGAATCAAGAAATTTACTTCCACGAGAACGTCCATTCGGTGGCCGTCTTGCTTTAGTAGCTTAGAGCGAACTCGGCTGGACACTGATGTATTAAATTGCGACGAGATTCATATGTTCCATCCTCTTTATGAGGCTGTGTGGGTTACAATAAACTGTCAAATTTTCATTGGAATAAAGAAATTTACACTCACGAGAACGTCCATTCGGTGACCGTCCTGCGATAGTAGCTTGGAGAGAATTCAGCTGGACACTGATGTATTAAATTGCGACGCGCTTTTTATGTTACATAGGCTTTATGAGGCTGTGAGGGTTAAAAATAACTGTCAAATTTGCATGGGAATCAAGAAATTTACTCCCACGAGAACGTCCATTCGGTGGCCGTCTTGCTTTAGTAGCTTAGAGCGAACTCGGCTGGACACTGATGTATTAAATTGCGACGAGATTCATATGTTCCATCCTCTTTATGAGGCTGTGTGGGTTACAATAAACTGTCAAATTTTCATTGGAATAAAGAAATTTACACTCACGAGAACGTCCATTCGGTGACCGTCCTGCGTTAGTAGCTTGGAGAGAATTCAGCTGGACACTGATGTATTAAATTGCGACGCGCTTTTTATGTTACATAGGCTTTATGAGGCTGTGAGGGTTAAAAATAACTGTCAAATTTGCATGGGAATCAAGAAATTTACTCCCACGAGAACGTCCATTCGGTGGCCGTCTTGCTTTAGTAGCTTAGAGCGAACTCGGCTGGACACTGATGTATAAAATTGCGACGAGATTCATATGTTCCATCCTCTTTATGAGGCTGTGTGGGTTACAATAAACTGTCAAATTTTCATTGGAATAAAGAAATTTACACTCACGAGAACGTCCAATCGGTGACCGTCCTGCGATAGTAGCTTGGAGAGAATTCAGCTGGACACTGATGTATTAAATTGCGACGCGCTTTTTATGTTACATAGGCTTTATGAGGCTGTGAGGGTTAGAAATAACTGTCAAATTTGCATGGGAATCAAGAAATTTACTCCCACGAGAACGTCCATTCGGTGGCCGTCTTGCTTTAGTAGCTTAGAGCGAACTCGGCTGGACACTGATGTATTAAATTGCGACGAGATTCATATGTTCCATCCTCTTTATGAGGCTGTGTGGGTTACAATAAACTGTCAAATTTTCATTGGAATAAAGAAATTCACACTCACGAGAACGTCCATTCGGTGACCGTCCTGCGATAGTAGCTTGGAGAGAATTCAGCTGGACACTGATGTATTAAATTGCGACGCGCTTTTTATGTTACATAGGCTTTATGAGGCTGTGAGGGTTAGAAATAACTGTCAAATTTGCATGGGAATCAAGAAATTTACTCCCACGAGAACGTCCATTCGGTGGCCGTCTTGCTTTGGTAGCTTAGAGCGAACTCGGCTGGACACTGATGTATTAAATTGCGACGAGATTCATATGTTCCATCCTCTTTATGAGGCTGTGTGGGTTACAATAAACTGTCAAATTTTCATTGGAATAAAGAAATTTACACTCACGAGAACGTCCATTCGGTGACCGTCCTGCGTTAGTAGCTTGGAGAGAATTCAGCTGGACACTGATGTATTAAATTGCGACGCGCTTTTTATGTTCCATAGGCTTTATGAGGCTGTGAGGGTTAAAAATAACTGTCAAATCTGCATGGGAATCAAGAAATTTACTCCCACGAGAACGTCCATTCGGTGGCCGTCTTGCTTTAGTAGCTTAGAGCGAACTCGGCTGGACACTGATGTATTAAATTGCGACGAGATTCATATGTTCCATCATCTTTATGAGGCTGTGTGGGTTACAATAAACTGTCAAATTTTCATTGGAATAAAGAAATTTACACTCACGAGAACGTCCATTCGGTGACCGTCCTGCGATAGTAGCTTGGAGAGAATTCAGCTGGACACTGATGTATTAAATTGCGACGCGCTTTTTATGTTGCATCCGCTTTATGAGGCTGTGAGGGTTAGAAATAACTGTCAAATTTGCATTGGAATCAAGAAATTTACTCATATGAGAACTTCCATTCGGTTGCCGTCCTGCGTTAGTAGCTTGGAGAGAATTCAGCTGGACACTGATGTATTAAATTGCGACGCGCTTTTTATGTTACATAGGCTTTATGAGGCTGTGAGGGTTAGAAATAACTGTCAAATTTGCATGGGAATCAAGAAATTTACTCCCACGAGAACGTCCATTCAGTGGCCGTCTTGCTTTAGTAGCTTAGAGCGAACTCGGCTGGACACTGATGTATTAAATTGCGACGAGATTCATATGTTCCATCCTCTTTATGAGGCTGTATGGGTTACAATAAACTGTCAAAGTTTCATTGGAATAAAGAAATTTACACTCACGAGAACGTCCATTCGGTGACCGTCCTGCGATAGTAGCTTGGAGAGAATTCAGCTGGACACTGATGTATTAAATTGCGATGAGCTTTTTATGTTACATAGGCTTTATGAGGCTGTGAGGGTTAGAAATAACTGTCAAATTTGCATGGGAATCAAGAAATTTACTCCCACGAGAACGTCCATTCGGTGGCTGTCTTGCTTTAGTAGCTTAGAGCGAACTCGGCTGGACACTGATGTATTAAATTGCGACGAGATTCATATGTTCCATCCTCTTTATGAGGCTGTGTGGGTTACAATAAACTGTCAAATTTTCATTGGAATAAAGAAATTTACACTCACGAGAACGTCCATTCGGTGACCGTCCTGCGATAGTAGCTTGGAGAGAATTCAGCTGGACACTGATGTATTAAATTGCGACGCGCTTTTTATGTTACATAGGCTTTATGAGGCTGTGAGGGTTAAAAAGAACTGTCAAATTTCATGGGAATCAAGAAATTTACTCCCACGAGAACGTCCATTCGGTGGCCGTCTTGCTTTAGTAGTTTAGAGCGAACTCGGCTGGACACTGATGTATTAAATTGCGACGAGATTCATATGTTCCATCCTCTTTATGAGGCTGTGTGGGTTACAATAAACTGTCAAATTTTCATTGGAATAAAGAAATTCACACTCACGAGAACGTCCATTCGGTGACCGTCCTGCGATAGTAGCTTGGAGAGAATTCAGCTGGACACTGATGTATTAAATTGCGACGCGCTTTTTATGTTACATAGGCTTTATGAGGCTGTGAGGGTTAGAAATAACTGTCAAATTTGCATGGGAATCAAGAAATTTACTCCCACGAGAACGTCCATTCGGTGGCCGTCTTGCTTTAGTAGCTTAGAGCGAACTCGGCTGGACACTGATGTATTAAATTGCGACGAGATTCATATGTTCCATCCTCTTTATGAGGCTGTGTGGGTTACAATAAACTGTCAAATTTTCATTGGAATAAAGAAATTCACACTCACGAGAACGTCCATTCGGTGACCGTCCTGCGATAGTAGCTTGGAGAGAATTCAGCTGGACACTGATGTATTAAATTGCGACGCGCTTTTTATGTTACATAGGCTTTATGAGGCTGTGAGGGTTAGAAATAACTGTCAAATTTGCATGGGAATCAAGAAATTTACTCCCACGAGAACGTCCATTCGGTGGCCGTCTTGCTTTAGTAGCTTAGAGCGAACTCGGCTGGACACTGATGTATTAAATTGCGACGAGATTCATATGTTCCATCCTCTTTATGAGGCTGTGTGGGTTACAATAAACTGTCAAATTTTCATTGGAATAAAGAAATTTACACTCACGAGAACGTCCATTCGGTGACCGTCCTGCGATAGTAGCTTGGAGAGAATTCAGCTGGACACTGATGTATTAAATTGCGACGCGCTTTTTATGTTACATAGGCTTTATGAGGCTGTGAGGATTAGAAATAACTGTCAAATTTGCATGGGAATCAAGAAATTTACTCCCACGAGAACGTCCATTCGGTGGCCGTCTTGCTTTAGTAGCTTAGAGCGAACTCGGCTGGACACTGATGTATTAAATTGCGACGAGATTCATATGTTCCATCCTCTTTATGAGGCTGTGTGGGTTACAATAAACTGTCAAATTTTCATTGGAATAAAGAAATTTACACTCACGAGAACGTCCATTCGGTGACCGTCCTGCGATAGTAGCTTGGAGAGAATTCAGCTGGACACTGATGTATTAAATTGCGACGCGCTTTTTATGTTACATAGGCTTTATGAGGCTGTGAGGGTTAGAAATAACTGTCAAATTTGCATGGGAATCAAGAAATTTACTCCCACGAGAACGTCCATTCGGTGGCCGTCTTGCTTTAGTAGCTTAGAGCGAACTCGGCTGGACACTGATGTATTAAATTGCGACGAGATTCATATGTTCCATCCTCTTTATGAGGCTGTGTGGGTTACAATAAACTGTCAAATTTTCATTGGAATAAAGAAATTTACACTCACGAGAACGTCCATTCGGTGACCGTCCTGCGATAGTAGCTTGGAGAGAATTCAGCTGGACACTGATGTATTAAATTGCGACGCGCTTTTTATGTTACATAGGCTTTATGAGGCTGTGAGGGTTAGAAATAACTGTCAAATTTGCATGGGAATCAAGAAATTTACTCCCACGAGAACGTCCATTCGGTGGCCGTCTTGCTTTAGTAGCTTAGAGCGAACTCGGCTGGACACTGATGTATTAAATTGCGACGAGATTCATATGTTCCATCCTCTTTATGAGGCTGTGTGGGTTACAATAAACTGTCAAATTTTCATTGGAATAAAGAAATTTACACTCACGAGAACGTCCATTCGGTGACCGTCCTGCGATAGTAGCTTGGAGAGAATACAGCTGGACACTGATGTATTAAATTGCGACGCGCTTTTTATGTTACATAGGCTTTATGAGGCTGTGAGGGTTAGAAATAACTGTCAAATTTGCATGGGAATCAAGAAATTTACTCCCACGAGAACGTCCATTCGGTGGCCGTCTTGCTTTAGTAGCTTAGAGCGAACTCGGCTGGACACTGATGTATTAAATTGCGACGAGATTCATATGTTCCATCCTCTTTATGAGGCTGTGTGGGTTACAATAAACTGTCAAATTTTCATTGGAATAAAGAAGTTTACACTCACGAGAACGTCCATTCGGTGACCGTCCTGCGATAGTAGCTTGGAGAGAATTCAGCTGGACACTGATGTATTAAATTGCGACGCGCTTTTTATGTTACATAGGCTTTATGAGGCTGTGAGGGTTAGAAATAACTGTCAAATTTGCATGGGAATCAAGAAATTTACTCCCACGAGAACGTCCATTCCGTGGCCGTCTTGCTTTAGTAGCTTAGAGCGAACTCGGCTAAACACTGATGTATTAAATTGCGACGAGATTCATATGTTCCATCCTCTTTATGAGGCTGTGTGGGTTACAACAAACTGTCAAATTTTCATTGGAATAAAGAAATTTACACTCACGAGAACGTCCATTCGGTGACCGTCCTGGGTGAGTAGCTTGGAGAGAATTCAGCTGGACACTGATGTATTAAATTGCGACGCGCTTTTTATGTTACATAGGCTTTATGAGGCTGTGAGGGTTAAAAATAACTGTCAAATTTGCATGGGAATCAAGAAATTTACTCCCACGAGAACGTCCATTCGGTGGCCGTCTTGCTTTAGTAGCTTAGAGCGAACTCGGCTGGACACTGATGTATTAAATTGCGACGAGATTCATATGTTCCATCCTCTTTATGAGGCTGTGTGGGTTACAATAAACTGTCAAATTTTCATTGGAATAAAGAAATTTACACTCACGAGAACGTCAATTCGGTGACCGTCCTGCGATAGTAGCTTGGAGAGAATTCAGCGGGACACTGATGTATTAAATTGCGACGCGCTTTTTATGTTGCATCCGCTTTATGAGGCTGTGAGGGTTAGAAATAACTGTCAAATTTGCATTGGAATCAAGAAATTTACTCATATGAGAACTTCCATTCGGTTGCTGTCCTGCGTTAGTAGCTTGGAGAGAATTCAGCTGGACACTGATGTATTAAATTGCGACGCGCTTTTTATGTTACATAGGCTTTATGAGGCTGTGAGGGTTAGAAATAACTGTCAAATTTGCATGGGAATCAAGAAATTTACTCCCACGAGAACGTCCATTCGGTGGCCGTCTTCCTTTAGTAGCTTAGAGCGAACTCGGCTGGACACTGATGTATTAAATTGCGACGAGATTCATATGTTCCATCCTCTTTATGAGGCTGTGTGGGTTACAATAAACTGTCAAATTTTCATTGGAATAAAGAAATTTACACTCACGAGAACGTCCATTCGGTGACCGTCCTGCGATAGTAGCTTGGAGAGAATTCAGCTGGACAGTGATGTATTAAATTGCGACGCGCTTTTTATGTTACATAGGCTTTATGAGGCTGTGAGGGTTAGAAATAACTGTCAAATTTGCATGGGAATCAAGAAATTTACTCCCACGAGAACGTCCATTCGGTGGCCTTCTTGCTTTAGTAGCTTAGAGCGTACTCGGCTGGACACTGATGTATTAAATTGCGACGAGATTCATATGTTCCATCCTCTTTATGAGGCTGTGTGGGTTACAATAAACTGTCAAATTTTCATTGGAATAAAGAAATTTACACTCACGAGAACCTCCATTCGGTGACCGTCCTGCGATAGTAGCTTGGAGAGAATTCAGCTGGACACTGATGTATTAAATTGCGACGCGCTTTTTATGTTACATAGGCTTTATGAGGCTGTGAGGGTTAGAAATAACTGTCAAATTTGCATGGGAATCAAGAAATTTACTTCCACGAGAACGTCCATTCGGTGGCCGTCTTGCTTTAGTAGCTTAGAGCGAACTCGGCTGGACACTGATGTATTAAATTGCGACGAGATTCATATGTTCCATCCTCTTTATGAGGCTGTGTGGGTTACAATAAACTGTCAAATTTTCATTGGAATAAAGAAATTTACACTCACGAGAACGTCCATTCGGTGACCGTCCTGCGATAGTAGCTTGGAGAGAATTCAGCTGGACACTGATGTATTAAATTGCGACGCGCTTTTTATGTTACATAGGCTTTATGAGGCTGTGAGGGTTAGAAATAACTGTCAAATTTGCATGGGAATCAAGAAATTTACTCCCACGAGAACGTCCATTCGGTGGCCGTCTTGCTTTAGTAGCTTAGAGCGAACTCGGCTGGACACTGATGTATTAAATTGCGACGAGATTCATATGTTCCATCCTCTTTATGAGGCTGTGTGGGTTACAATAAACTGTCAAATTTTCATTGGAATAAAGAAATTTACACTCACGAGAACGTCCATTCGGTGACCGTCCTGCGATAGTAGCTTGGAGAGAATTCAGCTGGACACTGATGTATTAAATTGCGACGCGCTTTTTATGTTACATAGGCTTTATGAGGCTGTGAGGATTAGAAATAACTGTCAAATTTGCATGGGAATCAAGAAATTTACTCCCACGAGAACGTCCATTCGGTGGCCGTCTTGCTTTAGTAGCTTAGAGCGAACTCGGCTGGACACTGATGTATTAAATTGCGACGAGATTCATATGTTCCATCCTCTTTATGAGGCTGTGTGGGTTACAATAAACTGTCAAATTTTCATTGGAATAAAGAAATTTACACTCACGAGAACGTCCATTCGGTGACCGTCCTGCGATAGTAGCTTGGAGAGAATTCAGCTGGACACTGATGTATTAAATTGCGACGCGCTTTTTATGTTACATAGGCTTTATGAGGCTGTGAGGGTTAGAAATAACTGTCAAATTTGCATGGGAATCAAGAAATTTACTCCCACGAGAACGTCCATTCGGTGGCCGTCTTGCTTTAGTAGCTTAGAGCGAACTCGGCTGGACACTGATGTATTAAATTGCGACGAGATTCATATGTTCCATCCTCTTTATGAGGCTGTGTGGGTTACAATAAACTGTCAAATTTTCATTGGAATAAAGAAATTTACACTCACGAGAACGTCCATTCGGTGACCGTCCTGCGATAGTAGCTTGGAGAGAATTCAGCTGGACACTGATGTATTAAATTGCGACGCGCTTTTTATGTTACATAGGCTTTATGAGGCTGTGAGGGTTAGAAATAACTGTCAAATTTGCATGGGAATCAAGAAATTTACTCCCACGAGAACGTCCATTCGGTGGCCGTCTTGCTTTAGTAGCTTAGAGCGAACTCGGCTGGACACTGATGTATTAAATTGCGACGAGATTCATATGTTCCATCCTCTTTATGAGGCTGTGTGGGTTACAATAAACTGTCAAATTTTCATTGGAATAAAGAAATTTACACTCACGAGAACGTCCATTCGGTGACCGTCCTGCGATAGTAGCTTGGAGAGAATACAGCTGGACACTGATGTATTAAATTGCGACGCGCTTTTTATGTTACATAGGCTTTATGAGGCTGTGAGGGTTAGAAATAACTGTCAAATTTGCATGGGAATCAAGAAATTTACTCCCACGAGAACGTCCATTCGGTGGCCGTCTTGCTTTAGTAGCTTAGAGCGAACTCGGCTGGACACTGATGTATTAAATTGCGACGAGATTCATATGTTCCATCCTCTTTATGAGGCTGTGTGGGTTACAATAAACTGTCAAATTTTCATTGGAATAAAGAAGTTTACACTCACGAGAACGTCCATTCGGTGACCGTCCTGCGATAGTAGCTTGGAGAGAATTCAGCTGGACACTGATGTATTAAATTGCGACGCGCTTTTTATGTTACATAGGCTTTATGAGGCTGTGAGGGTTAGAAATAACTGTCAAATTTGCATGGGAATCAAGAAATTTACTCCCACGAGAACGTCCATTCCGTGGCCGTCTTGCTTTAGTAGCTTAGAGCGAACTCGGCTAAACACTGATGTATTAAATTGCGACGAGATTCATATGTTCCATCCTCTTTATGAGGCTGTGTGGGTTACAACAAACTGTCAAATTTTCATTGGAATAAAGAAATTTACACTCACGAGAACGTCCATTCGGTGACCGTCCTGGGTGAGTAGCTTGGAGAGAATTCAGCTGGACACTGATGTATTAAATTGCGACGCGCTTTTTATGTTACATAGGCTTTATGAGGCTGTGAGGGTTAAAAATAACTGTCAAATTTGCATGGGAATCAAGAAATTTACTCCCACGAGAACGTCCATTCGGTGGCCGTCTTGCTTTAGTAGCTTAGAGCGAACTCGGCTGGACACTGATGTATTAAATTGCGACGAGATTCATATGTTCCATCCTCTTTATGAGGCTGTGTGGGTTACAATAAACTGTCAAATTTTCATTGGAATAAAGAAATTTACACTCACGAGAACGTCAATTCGGTGACCGTCCTGCGATAGTAGCTTGGAGAGAATTCAGCGGGACACTGATGTATTAAATTGCGACGCGCTTTTTATGTTGCATCCGCTTTATGAGGCTGTGAGGGTTAGAAATAACTGTCAAATTTGCATTGGAATCAAGAAATTTACTCATATGAGAACTTCCATTCGGTTGCTGTCCTGCGTTAGTAGCTTGGAGAGAATTCAGCTGGACACTGATGTATTAAATTGCGACGCGCTTTTTATGTTACATAGGCTTTATGAGGCTGTGAGGGTTAGAAATAACTGTCAAATTTGCATGGGAATCAAGAAATTTACTCCCACGAGAACGTCCATTCGGTGGCCGTCTTCCTTTAGTAGCTTAGAGCGAACTCGGCTGGACACTGATGTATTAAATTGCGACGAGATTCATATGTTCCATCCTCTTTATGAGGCTGTGTGGGTTACAATAAACTGTCAAATTTTCATTGGAATAAAGAAATTTACACTCACGAGAACGTCCATTCGGTGACCGTCCTGCGATAGTAGCTTGGAGAGAATTCAGCTGGACAGTGATGTATTAAATTGCGACGCGCTTTTTATGTTACATAGGCTTTATGAGGCTGTGAGGGTTAGAAATAACTGTCAAATTTGCATGGGAATCAAGAAATTTACTCCCACGAGAACGTCCATTCGGTGGCCTTCTTGCTTTAGTAGCTTAGAGCGTACTCGGCTGGACACTGATGTATTAAATTGCGACGAGATTCATATGTTCCATCCTCTTTATGAGGCTGTGTGGGTTACAATAAACTGTCAAATTTTCATTGGAATAAAGAAATTTACACTCACGAGAACCTCCATTCGGTGACCGTCCTGCGATAGTAGCTTGGAGAGAATTCAGCTGGACACTGATGTATTAAATTGCGACGCGCTTTTTATGTTACATAGGCTTTATGAGGCTGTGAGGGTTAGAAATAACTGTCAAATTTGCATGGGAATCAAGAAATTTACTTCCACGAGAACGTCCATTCGGTGGCCGTCTTGCTTTAGTAGCTTAGAGCGAACTCGGCTGGACACTGATGTATTAAATTGCGACGAGATTCATATGTTCCATCCTCTTTATGAGGCTGTGTGGGTTACAATAAACTGTCAAATTTTCATTGGAATAAAGAAATTTACACTCACGAGAACGTCCATTCGGTGACCGTCCTGCGATAGTAGCTTGGAGAGAATTCAGCTGGACACTGATGTATTAAATTGCGACGCGCTTTTTATGTTACATAGGCTTTATGAGGCTGTGAGGGTTAAAAATAACTGTCAAATTTGCATGGGAATCAAGAAATTTACTCCCACGAGAACGTCCATTCGGTGGCCGTCTTGCTTTAGTAGCTTAGAGCGAACTCGGCTGGACACTGATGTATTAAATTGCGACGAGATTCATATGTTCCATCCTCTTTATGAGGCTGTGTGGGTTACAATAAACTGTCAAATTTTCATTGGAATAAAGAAATTTACACTCACGAGAACGTCCATTCGGTGACCGTCCTGCGTTAGTAGCTTGGAGAGAATTCAGCTGGACACTGATGTATTAAATTGCGACGCGCTTTTTATGTTACATAGGCTTTATGAGGCTGTGAGGGTTAAAAATAACTGTCAAATTTGCATGGGAATCAAGAAATTTACTCCCACGAGAACGTCCATTCGGTGGCCGTCTTGCTTTAGTAGCTTAGAGCGAACTCGGCTGGACACTGATGTATAAAATTGCGACGAGATTCATATGTTCCATCCTCTTTATGAGGCTGTGTGGGTTACAATAAACTGTCAAATTTTCATTGGAATAAAGAAATTTACACTCACGAGAACGTCCAATCGGTGACCGTCCTGCGATAGTAGCTTGGAGAGAATTCAGCTGGACACTGATGTATTAAATTGCGACGCGCTTTTTATGTTACATAGGCTTTATGAGGCTGTGAGGGTTAGAAATAACTGTCAAATTTGCATGGGAATCAAGAAATTTACTCCCACGAGAACGTCCATTCGGTGGCCGTCTTGCTTTAGTAGCTTAGAGCGAACTCGGCTGGACACTGATGTATCAAATTGCGACGAGATTCATATGTTCCATCCTCTTTATGAGGCTGTGTGGGTTACAATAAACTGTCAAATTTTCATTGGAATAAAGAAATTTACACTCACGAGAACGTCCATTCGGTGACCGTCCTGCGTTAGTAGCTTGGAGAGAATTCAGCTGGACACTGATGTATTAAATTGCGACGCGCTTTTTATGTTACATAGGCTTTATGAGGCTGTGAGGGTTAGAAATAACTGTCAAATTTGCATGGGAATCAAGAAATTTACTCCCACGAGAACGTCCATTCGGTGGCCGTCTTGCTTTAGTAGCTTAGAGCGAACTCGGCTGGACTCTGATGTATTAAATTGCGACGAGATTCATATGTTCCATCCTCTTTATGAGGCTGTGTGGGTTACAATAAACTGTCAAATTTTCATTGGAATAAAGAAATTTACACTCACGAGAACGTCCATTCGGTGACCGTCCTGCGATAGTAGCTTGGAGAGAATTCAGCTGGACACTGATGTATTAAATTGCGACGCGCTTTTTATGTTCCATAGGCTTTATGAGGCTGTGAGGGTTAAAAATAACTGTCAAATCTGTATGGGAATCAAGAAATTTACTCCCACGAGAACGTCCATTCGGTGGCCGTCTTGCTTTAGTAGCTTAGAGCGAACTCGGCTGGACACTGATGTATTAAATTGCGACGAGATTCATATGTTCCATCCTCTTTATGAGGCTGTGTGGGTTACAATAAACTGTCAAATTTTCATTGGAATAAAGAAATTTACACTCACGAGAACGTCCATTCGGTGACCGTCCTGCGATAGTAGCTTGGAGAGAATTCAGCTGGACACTGATGTATTAAATTGCGACGCGCTTTTTATGTTACATAGGCTTTATGAGGCTGTGAGGGTTAAAAATAACTGTCAAATCTGTATGGGAATCAAGAAATTTACTCCCACGAGAACGTCCATTCGGTGGCCGTCTTGCTTTAGTAGCTTAGAGCGAACTCGGCTGGACACTGATGTATTAAATTGCGACGAGATTCATATGTTCCATCCTCTTTATGAGGCTGTGTGGGTTACAATAAACTGTCAAATTTTCATTGGAATAAAGAAATTTACACTCACGAGAACGTCCATTCGGTGACCGTCCTGCGTTAGTAGCTTGGAGAGAATTCAGCTGGACACTGATGTATTAAATTGCGACGCGCTTTTTATGTTACATAGGCTTTATGAGGCTGTGAGGGTTAGAAATAACTGTCAAATTTGCATGGGAATCAAGAAATTTACTCCCACGAGAACGTCCATTCGGTGGCCGTCTTGCTTTAGTAGCTTAGAGCGAACTCGGCTGGACACTGATGTATTAAATTGCGACGAGATTCATATGTTCCATCCTCTTTATGAGGCTGTGTGGGTTACAATAAACTGTCAAATTTTCATTGGAATAAAGAAATTTACACTCACGAGAACGTCCATTCGGTGACCGTCTTGCGATAGTAGCTTGGAGAGAATACAGCTGGACACTGATGTATTAAATTGCGACGCGCTTTTTATGTTACATAGGTTTTATGAGGCTGTGAGGGTTAGAAATAACTGTCAAATTTGCATGGGAATCAAGAAATTTACTCCCACGAGAACGTCCATTCGGTGGCCGTCTTGCTTTAGTAGCTTAGAGCGAACTCGGCTGGACACTGATGTATTAAATTGCGACGAGATTCATATGTTCCATCCTCTTTATGAGGCTGTGTGGGTTACAATAAACTGTCAAATTTTCATTGGAATAAAGAAATTTACACTCACGAGAACGTCCATTCGGTGACCGTCCTGCGATAGTAGCTTGGAGAGAATTCAGCTGGACACTGATGTATTAAATTGCGACGCGCTTTTTATGTTACATAGGCTTTATGAGGCTGTGAGGGTTAGAAATAACTGTCAAATTTGCATGGGAATCAAGAAATTTACTCCCACGAGAACGTCCATTCGGTGGCCGTCTTGCTTTAGTAGCTTAGAGCGAACTCGGCTGGACACTGATGTATTAAATTGCGACGAGATTCATATGTTCCATCCTCTTTATGAGGCTGTGTGGGTTACAATAAACTGTCAAATTTTCATTGGAATAAAGAAGTTTACACTCACGAGAACGTCCATTCGGTGACCGTCCTGCGATAGTAGCTTGGAGAGAATTCAGCTGGACACTGATGTATTAAATTGCGACGCGCTTTTTATGTTACATAGGCTTTATGAGGCTGTGAGGGTTAGAAATAACTGTCAAATTTGCATGGGAATCAAGAAATTTACTCCCACGAGAACGTCCATTCCGTGGCCGTCTTGCTTTAGTAGCTTAGAGCGAACTCGGCTAAACACTGATGTATTAAATTGCGACGAGATTCATATGTTCCATCCTCTTTATGAGGCTGTGTGGGTTACAACAAACTGTCAAATTTTCATTGGAATAAAGAAATTTACACTCACGAGAACGTCCATTCGGTGACCGTCCTGCGTGAGTAGCTTGGAGAGAATTCAGCTGGACACTGATGTATTAAATTGCGACGCGCTTTTTATGTTACATAGGCTTTATGAGGCTGTGAGGGTTAAAAATAACTGTCAAATTTGCATGGGAATCAAGAAATTTACTCCCACGAGAACGTCCATTCGGTGGCCGTCTTGCTTTAGTAGCTTAGAGCGAACTCGGCTGGACACTGATGTATTAAATTGCGACGAGATTCATATGTTCCATCCTCTTTATGAGGCTGTGTGGGTTACAATAAACTGTCAAATTTTCATTGGAATAAAGAAATTTACACTCACGAGAACGTCAATTCGGTGACCGTCCTGCGATAGTAGCTTGGAGAGAATTCAGCGGGACACTGATGTATTAAATTGCGACGCGCTTTTTATGTTGCATCCGCTTTATGAGGCTGTGAGGGTTAGAAATAACTGTCAAATTTGCATTGGAATCAAGAAATTTACTCATATGAGAACTTCCATTCGGTTGCTGTCCTGCGTTAGTAGCTTGGAGAGAATTCAGCTGGACACTGATGTATTAAATTGCGACGCGCTTTTTATGTTACATAGGCTTTATGAGGCTGTGAGGGTTAGAAATAACTGTCAAATTTGCATGGGAATCAAGAAATTTACTCCCACGAGAACGTCCATTCGGTGGCCGTCTTCCTTTAGTAGCTTAGAGCGAACTCGGCTGGACACTGATGTATTAAATTGCGACGAGATTCATATGTTCCATCCTCTTTATGAGGCTGTGTGGGTTACAATAAACTGTCAAATTTTCATTGGAATAAAGAAATTTACACTCACGAGAACGTCCATTCGGTGACCGTCCTGCGATAGTAGCTTGGAGAGAATTCAGCTGGACAGTGATGTATTAAATTGCGACGCGCTTTTTATGTTACATAGGCTTTATGAGGCTGTGAGGGTTAGAAATAACTGTCAAATTTGCATGGGAATCAAGAAATTTACTCCCACGAGAACGTCCATTCGGTGGCCTTCTTGCTTTAGTAGCTTAGAGCGTACTCGGCTGGACACTGATGTATTAAATTGCGACGAGATTCATATGTTCCATCCTCTTTATGAGGCTGTGTGGGTTACAATAAACTGTCAAATTTTCATTGGAATAAAGAAATTTACACTCACGAGAACCTCCATTCGGTGACCGTCCTGCGATAGTAGCTTGGAGAGAATTCAGCTGGACACTGATGTATTAAATTGCGACGCGCTTTTTATGTTACATAGGCTTTATGAGGCTGTGAGGGTTAGAAATAACTGTCAAATTTGCATGGGAATCAAGAAATTTACTTCCACGAGAACGTCCATTCGGTGGCCGTCTTGCTTTAGTAGCTTAGAGCGAACTCGGCTGGACACTGATGTATTAAATTGCGACGAGATTCATATGTTCCATCCTCTTTATGAGGCTGTGTGGGTTACAATAAACTGTCAAATTTTCATTGGAATAAAGAAATTTACACTCACGAGAACGTCCATTCGGTGACCGTCCTGCGATAGTAGCTTGGAGAGAATTCAGCTGGACACTGATGTATTAAATTGCGACGCGCTTTTTATGTTACATAGGCTTTATGAGGCTGTGAGGGTTAAAAATAACTGTCAAATTTGCATGGGAATCAAGAAATTTACTCCCACGAGAACGTCCATTCGGTGGCCGTCTTGCTTTAGTAGCTTAGAGCGAACTCGGCTGGACACTGATGTATTAAATTGCGACGAGATTCATATGTTCCATCCTCTTTATGAGGCTGTGTGGGTTACAATAAACTGTCAAATTTTCATTGGAATAAAGAAATTTACACTCACGAGAACGTCCATTCGGTGACCGTCCTGCGTTAGTAGCTTGGAGAGAATTCAGCTGGACACTGATGTATTAAATTGCGACGCGCTTTTTATGTTACATAGGCTTTATGAGGCTGTGAGGGTTAAAAATAACTGTCAAATTTGCATGGGAATCAAGAAATTTACTCCCACGAGAACGTCCATTCGGTGGCCGTCTTGCTTTAGTAGCTTAGAGCGAACTCGGCTGGACACTGATGTATTAAATTGCGACGAGATTCATATGTTCCATCCTCTTTATGAGGCTGTGTGGGTTACAATAAACTGTCAAATTTTTATTGGAATAAAGAATTTTACACTCACGAGAACGTCCATTCGGTGACCGTCCTGCGTTAGTAGCTTCGAGAGAATTCAGCTGGACACTGATGTATTAAATTGCGACGCGCTTTTTATGTTACATAGGCTTTATGAGGCTGTGAGGGTTAGAAATAACTGTCAAATTTGCATGGGAATCAAGAAATTTACTCCCACGAGAACGTCCATTCGGTGGCCGTCTTGCTTTAGTAGCTTAGAGCGAACTCGGCTGGACACTGATGTATTAAATTGCGACGAGATTCATATGTTCCATCCTCTTTATGAGGCTGTGTGGGTTACAATAAACTGTCAAATTTTCATTGGAATAAAGAAATTTACACTCACGAGAACGTCCATTCGGTGACCGTCCTGCGTTAGTAGCTTGGAGAGAATTCAGCTGGACACTGATGTATTAAATTGCGACGCGCTTTTTATGTTACATAGGCTTTATGAGGCTGTGAGGGTTAAAAATAACTGTCAAATTTGCATGGGAATCAAGAAATTTACTCCCACGAGAACGTCCATTCGGTGGCCGTCTTGCTTTAGTAGCTTAGAGCGAACTCGGCTGGACACTGATGTATAAAATTGCGACGAGATTCATATGTTCCATCCTCTTTATGAGGCTGTGTGGGTTACAATAAACTGTCAAATTTTCATTGGAATAAAGAAATTTACACTCACGAGAACGTCCATTCGGTGACCGTCCTGCGTTAGTAGCTTGGAGAGAATTCAGCTGGACACTGATGTATTAAATTGCGACGCGCTTTTTATGTTACATAGGCTTTATGAGGCTGTGAGGGTTAGAAATAACTGTCAAATTTGCATGGGAATCAAGAAATTTACTCCCACGAGAACGTCCATTCGGTGGCCGTCTTGCTTTAGTAGCTTAGAGCGAACTCGGCTGGACTCTGATGTATTAAATTGCGACGAGATTCATATGTTCCATCCTCTTTATGAGGCTGTGTGGGTTACAATAAACTGTCAAATTTTCATTGGAATAAAGAAATTTACACTCACGAGAACGTCCATTCGGTGACCGTCCTGCGATAGTAGCTTGGAGAGAATTCAGCTGGACACTGATGTATTAAATTGCGACGCGCTTTTTATGTTACATAGGCTTTATGAGGCTGTGAGGGTTAGAAATAACTGTCAAATCTGTATGGGAATCAAGAAATTTACTCCCACGAGAACGTCCATTCGGTGGCCGTCTTGCTTTAGTAGCTTAGAGCGAACTCGGCTGGACACTGATGTATTAAATTGCGACGAGATTCATATGTTCCATCCTCTTTATGAGGCTGTGTGGGTTACAATAAACTGTCAAATTTTCATTGGAATAAAGAAATTTACACTCACGAGAACGTCCATTCGGTGACCGTCCTGCGTTAGTAGCTTGGAGAGAATTCAGCTGGACACTGATGTATTAAATTGCGACGCGCTTTTTATGTTACATAGGCTTTATGAGGCTGTGAGGGTTAGAAATAACTGTCAAATTTGCATGGGAATCAAGAAATTTACTCCCACGAGAACGTCCATTCGGTGGCCGTCTTGCTTTAGTAGCTTAGAGCGAACTCGGCTGGACTCTGATGTATTAAATTGCGACGAGATTCATATGTTCCATCCTCTTTATGAGGCTGTGTGGGTTACAATAAACTGTCAAATTTTCATTGGAATAAAGAAATTTACACTCACGAGAACGTCCATTCGGTGACCGTCCTGCGATAGTAGCTTGGAGAGAATTCAGCTGGACACTGATGTATTAAATTGCGACGCGCTTTTTATGTTACATAGGCTTTATGAGGCTGTGAGGGTTAGAAATAACTGTCAAATCTGTATGGGAATCAAGAAATTTACTCCCACGAGAACGTCCATTCGGTGGCCGTCTTGCTTTAGTAGCTTAGAGCGAACTCGGCTGGACACTGATGTATTAAATTGCGACGAGATTCATATGTTCCATCCTCTTTATGAGGCTGTGTGGGTTACAATAAACTGTCAAATTTTCATTGGAATAAAGAAATTTACACTCACGAGAACGTCCATTCGGTGACCGTCCTGCGTTAGTAGCTTGGAGAGAATTCAGCTGGACACTGATGTATTAAATTGCGACGCGCTTTTTATGTTACATAGGCTTTATGAGGCTGTGAGGGTTAGAAATAACTGTCAAATTTGCATGGGAATCAAGAAATTTACTCCCACGAGAACGTCCATTCGGTGGCCGTCTTGCTTTAGTAGCTTAGAGCAAACTCGGCTGGACTCTCATGTATTAAATTGCGACGAGATTCATATGTTCCATCCTCTTTATGAGGCTGTGTGGGTTACAATAAACTGTCAAATTTTCATTGGAATAAAGAAATTTACACTCACGAGAACGTCCATTCGGTGACCGTCCTGCGATAGTAGCTTGGAGAGAATTCAGCTGGACACTGATGTATTAAATTGCGACGCGCTTTTTATGTTACATAGGCTTTATGAGGCTGTGAGGGTTAAAAATAACTGTCAAATCTGTATGGGAATCAAGAAATTTACTCCCACGAGAACGTCCATTCGGTGGCCGTCTTGCTTTAGTAGCTTAGAGCGAACTCGGCTGGACACTGATGTATTAAATTGCGACGAGATTCATATGTTCCATCCTCTTTATGAGGCTGTGTGGGTTACAATAAACTGTCAAATTTTCATTGGAATAAAGAAATTTACACTCACGAGAACGTCCATTCGGTGACCGTCCTGCGTTAGTAGCTTGGAGAGAATTCAGCTGGACACTGATGTATTAAATTGCGGCGCGCTTTTTATGTTACATAGGCTTTATGAGGCTGTGAGGGTTAGAAATAACTGTCAAATTTGCATGGGAATCAAGAAATTTACTCCCACGAGAACGTCCATTCGGTGGCCGTCTTGCTTTAGTAGCTTAGAGCGAACTCGGCTGGACACTGATGTATTAAATTGCGACGAGATTCATATGTTCCATCCTCTTTATGAGGCTGTGTGGGTTACAATAAACTGTCAAATTTTCATTGGAATAAAGAAATTTACACTCACGAGAACGTCCATTCGGTGACCGTCCTGCGATAGTAGCTTGGAGAGAATTCAGCTGGACACTGATGTATTAAAGTGCGACGCGCTTTTTATGTTACATAGGCTTTATGAGGCTGTGAGGGTTAAAAATAACTGTCAAATTTGCATGGGAATCAAGAAATTTACTCCCACGAGAACGTCCATTCGGTGGCCGTCTTGCTTTAGTAGCTTAGAGCGAACTCGGCTGGACACTGATGTATTAAATTGCGACGAGATTCATATGTTCCATCCTCTTTATGAGGCTGTGTGGGTTACAATAAACTGTCAAATTTTCATTGGAATAAAGAAATTTACACTCACGAGAACGTCCATTCGGTGACCGTCCTGCGATAGTAGCTTGGAGAGAATTCAGCTGGACACTGATGTATTAAATTGCGACGCGCTTTTTATGTTACATAGGCTTTATGAGGCTGTGAGGGTTAGAAATAACTGTCAAATTTGCATGGGAATCAAGAAATTTACTCCCACGAGAACGTCCATTCGGTGGCCGTCTTGCTTTAGTAGCTTAGAGCGAACTCGGCTGGACACTGATGTATTAAATTGCGACGAGATTCATATGTTCCATCCTCTTTATGAGGCTGTGTGGGTTACAATAAACTGTCAAATTTTCATTGGAATAAAGAAATTTACACTCACGAGAACGTCCATTCGGTGACCGTCCTGCGATAGTAGCTTGGAGAGAATTCAGCTGGACACTGATGTATTAAATTGCGACGCGCTTTTTATGTTACATAGGCTTTATGAGGCTGTGAGGGTTAAAAATAACTGTCAAATCTGTATGGGAATCAAGAAATTTACTCCCACGAGAACGTCCATTCGGTGGCCGTCTTGCTTTAGTAGCTTAGAGCGAACTCGGCTGGACACTGATGTATTAAATTGCGACGAGATTCATATGTTCCATCCTCTTTATGAGGCTGTGTGGGTTACAATAAACTGTCAAATTTTCATTGGAATAAAGAAATTTACACTCACGAGAACGTCCATTCGGTGACCGTCCTGCGTTAGTAGCTTGGAGAGAATTCAGCTGGACACTGATGTATTAAATTGCGACGCGCTTTTTATGTTACATAGGCTTTATGAGGCTGTGAGGGTTAGAAATAACTGTCAAATTTGCATGGGAATCAAGAAATTTACTCCCACGAGAACGTCCATTCGGTGGCCGTCTTGCTTTAGTAGCTTAGAGCGAACTCGGCTGGACTCTGATGTATTAAATTGCGACGAGATTCATATGTTCCATCCTCTTTATGAGGCTGTGTGGGTTACAATAAACTGTCAAATTTTCATTGGAATAAAGAAATTTACACTCACGAGAACGTCCATTCGGTGACCGTCCTGCGATAGTAGCTTGGAGAGAATTCAGCTGGACACTGATGTATTAAATTGCGACGCGCTTTTTATGTTACATAGGCTTTATGAGGCTGTGAGGGTTAGAAATAACTGTCAAATCTGTATGGGAATCAAGAAATTTACTCCCACGAGAACGTCCATTCGGTGGCCGTCTTGCTTTAGTAGCTTAGAGCGAACTCGGCTGGACACTGATGTATTAAATTGCGACGAGATTCATATGTTCCATCCTCTTTATGAGGCTGTGTGGGTTACAATAAACTGTCAAATTTTCATTGGAATAAAGAAATTTACACTCACGAGAACGTCCATTCGGTGACCGTCCTGCGTTAGTAGCTTGGAGAGAATTCAGCTGGACACTGATGTATTAAATTGCGACGCGCTTTTTATGTTACATAGGCTTTATGAGGCTGTGAGGGTTAGAAATAACTGTCAAATTTGCATGGGAATCAAGAAATTTACTCCCACGAGAACGTCCATTCGGTGGCCGTCTTGCTTTAGTAGCTTAGAGCGAACTCGGCTGGACACTGATGTATTAAATTGCGACGAGATTCATATGTTCCATCCTCTTTATGAGGCTGTGTGGGTTACAATAAACTGTCAAATTTTCATTGGAATAAAGAAATTTACACTCACGAGAACGTCCATTCGGTGACCGTCCTACGTTAGTAGCTTGGAGAGAATTCAGCTGGACACTGATGTATTAAATTGCGACGCGCTTTTTATGTTACATAGGCTTTATGAGGCTGTGAGGGTTAGAAATAACTGTCAAATTTGCATGGGAATCAAGAAATTTACTCCCACGAGAACGTCCATTCGGTGGCCGTCTTGCTTTTGTAGCTTAGAGCGAACTCGGCTGGACACTGATGTATAAAATTGCGACGAGATTCATATGTTCCATCCTCTTTATGAGGCTGTGTGGGTTACAATAAACTGTCAAATTTTCATTGGAATAAAGAAATTTACACTCACGAGAACGTCCAATCGGTGACCGTCCTGCGATAGTAGCTTGGAGAGAATTCAGCTGGACACTGATGTATTAAATTGCGACGCGCTTTTTATGTTACATAGGCTTTATGAGGCTGTGAGGGTTAGAAATAACTGTCAAATTTGCATGGGAATCAAGAAATTTACTCCCACGAGAACGTCCATTCGGTGGCCGTCTTGCTTTAGTAGCTTAGAGCGAACTCGGCTGGACACTGATGTATCAAATTGCGACGAGATTCATATGTTCCATCCTCTTTATGAGGCTGTGTGGGTTACAATAAACTGTCAAATTTTCATTGGAATAAAGAAATTTACACTCACGAGAACGTCCATTCGGTGACCGTCCTGCGTTAGTAGCTTGGAGAGAATTCAGCTGGACACTGATGTATTAAATTGCGACGCGCTTTTTATGTTGCATCCGCTTTATGAGGCTGTGAGGGTTAGAAAAAACTGTCAAATTTGCATTGGAATCAAGAAATTTACTCATATGAGAACTTCCATTAGGTTGCCGTCCTGCGTTAGTAGCTTGGAGAGCATTCGAATGGAGACTGATGTATTAAGTTGCTACGCGATTTGTACGATGCATCCGCTGTATGTGGCTGTGAGGGTTAGAAATAACTGTCAAATTTGCATGGGAATCAAGAAATTTACTCCCACGAGAACGTCCATTCGGTGGCCGTCTTGCTTTAGTAGCTTAGAGCGAACTCGGCTGGACACTGATGTATCAAATTGCGACGAGATTCATATGTTCCATCCTCTTTATGAGGCTGTGTGGGTTACAATAAACTGTCAAATTTTCATTGGAATAAAGAAATTTACACTCACGAGAACGTCCATTCGGTGACCGTCCTGCGTTAGTAGCTTGGAGAGAATTCAGCTGGACACTGATGTATTAAATTGCGACGCGCTTTTTATGTTGCATCCGCTTTATGAGGCTGTGAGGGTTAGAAATAACTGTCAAATTTGCATCGGAATCAAGAAATTTACTCCCACGGGAACGTCCATACGGTGGCCGTCCTGCGTTAGTAGCTTCGAGAGAATTCGGGTGGAGACTGATGTAGTAAGTAGCGACGCGATTTGTATGTTACATCCGCTTTATAAGGCTGTGAGGGTTAGAAATAACTGTCAAATTTGCATTGGAATCAAGAAATTTACACACACGAGAACGTCAATTCGGTTGCCGTCCTTCGTTAGTAGCTTGGAGAGAATTCGGGTGGATACTCATGTATTAAATTGCGACGCGATTTGTAAGTTGCGTCCGCTTTATGAGGCTGTGAGGGTAGGACATAACTGTCAAATTTGCATGGGAATCAAGAAATTTACTCCCACGAGAACGTCCATTCGGTGGCCGTCTTGCGTTATTAGCCTAGAGAGAAATAGGCTGGACACTGATGTATTAAGTTTTGACGCGATTTGTATGTTCCATTGTCATTATGAGTCTGTGAGGGATAGAACTAACTGTCAAATTTGCATTGGAATCAAGAAATTTGCTCCCACGAGAACGTCCATTTGGTGGCCGTCTTGCGTTAGTAGCTTAGAGAGAACTCGGCTGGACACTGATGTATTAAATTGCGACGCGATTCGTATGTTCCATCCTCTTTATGAGGCTGTGTGGGTTACAATTAACTGTCAAATTTCCATTGGAATAAAAGAAATTTACTCATACGAGAATGTCCATTCGGTTGCCGTCCTGCATTAGTAGCTTGGAGAGAATTCGGCTAAAGACAGATGTATCAAATTGCGACGCGATTTGTATGTTGGATCCTCTTTATTAGGCTCTGAGGGTTAAAAATAACTGTCAAATTTTCATTGGAATAAAGAAATGTACACTCACGAGAACGTCTATTCGGTGGCCGTCCTGCGTTTGTAGCTTGGAGAGAATTCGGCTGGACACTGATGTATTATATTCCGACGTGATTTCTATGTTGTATCCTCTTCATGGGGCTATGAGGATTAGAAATAACAGTCAAATTTGAATCGAAATCAAGAAATTTTGCTCCCACGAGAATGTCTATACGGTGGCCTTTCTGCATTAGTAGCTTGGAGAGAATTTGGGTGGAGACTGGTGTATTACATTGCGACGCGATTTGTATGTAGCATCCGCTTTATGAGGCTGTTAGGGTTAGAAATAAGTGTCAAATTTGCATGGGAATCAAGAAATTTACTCCCACGAGAACGGCAATTCGTTGGCCGTCCTGTGTTACTAGCTTGGAGAGAATTCGGCATGAGACTGACGTATTAAATTGGGTCGCGATTTGTATCTTCCATCCTCTTTGTGAGGATGTGAGGGTTCGAAATAACTGTCAAATTTGCATTGGAATCAAAAATTTAGTCCCACAAGAACGTCCATTCAGTTGCCGTCCTGCGTAAGTAGCTTGGAGAGAATTCGGCTGGATACTGACGTATTAAACTGCGACGCGATTTGTATGATCCATCCTCTTTATGAGGCTGTGTGGGGTAGAAATAACTGTCAAATTTGCGTTGGAATCAAGAAATTTACTCCCATGAAACGTCCATTCAGTTGCCGTCCTGCGTTAGTAGCTTTTTAGAGGATGCAGGTGTGAACTGATGTATTAAATTGCTACACGCTATTGTATGGTGCGTCCGCTTTATGGGGCTGTGAGGGATAGAAATAACTGTATAATTTGCATTGGAATCAAGAAATTTACTCACACGAGATCGTCCATTCGGTTGCCGGCCTGCGTTAGTAGCTTGGAGAGGATTCGGCTGGAGACTGATGTATTAAGTTGCGACGCGTTTTGTATGTTGCATCCGCTTTATGAGGCAGTGAGCGTTAGGAATAACTGTCAAATTTGCATTGGAATCAAGAAATTTACTCACACGAGATCGTCCATACGGTGGCCTTCCTGCGTTAGTAGCTTAGAGAGAATACGGGTGGAGACGGATGTATTAAATTGCGACGCGATTCGTATGTTCCATCCGCTTTATGAGGCTGTGTGGGTTACAATTAACTGTCAAATTTCCATTGGAATCAAGAAATTAACTCCCATTGGGAACGTCCATTCGGTGGACGTCCTGCGTTACTAACTTCGAGAGAATTCGGCTGGACACTGATGAATTAAAGATCGACGCGATTTGTATGTTGTACCCTCTTTATGAAGCTCTGAGGGTTACAATTTACTGTCAAATTTGCATTGGAATCAAGAAAGTTTTTCCCACGGGAACGTCCACTCCGTGGCCGTCCTGCATTAGTAGCTTGGAGAGAATTCGGCTAAAGACAGATGTATTAAATTGCGACGTGATTTGTATGTTGGATCCTCTTTATTAGGCTCTGGGGGTTAAAAATAACTGTCAAATTTTCATTGGAATAAAGAAATTTACACTCACGAGAAGGTCCATTCGGTGGCCGTCCTGCGTTAGTAGCTTGGAGAGACTTCGGCTGGACACTGATGTATTAAATTGCGACACGCCTTGTATGTTGCTTCCTTGTTATGAGGCTGTGAGGGTTACAATTAACTGGCAAATTCGCATTGGAGTCAAGAAATTTACTTCCACAAGAACGTCTATTTGGTGACCGTCCTGCGTTAGTAGCTTGGAGTGAATTCGGCTGGACACTGATGTATTATATTCCGACGTGGTTTCTATGTTGCATCCTGTTTGTGGGGCTATCAGGGTTAGAAATAACTGTCAAATTTGCATCGGAATCAAGAAATTTTGCTCCCACGAAAACGTCCATACGGTGGACTTCCTGCGTTAGTTGCATGAAGAGAGTTCGGGTGGAGGCTAATGTATTAAAATGCGACGCGATTTGTATGTTGCATCCGCTTTATGAGGCTGTGAGGGTTAAAAATAACTGTCAAATTTGTATTGGAATCAAGATATTTACTCATACGAGAACGTCCATTCGGTTTCCGTCCTGCATTAGTAGCTTGGAGAGAATTCGGCTGGAGAGTGATGTATTAAATTGCGACGCGATTTGTATGTTGCATCCGCTTTATGAGGCTGTGAGGGTTAGAAATAGCTGTCAAATTTGCATAATAGTCAAGAAATTTACTCCCACGAGAGCGTCCATACGGTGGCCTTCCTGCGTTAGTAGCTTGGAGATAATTCGGGTGGAGACTGATGTATTAAGTTGCGACGCCATTTGTATGTTACATTCGCTTGATGAGGCTGTGAGGGTTAGAAATAACTGTCAAATGTGCATCGGAATCAAGAAATCTACTCCCACAGGAACGTCCATACGGTTGCCGTCCTGCGTTAGTAGCTTGGAGAGAATTCGGGTGGAGACTGATGTATTAAGTTGCGACGCGATTTGTATGTTACATCCGCTTTATGAGGCTGTGAGGGTTAGAAATAACTGTCAAATTTGCATTGGAATCAAGAAATTTACTCCCAAGCGAACGTCCATTTGGTTGCCATCCTGCGTTAGTAGCTTGGAAAGAATTCGGGTGGAGACTCATGTATAAAATTGCGACGCAATTTGTATGTTGCATCCTATTTATGTGGCTGTGAAAATTAGAAATAACTGTCATAATTGCATTGAAGCAAGAAATTTACTCCTAAGCGAACGTCCATTCGGTTGCCATCATGCGTTCGTAGCTTGGAGAGAATTCGGCTGGAGACTGATGTATTAATTTGCGACGCGATTTGTATGTGCATCCGCTTTATGAGGCTGTGAGGGTAAGAAATAACTGTCAAATTTGAATCGGAATCAAGAAATCTACTCCCACAGGAACGTCCATACGGTTGCCGTCCTGCGTTAGTAGCTTGGAGAGAATACGGGTGGAGACTGATGTAATAAGTGGCGACGCGATTTGTATCTTACATCCGGTTTATGAGGCTGTGAGGGTTAGAAATAACTGTCAAATTTGCATTGGAATCAAGAAATTTACTCATACGAGAACGTAGATTCGGTTGCCGTCCTGCGTTAGTAGCTTGGAGAGAATTCGGGTGGAGACTGATGTATTAAGTTGCGACGCCATTTGTATGTTACATTCGCTTGATGAGGCTGTGAGGGTTAGAAATAACTGTCAAATGTGCATCGGAATCAAGAAATCTACTCCCACAGGAACGTCCATACGGTTGCCGTCCTGCGTTAGTAGCTTGGAGAGAATTCGGGTGGAGACTGATGTATTAAGTTGCGACGCGATTTGTATGTTACATCCGCTTTATGAGGCTGTGAGGGTTAGAAATAACTGTCAAATTTGCATTGGAATCAAGAAATTTACTCCCACAAGAACGTCCATTCGGCTGCCGTCCTGCGTATTTTAGTTTGGAGAGAATTCCGGTGGAGACTGATGTATTAAATTGCGACGCGATTTGTACGTTGCATCCGCTTTATGAGGCTGTGAGGGTTAGAAATAACTGTCAAATTTGCGTGGGAATCAAGAAATTTACTCCCACGAGAATGTCCATTCGGTTGCCGTCCTGCGTTTGTAGCTTAGAGAGAACTCGGCTGGACACTGATGTATTAAATTGCGACGCGATTCGTCTGTTCCATCCTCTTTATGAGGCTGTGTGGGTTACAATTAACTGTCAAATTTCCGTTGGAATCAAGAAATTAACTCCCATGGGAACGTTCATTCGGTGGACGTCCTGCGTTTAAAACTCCGAGAGAATTCACCTGGACACTGATGAATTAAAAATCGACGCGATTTGTATGTTCTATCCTCTTTATGAACCTCAGAGGGTTACAATTTACTGTCAAATTTTCATTGGAATAAAGAAATTTACACTCAAGAGAACGTCCATTCGGTGGCCGTCCTGCGTTTGTAGCTTGGAGAGAATTCGGCTGGACACTGATGTATTATATTCCGACGTGATTTCTATGTTGTATCCTCTTTATGGGGCTATGAGGGTTAGAAATCACAGTCAAATTTGAATCGGAATCAAGAAATTTTGCTCCCACGAGAACGTCTATACGGTGGCCTTCCTGCGTTAGTAGCTTGGAGAGAATTTTGGTGGAGACAGGTGTATTAAATTGCGACGCGATTTGTATGTAGCATCCGCTTTATGAGGCTGTGAGGGTTAGAAATAACTGTCAAATTTGCGTTGGAATCAAGAAATTTACTCATACGAGAACGTCCATTCGGTTGCCGTCTTGCGTTAGTAGCTTGGAGAGGATTCGGCTGGAGACTGATGTATTAAATTGCGACGCTATTTGTATGTTGCATCCGCTTAATGAGGCTGTGAGGGTTAGAAATAACTGTCAAAGTTGCAATGGAATCAAGAAATTCATCCCTTGAGAACGTCAATTCGGTTGCTGTGCTGCGTTATTAGCTTGGAGAGAATTCGGGTGGAGATTGATGTATTAAATTGCGACGCGATTTGTGTGTTGCATCCGCTTTATGAGGCTGTGTGGGGTAGAAATAACTGTCAAATTTGCGTTGGAATCAAGAAATTTACTCCCACACGAACGTCCATTCGGTGGCCGTCCTACGTTAGTAGCTTGGAGTGATCTCGGCTGGAGACTGATACATTAAATTGCGATGCGATTTGTATGTAGCATCCTCTTTATGAGGCTGTGGGTGTTAGAAATAAGTGTCAAATTTGCATTGGAATCAAGAAATTTACTCAAACGAGGACGTCCATTCGGTGGCCGTCCTCGGTTAGTACCTTAGAGAGAATTCAACTGGACACTGATGTATGAACTTACGACGCGAATTTTATGTTCCATCCGCTTTATGAGGCTGTGACGGTTACAATTAACTGTCAAACTTGCATTGGAATCAAGAAATTTATTCCCACGAACGTCCATACGGTGGCCTTCCTGCGTTAGTAGCTTAGAGAGAATACGGGTGGAGACGGATGTATTAAATTGTGACGCGATTCGTATGTTCCATCCTCTTTATGAGGCTGTGTGGGTTACAATTAACTGTCAAATTTCCATTGGAATCAAGAAATTAACTCCCATTGGGAACGTCCATTCGGTGGACGTCCTGCGTTACTAACTTCGAGAGAATTCGGCTGGACACTGATGAATTAAAGATCGACGCGATTTGTATGTTGTACCCTCTTTATGAAGCTGTGAGGGTTACAATTTACTGTCGAATTTGCATTGGAATCAAGAAAGTTTTTCCCACGAGAACGTCCACTCCATGGCCGTCCTGCATTAGTAGCTTGGAGAGAATTCGGCTAAAGAAAGATGTATTAAATTGCGACGTGATTTGTATGTTGGATCCTCTTTATTAGGCTCTGAGGGTTAAAAATAACTGTCAAATTTTCATTGGAATAAAGAAATTTACACTCACGAGAAGGTCCATTCGGTGGGCGTCCTGCGTTAGTAGCTTGGAGAGACTTCGGCTGGACACTGATGTATTAAATTGCGACGCGATTTGTACGTTGCATCCGCTTTATGAGGCTGTGAGGGTTAGAAATAACTGTCAAATTTGCATTGGAATCAAGAAATTTACTCACACGAGAACGTCCATTCGGTTGCCGTCCTGCGTTAGTAGCTTGGAGAGAATACGGGTGGAGACTGATGTAATAAGTGGCGACGCGATTTGTATCTTACATCCGCTTTATGAGGCTGTGAGGGTTAGAAATAACTGTCAAATTTGCATTGGAATCAAGAAATTTACTCACACGAGAACGTCCATTCGGTTGCCGTCCTGCGTTAGTAGCTTGGAGAGAATTCGGGTGGAGACTGATGTATTAAGTTGCGACGCGATTTGTATGTTACATCCGCTTTATGAGGCTGTGAGGGTTAGAAATAACTGTCAAATTTGCATTGGAATCAAGAAATTTACTCCCACAAGAACGTCCATTCGGCTGCCGTCCTGCGTATTTTAGTTTGGAGAGAATTCCGGTGGAGACTGATGTATTAAATTGCGACGCGATTTGTACGTTGCATCCGCTTTATGAGGCTGTGAGGGGTAGAAATAACTGTCAAATTTGCGTGGGAATAAAGAAATTTACTCCCACGAGAATGTCCATTCGGTGGATGTCCTGCGTTAAAAACTTCGAGAAAATTCAGCTGGACACGGGTGAATTAAAAATCGATGCGATTTGTATGTTCTATCCTCTTTATGAACCTCAGAGGGTTACAATTTACTGTCAAATTTGCATTGGAATCAAGAAAGTTACTCCCACGAGAACGTCCATTCGGTGGCCGTCCTGCATTAGTAGCTTGGAGAGAATTCGGCTGGACACTGATGTATTATATTCCGACGTGATTTGTATGTTGTATCCTCTTTATGGGGCTATGAGGGTTAGAAACAACAGTTAAATTTGAATCGGAATCAAGAAATTTTTCCCCCACGGGAACGTCGATACGGTGGCCTTCCTGCGTTAGTAGCTTGGAGAGAATTTGGGTGGAGACTGGTGTATTAAATTGCGACGCGATTTGTATGTAGCATCAGCTTTATGAGGCTGTGAGGGTTAGAAATAACTGTCAAATTTGCATTGGAATCAAGAAATTTACTCATACGAGAACGTCCATTCGGCTGCCGTCTTGTGTTATTAGCTTGGAGAGAATTCGGCATGAGACTGACGTATTAAATTGGGTCGCGATTTGTATCTTCCATCCTTTTTGTGAGGATGTGAGGGCTCGAAATAACTGTCAAATTTGCATTGGAATCAAAAATTTAGTCCCACGAGAACGTCCATTCGGTAGCCGTCCTGCGTTGGTTGCTTGAAGAGAATTCGGCTGGACACAGACGTATTAAACTGCGACGCGATTTGTATGTTCCATCCTCTTTATGAGGCTGTGTGGGGTAGAAATAACTGTCAAATTTGCGTTGGAATCAAGAAATTTACTCCCACACAAACGTCCATTCGGTGGCCGTCCTGCGTTAGTAGCTTGGAGTGATCTCGGCTGGAGACTGATATATCAAATTGCGATGCGATTTGTATGTAGCATCATCTTTATGAGGCTGTGGGTGTTAGAAATAAGTGTCAAATTTGCATTGGAATCAAGAAATTTACTCCCACGAGGACGTCCATTAGGTGGCCTTCCTTCGTTAGTAGCTTGGATAGAATTCGGCTGGAGACTGATGTATTAAATTGCGACGCGATTTGTATGTTGCATACGCTTTATGAGGCAGTGTGCGTTAGAAATAACTGTCAAATTTGCATTGGAATCAAGAAATTTACTCACACGAGAGCGTCCATTCGTTTGCCGGCCTGCGTTACTAGCTTGGATAGAATTCGGCTGGAGACTGATGTATTAAATTGCGACGCGATTTGTATGTTGCATCCGCTTTATGAGGCTGAGAGTGTTAGAAATAACTGTCAAATTTGCATCATAATCAAGAAATTTACTCCCACGAGATCGTCCATACGGTGGCATTCCTGCGTTAGTAGCTTAGAGAGAATACGGGTGGAGACGGATGTATTAAATTGCGACGCGATTCGTATGTTCCATCCTCTTTATGAGGCTGTGTGGGTTACAATTAACTGTCAAATTTCCATTGGAATCAAGAAATTAACTCCCATTGGGAACGTCCATTCAGTGGACGTCCTGCGTTACTAACTTCAAAAATGGCTCTGAGCACTATGGGACTTAACTACTTAAACCTAACTAACCTAAGGACATCACACACATCCATGCCCGAGGCAGGATTTGAACCTATGACCGTAGCAGTCGCGCGGTCCCGGACAGAGCGCCTTAATCGCGAGACCACCGCGGCCGGCGTTACTAACTTCGAGAGAGTTCGGCTGGACACTGATGAATTAAAGATCGACGCGATTTGTATGTTGTACCCTCTTTATGAAGCTCTGAGGGTTACAACTTACTGTCAAATTTGCATTGGAATCAAGAAAGTTTTTCCCACGAGAACGTCCACTCCGTGGCCGTCCTGCATAAGTAGCTTGGAGAGAATTCGGCTAAAAACAGATGTATTAAATTGCGACGTGATTTGTATGTTGGATCCTCTTTATTAGGCTCTGAGGGTTAAAAATAACTGTCAAATTTTCATTGGAATAAAGAAATTTACACTCACGAGAAGGTCCATTCGGTGGCCGTCCTGCGTTAGTAGCTTGGAGAGACTTCGGCTGGACACTGATGTATTAAATTGCGACGCGCCTTGTATGTTGCATCCTCTTTATGAGGCTGTGAGGGTTACAATTAACTGTCAAATTCGCATTGGAATCAAGAAATTTACTCCCACAACAACGTCTATTCGGTGACCGTCCTGCGTTAGTAGCTTGGAGTTAATTCGGCTGGACACTGATGTATTATATTCCGACGTGATTTCTATGTTGCATCCTCTTTGTGGGGCTATGAGGGTTAGAAATAACTGTCAAATTTGCATCGGAATGAAGAAATTTTGCTCCCACGAACACGTCCATACGGTAGTCTCCCTGCGTTAGTTGCATGAAGAGAGTTCGGATGGAGACTAATGTATTGAAATGCGACGCGATTTGTATGTTGCATCCGCTTTATGAGGCTGTGAGTGTTAAAAATAACTGTCAAATTTGCATTGGAATCAAGAAATTTACTCATACGAGAACGTCCATTCGGTTTCCGTCCTGCGTTACTAGCTTGGAGAGAATTCGGCTGGAGACTGATGCATTAAATTGCGACGCGATTTGTATGTTGCATCCGCTTTATGAGGCTGTGAGGGTTAGAAAAAACTGTCAAATTTGCATAATAGTCAAGAAATTTACTCCCACGAGAGCGTCCATACGGTGGCCTTCCTGCGTTAGTAGCTTGGAGAGAATTCGGGTGGAGACTGATGTATTCAGTTGCTACGCGAATTGCATGTTGCATCCGCTTTATGAGGCTGTCAGGGTTTAAAATAACTGTCAAATTTGTATTGAAGCAAGAAATTGACTCCCAAGCGAACGTCCATTTGGTTGCCGTCCTGCGTTAGTAGCTTGGAAAGAATTCGGGTGGAGACTCATGTATAAAATTGCGACGCAATTTGTATGTTGCATCCTATTTAGGTGGCTGTGAAGATTAGAAATAACTGTCACATTTGCATTGAACCAAGAAATTTACTCCCAATCGAACGTCCATTCGGTTGCCGTCATGCGTTCGTAGCTTGTAGAGAATTCGGCTGGAGGAGACTGATGTATTAATTTGCGACGCGATTTGTATGTTGCATCCGCTTTATGAGGCTGTGAGGGTAAGAAATAACTGTCAAATTTGCATCGGAATCAAGAAATCTACTCCCACAGGAACGTCCATACGGTGGCCGTCCTACGTTAGTAGCTTGGAGAGAATACGGGTGGAGACTGATGTAATAAGTGGCGACGCGATTTGTATCTTACATCCGCTTTATGAGGCTGTGAGGGTTAGAAATAACTGTCAAATTTGCATTGGAATCAAGAAATTTACCCCCACAAGAACGTCCATTCGTCTGCCGTCCTGCGTATTTTAGTTTGGAGAGAATTCCGGTGGAGACTGATGTATTAAATTGCGACGCGATTTGTACGTTGCATCCGCTTTATGAGGCTGTGAGGGTTAGAAATAACTGTCAAATTTGCGTGGGGATCAAGAAATTTACTCCCACGAGAATGTCCATTCGGTTGCCGTCCTGCGTTTGTAGCTTAGAGAGAACTCGGCTGGACACTGATGTATTAAATTGCGACGCGATTCGTATGTTCCATCCTCTTTATGAGGCTGTGTGGGTTACAATTAACTGTCAAATTTCCATTGGAATCAAGAAATTAAGTCCCATGGGAACGTCCATTCGGTGGACGTCCTGCGTTAAAAACTCAGAGAGAATTCAGCTGGACACTGATGAATTAAAAATCGACGCGATTTGTATGTTCTATCCTCTTTATGAACCTCAGAGGGTTACAATTTACTGTCAAATTTGCATTGGAATCAAGAAAGTTACTCCCACGAGAACGTCCATTCGGTTGCCGTCCTGGGTTAGTAGATTGGAGAGACTTCGGCTGGACACTGATGTATTAAATTGCGACGCGCCTTGTATGTTGCATCCTCTTTATGAGGCTGTGAGGGTTACAATTAACTGTCAAATTCGCATTGGAATCAAGAAATTTACTCCCACAACAACGTCTATTCGGTGACCGTCCTGCGTTAGTAGCTTGGAGTTAATTCGGCTGGACACTGATGTATTATATTCCGACGTGATTTCTATGTTGCATCCTCTTTGTGGGGCTATGAGGGTTAGAAATAACTGTCAAATTTGCATCGGAATGAAGAAATTTTGCTCCCACGAACACGTCCATACGGTAGCCTCCCTGCGTTAGTTGCATGAAGAGAGTTCGGATGGAGACTAATGTATTGAAATGCGACGCGATTTGTATGTTGCATCCGCTTTATGAGGCTGTGAGTGTTAAAAATAACTGTCAAATTTGCATTGGAATCAAGAAATTTACTCATACGAGAACGTCCATTCGGTTTCCGTCCTGCGTTACTAGCTTGGAGAGAATTCGGCTGGAGACTGATGCATTAAATTGCGACGCGATTTGTATGTTGCATCCGCTTTATGAGGCTGTGAGGGTTAGAAAAAACTGTCAAATTTGCATAATAGTCAAGAAATTTACTCCCACGAGAGCGTCCATACGGTGGCCTTCCTGCGTTAGTAGCTTGGAGAGAATTCGGGTGGAGACTGATGTATTCAGTTGCTACGCGAATTGCATGTTGCATCCGCTTTATGAGGCTGTCAGGGTTTAAAATAACTGTCAAATTTGTATTGAAGCAAGAAATTGACTCCCAAGCGAACGTCCATTTGGTTGCCGTCCTGCGTTAGTAGCTTGGAAAGAATTCGGGTGGAGACTCATGTATAAAATTGCGACGCAATTTGTATGTTGCATCCTATTTAGGTGGCTGTGAAGATTAGAAATAACTGTCACATTTGCATTGAACCAAGAAATTTACTCCCAATCGAACGTCCATTCGGTTGCCGTCATGCGTTCGTAGCTTGGAGAGAATTCGGCTGGAGGAGACTGATGTATTAATTTGCGACGCGATTTGTATGTTGCATCCGCTTTATGAGGCTGTGAGGGTAAGAAATAACTGTCAAATTTGCATCGGAATCAAGAAATCTACTCCCACAGGAACGTCCATACGGTGGCCGTCCTACGTTAGTAGCTTGGAGAGAATACGGGTGGAGACTGATGTAATAAGTGGCGACGCGATTTGTATCTTACATCCGCTTTATGAGGCTGTGAGGGTTAGAAATAACTGTCAAATTTGCATTGGAATCAAGAAATTTACCCCCACAAGAACGTCCATTCGTCTGCCGTCCTGCGTATTTTAGTTTGGAGAGAATTCCGGTGGAGACTGATGTATTAAATTGCGACGCGATTTGTACGTTGCATCCGCTTTATGAGGCTGTGAGGGTTAGAAATAACTGTCAAATTTGCGTGGGGATCAAGAAATTTACTCCCACGAGAATGTCCATTCGGTTGCCGTCCTGCGTTTGTAGCTTAGAGAGAACTCGGCTGGACACTGATGTATTAAATTGCGACGCGATTCGTATGTTCCATCCTCTTTATGAGGCTGTGTGGGTTACAATTAACTGTCAAATTTCCATTGGAATCAAGAAATTAAGTCCCATGGGAACGTCCATTCGGTGGACGTCCTGCGTTAAAAACTCAGAGAGAATTCAGCTGGACACTGATGAATTAAAAATCGACGCGATTTGTATGTTCTATCCTCTTTATGAACCTCAGAGGGTTACAATTTACTGTCAAATTTGCATTGGAATCAAGAAAGTTACTCCCACGAGAACGTCCATTCGGTTGCCGTCCTGGGTTAGTAGATTGGAGAGAATTCGGCTGGGGACTGATGTATTAATTTGCGACGCGATTTGTATGTTGCATCCGCTTTATAAGGCTGTGAGGGTTAGAAATAACTGTCAAATTGCATGGGAATCAAGAAATTTACTCCCACGAGAACGTCCATTCGGTGGACGTCTTGCGTTAGTAGCCTAGAGAGAATTCGGCTGGACACTGATGTATTAAATTTCGACGCGATTTGTATGTTCCATTCTCTTTATGAGACTGTGAGGGATAGAAATAAAAGTCAAATTTGCATTGGAATCAAGAAAATTAGTCCCACGAGAACGTCCATTCGGTGACCGTCCTGCGTTAGTAGCTTGGAGAGAATTCGGCTGGAGACAGATGTATTAATTTGCGACGCGATTTGTATGTTGCATCCGCTTTATGAGGCTGTGACGGTTAGAAATAACTGTCAAATTTGCATCGGAATCAAGAAATTTACTCCCACGGGAACGTCCATACGGTGGCCGTCCTGCGTTAGTAGCTTCGAGAGAATTCGGATGGAGACTGATGTATTAACTTGCGATGCGATATGTATGTTGAATACGCTATATGAGGCTGTGAGGGTTACAAATAACTGTCAAATTTGCATCGGAATCAAGAAATTACCCCCCACGGGAACGCCCATACGGTGTCCGGCCTGCGTTAGTAGCTTCAAGAGAATTCGGGTGGAGACTGATGTTTTAAGTTGCGACGCGATTTGTATGTTACATCCGCTTTATGAGGCTGTGAGGGTTAGAAATAACTGTCAAATTTGCATCGGAATGAAGAAATTTACACTCACGAGAATGTCCATTCGGTGACCGTCCTACGTTAGTAGCTTGGAGAGAATTCGGCTGGAGACTGATGTATTAATTTGCGACGCGATTTGTATGTTGCATCCGCTTTATGTGGCTGTGAGGGTTAGAAATAACTGTCAAATTTGCATTGGAATCAAGAAATTTACTCATATGAGAACTTCCATTCGGTTGCCGTCCTGCGTTCGTAGCTTGGAGAGAATTCGGGTGGAGACTGATGTATTAAGTTGCGACGCGATTTGCATGTTGCATCCGCTTTATGAGGCTGTGAGGGTTAGAAATAACTGTCAAATTTGCATTGGAATCAAGAAATTTACTCATATGAGAACTTCCATTCGGTTGCCGTCCTGCGTTAGTAGCTTGGAGAGAATTCGGCTGGAGACTGATGTATTATATTCCGACGTGATTTCTGTGTTGCATCCTCTTTATGGGGCTATGAGGGTTTGAAATAACAGTCAAATGTGAATCGGAATCAAGAAATTTTGCTCCCACGAGAACGTCTATACGGTGGCCTTCCTGCGTTAGTAGCTTGGAGAGAATTTGGGTGGAGACTGGTGTATTAAATTGCGACGCGATTTGTATGTAGCATCCACTTTATGAGGCTGTGAGGGTTAGAAATAACTGTCAAATTTGCATTGGAATGAGGAAATTTACTCACTCGAGAACGTCCATTCGGTTGCCGTCCTGCGTTAGTAGCTTGGAGAGAATTCGGAAGGAGACAGATGTATAAAATCGCAAAGCGATTTGTATGTTGCATCCGCTTTATGAGGCTATGAGGGTTAGAAATAACTGTCAAATTTGCATTGGAATCAAGAAGTTTACTCCCACAAGAACGTCTATTCGGTGACCGTCCTGCGTTAGTAACTTGGAGGGAATTCGGCTGGACACTGATGTATTATATTCCGGTGTGATTTCTATGTTGCATCCTCTTTATGGGTCTATGAGGGTTAGAAATAACTGTCAAATTTCCATCGGAATCAAGAAATTTTGCTCCCACGAGAACGTCCATACGGTAGCCTTACTATGTTAGTAGCTTGGAGAGAATTTGGGTGGAGACTGATATATTAAGTTGCGACGCGATTTGTATGTTGCATCCGCTTTATGAGGCTGTGGGGGTTAGAAATAACTGTCAAATTTGCATTGAAGCAAGAAATTTCCTCCCAAGCGAATGGCCATTCGGTTGCCGTCCTGCGTTAGTAGCTTGGAGAGAATTCGGGTGGTGACTGATGTATTAAATTGCGACGCGATTCGTATGTTCCATCCTCTATATGAGGCTCTGAGGGTTACAATTCACTGTCAAATTTCCATTGGAATCTAGAAATTTACTCCCACGAGCATGTCAATTCGGTGGCCGTCTTGCGTTAGTAGCTAAGAGAGAACTCGGCTGGACACTGATGTATTAAATTGCGACGCGCTTCGTATGTTGCATCCTCCTTATGAGGCTGTGAGGGTTACAATTAAGTGTCAAATTCGCATTGGAATCGAGAAATTTACTTGCACAAGAACGTCCATTCGGTGACCGTCCAGCGATAGTAGCTTGGAGAGAATTCGGCTGCAGACCAATGTAGGAAATTGCGACGCGATTTGTATTTTGTATCCGCTTTATGAGTCTTAGGGTTAGAAAAAACTATCAAATTTGCATTGGAATCAAGAAATTTACTCACAAGAGAACGCCCATTCGGTTGCCGTCCTGCGTTGTTAGCTTGGAGAGTATTCGGTTGGACACTGATGTATTATATTCCGACGTGATTTCTATGTTAGATCCTCTTTTTGGGGCTGTGAGGGTTAGAAATAACTGTCAAATTTGCATCGGAATCAAGAAGTTTTGCTCCAACGAGAATGTCCATTCGGTGGCCGTCCTGTGTTAGTACCTTGGAGAGAACTCGGCTGGACACTGTCGTATGAAATTGCGACGCGATTTGTATGTTGCATCCTCTTTATGAGGCTGTGAGTGTTACAGTTAACTGTCAAACTCGCATTGGGATCAACAAATTTACTCTAACAAGAACGTCCATTCGGTGACCGTCCTGCGTTAGTAGCTTGGAGGGAAGTCGGATGGAGACTGATGTATTAAATTGCGACGCGATATGTATGTTGCATCCGCTTTATTAGGCTGTGAGGGTTTGAAATAACTGTCAAATTTGCATTGGTATCAAGAAATATACTCCCATGAGAACGTCCATTCAATTCCCCTCCTGTGTTAGTAACTTGGAGAGAATTCGGGTGGAGACTGATGTATTAAATTGCGATGTGATTTGTATGTTGTATCCTCTTTATGAGGCTATGAGGGTTAGAAATAACTGTCAAATTTGCATGGAATTGAGAAATTTACTCCCACGAGAACGTCCATTCAGTTGCCGTCCTACGTTACTAGCTTGGAGAGAATTCGGGTGGAGACTGATGTATTAAATTGCGACGCCATTTGTACTTTGCATCCGCTGTATGAGGCTGTGAGGATTAGAAATAAGTGTCAAATTTACATTGGAATCAAGAAATTTCCTCCCACGAGAACGTCCACTCTTGCCGTCCTGCGTTGGTAGCTTGGAGAGAATTCGGGTGGGGACTGATGTTTAAATTGCGATGTGATTTGTATGTTGTATCCGCTTTATGAGGCTATGAGGGTTAGAAATAACTGTCAAATTTGCATTGGAATCGAGAAATTTACTCCCACGACAACATCCATTCAGTTGCCGTCCTGCGTTAGTAGCTTGGAGAGAATTTGGGTGGAGACTGATGTATTAAATTAAGACGCCATTTGCATTTTGCATCCGCTTTATGAGGCTGTGAGGACTAGAAATAAGTGTCAAATTTGCTTTGGAATCAAGAAATTTACTCCCACGAGAACGTCCATTCAGTTGCCGTCCTGTGTTAGTAGCTTGGAGAGAATTTGGGTGGAGACTGGTGTATTAAATTGCGACGCGATTTGTATATTGCATCCTCGTTATTGGGCTCTGAGGGTTAGAAATAACTATCAAATTTGCATTGGAATCAAGAAATTTACTCCCACGAGAACGTCCATTCGGGTGCCGTCCTACGTTAGCAGCTTGGAGAGAATTCGGGTGAAGACTGATGTATTAAATTGCGACGCGATTTGTATGTTGCATCCGCTTTATTAGGCTGTGAGGGTTTGAAATAGCTGTCAAATTTGCATTGGAATCAAGAAATATACTCCCACGTGAACGTCCAGTCAGTTGCCCTCCTGCGATAGTAGCTTGGAGAGAATTGGGGTGGAGACTGATGTATTAAGTTGCGATGTGATTTGTATGTTGTATCCGCTTTATGAGGCTATGAGGGTTAGAAATAACTGTCAAATTTGCATTGAATTGAGAAATTTACTCCCATGAGAACGTCCATTCAGTTGCCGTCCTGCGTTAGTTGCTTGGTGAGATTTCGGGTGGAGACTGATGTATTAAATTGCAACGCGATTTGTATGTTGCATCCGCTTTATGAGGTTGTGGGGGTTAGAAATAACTGTCAAATTTGCATTGGAATCAAGAAATTTACTCCCACGATAACGTCCATTCAGTTGCCGTCCTGCGTTAGTAGCTTGGAGAGAATTCGGGTGGAGACTGGTGAATTAAATTGCGACGCGATTTGTATTTTGCATCCGCTTAATGAGGCTGTGAGGGTTAGAAATAAGTGTCTAATTTACATTGGAATCAAGAAATTTACTCCCACGAGAACGTCCATTCAGTTGCCGTCCTGCGTTACTAGCTTGGAGAGATTTCGGGCGGAGACTGATGTATTAAATTGCGACGCCATTTGTATTTTGCATCCTCTTTATGAGGCTGTGAGGTTTAGAAATAAGTGTCAAATTTGCATTGGAATCAAGAAATTTTCTCCCATGAGAACGTCCATTCAGTTGCCGTCCTGCGTTAGTAACTTGAAGAGAATTTGGATGGAAACTGATGTATTAAATTGCGATGCCATTAGCATTTTGCATCCGCTTTATGAGGCTGTGAGGACTAGAAATAAGTGTCAAATTTGCTTTGGAATCAAGAAATTTACTCCCACGAGAACGTGCATTCAGTTGCCGTTGTGCGTTAGTAGCTTGGAGAGAATTCGGGTGGAGACCGATGTATTAAATTCCGACGCGATTTGTATGTTGCATTCGCTTTATGAGGCTGTGAGGGTTAGAAATCAGTGTCAAATTTGCGTTGGAATCAAGAAATTTACTCCCACGAGAACGTCCATTCAGTTGCCGTCCTGCGTTAGTAGCTTGGAGATAATTCGGGTGGAAACTGATGTATTAAAATGCGACGCCATATGCATCTTGCATCCGCTTTATGAGGCTGTGAGGGTTAGAAATAACTGTCAAATTTGCATACTAATCAAGAAATTTACTCCCACAAGAACGTCCATTTGGTTGCCGTCCTGCGTTAGTAGCTTGGCGAGATTTCGGCCGGACACTGATGTATTAAATTACGACGCGAATTGTATGTTGCATCCGTTTTATGAGGCTGCGAGGGTTAGAAATAACTGTCAAATTTGCATTGGAAACAAGAAATTTACTCACACGAGAACGTCCATTCGGTTGCCGTCCTGGGTTGGTAGCTTGGAGAGAATTCGGGTGGAGACTGATGTATTAAATTGCGACGCGATTTTTGTGTTGCATCCGCTTTATGAGGCTGTGAGGGTTAGAAATAACTGTTAAATTTGCATTGGAATCAAGAAATTTACTCCCACAAGAACGTCCATTTGGTTGCCGTCCTGCGTTAGTAGCTTGGAGAGATTTCGGCCGGACAGTGATGTATTAAATTGCGACGCGATTTGTATGTTGCATCCGCTTTATGAGGCTGTGAGGGTTAGAAATAACTGTCAAATTTGCATTCGAATCAAGAGATTTACTCCCACCAGAACGACCATTCGTCTGTCCGTCCGGCGTTAGTAGCATGGAGAGAATTCGGGTGGAGACTGAGGTATTAAGTTGCGACGCGATTCGTATGTTCCATCCTCTTTATGAGGCTCTGAGGGTTACAATTAACTGTAAAATTTGCATTGGAATAAAGAAATTTACTCCCTTGAGAACGTCCATTCGGTTGCCGTCCTGTGTTAGCAGCTTATAGAGAATTCGGGTGGAGACGGATGTATTAATTGCGACGCAATTTGTATGTTGCATCCTCCTTATTACGCTGTGAGGGTTGCAATTAACTGTCAAATTTGCATTGGAATAAAGAAATTTACTCCCACGAGAGCGTCCATCCGGTGGCCGTCTGCGTTAGTAGCTTGGAGAGAATTCGCGTCGAGACTGACGTATTAAATTGCGACGCGATTTGTATGTTGCATCCTCTTTATGAGGCTGTGAGGGTTAAAATTAACTGTAAAATTTGCATTGGAATCAAGAAATTTACTCCCAAAAGAACGTCCATTCGGTGACCGTCCTGCGTTAGTAGCTTGGAGAGAATTCAACTGGACACTGATGTATTATATTCCGACGTGATTTCTGTGTTGCATCCTCTTTATGTGTCTATGAGGGTTAGAAATAACTGTCAAATTTGCATCGGAATCAAGAAATTTTCCTCCCACGAGAACGTCCATACGGTGGCCGTCCTGCGTTAGTAGCTTGGAGAGAATTCGGGTGGAGACTGATGTAGTAAATTGCGACGCGATTTGTATGTTGCATTCGCTTTATGAGTCTTATGGTTAGAAATAACTGACAATTTTGCTTTGGAATCGAGAAATTTACTCCAACGAGAACATCCATTCGATGGCCGTCCTGCGTTAGTAGCTTGGAGAGAATTCGGGTGGAGACTGATGTATTAAATTGCGATGTGATTTGTACGTTGTATCCGCTTTATGAGGCTATGAGGGTTAGAAATAACTGTCAAATTTGCATTGGAATCGAGAAATTTACTCCCACGAGAGCATCCATTCAGTTGCCGTCCTGCGTTTGTAGCTTGGAGAGAATCCGGGTGAAAACTGATGTATTAAATTGCGACGCCATATGCATTTTGCATCCGCTTTATGAGGCTGTGACGGTTAGAAATAACTGTCAAATTTGCATTGGAATCAAGAAATTTACTCCCACGAGAATGTCCATTTGGATGCCATCCTGCGTTGGTAGCTTGGAGAGAATTCGGGTAGAGACTGATGTATTAAATTGCGACGCGATTTCTATGTTGCATCCTCTTTATGAGGCTGTGAGGGTTACAGTTAACTGTCAAATTTGCATTGGAATCAAGAAATTTACGCACACGAGAACAACCATTCCGATGCCGTCCTGCGTTGGTAGCTTGGAGAGAATTCGGATGGAGACTGATGTATTATATTCCGACGTGATTTCTAGGTTGCATCCTCTTTATGGGACTACGAGGGTTAGAAAGAACTGTGAAATTTGCATTGGAATCAAAAATTTACACCCACGAGAACGTCCATTCGGTTGCCGTCTTGCGTTAGTGGCTTGGAGAGAATTCGGCTGGAGACTGATGTATTAAATTGCGACGCGATTTGTATGTTGCATCCTCGTTATTAGACTCTGAGGGTTAGAAATAATTGTCAAATTTGCATTGGAATCAAGAAATTTACTCCCATGAGAACGTCCATTCTGTTGCCGTGCTACGTTAGGAGCTTGGAGAGAATTCGGGTGGAGACTGGTGCATCAAATTGCGATGTGATTTGTATGTTGTATCCGCTTTATGAGGCTATGAGGGTTAGAAATAACTGTCAAATTTGCATTGGAATGAAGAAATTTACTCCCACGAGAACGTCCATTCTGTTGCCGTCCTGCGTTAGTAGCTTGGAGAGAATTCGGGTGAAGACTGATGTATTAGATTGCGACACGATTTATATGTTTCATCCTCTTTATGAGGCTGTGAGGGTTAGAAATAACTATCAAATTTGCATTGGAATCAAGAAATTTACTCACACGAGAACGTCCAGTCGGTTGCCGTCCTACGTTAGCAGCTTGGAGAGAATCCGGGTGAAGACTAATGTATTAAATTGAGACGCCATTTGTATTTTGCATCCTCTTTACGAGGCTGTGAGGATTAGAAATAAGTGTGTAATTTACATTGGAATCAAGATATTTACTCCCACGAGAACATCCATTCAGTTGCCGTCCTTCGTTACTAGCTTGGAGAGAAGTCGGGTGGAGACTGATGTATTAAATTGCGACGCCATTTGTATTTTGCATCCTCTTTATGAGGCTGTGAGTTTTAGAAATAAGTGTCAAATTTGCATTTGAATCAAGAAATTTTCTCCCTTGAGAACGTCCATTCAGTTGCCATCCTGCGTTTGTAGCTTGAAGAGAATTCGGGTGGAAACTGATGTATTAAATTGCGACGGCATTTGCGTTTTACATCCGCTTTATGAGGCTGTGAGGACAAGAAATAAGTGACAAATTTGCATTTGAATCCAGAAATTTACTCCCACGAGAACACGCAATCAGTTGCCTTTGTGCGTTAGTAGCGTGGAGAGAATTCGGGTGGAGACCGATGTATTAAATTCCGACGCGATTTGTATGTTGCATCCGCTTTATGAGGCTGTGAGGGTTAGAAATACGTGTCAAATTTGCATTGGAATCAAGAAATTTACTCCCACGAGAACGTCCATTCAGTTGCCGTCCTGTGTTAGTAGCTTGAAGAGAATTCGGGTGGATACTGATGTATTAAATTACGACGCCATTTGCATTTTGCATCCGCTTTATGAGGCTGTGAGGACAAGAAATAAGTGTCAAATTTGCATTTGAATCCAGAAATTTACTCCCACAAGAACACGCAATCAGTTGCCGTTGTGCGTTAGTAGCGTGGAGAGAATTTGGGTGAAGACTGGTGTATTAAATTGCGACGCGATTTGTATGTTGAATCCGCTTTATTGGCTGTGAGGGTTTGAAATAAGTGTCAAATCTGCATTGGAATCAAAAAATTTATTCCCACGAGAACGTCCGTTCAGTTGCCGTCCTGCGTTAGTAGCTTGGAGAGAATTCGGGTGGAAACTGATGTATTAAATTGCGACGCCATTTGTATTTTGCATCCGCTTTATGAGGCTGTGAGGGTTAGAAATAACTGTCAAATTTGCATTGGAGTCAAGAAATTTACTCCCACGAGAACGTCCGTTAAGTTACCGTCCCTCGTTAGTAGCTTGGAGGGAATTCGGGTGGAGACTGATGTATTAAATTGCGATGTGATTTGTATGTTGTATCCGCTTTATGAGGCCATGAGGGTTAGAAATAACTGTCAAATTTGCATTGGAATCGAGAAATTTCTCCCACGAGAACATCCATTCAGATGCCGTCCTGCGTTAGTAGCTTGGAGAGAATTCGGGTGGAGACTGATGTATTAAATTGCGATGTGATTTGTACGTTGTATCCGCTTTATGAGGCTATGAGGGTTAGAAATAACTGTCAAATTTGCATTGGAATCGAGAAATTTACTCCCACGAGAGCATCCATTCAGTTGCCGTCCTGCGTTTGTAGCTTGGAGAGAATCCGGGTGAAAGCTGATGTATTAAATTTCGACGCCATATGCATTTTGCATCCGCTTTATGAGGCTGTGACGGTTAGAAATTACTGTCAAATTTGCATTGGAATCAAGAAATTTACTCCCACGTGAACGTCCATTCAGTTGCCGTCCTGCGTTAGTAGCTTGCAGAGAATTCGGGTGGAGACTGATGTATTAAATTTCGATGTGATTTGTATGTTGTATCCGCTTTATGAGGCTATGAGGGTTAGAAATAGCTGTCAAATATACATTGGAATCGAGAAATTTACTCCCACGAGAACATCCATTCAGTTGCCGTTCTGCATTAGTAGCTTGTAGGGAATTCGGGTTGAAACTGATGTATCAAATTGCGACGCCATATGTATTTTGCATCCGCTTTATGAGGCTGTGAGGGTTACAAACAACTGTCAATTTAGAAATTTACTCCCACGAGAACGTCCATTCGTTTGCCTTCCTTCGTTAGTAGCTTGGAGAGATTTCTGGTGGAGACTGATGTATTAAATTGCGATGTGATTTGTATGTTGTATCCGCTTTATGAGGTTTTGAGGGTTAGAAATAAGTTTCAAATTTGCATTGGAATCGAGAAATTTACTCCCACGAGAACGTCCATTCAGTTGCCGTTCTGCGTAAGTAGCTTGTAGGGAATTCGGGTGGAGACTGATGTATTACATTGGGACGCCATTTGTATTTTGCACCCACTTTATGAGGCTTTGAGGGTTAGAGATAAGTGTCAAGTTTGCATTGGAATCAAGAAATTTACTCCCACGAGAACGTCCATTCAGTTGCCGTCTTGCGTTAGTAGCTTGGAGAGAATTCGGGTGGAAACTGATGTATTAAATTGCGATGTGATTTGTATGTTGTATCCGCTTTATGAGGTTTTGAGGGTTAGAAATAAGTGTCAAATTTGCATTGGAATCGAGAAATTTACTCCCACGAGAACGTCCATTCAGTTGCCGTTCTGCGTAAGTAGCTAGGAGAGAATTCGGGTGGAGACTGATGTATTACATTGGGACGCCATTTGTATTTTGCACCCACTTTATGAGGCTTTGAGGGTTAGAGATAAGTGTCAAGTTTGCATTGGAATCAAGAAATTTTCTCCCACAAGAACGTCCATTCGGTTGCAGTCCTGCATTAGTAGCTTGGAAGGAATTCTGGTGGACACTGATGTATTAAATTGCGATGTGATTTATATGTTGTATCCGCTTTATGAGGCTATGAGGGTTAGAAATAACCGTCAAATTTACATTGAAATCGAGAAATGTAATCCCACGAGAACGTCCATTCAATTACCGTCCTACGTTAGTAGCTTGGAGAGAATTCGGGTGGAAACTGATGTATTAAATTGCGACGCCATTTGTATTTTGCATCCGCTTTATGAGGCTGTGAGGGTTAGAAATAAGTGTCAAATTTGCATTGGAATCAAGAAATTTACTCCCATGAGAACTTCCATTCAGATGCCGTCGTGCGTTAGTAGCTTGTAGAGAATTCGGGTGGAAACTGATGTATTAAATTGCGACGCCATTTGTATTTTTCATCTGCTTTATGAGGCTGTTAGGGTTGGAAATAAGTGTCAAATTTCCCTTGGAATCAAGAAATTTTTTCCCTCGAGAACGTCCATTCAGTTGCCGTCCTGCGTTAGTAGCTTGGAGAGAATTCGGGTGGAAACTGATGTATTAAATTGCGACGGCATTTATATTTTGCATCCGCTTTATGAGGCTGTGAGGGTTAGAAATAAGTGTCAAATTTGCATTTGAATCAAGAAATTTACTCCCACGAGAACGTCCATTCAGTTGCCGTCCTGCGTTAGTAGCTTGTAGAGAATTCAGGTGGAAACTGATGTATTGAACTGCGACGCTATTGGTATTTTGCATCCGCTTTATGAGGCTGTGAAGGTTAGAAATAAGTGTGAAATTTGCATTTAAATCAAGAAATTTACTCTCACGAGAACGTCCATTCAGTTGCCGTCCTGCGTTAGTAGCTTGGGGAGAATTCGGGTGGAAACTGATGTATTAAATTGCGACGTCGTTTGTATTTTGCATCCGCTTTATGAGGCTGTGAGGGTTAGAAATAAGTGCGAAATTTGCATTGGAATCAAGAAATTTACACCCACCAGAACGTCCATTCAGTTGCCGTCCTCCGTTAGTAGCTTGGAAAGAATTCCGTCGGAAACTGATGTATTAAATTGCGACGCCATTTGTATTTTGCATCCGCTTTATGAGGCTGTGAGGGTCAGAAATAAGTGTGACATTTGCATTGGAATCAAGAAATTTACTCCCACGAGAACGTCCATTCAGTTGCCGTTCTGCGTAAGTAGCATGGAGAGAATTCGGGTGGAGACTGATGTATTAAATTTCGACGCGATTTGTATGTTGCATCCCCTTTATGAGGCTGTGAGGGTTAGAAATAAGTGTCAAATTTCCGTTGGAATCAAGAAATTTACTCCCACGAGAACGTCCATTCAGTTGCCGTCCCTCGTTAGTAGCTTGGAGGGAATTCGGGTGGAGACTGATGTATTAAATTGCGACGCGATTTGTATGTTAAATCCGCTTTATTAGGCTGTGAGGATTTGAAATAAGTGTCAAATTCGCATTGGAATCAAGAAATTTACTCCCACGAGAACGTCCGTTCAGTTGCCGTCCCTCGTTAGTAGCTTGGAGGGAATTCGGGTGGAGACTGATGTATTAAATTGCGATGTGATTTGTACGTTGTATCCGCTTTATGAGGCCATGAGGGTTAGAAATAACTGTCAAATTTGCATTGGAATCGAGAAATATCTCCCACGAGAACATCCATTCAGATGCCGTCCTGCGTTAGTAGCTTGGAGAGGATTCGGGTGGAGACTGATGTATTAAATTGCGATGTGATTTGTACGTTGTATCCGCTTTATGAGGCTATGAGGGTTAGAAATAACTGTCAAATTTGCATTGGAATCGAGAAATTTACTCCCACGAGAGCATCCATTCAGTTGCCGTCCTGCGTTTGTAGCTTGGAGAGAATTCGGGTGGAAACTGATGTATTAAATTGCGACGCCATATGCATTTTGCATCCGCTTTATGAGGCTGTGACGGTTAGAAATAACTGTCAAATTTGCATTGGAATCAAGAAATTTACTCCCACGTGAACGTCCATTCAGTTGCCGTCCTGCGTTAGTAGCTTGCAGAGAATTCGGGTGGAGACTGATGTATTAAATTGCGATGTGATTTGTATGTTGTATCCGCTTTATGAGGCTATGAGGGTTAGAAATAACTGTCAAATTTCAATTGGAATCGAGAAATTTACTCCCACGAGAACATCCATTCAGTTGCCGTCCTGCATTAGTAGCTGGGAGAGAATTCGGGTGGAAAGTGATGTATTAAATTGCGACGCCATTTGCATTTTGCATCCGCTTTTTGAGGCTGTGAGGGTTAGAAATAAGTGTCTAATTCGCATTGGAATCAAGAAATTTACTCACACGAGAACGTCCATTCAGTTGCTGTCCTGCATTAGTAGCTGGGAGAGAATTCGGGTGGAAAGTAATGTATTAAATTGCGTCGCCATTTGTATTTTGCATCCGTTTTGTGAGGCTGTGAGGGTTAGAAATAACTGTCAAATTTGCATTGGAATCAAAAAATTTACTCTTACGAGAACGTCTATTCGGTTGCCATCCTGCGTTAGTAGCTTGGAGAGAATTCGGGTGGAGACTGATGTATTAAATTGCGATGTGGTTTGTATGTTGTATCCGCTTAAAGAAGCTATGAGGGTTAGAAATAACCGTCAAATTTGCATTGGAATCGAGAAATTTACTCCTACGGGAACGTCCATTCAGTTGGCGTCCTGCGTTAGTAGCTTGGAGAGAATTCGGGTGGAAACTGATGAATTAAATTGCGACGCCATTTGTTTTTTGCATCCGCTTTATGAGGCTGTGAGGGTTAGAAACAAGTGTGAAATTTGCATTGGAATCAAGAAATTTACTCCCACGAGAACGTCCATTCAGTTGCCGTCCTGCGTTAGTAGCTTGGAGAGAATTCGGGTGGAAACTGATGTATTAAATTGCGACGCCATTTATATTTTGCATCCGCTTTATGAGGCTGTGAGGGTTAGAAATAAGTGTCAAATTTGCATTGGAATCAAGAAATTTACTCCCACGAGAACGTCCATTCAGTTGCCGTCCTGCGTTAGTAGCTTGTAGAGAATTCAGGTGGAAACTGATGTATTAAATTGCGACGTCGTTTGTATTTTGCATCCGCTTTATGAGGCTGTGAGGGTTAGGAATAAGTGCGAAATTTGCATTGGAATCAAGACATTTACACCCACCAGAACGTCCATTCAGTTGCCATCCTGCGTTAGTAGCTTGGAAAGAATTCGGTCGGAAACTGATGTATTAAATTGCGACGCCATTTGTTTTTTGCATCCACTTTATTAGGCTGTGAGGGTTTGAAATAAGTGTCAAATCTGCATTGGAATCAAGAAATTTACTCCCACGAGAACGTCCATTCAGTTGCCGTCCTGCGTTAGTAGCTTGGAGAGAATTCGGGTGGAGACTGATGTATTAAATTGCGATGTGATTTGTACGTTGTATCCGCTTTATGAGGCTATGAGGGTTAGAAATAACTGTCAAATTTGCATTGGAATCGAGAAATTTACTCCCACGAGAGCATCCATTCTGTTGCCGTCCTGCGTTCGTAGCTTGGAGAGAATGCGGGTGGAAATTGATGTATTAAATTGCGACGCCATATGCATTTTGCATCCGCTTTATGAGGCTGTAACGGTTAGAAATAACTGTCAAATTTGCATTGGAATCAAGAAATTTACTCCCACGTGAACGTCCATTCAGTTGCCGTCCTGCGTTAGTAGCTTGCAGAGAATTCGGGTGGAGACTGATGTATTAAATTGCGATGTGATTTGTGTGTTGTATCCGCTTTATGAGGCTATGAGGGTTAGAAATAACTGTCAAATTTACATTGGAATCGAGAAATTTACTCCCACGAGAATATCCATTCAGTTGCCGTCCTGCGTTAGTAGCTTGGAGAGAATTCGGGTGAGATTGATGTATTAAATTGCGACGCCATTTGTATTTTGCATCTGCTTTATGAGGGTGTAAGGGTTAGAAATAAGTGTCACTTTTTCATTGGAATCAAGAAATTTACTCCCATGAGAACGTCCATTCAGTTGCTGTCCTGCGTTAGTAGCTTGAAGAGAATTCGGGTGGAAACTGATATATTAAATCGCGATGTGATTTGTATGTTGTATCCGCTTTATGAGGCTATGAGAGTTAGAAGTAACTGTCAAATTTGCATTGGAATCGAGAAATGTACTACCACGAGAACGTCCATTCAGTTGCCGTCCTGCGTTAGTAGCTTGTAGAGAATTCGGGTGGAGACTGATGTATTAAATTGCGACGCGATTTCTATGTTGTATCCGCTTTGTGAGGCTATGAGGGTTAGTAAGAACTGTCAAATTTGCATTGGAATCGAGAAATTTACTCCCACGAGAACATCCATTTGGTTGCCGTCCTGTGTTAGAAGCTTGGAGAGAATTCGGGTGGAGACAGATGTATTAAATTGCGACGCCATTTGCATTTTCCATCCGCGTTATGAGGCTGTGAGGGTTAGAAATAAGTGTCAAATTCGCATTGGAATCAAGAATTTTTTTCCCGCGAGAGCGTCCATTCAGTTGCCGTTCTGAATTAGTAGCTTGTAGGGAATTCGGGTAGAAACTGATGTATCAAATTGCGACGCCCTTTGCATTTTCCATCCGCGTTATGAGGCTGTGAGGGTTAAAAATACGTGTCAAATTTCCATTGGAATAAAGAAATTTACTCCCACGAGAACGTCAATTCAGTTGCCGTCCTGCGTTAGTAGCTTGGAGAGAATTCGAGTGGAAACTGATGTATTACATTGCGATGTGATTTGTATGTTGTATCCGCTGTATGAGGCTATGAGGGTTAGGAATAACTGTCAAATTTGCATTGGAATCGAGAAATTTACTCCCACGAGAACGTCCATTAAGTTGCCGTCCTGCGTTAGTAGCTTGGAGAGAATTCGGGTGGAAACTGATGTATTAAATTGCGACGCCATTTATATTTTGCATCCGATTTATGAGGCTGTGAGGGTTAGAAATAAGTGTCAAATTTGCATTGGAATCAAGAAATTTACTCCCACGAGAACGTCCATTCATTGCCGTCCTGCGTTAGTTGCTTGTACAGAATTCAGGTGGGAACTGATGTATTGAACTGCGACGCCGTTTGTATTTTGCATCCGCTTTATGAGGCTGTGAAGGTTAGAAATAAGTGTGAAATTTGCATTTAAATCAAGAAATTTACTCCCACAAGAACGTCCATTCAGTTGCCGTCCTGCGTTAGCAGCTTGGAGAGAATTCGGGTGGAAACTGATGTATTAAATTGCGATGTCATTTGTATTTTATATCCGCTTTATGAGGCTCTGAGGGTTAGAAATAACTGTCAAATTTGCATTGGAATTAAGAAATTTACTCCCACGAGAACGTCCATTCAGTTGCTGTCCTGCGTTAGTAGCTTGGAGAGAATTCGGGTGGAAACTGATGTATTAAATTGCGACAAGATGTTTATGTTGTATCCGTTTTATGAGGCTATGAGGGTTAGAAATAACTGTCAAATTTGCATTGGAATCAATAAATTTACTCCCACGAAAACGTCCATTCAGTTGCCGTCCTGCGTTAGTAGCTTGGAGAGAATTCGGGTGGAGACTGATGTATTAAATTGCGACATGCTTTGTATGTTGTATCCGATTTATGAGGCTATGGGGGTTAGAAATAACTGTCAAATTTGCATTGGAATCAAGAAATTTATTCCCACGAGAACGTCCATTCAGTTGCCGTCCTGCGTTAGTAGCTTGGAGACAATTCGGGTGGAGACTGATGTATTAAATTGCGACATGATTTGTATGTTGTATCCGCTTTATGAGGCTATGAGGGTTAGAAATAACTGTCAAATTTGCATTGGAATCAAGAAATTTACTCCCACGAGAACGTCCATTCAGTTGCCGTCCTGCATTAGTAGCTTGAAGAGAATTCGGGTGGAGACTGATGTATTAAATTGCGAAGCGATTTGTATGTTGCATCCGCTTTATTAGGCTGTGAGGGTTAGAAATAACTGTCAAATTTCCATTGGAATCAAGAAATTTACTCCCACGAGAACGTCCATTCAGTTGCCGTCCTGCGTTAGTAGCTTGGAGAGAATTCGGGTGGAGACTGATGTATTAAATTGCGACGCCATTTGTATTTTGCATCCGCTTTATGAGGCTGTGAGGGTTAGAAATAAGTGTGAAATTTGCATTAGAATCAAGAAATTTACTCCCACGAGAACGTCCATTCAGTTGCCGTCCTGCGTTAGTAGCTTGGAGAGAATTCAGGTGGAAACTGATGTATTAATTTGCGACGCCATTTGTATTTCGCATCCGCTTTATGAGGCTGTGTGGGTTAGAAATAACTGTCAAATGTGCATTGGAATAAAGAAATTTACTCCCACGAGAGCGTCCATTCAGTTGCCGTACTGCGTTAGTAGATTGGAGAGAATTCGGTTGGAGACTGATGTATTAAATTGTGACATTATTTGTATGTTGTATCCGCTTTATGAGGCTATGAGGGTTAGAAATAACTGTCAAATTTGCATTGGAATCAAGAAATTTACTCCCACGAGAACGTCCATTCAATTGCCGTCCTGCGTTAGTAACGTGGAGAGAATTCGGGTGGAGACTGATATATTAAATTGCGACATGATTTGTATGTTGTATCCCCTTTATGAGGCTATGAGGGTTAGAAATAACTGTCAAATTTGCATTGGGATCAAGAAATTTATTCCCACGAGAACATCCATTCAGTTGCCGCCCTGTGTTACTAGCTTGGAGAGAATTCGGGTGGAGACTGATATATTAAATTGCGACATGATTTGTATGTTGTATCCCCTTTATGAGGCTATGAGGGTTAGAAATAAGTGTGAAATTTGCATTGGAATCAAGAAATTTACTCCCACGAGAACGTCCATTCAGTTGCCGTCATGCGTTAGTAGCTTGTAGAGAATTCGGGTGGTGACTGATGTGTTAAATTGCTTCTTGATTTGTATGTTGTATCCGCTTTATGAGGTTATGAGGGTTAGAAATAACTGTCAAGTTTGCATTGGAATCAAAAATTTACTCCCACGAGAACGTCAGTTCAGTTGCCGTCCTGCGTTAGTAGCTTGGAGAGAATTAGGCTCGACACTGATGTTTTAAATTCCGACGTGATTTGTATGTTGCATCCTCTTTATGGGGCTATGAGGGTTAGAAATAACTGTCAAATATGCATTGGAATCAAGAAATTTACTCCCACGAGAACGTCCATACCGTGGCCGTCCTGCGTTAGTAGCTTGGAGAGAATTTGGATGGAGACTGATGTATTAAATTGCGACGCGATTTGTATGTTCCATCCTCTTTATGAGGCTGTGAGGGTTACAATTGAGTGTCAAAATCGCATTGGACTCAGGAAATTTACTCCCACGAGAACGTCCATACAGTGGCCGTCCTGCGTTAGTAGCTTGGAGAGAATTCGGCTGAGACTGATGGATTCAATTCGGACGTGATTTGTATGTTGCATCCTCTTTATGAGGCTGTGAGGGTTAGAAACAACTGTCGAATTTGCATTGGATTCAAGAAATTTACTCCCGCGAGAAGGTTCATACGGTGACCGTCCTGTGTTAGTAGGTTGGAGAGAATTCGGGTGGAGACTGATGTATTAAATTGCGACGCGATTTGAATGTTGCATCCGCTTTATGAGGCTCTGAGGGTTGGAAATAACTGTCAAATTTGCGTTGGAATCAAGAAATTGCCTCACACGTGAACGTCCATTCGGTTGCCGTCCTGCGTTAGTAACTTATAGAGAATTCGTCTGGAGACTGATGTAGCAAATTGGGACGCGATTTGTACGTTGTATCCGCTTTATGAGGCTGTGAGGGTTAGAAATAACTGTCAAATTTGCATTGGAATCAAGAAAGTTACTCCCACGAGAACGTCCATTCGGTTGCCGTCCTGCGTTAGTAGCTTGGAGAGAATTCGGGTGGAGACTAATATATTAAATTGCGACACCATTTGTATGTTGCATCCGCTTTATGAGGCTCTGAGAGTTAGAAACAGCTGTCAAATTTGCATTGGAATCATGTAATTTACTCCCACGAGAACGTCCATTCAGTGGCCGTCTTGCGTTAGTAGCTTAGAGAGAATTCAGCTAGACACTGATGTATTAAATTTCGACGCGATTTGTATGTTCCATCCTCTTTGTGAGGCTGTGAGGGTTAGAAATAACTGTCAAATTTTCAATGGAATTAAGAAAATTACTCCCACGAGAACGTCCATTCGGTGGCCGTCTTTCGTTAGTAGCTTAGAGAGAATTAGGCTGGACACTGATGTTTTAAATTCCGACGTGATTTGTATGTTGCATCCTCTTTATGGGGCTGTGAGGGTTAGAAATAACTGTCAAATTTGCGTTGGAATCAAGAAATTTCCTCACACGAGCACGTCTATTTGGTTGCCGTCCTGCGTTAGTAGCTTATAGAGAATTCGTCTGGAGACTGATGTATTAAATTGGGACGCGATTTGTATGTTGCTTCCGCTTTATGAGGCTGTGAGGGTTAGAAATAACTGTCATATTTGCATTGGAATCAAGAAAGTTACTCCCACGAGAACGTCCATTCGGTTGCCGTCCTGCGTTAGTAGCTTGGAGAGAATTCGGGTGGAGACTAATATATTAAATTGCGACCCGATTTGTATGTTGCATCCGCTTTATGAGGCTCTGAGGGTTAGAAACAACTGTCAAATTTGCATTGGAATCTTGTAATTTACTCCCACGAGAACGTCCATTCAGTGGCCGTCTTGCGTTAGTAGCTTAGAGAGAATTCGGCTGGACACTGATGTATTAAATTTCGACGCGATTTGTATGTTCCATCCTCCTTATGAGGCTGTGAGGTTTAGAAATAACTGTCAAATTTGCATTGGAATTAAGAGATTTACTCCCTCGAGAACGTCCATTCGGTGGCCGTCTTACGTTACTAGTTCAGAGAGAATTAGGCTAGACACTGATGTATTAAATTGCGACGCGATTCGTATGTTCCATCCTCTTTATGAGCCTGTGAGTGTTACAATTATCTGTCAAATTTCCATTGGAATCAAGAAATTAATTCCCATGGGAACGTCCATTCGGTGGCCGTCCTGCGTTAGTAGCTTGGAGAGAATTCGGCTGGACACTGATGTATTAATTTAGGACGCGATTTGTATGTTCCATTCTCTTTATGAGGCTGTGAGGGTTAGAAATAACTGTCAAATTTGCATTGGAATCAAGAAAGTTACTCCCACGAGAACGTCCATTCGGTTGCCGTCCTGCGTTAGTAGCTTGGAGAGAATTCGGTTGGAGACTAATATATTAAATTGCGACCCGATTTGTATGTTGCATCCGCTTTATGAGGCTCTGAGGGTTAGAAACAACTGTCAAATTTGCATTGGAATCTTGTAATTTACTCCCACGAGAACGTCCATTCAGTGGCCGTCTTGCGTTAGTAGCTTAGAGAGAATTCGGCTGGACACTGATGTATTAAATTTCGACGCGATTTGTATGTTCCATCCTCCTTATGAGGCTGTGAGGTTTAGAAATAACTGTCAAATTTGCATTGGAATTAAGAGATTTACTCCCTCGAGAACGTCCATTCGGTGGCCGTCTTACGTTACTAGTTCAGAGAGAATTAGGCTAGACACTGATGTATTAAATTGCGACGCGATTCGTATGTTCCATCCTCTTTATGAGCCTGTGAGTGTTACAATTATCTGTCAAATTTCCATTGGAATCAAGAAATTAATTCCCATGGGAACGTCCATTCGGTGGCCGTCCTGCGTTAGTAGCTTGGAGAGAATTCGGCTGGACACTGATGTATTAATTTACGACGCGATTTGTATGTTCCATTCTCTTTATGAGGCTGTGAGGGTTAGAAATAACTGTCAAATTTGCATTGGAATCAAGAAAGTTACTCCCACGAGAACGTCCATTCGGTGGCCGTCTTACGTTACTAGTTCAGAGAGAATTAGGCTAGACACTGATGTATTAAATTGCGACGCGATTTGTATGTTCCATCCTCTTTATGAGGCTGTGAGGGTTACAATTGAGTGTCAAAATCGCATTGGACTCAGGAAATTTACTCCCACGAGAACGTCCATTCTGTGGTCGTCTTGCGTTAGTAGCTTGGAGAGAATTCGGCTGTACACTGATGTATTAATTTACGACGCGATTTGTATGTTCCATCCTCTTTATGAGGCTGTGAGGGTTAGAAATAAGTGTCAAATATGCATTGGAATCAAGAAATTTACTCCCACGAGAACGTCCATTCGGTTGCCGTCCTGCGTTAGTAGCTTTGAGAGAATTCGGGTGGAGTCTTATATATTAAATTGCGACGCGATTTGTATGTTGCATCCGCTTTGAGAGGCTCTGAGGGTTAGAAATAACTGTCAAATTTGCATTAGAATCAAGAAATTTTCTCCCACGAGAACGTCCATTCGGTTGCCGTCCTGCGTTAGTAGCTTGGAGAGAATTCGGCTGGAGACTGATGTATTGTATTGCGACGCGATTTGTATGTTGCATCCGCTTTATGAGGCTGTGATGGTTGGAAATAACTGTCAAATTTGCCTCGGAATCAAGAATGTTACTCCCACGAGGACGTCCATACGGTGTCCGTCCTGCGTTAGTAGCTTGGAGAGAATTCGGGTGGAGACTGATGTATTAAATTGCGGCGCAATTTGTATGTTGCATCCGCTTTATGAGGCTCTGATGGTTAGAAATAACTGTCAAATTTGCATTGTAATTGTGGTTTCACCGCCAGACACCACACTTGTGAGGTGGTAGCTTTAAATTGCCGCGGTCCATTAGTACATGTCGGACCCGCATGTCGCCACTGTCAGTAATTGCTGACCGACCGCCACCACACGGCAGGTCTAGAGAGAGACGAACTAGCACTCGACCCAGTTGTACGACGACTTTGCTAGCGACTACACTGACCAAGCCTTTCTCTCATTTGCCGAGAGATAGTTAGAATAGCCTTCAGCTAAGTCCATGGCTACGACCTAGCAAGGCGCCATTAACCATATCTAGAGAGAGTCTCACTTGTATCATCAAGAATGCTGTATACAAATGATGGATTAAAAGTTAAGTATTTCAGCAGCTACGTACTTTTCTTTATAGCATTCATTACGTATCCTGTTCCAGACCTCACGCCCATCTGCGTTAGATTATGGCGTGCGTTTCGGCCTCCTCTATCTACAAGGTGTTGGCACATTTGCCAACACATCATTGGCGCCGAGGATTGGTGGCGCGCGCACGTTGCATTCATTTTGATAGTAACTTGCTCTGATTTGCTTGTGTCATGGCTTCGCCACCATCTCCAGATGTACTGTCCGAATTTTATCGCTTGCAGAATCAGCAGACGCAGGCCTTATTGGATGCCCTTGGACAGCTCGTCCAGGGTCAACGTGCACTGCAAACCGATGCGGCAGCCGCCGCTTCATCGCTACCGTAGCCACAACATGCTGTTGCACCCCAGTTTAGGCCATATGACCCGGCTGTAGAAAGCTGGACGGAGTGGTCACGCCAATTTGGATTCCATCTCGCCGCCTACAGAATTCAAGGTAATGAGCGGCAGCCGTTTTTCTTTCGTGTGTAGGTGTGTCCACCTACCGTGTGATATTGAAATTGTTTCCCCGCCGCGACGTAGCAACTCTGTCATACGAAGAAATTTTGTCTGCTTTAGATGCCTATTTCAAGGAAACAGTCAATGTAATTGCAAAAAGGTATACGTTCTTTCGTACAAAACGTATGGCCGGTCAGACTAATAGGGAGTGGGTTGCAACATTGCAAGGCCTTACAAGGGATTGTGCTTTTGAATGTGAATGTGGACTCCCTTATTCAGATACTATGGTGCGTGATGCAATAGCACAGAACGTTTCTGATGTTCGCATAAGGGAACAGATATTGAAACTAGTCAATCCCTCCCTTCAACAAGTGATAGACATATTGGATAGGCAAGACACACTTGACTTTGCTCAGGAATCCTTTGAAACTTCGCCAGCTGTGTGTCGCATTAACCGGCCCGCCGGGCGCGCTGCACGGAACTGTAAACAGCCCTCGCGCACTTCCGCGCAGCCACATGTCCCGCGCAAGCAAGCAAATGCAGTGCTGAAATCATGCCCGCGGTGTGCAACTAGACATTCGCGTGAGAATTGCCCGTCACGCCAAGCTATTTGCTTTTTCTGTAATAAAAAAGGACATGTTCAAAGTTTTTGCCAGAAAAAGCTTAGATCGGACGCTCACAACCATTCCAGGCCCTTTGCTTCGCGCCGGAATCGAACCAAGGACACTCAGGCTCGTGAACCTTCGCCCATGGACATTCATGTAGTTAATTCCACACCGTCCAGTGCTACTCTCTCTAACAGTGACTGTGTTCGTCCCACAAACACTGTGCGTCGACGTCGACGGAAATCCCGTCAAGTCGCAAGTGATTCTGTACCTGTGTCTGTTCACGTTGCACGAGACAGTCGCTCTTGTCGTCAGCAGGACAATAAACTTTTTGTGGACTTGGAAATTAATGGCAACGTGATACAATTCCAGCTCGATACCGGAGCTGCAGTTGCACTACTCAATCACGCCACGTACAAAAAACTGGGCGCACCTCCATTGCGTGGTGCAAATGTTCGGCTCAATAGTTATTCTGGACAGCTTATCCCTGTGTTAGGACAGTGCAGCCTTCTTGCAGCATACAAGGGACAAACAAAACTTGTGTCATTTTACATTCTTCGTTCTTCTGCTGCAGTGAACTTGTTTGGTTTAGATTTATTTCAGTTGTTTAACTTGTCTATCGTCAATCAGGTCTTATCAGTGAACCAGACTGTGCCTTCCGCCAGTGTTTCTCGTCTATGTGAGGAATTTGCAGACATTTTTGCACCAGGCCTTGGTTGCGCTAAGAACTATGAAGCACATTTGGAACTAAAAGTAAACGCGCAACCGAAATTTTTCAGAGCGCGCAATGTTCCCCACGCATTGCGTGATGAGGTCACAAGAACTTTACACGATTTAGAATCACAAGGTGTAATTGAACGTGTGCAGGCTTCTCTCTGGGCCTCACCCTTAGTAATTTTGCAAAAACCTTCCGGAAAATTGAGACTTTGCGTGGACTTCAAGGCAACAGTGAATCCACAACTAGTGACTGCTACTTTTCCTTTGCCCCGCCTGGAAGATCTTTTTGACAAACTGTGCCCGGGAAAATATTTTTCAAAGTTGGACCTAGCAGATACGTACTTGCAAATACCGGTGGCCAAAGAATCCCAGCGCGTCTTGATGGTTAACACGCATCTTGGTTTGTACCGATTCAAAAGACTACCATTCGGGTGTGCATCCGCCCCTGCATTGTTTCAGCAATATCTACAAACTATTTGTGCGTCGGTGCCTACTGCAGCAAACTATCTGGACGATATAGTGATCTCCGGAAAGACAGCAGAAGACCATTTAATCAATCTACGAACATTATTTCAGGTCTTGCGACAGAATGGTCTTCACTTGAGGAAGGACAAATGTGTGTTTTTTGCTCGTGACTTACCATATCTGGGACATGTTATCAATGCCCAAGGCATACATCCGAGTCCAGAGCACCTCCGTGCCATTCAGGACTTGCCTTCGCCGCAAAATGTGAAGCAGCTACAGAGTGTGTTGGGAAAAATTAACTACTATCATAACTTTGTACCACATGCCTCTTCCATTTCAGCTCCGCTTCATCGCTTACGCCGTAAAGGTGTTCCGTTCGTCTGGACGGCGGAATGCGAACGCGCCTTTCGCCAGTTGAAATCGGCGTTGCTTTCTAATACTTGCCTTACGCCATTCGATCCCCAGAAACCCCTTTTGTTGATTGTAGATGCATCGGATTTCGGGATCGGTGCTGTGCTTGCGCACAAAGATGGTTAGCATCATCGCCCTATTGCCTTTGCTTCCAAATTGCTCTCGTCAGCGCAAAGAAATTATTCCCAGATAAAGAAGCTTTGGCTCTCGTCTTTGGTGTTACCAAGTTTCATGATTTCTTGTATGGTCGTCACTTTACCATCATCACAGACCACAAACCTTTGACATCGCTTTTTCATTCGAACAAGCCTGTACCTCCGCGTACAGCGCAGAAATTCATTCGCTGGTCTATTTTCCTCTCGCAATACCGCTACGATATCTTGTATCGGTCCACTGCTAAGCACGGAAACGCCGATGCGTTGTCCCGTTTGCCTGTTGCTGAGGATAAAGCATTCGATTCTTCCGAACTTGCTTGCATGTTCATTGATGCGGAAACTGATGACGTGGTCGAATCGTTTCCGATTGATTTCCGTCGTGTAGCTACAGCCACAGCTGCTGACCCTGTCCTTGCTACCGTTTTGCGTTTTGTTGTTACGCAATGGCCCTTGTCGAAGTCACGGATCGAGGATCCGTTGGTTCGCCGATTTTTTGCTCACGAGGAGAGACTTTTTGTACGACGTGGTGTTTTGTTGTTGCGTTCTGATAATGATCAGTCCAGAGTCGTGGTCCCACGTTCGTTACAGTCCTCTGTCTTAAAGCTTCTCCACCAAGGACATTGGGGTATAGTGCGTACGATACAACTTGCTCGTCGGCACTGTACTTGGTTCGGAATCGATGCTGCGATTACGAATATGTGCTCTTCTTGCATGGCGTGTGCCGAACAACAATCCGCCCCACCGCGGAAATTCTTTGCATGGCCAAAAGCCACTTCCCCTTGGCAACGCTTACACATCGATTTTGCTGGTCCATTCTGGAATGCTCGATGGTTGGTTGTGGTCGATTCCTTCCGTAATTTTCCTTTTGTTGTCCGCATGTCTTCCACGACGTCATCTGCCACCATCCAAGCGTTGTCTGCTATCTTTTGCATTGAAGGTCTTCCACAGACTATTGTTTCCGACAATGGCCCACAATTCATGTCCGCCGAATTTCAGTCATTCTGCAAGGCCAATGGTATTCAACATCTGACATCCGCGCCGTTTTCGCCTCAGTCAAACGGTGCCGCTGGACGATTGGTCCGGACTTTCAAGTCACAGATGTTGAAGTTGAAAGAGTCGCATTCTCGGGAGGACGCGTTGTTGCTCTTTTTGTCTTCGTATCGCTCTCAGCCCCGCGATGGTCGCTCGCCGGCTGAGTTGCTTCATGGTCGTCCTCATCGAACCTTGATGTCTTTGCTGCATCCGCCGCATCAGATTCCTGTGCAGCGGCAGACTCCTGCTTTTGCTCCAGGCGACGTTGTATTCTATCGCAACTATCGTGGTTCACGGCGTTGGGTCGCAGGGCGCATTCTTCGCTGCCTCGGCCGCGCGATGTATTTGGTTTTGGGGGCCTCTGGTGAGGTGCGCCGGCATCTCAATCAGCTGCGCCTCTGTCGTCGCACGGGTTCTGCCGCTCCCCGTCTGCTTTCAGCGACGGTGCGTCCGGTCAGCGCCCTGGGGACCCATCTACTGGCTCGCCTCATCCCCAGGTGTTACCGACGATGCCTTCCATTTTGCCCCATGGCGACGCGCCGCAGCCGCCGTCGCCGCCGCCTGTTCTCCCACCGGCGCCGCCCGCAGTGGACGCTTCGCTGCAGCCGCCAAGCGCCTCCCTGGGTCACGCGCCGCCGATCGCTTCCCGTGACCAGCTGTCCTCAGCCATGGAACTCTTGCCCGCTCCGGACCACATGGCGTCATCGCGCGTCGGATACCCCGACGCAATGGAGGTCGACCCTTCGGCGCCCCCTGTCTCTTTACGGGCGCATACACCGCATGTTGACGTGCACCCTGGACTAGGTTTCCAGGCGTTTCCTAGCTCCCCTCGGACCGAATGGCCGGGTGCGGGTGGCACAGCCTCGCCTGTTGTTAAGCTCCCCACCTCATCGCATACGTCAACATGGGGCCCTCCCCACGGCGGGCGGAAGCCTTATAACACGACCGTTCGCCGATTTGCGGGGGAGGAATGTGGTGTCACCGCCAGACACCACACTTGCTAGGTGGTAGCCTTTAAATCGGCCGCGGTCCATTAGTACATGTCGGACCCGCATGTCGCCACTGTCAGTAATTGCAGACCGAGCGCCACCACACGGCAGGTCTAGAGAGAGACGTACTAGCACTCGACCCAGTTGTACGACGACTTTGCTAGCGACTACACTGACGAAGCCTTTCTCTCATTTAGAATAGCCTTCAGCTAAGTCCATGGCTACGACCTAGCAAGGCGCCATTAACCATATCTAGAGAGAGTCTCACTTGTATCATCAAGAATGCTGTATACAAATGATGGATTAAAAGTTAAGTATTTCAGCAGCTACGTACTTTTCTTTATAGCATTCATTACGTATCCTGTTCCAGCCCTCACGTCCGTCTGCGTTAGATTATAGCGTGCATTTCGGCCTCCTCTATCTACAAGGTGTTGGCACATTTGCCAACACATCAGGAATCAAGAAATTTGCTCACACGAGAACGTCCATTCGCTTGCCGTGCTGCGTTAGTAGCTTGGAGACAATTCGGGTGGAGACTGATGTATTAAATTGCGACGCGATTTGTATGTTGCATCCGCTTTATGAGGCTGTGAGGGTTAGAAATAACTGTGAAATTTGCGTTGGAATCAAGAAATTTACTCCCACGAGAACGTCCATTCGGTTGCCGTCCTGCGTTAGTAGCTTGGAGAGAATTCGGCTGGACACTGATGTATTAAATTGCGACGCGAATTGTACGTTGCATCCGCTTTATGAGGCTATGAGGGTTATAAATAACTGTCGAATTCTATGCCGCATTGTCAAAGTAAGTGTGGGAGGTGTGTGGTGAACTTGTATTGGTACTTCAGAAACAAGCTACAAAACTCCCAGGAGAAGTTCCATACGGTGCCCGTAGCCACTTTATTCACTTGGACAAATGTCACCATGGAGACATTAGCATTTAATCGCGATTCAATTTCTGTGCCGCATCGACAATATACGGAACGCTTAGTGATGGCTCCACCCCTCTTGCAATGGGTAGTACTAATTTAGATAACTGAAATATGGCAGAAAGAAACACCTGGAATAAATATGGGAACAATTAATACTAGCGGCAAGGGGTAGCGACGTGGTCTAGGGCGTCTTGTCGGAGTCCGTCGGAGCCTGTCCTGTCGGAGATTTGAGTCCTCCCTCGGGCATGGGTGTGTTTGTCGTCCTTAGCGTAAGGTAGTTTAAGTTAGATTAAGTAGTGTGTACGGCTTGGGGACCAATGACCTCAGCAGTTTGGTCCGATAAGACCTTACCACAAATTTAAAAAAAGAAAATTAATAGTGAGAGAATCCGTATTATATGTCTTGACCTAGTCGATGATCTAGCAGTAATTGCCAGGGCTACCACTGGCGGACATTCACGTGGTCGCTATCAGAAGTGGCCTCGAAGCACTCTGGAGTGCGCACGGCGTCAAAACATGCAGCTCTGGAATCCCTCACAACTGGGTATTGCCGCATCACCCAGGTGTAGCACAGCCAGTGGCAAAGTGAACAATAAATCTCGTGCAGACAGACTGGCATAGTTACAACGAGAAATTCCTTTCCAACAAAGCCAAACTACGCCACCATCTGACAGTCTTTCTCTCGGAGGCACTCTGGACAGAGTAAAGGGGGATGAGGAAAAAGCTGAATAAGGAGACTGATGCATCAACATTAACCAATGAATCCGATGAAATCGAGAAAACCGAATGACAGATGTTGCAGAAAATATTCGGTCCCAAGAGCTGTGACAGTATCTGATTGTACAAAATTTCAGAGGAATTGTATACCTTGAAGCAACGATGGTAGTCTCACTGCTCGACAAAAGACGTCTGAAATTTTTGTGCACAAGCAGTGTGTTTGAAATTTTGTGGATAAGCAGGGTGTAATGACTATAAAATAAAAAATGTCGTGTGACTAGGGCCTCCCGTCGGGTAGACCGTTCGCCGGGTGCAAGTCTTTCGATCTGACGCCACTTCAGCGACTTGCGCGTCGATAGGGATGAAATGATGATGATTAGGACAACACCCAGCCCCTGAGCGAAGAAAATCTCCGACCCAGCCGGGAATCGAACCCAGGCCCTTAGGATTGACATTCTGTCACGCTGACCACTCAGCTCCCGGGGCATACGTAATGACTATAAGTGCAGCTATTTCCGTAAGTGACTGAGGACGGAATACTGAACAATATTACATCAGTATTTATGTCATTTGAAGACTAACAATTACAGCCATTGCAAGTCATGTGTTTTTAGGTTGGTTAGTACCTCCAAGTACATGTGCCAAGAGCAGGCCATTAATGTTTATTTTCCCCAACGCAGCAGGTCAGGCGCTGAAGTATGGACGCATGGATACAAATTGGTTAGCCTATGCCGACAAGCATATTCCACTTAGTGGTGTAGTACAACCATGCAGAGGACTTCAACTCACGAAGTTTGTGATGTGTTTGCCAGAATCAAGACAGTGATGTGAGTACATATTAAGGTATCACGTATGAAAACATCTGACCTTATACTCATTACACGCTGCAGTAGACATCTGGCTGACTCACATTTAACCGAGCAAATCTTCTGCATCATCAACAGGACACAAAAAACCAAAGTAAGATGGCTAGATGGCACCAAACCGGATGTCTTGGGTCTTGCTGTTGAAACATGGGCAATTTCAAAGATGGCATACATACACAAGATCGTTTCTCTTAAGCACAAGACACTAGAAATAGGACGGATCAAGAGTCTTAGCAGGAAAAATTTTTTAGAAAATAACAACATACATGGATGATTTCCAGAATGAGATTTTCACTCTGCAGCGGTGCGCTGATATGAAACTTCCTGGCATATTAAAACTGTGTGCCGGACCGAGACTCGAACTCGGGACCTTTGCCTTTCGCTAGACAAGGTACTGGCGGAAGTAAAGCTGTGAGGATGGGGTGTGAGTCGTGCTTGGGTAGCTCAGTTGGTAGAGCACTTGCAACGGTCCCGAGTTCGAGTCTCGGTCCGGCACACAGTTTTAATCTGCCAGGAAGTTTCATGCATGGATGTTGCTTATTCTGTTGTGGGTCAGTTCCAAGCGCTCCAAGATAATTAGGACAAAGCGCTTACAGTATGCCTGGGGAGGGGGGAGGGGATGCAGTCCACATATATTTGAATTCACTCCTAGTTGAAGCAAATGAATCTCCTCTACCCCTAATCGCGAGTACCAGAGCACGAAATTTTTACTGAACCGGTCGCAATTCGCGCAACACCAGACACACATCTGTAACTTAACATGAGTGTGCTATACGTCCAGATATTGGCCCAATAAAAGTCTTCCTACTTTTGTCGCCACATACATGGCTACTAGTCTGCTCTCAAACGAAGCGTGTCTGTACGCCAAGTACTCTGCTTTATAGCAGAATCACAAATTTTATTTGATCTGTACTTAGGCTGTGCTTGTTCAGATAACTGCATTTTGATGGGGAGAACCTCTCCAAACATAACATTACCAGAGTTTATCTACATCGACACTTCGAAATATAAAGATGGACGTGGTTGTGCTTACTGAGATGAAATTCAAGTTGCGCAATGAATTCATGATTATGACTGCTGATCTTTCAAGCCCCTCAATAAGCCACAAAGCACGTGGGATCTCAGTTAGTTATTCTATGCATTAAGAAAATCGGTGGACCAACCATCCAATAGCATGTGAACCATGAATCTGATGTTTTCTTCCCTTGTTTTTTCTTTTTTTCTTTTCGAGTCATCAGTCTTCTGACTGGTCTAATTCGGCCCGCCACAAGTTCGTCTCGTGTGTCAAGCTCTTCATCTCGGAGTACCACTTGCAACAAATGTCCTCAGTTATTTGCTGGATGTATTCCAACCTCTGTCTTCCTTTACAGTTTTTATTGTCTACAGCTTACTCTAGTTCCATGGAAACTATTCCCGGAAGTCTTAACACATGTCTTATCATCTTGTCCGTCTTGTCAATATTTCCCATACATTCGTTTCCTCACCGATTCTGCGGCGACCATCCTCATTCCTTGCCTTATCAGTCCATCTAATTTTCAACATTCTTCTGTAGCACCACATCTCAAACTGTTCGATTCTCTTCTGTTCCAGTTTTCTCGCAGTCCACGATTCACTACCAGACAATGTTGTGCTCCAAATGTACATCTTCACAAATTTCTTCTTCAAATTAGGGCCTATGTTTGATACTAGTAGACTGCTGTTGGCCAGGAATTCCCTCTTTACCTGTGCTATTCTTCTTTTAATGTTCTCCTTGCACCGCCCGCCGCGGGTTATTTTGCTTCCAAGGTAGCAGAATTCCTTAACTTCGTCTGCTTCGTGATCACCAATTATGATGTTAGGTTTCTCGCGACTCTCAATTCTGCTGCCTCTCATTACTTTGCACTTTTCTCCAGTTTTCTCTCAACCCACGTTCTGTACCCATTAGACCGTTAACAAAAAAATGGTACAAATGGCTCTGAGCACTATTGGAACTTAACATCTATGGTCATCAGTCCCCTAGAACTTAGAACTACTTAAACCTAACTAACCTAAGGACAGCACACAACACCCAGCCATCACGAGGCAGAGAAAATCCCTGACCCCGCTGGGAATCGAACCCGGGAACCCGGGCGCGGGAAGCGAGAACGCTACCGCACGACCACGAGCTGCGGACGGGACCGTTAACTCCATTTAAATGATCATGTAATTCTTCTTAAGATTCCCTGAGAATAGCAATGTCATTAGCCAACATTATCATTGCTATCCTTTCACCATAAATTTTAATCCCACACTTTAACCTTTCTTCGATGCATAGATTGAACAGTCTTACACCGTTTTTAATTCGAGCACTTCGTTATTGTTCTTCCGCTCTTATTGTTCCTTCAGACATTTGATTTTCCAGGCCGCAGCTCGTGTTCGTGCGGTAGCGTTCTCGCTTCCCACGCCCGGGTTCCCGGGTTCGATTCCCGGCGGGGTCAGGGATTTTTCTCTGCCTCGTGATGCCTGGGTGTTGTGTGACGTCCTTAGGTTAGTTAGGTTTAAGTAGTTCTAAGTTGTAGGGGACTTATGACCATAGATGTTAAGTCCCATAGTGCTCAGAGCCATTTGAACCATTTGATGCTACAGATCACAAATAGGTATGACAAAGTTACCATTTGCTGCGTAAAAGCATACTGCGGCATATCTGGCAACGAAACAGTAGACAAGTTAGCTAAAACAGCCGTCCGTGGCGGAGCGAGGGGCACATGGAAGGTGAACTCAGTGCTGATTAATAACTTCAAGCACGAGAAAAATGTATGCTCCGAAAGACTGACGAATACTACAGGGTGTTACAAAAAGGTGGGGCCAAACTTTCAGGAAACATTCCTCACACACAAAGAAAGAAAATATGTTATTTGAACATGTGTCCGGAAACGCTTACTTTCCATGTTAGAGCTCATTTTATTACTTCTCTTCAAATCACATTAATCATGGAATGGAGACAGACAGCAACAGAATGTACCAGCGTGACTTCAAATACTTTGTTACAGGAAATGTTCAAAATGTCCTCCGTTAGCGAGGATACATGCATCCACCCTCCGTCGCACGGAATCCCTGATGCGCTGATGCAGCCCTGGACAATGGCGTATTGTATCACAGCCGTCCACAACACGAGCACGAAGAGTCTCTACATTTGGTGCCGGGATTGCGTAGACAAGAGCTTTCAAATGCCCCCATAAATGAAAGTCGAGAGGGTTGGGGTCAGGAGAGCGTGGAGGCCACGGAATTGGTCCACCTCTACCAATCCATCGGTCACCGAATCTGTTGTTGAGAAGCGTACGAACACTTGGACTGAAATGTGCAGGAGCTCCATCGTGCGTGAACCACATGTTGTGTTCTACTTGTAAAGGCACATGTTCTAGCAGCACAGGTAGAGTGTCCTGAATGAAATCATGATAACGTGCTCCATTGAGCGTAGGTGGAAGAACAAACTAAAATGAGGTCTAACATGGAAAATAAGCGTTTCCGGACACATGTCCACATAACATGTTTTCTTTGTGTGTGAGGAATGTTTCCTGAAAGTTTGGCCGTACCTTTTTGTAACACCCTGTATAAAGTGAGTCACGTTCAACCATGGTTGTTACTGGAAGCATCTACATTGTACTGATCATGTCCCCAAACAACGATGTAATATGACCGGGCCACAGTTCGCGGCTGGTTTAAAGAACACACTGGACAATTCGAATGAATGATTTGGCCATCCAGATCGGCCGACACGAATGCCATCGAACATTTATGAGAGTTGAGTTCGTGCACGGAATGTTGCACTGGCAACACTTTCTCAGTAATGGATGAGTGTAGAAGCAGCATGGCTCAATATTTCTGCAGGGGACTTCCAGCGACTAGTTCAGTCCGTGACACGTCGAGTTGTTGCAATACGCCGGATGAAACGAGGTGCGACCTGTTGTTAGCAAGTATGCCACGACTTTTCTCACCTCACAAGGGGAGGCCGCCAATTGTGAAATTCAGATTCGATTCATACTGTGCATAAGAAAAGCTCATGGCCAGAGGTGTAATGTGGCAAAGCACCAAGATGCACTTCTCAGCCGTTGTCGAGAAAATCGACAGTTAAAAGAAAACGTTGCGGTGAAATACTTTCTAAGATTAATAATTTTCTCCAGCGTCGTGGCGCAGCGGTAAGCGCTAGGGTTCGTAATCCGAAGGTCGCCGGATCGAATCTCGCGCCATGCAATTTCTTTTTTATAATTAGTTTTTTGTAATTTATATATATATATATATATATATATATATATATATATATATATATATATATAATATTAATTAATTGCTTATGCATGTTGGTGAAGGCGGATCGCTCTCCAATTGTACCACCTCCATTTTTCCGTTTGTTAAACAGGGTGTACCAAAGCTCTCCCGTCCGCACTGATTTTCGACGATGTTATAAGTTGCGCTAGGGACCGCATCTAACTTCTTTCGAAGTTAGCAGGCAACTACGCTAGTTATGCGGCGGCTCGTTTCGGCCCATTCAACGTCTGTTCTTCAGGTGTAACGAGCGAGTAACGGAGTTTATATTTCATACCTGCCACAGCAAATTTGTGTTCGTGGGGTCTCTATTCTAATTCGAACGTTTTACTTACGCTACACGTATTCCTTTCGGAATATCGTTTCTACGTCTTCCGTTAACTAAACGTGGTTAACATTACGAAGACAATTAATAACATTTGTGAAATACAACTTTGTTTACGAAAACATAATGATGTTCGAAGTCGCCAGTTTTTCCACGACAAACGACTTTCAACAACTTATTATACGCATAATTGTTGCAACTGATTGCTGGGAATTATATATTTGAATTACAAAAAGCAAATACTAAAAAAAAAGGTTGCATGGCGCGAGATTCGATCCGGCGACCTTCTGATTACGAACCCGAGCGCTTACCGTTGCACCACGACGCTGTAGAAAGTTGTTAATCGTAGAGAGTATTTCGCCGCAACGGTTTCTTTTAACTGTCGATTTTCTCGACAACGGCTGAGAAGTGCATCTTGGTGCTTTACCACATTACACATCTGGCCATAAGCTTTTATTACGCGCAGTATGAATCGAATCAGAATTTCACAATTGGCGGCCTCCCCTTGTCAGTATGCAGGCACATACTGAGTTATCAGCTGTAGGTTCTAATAGGTATGCTGAGACGAAAGCTCCTGCACTGGATATATTAAATAGCGTGCAGAGCTGCATGAAACTAGTCCCCGGACTGCAGAACGCAACAACAACAAGGGCACCACGGTGTTGTCTTCTTTGTTTTCGGCCTCTTTTTCCACAGTCGCTCTTGTACAAGGAGCGGACATTATGTATCGTATTTTGCGATCGTAATAAAGGCCTTAGTCTGACCACGCACCTTCTGCTTTGTATAAATGTTAAGTAGAAATTTAAAATAAAAAAGTTAGCTTACAGGGACTCCACCCAGCGACTGTTCTCTTTCCACTGCGTCAGCCGCTGCCACGAAACTACAACATAAATGCCCGATGCCTCGTCCAGTCCGCGTCAAAACCGCTATTTTTGTAACTCCCACTTCTGTCGTTTCGTGTCTGGCCATATACGAGGTGCATTCAAGTTCTAAAGCCTCCCATATTTTTTCTCCGGACTGGAAAGAGATAGAAACATGCGCATTGTTTGAAAATGAGGCCGCGTTCGTTGTCAATACGTCCCAGAGATGGCAGCACCGTACGGCAGATGGAATTTTACCGCCAGCGCCGAGAATGAGAACTGTTTTAAATACTTAAAATGGCGACGTTTTCCTTACTTGAACAGCGTGCAATCATTCGTTTTCTGAATTTGCGTGCTGTGAAACCAATTGAAATTCATCGGCAGTTGAAGGAGACATGTGGTGATGGAGTATGGATGTGTCGAAAGTGCGTTCGTGGGTGCGACAGTTTAATGAAGGCAGAACATCGTGTGACAACAAACCGAAACAACCTCAGGCTTGCACAAGCCGGTCTGACGACATGGTCGAGAAATTGGAGAGAATTGTTTTGGGGGATCGCCGAATGACTGTTGAACAGATCGCCTCCAGAGTTGGCATTTCTGTGGGTTCTGTGCACACAATCCTGCATGACGGCCTTAAAAATCGAAAAGTGTCATCCAGGTGGCTGCCACGAATGCTGACGGACGACCACACGTCTGCCCGTGTGGCATGTTGCCGAACGATGTTGACGCGCAACGACAGCACGAATGGGACTTTCTTTTCGTCGGTTGTGTCAATGGATGAGACGTGGATGCCATTTTTCAATCCAGAAACAAAGCGCCAGTCAGCTCAATGGAAGCACACAGATTCACTGCCACCAAAAAAATTTCGGGTAACTGCCAGTGCTGAAAAAATGATGGTGTCCATGTTCTGGGACAGCGAGGGCGTAATCCTTACCCATTGCGTTCCAAAGGGCACTACGGTAACACGTGCATCCTACGAAAATGTTTTGAAGAACAATATCCTTCCTGCACTGCAACAAAAACGTCCGGGAAGGGCTGCGCGTGTGCTGTTTCACCAAGACAACGCACCCGCACATCGAGCTAACGTTACGCAACAGTTTCTTCGTGATAACAACTTTGAAGTGATTCCTAATGCTCCCTACTGACCTGACCTGGCTCCTAGTGACTTTTGGCTTTTTCCAACAATGAAAGACACTCTCCGTGGCCGCACATTCACCAGCTGTGCTGCTATTGCCTCAGCGATTTTCCAGTGGTCAAAACAGACTCCTAAAGAAGCCTTCGCCGCTGCCGTGGAATCATGGCGTCAGCGTTGTGAAAAATGTGTACGTCTGCAGAGCGATTACGTCGAGAAGTAACGCCAGTTTCATCGATTTCGGGTGAGTAGCTAATTAGAAAAAAAATCGGAGGCCTTAGAACTTGAATGCATCTCGTACTAGCAATTTGCGAGGTATCTGTAGTAATCAGTAGGCTCTTCTGAGTTAATGGAAGATAGTTCTGAAATGCAGGGGGATCTGCAACGAATTGACGCATGGTGCAAGGAATGGCAATTGAATCTCAATGTAGACAAGTGTAATGTGCTGCGAATACATAAAAAGAAAGATCCTTTATCATTTAGCTACAATATAGCAGGTCAGCAACTGGAAGCAGTTAATTCCATAAATTATCTGGGAGTACGCATTAGGAGTGATTTAAAATGGAATGGCCATTTAAAATTAATCGTGGGTAAGGCAAATGCCAGACTGAGATTCATAGGAAGAATCATAAGGAAATGCAGTCCGAAAACAACGGAAGTAGGTTACAGTACACTTGTTCGTCCACTGCTTGAATACTGCTCACCGGTGTGGGATCCGTATCAGATAGGGTTGATAGAAGAGATAGAGAAGATCCTACGGAGAGCAGCTTCGTTACAGGATCATTCAGTAAATGCGAAAGCGTTACGGAGATAATAGATAAACTCCAGTGCAAGACTCTGCAAGAGAGACGCTCAGTAGCTCGGTACGGGCTTTTGTTAAAATTTCGAGAACATACCTTCACCGAGAAGTCAAGCAGTATATTGCTCCCTCCTTCGTATATCTCGCGAAGAGACCATGAGGATAAAATCAGAGAGATTAGAGCCCACACAGAGGCATACCGACAGTCTTTCTTTCCACGAACAATACGAGACTGGAATAGAAGGGAGAACCGATAGAGGTACTCAAGGTACCCTCCGCCACACACCGTCAGGTGGCTTTCGGACTATGGATGTTGATGTAGATGTAGATGTAGGTGAAGAAATTGGCACATTAGAGGTAGAGCAGTGTTTCCCAACATTCTTTTCGCCCGACGACCACTATGTTTGTGTTAGCAGGGACCATAAGGTAAGTTGTTTCAGTCTAAAATAAACGTTAATCAAAACTTTTAACATATTCGTTAAACTCAAAAAAAATATGCTTTAGCAGTACTATTGTAATAGAATACACATCATTGTAGTAGAAAATTAAATTCGATTCGCGTCAATGTGCTTTTTGAACTTGCGTCTTTTGTACAGGTTTTTCTAGTCGTGGGGCTGATATTGTTGTTCAAAGTTACTCGCATACCATCACTTACTTTCAGTCACGTTCTGGACCTGGTTTTGAAATTACCAGCAAAGCAGAAAACCCTGGTTCGGATAAATAAGTTTTGGAGAGAGGCATGAGATAGCGCAAGGCGATTTCCTCGAATTTTAGTTGACGGAATTGACTTTTTACACACCTAACCTGCTCAAGAGAATCACAGTCAAATGCGTCCTTACGGTTTTTATCGTTTTGGAATTCAATGAGCTGTCCCTGGGTTTCTACTGCAACTTTTCCAGCATTAGTGCTAAAAGGATCGAGAATCAGTGGTTGGTCAACTTTACCTTGTGTTTTGTTCTACTCCGGAAAGTAATAATTGAATTGCCGGCCGCGGTGTCTAGCGGTTCCAGGCGCTCAGGCCGTAACCGAGGGACTGTTACGGTCGCAGGTTCGAATCCTGCCTCGGGCATCGATGTGTGTGATGTCTTTAGGTTAGTTAGGTTTAAGTAGTTCTAAGTTCTAGGGGACTTATGACCTAAGATGTTGAGTCCCATAGTGCTCAGAGCCATTTGAACCATTTTGAGTCATTACCTCCCTTTCCTGTTCCAGTCGCGTATGGTTCGCGGGAAGAACGACTGCCGGAAAGCCTCCGTGCGCGCTCTAATCTCTCTAATTTTACATTCGTGATCTCCTCGGGAGGTATAAGTAGGGGGAAGCAATATATTCGATACCTCATCCAGAAACGCACCCTCTCGAAACCTGGCGAGCAAGCTACACCGCGATGCAGAGCGCCTCTCTTGCAGAGTCTGCCACTTGAGTTTGTTAAACATCTCCGTAACGCTATCACGGTTACCAAATAACCCTGTGACGAAACGCGCCGCTCTTCTTTGGATCTTCTCTATTTCCTCCGTCAACCCGATCTGGTACGTATCCCACACTGATGAGCAATACTCAAGTATAGGTCGAACGAGTGTTTTGTAAGCCACCTCGTTTGTTGATGGACTACATTTTCTAAGGACTCTCCCAATGAATCTCAACCTGGTACCCGCCTTACCAACAATTAATTTTATATGATCATTCCACTTCAAATCGTTCCGCACGCATGCTCCCAGATGTTTTACAGAAGTAACTGCTACCAGTGTTTGTTCCGCTATCATATAATCATACAATAAAGGATCCTTCTTTCTATGTATTCGCAATACATTAAATTTGTCTATGTTAAGGGTCAGTTGCCACTCCCTGCATCAAGTGCCTATCCGCTGCAGATCTTCCTGCATTTCGCTACAATTTTCTAATGCTGCAACTTCTCTGTATACTACAGCATCATCCGCGAAAAGCCACATGGAACTTCCGACACTATCTACTAGGTCATTTATATATATTGTGAAAAGCAATGGTCCCATAACACTTCCCTGTGGCACGCCAGAGGTTACTTTAGCGTCTGTAGACGTCTCTCCATTGATAACAACATGCTGTGTTCTGTTTGCTAAAAACTCTTCAATCCAGCCACACAGCTGGTCTGATATTCCGTAGGCTCTTACTTTGTTTATCAGGCGACAGTGCGGAACTGTATCGAACGCCTTCCGGAAGTCAATCTGACGTTTCCCTGGCGTATTTCCAACTTCCAGAATTCTCGGGTGTCCGCCCAGATTCGTTGCCATTTACAGGTGATTCCTGATGACTACTGCCACCAGGAATCCCTGAAGATGTCAACCAGTTCGTTTGCCGAAATGTCGTGGAGAACTTATGACGTGACCCGGGCGGAAACCCGAGAGTTCCGCAAGCTATTGGCTGTTGGGCATCGAAGACACGCGCCACCCCCACCCTCCGGCATCTCTCTCTTTCTCTATATACATCTATCTCTATCGATCTCTCTCCTGTCCCACCGAACAGGGGTTAGTAGGAAAAGGTTGGAAACTTATCTGGACTTTTAGATCCTTTCGGTCGACTTTGCTGCGAGCATCGAATTGTAAGTCTTTCACGAACGGCTTCTACATGGCGCTGTTTAGATGTGACAGCCTCTATTGCTTTCTGTTTAACTACTTTTTTTTTTTGCGCCGTTCCGTTCTTGGCCTACTGATTTCTCCTTCCTTTTCGAAGTGTGATTTTGTTATCATAGCAAATGATAAGCCCTTACAAGTACTTTAAACTAGCAATGGCACGATGAAACAACCACTACCACAGTCACCGCCACATTTTTATTTTTTTTTATTTTTTAATTTGGCCTTTGAGTGTGTACTCAAGTTAGCCATCGGCAACACAATGACAATGCACACATCAATTTAGCCATCGGCAACACAGTGACAATGTACACATAATTGAATAAACAAATACAGAAATGCATATTTACAAGAACAAAAAGCTTAACTGTTACAGTTTTGTACTTAATATTTTAAAAATTGAATTGAATTGAAAAATAATAAAAAGTGTCTTGGCGTACAATTCACACCAATTCTGAAATATCTTCATCAGCAAGACATATTTATAATTGACATACACCATTAAAACCTACAGATTGTGACCAGTACTCTTGATGAAGTTAACGATCACCGGCACATGCACTCATACAACACGCATAGAATGAAGGTGGCCGACGCACAGCGACGACTTTTCCTCCAAAGCACTGGGAGAGTTCATTTGTTTGTTCGGAAGGGGAGGTCGACAGTGCCTGCCGCCTTTCGGCCAGTAGGCGATGACAGCAACGAGACGCACGCCCTGCAATACATCTGAAACGATTTTATAGAAACAACTCGATGTAAAAAAATTCATTTTTACTTTACTTGTGGCTTTATGTGTCAGATTCATTATGATATGCCCATAATTTCGTTAATGGTCATAGTTTTTGTGATATTTACATGGAAGTAAGATACTGCGCGAAATTCTAAAAAGTTTACCATGAAAAACAGATCGCTATGATTTTGCTTTTGGCACATGTTACATAATATGTTGCTGTGTATAAAATTGGCCATTAAAATTGCTACGCCAAGAAGATGACGTGCTACAGACGCGAAATTTAACCGATAGGCAGAAGCTGCTGTGATATGTAAATGATTAGCTTTTCAGAGCATTCACACAAGGTTGGCGTCGCTGGCGACATCTTACAACGTGCTGACATGAGAAAAGTTTCCAACCCATTTTTCATACACAAACAGCAGTTGACCGGCGTTGCCTGGTGAAACGTTGATGTGATGCTTCGTGTAAGGAGGAGAAATGCGTACCATCACGTTTCCGACTTTGATAAAGGTCGGATTGTGGCCTATCGTGATTGCGGTTTATCGTATCGCGACATTGCTGCTCGCGTTGGTCGAGATCCAATGACTGTTAGCAGAATATGGAATCGGTGGGTTCAGGAGGGTAATACGGAACGCCATGCTGGATCCCAACGGCCTCGTATCACTAGCAGTCGAGATGACAGGTATCTTATCCGCATGGCTGTGACGGATCGTGCAGCCACGTCTCGATCCATGGATAAAGAAAATGTTCGACTGCTGCCCTGGCCAGCACATTCTCCAGATCTCTCACCAACTGAAAACGTATGGTCAATGGTGGCCGAGCAACTGGCTCGTCACAATATGCCAGTCACTACTCTTGATTAACTGTGGTATCGTGTTGAAGCTGCATGTGCAGCTGTACCTGTACACGCCATCAAAGCTCTGTTTGACTCAATGCCCAGGGGTATCAAGGCCGTTATTACGGCCAGAGGTGTTCTGAGTACTGATTTCCCAGGATCTATGCACCCAAAGTACGTGAATATTTAATCACATGTCAGCTCTAGTATAATATATTTGTCCAATGAATACCCGTTTATCATATGCAATTCTTCTTGGTGTAGCAATTTTAATGGCCAGTAGCGTAAATTACAACATTCTGCCATATTAGGACTCAACGAAGTATTATCTGTATACAGTGAAACATTGAGATGTTTTTGAATTTATCGATGGTTTTGCCTTTTAACTAATATGAGTTGAAAGAAACTCCGTTTTCATCTCATCAGAATTGAATAACAGTCAAGTATTCAAATTAAATTATTATACGGTGGTGTAATTGGACACCCTCTTCAAACATAACCTTTTTTACGTAGAAATAGCAGATACCAGGATTTATTTCGAATATCGTGTAGGTGAACATTATCTCAGATGTTTCACTGAAAGAATTTCATTTGATTTTGTATACACTGTATTATATTTTAGGCTAATATGTATAAAAAAGAAATTAATTTGTTACAATCAATATGTACGAAACCTGTGTACGCGGTTAAAATTACTCTTCTATTAAAAGCATTTGAAACTACGAAATATCTGCCACATTTAAAATTCGTATTATTAATTGCACAATCTGTCGCTAATTATTAAATTTATTTCTGAATTCATTTATAAAATAATGGTATAACTTGGTGATGATTCTTCTTTTCTCAAGAAAGTTTGTAAACTGTTTTGCTTTGTAAACTCTTTGGAATACTGTCAGTACCGCAGAATGTAAGGAGTAGTGTGGGTTCCTCTGATGGAATCGGGCGCGTTTTTGATTCTGTCACTAATAATGTAATTTGTGGTGTGATAGAAGTGGAAATTGTAAACACGGTGTGATATTTAATAATGCGAGAAACAATAAGATTCAATAAATATACAGGCAAATCTTCATCAGTTATTTAGTCATCAGCAACCCACAACGTTAAAGCCGCAAGAATGTACCCCTAGACGCAAGAGCTGGAGCCAACAACAAGAGAAAATGAAGATAAGTAAAAAGATTTTCTTCTGTATCTCTTACGCCTCTCGAAGCTTTCGAAACTTTTGAAGAGACAGGAAAAATTAATAGTGATGTGTGGGAGGGTAAGACTGCAGTAGTAAATTGAGAATTTACGGCGTTTTTGTTGTGTTACCACTCGCCGCATGAGAACTCAGGTTGTAAAGTGAAGTCAGATTATAAGTCGTCGCTACAACGTGACGAAAGGAACTTAAATCTAATACGGGAACAGTACGACACCACAGCACTGGCGGATGGTCTGGTGCAGTGGGTCTTTGCACTCTTCGTATATGCCCTCGCGTCAAGTTCATGGGTGTGGTCACACGCACTGAAATCGGGGGCAATTAAGTACACGTGGTGCATTGCGTCCTTCGTGAGCAGAAATGCACTTGAAGGAGTGGCTGTTGGTTTGGCGGAAATGTACGGCGTCTTCTGTTTACCGATTAATTTTAGCTCCCAGCTCACGGCACACGTCACATCCTGTGTTTCTAGCTGCGCTGCAGTAGCACACTCGACAGTGATTACCCACCCACGCACCGAACGCTTGCTATCAACACGTGCGACGTTAAATATAGGCCTCTACCGATACCGAGTGATGCGATGTAACGCAGCTTGATGTTGGTTCAGCTACATCCAAGGTCGCGTCATCAGAAGTGCAGAGATTCTAATGGCTTCAACATGAAGCGGTGAAGCCTGCACGCTCTCCAGACCACTGCGGAGTGCGTGGCTGAGGGTACTTAGCATGATAACACGTGTTAGACCTTCTTGCCGCTCCAATTGGATATGAAGGGTGGGATGAACGGCTAAACGCCTTTCCGTGCTGTATCCGCGCTCCCTACGAGGGCTAAACGTAGCGGTTATAATTATTCTTTCGCAACTTGAGAGTGATCTCAGGATAGTGAAACTTTGTGGAAACATTTGCGCGGACATGTGGAAGAGACTTCTTAAGTAATAGAACCCAGTACGCTGTCCTCGATGGTGAGTGTTGATCGGAGGTGAGGGTATCATCTGGAGTGCCCCAGGGAAGTGTGGTAGGTCCGCTGTTGTTTTCTATCTACATAAATGATCTTTTGGATAGGGTGGATAGCAATGTGCGGCTGTTTGCTGATGATGCTGTGGTGTACGGGAAGGTGTCGTCGTTGAGTGACTGTAGGAGGATACAAGATGACTTGGAAAGGATTTGTGATTGGTGTAAAGGATGGCTGCTGACTCTAAAATAGATAAATCTAAATTAATGCAGATAAATACGAAAACGAATCCCGTAATGTTTGAATACTCCATTAGTAGTGTAGCGCTTGACATAGTCACGTCGATTAAATATTTGGGCGTTACATTGCAGAGCGATATGAAGTGGGACAAGCATGTAATGGCAGTTGCGGGGAAGGCGGATAGTCGTCTTCGGTTCTTTGGTAGAATTTTGGGAATATGTGGTTCATCTGTAAAGGAGACCGCTTATAAAACACTAATACGGCCTGTTCTCGAGTACTGCTCGAGCGTTTGGGATCCCTATCAGGTCGGATTGAGGGAGGACATAGAAGCAATTCAGAGGCGGGCTGCTAGATTTGTTACTGGTAGGTTTGATCATCACGCGAGTGTTACGGAAATGTTTCAGGAATTCGGGCGGGAGTCTCTGGAGGAAAGGAGGCGTTCTTTTCGTGAATCGCTACTGAGGAAATTTAGAGAACCAGCATTTGAGGCTGACTGCAGTACAGTTTTACTGCCGCCAACTTATATTTCGCGGGAAGACCACAAAGATAAGATAAGAGGCATATAGGCAGTCATTTTTCCCTCGTTCCGTTTGGGAGTGGAACAGGGAGAGAAGATGCTAGTTGTGGTACGAGGTACCCTCCGCCACCCACCGTATGGTGTATTGCGAAGTATGTATGTAGATGTAGAGCAGACCACTGAAAGAAACACATTGGACTTTCCGCATGACGGTGTAACATTTCTTAATTGCGTACCATGTTTAAGTTTCAGGTTACAAACGTTGCTCAGTGTGACGAATATTTGCATCCACGACAGCCCGGAACCAGACTAGACATTGCTTTGCAGCTGCCCGGATCATCTCAGGTGGGATGTTGGCCACCTGGTCTTCAAGTTCCAACGTGTGTTAGTGTTCCATGGATAAAGCCTGTCCCTCAGGTAAGCTCACAGCCAAAACTCACACGGGTTCGAATCTGGTGATCTCGGTGGCCACGTAGTTTGGAACGATTGACTACCCTGATGTGGTTTTCTCCAAATGTGTCACGAGCAGAACATCGATACTTACGAAGAGCAACACTGTCTCCGTTGCTTTGATGAAACAGCTTTACCAGCAAGGACCTGCTGATATTATCCAGTCCCATGTTGACTGTCTCCAGCTGACGCTTGTATTTTAACCCTACGTCACAGTATCAGTGCCGGCGCCCAAAGGCAAGTCATGAGAGGAGCACTACTTATAACGCAAATCTTGCAGCGCACAGTCAGAATGGCATGCCTATGAAGCTGGGTACCCATACAGTAAATAGTTTTCCATCTTGTAATGGTTCTTTATTTACGTGACCATTACGGCACTCCAACCCCAGTTCTCGATACCAGTAATATCGTACTACTTTTCTGCGAAATAACAGATCGTGGATCCGTGACAACATTCACATTTGGTTTTATTAAAGTATAGCTACTCCGATGTATCGATATATTACAGTGATATGGTTCTTGTGTGTATTCATTTCTGTGAGACTGTCATAATCTTTGACTTACTTGTAACCGTTTTGGCGCGAATGCGCACAGACCAGTCTTTGTTTCACTTTGCAGAAGTTAAGTTGTTATTTCGCTTTGTAAAAGAACATTCAAGTCTTGTGTTTGGTTAAAGTGGAAATTAAATATATGAAGATTGATACAAAACTGTTTTCTTGATGATGTGACAATTAAGAAGTATATGTGAATTTACAGAATGTTTAATAAAAATGTGGATCGTGAACAACAAGTCAAAAATTATTTCTACCGTAACATTGTTCTGATCTGGGATTGTTTGATCATTAAGAATTTCCTGAGAAGCGTATTTGTTAGGTCTTCAAATATTGCTAAAATACAGATCTGGGCTTTCTAGCAGTCAAAGTGGAATCACCCTAGAATCAACAAGATGAGCCGTAACAACTTCGACGAAATCTACGAGGGAATCCATTCAAGATAAGTGCCAAAATTAATGAGTTTTTTACAGTGACTTCATTATTTCCATTCTGACGATACCATCCACAGTCAATAACTTTGTTGTTGCCCGATAAAGCGAACACATGCTGCGTGAGCAACATTATTAATCTGATTTCTAACCTACTTTGCAAGTGGTGGTATTGTTAGAGTCTACACTCGCTCACGTAGCGAAAAACTAATCATAACCATCCTGCCCATACTAATGTTCTTTTATGCAACCTGCAATATTACATCCGGTCCTCACACTCCACTCGAGAGATTCTTATATTCTCTCGCTCTACGCGCAAATTATTAGTCCTACAAAAAAAAAAATTAACAGGACCTCTTTGCTGGAATTTTTGTGTAGTTAAATTTTGTGCTGAGATACATTTTCGCTAGACGCCACACTTGTCCAGTTATTCAAGAGGAAAGTACAACAGCGATCTTCAAACGCACCCCCACTCCCACACTCAGCCCCCACTACTCAGAATTTGTAGTATATTGCTCACGGGACTCCCTCCTACCATTGAAAGAACATTTGGGACTGTACGAATTATGTCCCACGTTCGACCTTTTTTGGTATTGATTGACGGGCCTTATTACATCATCCCGTTGGTCGAGCACTTACAAACTGTAAAACTGACGTTTGCGTAATTTTTACCTAACATTCTTGTGAATTTTAACAACATACAATAAAGGATTACGTCAAATTTCCTGCCAGATTAAAACTGTGTGTCGGACCGAGACTCGAACTCGGGACCTTTGCCTTTCGCGGGCAAGTGCTCTGACACCTGAGCTACCCAAGCACGACTCACGCCCCGTGCTCACAGCTTTACTTCTGCCAGTATCTCGTCTCCTACCTTCCAAACTTTACAGAAGCACTCATTCTGGAAAGGATTAAATCGTTTTATTCATCATCTCTTCTAACTACAAAACTAATGTGCTCGTAAGGGTTCAATTTGGATGGAATTGTCAACATAATTACACTATTGGCCATTAAAATTGCTACACCAAGAAGAAATGCAGGTGATAAACGGGTATTCATTGGACAAATATATTATACTAGAACTGACATGTGATTACATTGTCACGCAATTTGGGTGCATAGATCCTGAGAAATCAGTACCCAGAACAACCACCTCTGGACGTAATAACGGCCTTGATACGCCTGGGCATTCAGTCAAACAGAGCTTGGATGGCGTCTACAGGTACAGCTGCCCAGGCAGCTTCAACACGATACCACAGTTCAGCAAGAGTAGTGACTGGCGTATTGTGACGAGCCAGTTGCATGGCCACAATTGACCAGACGTTTTCAATTGCTGAGAGATCTGGAGAATGTGCTGGCCAAGGCAGCAGTAGACCTGCAACATGCGGTCGTGCATTATCCTTCTGAAATGTAGTGTTTAGTAGGGATCTAATGAAGGGTCGTAACACATCTGAAATGTAACGTCCACTGTTCAAAGTGCCGTCAATGCGAACAAGAGGTGACCGAGACGTGTAGCCAATGGCACCCCATACCATCACGCCGGGTGATACGCCAGTATGGCGCTGACAGATACACGCTTCCAATGTGCGTTCACCGCGATGTCGCCAAACACGGATGCGACCAACACGATGCTGTAAACAGAACCTGGATTCATCCGAAAAAAATGACTTTTTGCCATTCGTGCAACCAGATTCGTCGTCGAGTACACCATCGCAGGCGCTCCTGTCTGTGATGCAGCGTCAAAGGTAACCGCGGCCATGGTCTCCGAGCTGATAGTCCGTTCTGCTGCAAACGTCGTCGAACTGTTCGTACGGATGGTTGTTGTCTTGCAAACGTCCCCATCTGTTGACTCAGGGATCGAGAAGTGGCTGCACGATCCGTTAAAGCCATGCAGATAAGATGCCTTTCATCTCGACTGCTAGTGATACGAGGCCGTTGGGATCCAGCACGGCGTCCGTGTTACCCTCCTGAACCCACAGATTCCATATTCTGATAACAGTCATTGGATCTTGACCAACGCGGGCAGCAATGTCGCGACACGATAAACCGCAATCGCGATAGGCTACAATCCGACCTTTATCAAAGTCGGAAACGCGTGTGCACGTCATCTTCGTATTGTAGCAATTTTAATGGCCAGTAGTGTATCTTTAGCGTAATGTTTACAAAACTCATTTTCCTTTCATTACCCCCACGGGCAAGTTTAAACTAACAATTTCAACGAAATAGCTTACTATGCTGGTGGCGTAACACCACAATCAATAGAAACCGAAAAAGATCAAATATCGGGAATACTTTTGTGCATTTGTGGGAGATAGCGCCACGAACAACTAGTAATCCTGACTGTTGTGGGATGAATTAGGGGGGGGGGGGAGGGAGGAGGAGGTGTGTTTGAAGGCACTTTTGTAAGTTTTGCTCGAATAGCTCGAAAACCGTGGCCTCCAGCGAAAACGTATCTTAGTGCTAACTATATTTAATTTCCTACGAAATGGTCCCGTTCATTTTCTTTCTGTAAGTCTAACAGTTTGCACGTAACGAGCGAGAGAATATGAAAATCTCGCAAGTGGTTTATGAAGACCCACTGTGCGTTGCATAAAACAACGTAGGGACAGCTGGATCATGCTGCCAAGTTTCCTCACTTAAACGCACGTTTAGACACCTCATAAAAATTGCATGTTGCCGACAATATCTACCCACATTGTTGTGCGACACGAATTAAAGCCACATGTACGACAACACTGTTTAACGTCACCACCACTTAATTGGTTTATTTTACTTGCAATTAATATGGAAGGCAATTTCGGGTTGTGAATTATTTTTAAATTAAAATGAAAAGCAATGGCGGCAACGTTAAAAGAAACTGGTGCCCTCTTTCGTTAAACGACTTTTATGAAAGTTAATAGCAGTTTCTTCTGAACGTAGCAAACGGTTCACAGTTTTCTCTTGGAGAGTAAATCTTTTGGTAAAATTTGTTATTACCGCGAATTTAAATGTGTTTCCTACTTCAGAATTAGTATTAAACTAATTGTCGGACTTCGTAATATTTAAATGATTGCAGGTTCTATCGTATTTCACGAACAAAAGGCTACGACGTATGAAATGACGCACGCAAACTATAATAAGCAAAAGAAATGCTTCCGTATTTAAGAAAAATTAACGAATCTGTAAAGGGAGGACAGGTTTATAACTGAAATATGGTTAAACTTTAACAGTATATTTTAAAGAAACAAAAGTCAACTTACACTGTTCCAAACAGCCTAATATTTAGAACAAAAGATCCTCTACACGAAACGCGCAATAATGAAATGCACCCACCTGGTATTCTGATAACAGTTCCAGTTGCAAATAATGAAGTAACAGTCCAGGAAAAATCTCTATTTCATCGAATCCGCAGAAGTAATTGCATAATGAGAATCAAGGTAACCGAGAGAGACAAGCACATTGGCAGAAAGAAAAGAGGAAAAGTTTGCAAAAACAGACATAATGTCTGATGGGATAGCAGCAATCAGTGATTGTACAATGTTACTTATAATCCGTCTTGATTGCCAAATTTTTGATTCGGACGGGTTACTCCTGTAACCGAAATATCAGATCTGAAGATGGTTCTGGATGAATCGAAACTGATCATATGAATAAAAAAATTTGGCAATCAAGACAGATTATAAGTAACAAAGAGGAAAAGAGCAGAGAAAAAGAAAAGAGGTTGGTGCCCTTGTTTCACGATTATGTATACTAATTACACTGTATGACCTTTGTATAATTATTGTGTCTGGGATAGTTACATTACTTTGGGTAAATTTCGTGTAAAAGTTTGGGACGCTATAATTGTCGGCGACTGTTAGCTGGCAATACTTGCAGCATTACTTTTCCGGCCCGCATCTCGTGGTCGTGCGGTAGCGTTCTCGCTTCCCACGCCCGGGTTCCCGGGTTCGATTCCCGGCGGGGTCAGGGATTTTCTCTGCCTCGTGATGGCTGGGTGTTGTGTGCTGTCCTTAGGTTAGTTAGGTTTAAGTAGTTCTAAGTTCTAGGGGACTGATGACCATAGATGTTAAGTCCCATAGTGCTCAGAGCCATTTGAACCATTTGAACTATTACTTTTCCGGACCAAAAGTGTTTACACGAGCCTCATTGTTGCCACAAAATGAAATGAAATGGTCGTATGGTATTACTGGGCAGTAGACCGCGTGTACTGGTGTAGACTGTAAAGAAAGAAGGCTAATAAAAGAGATGTATACACCATAGTGAATGTATACACTACAAAGAAGGAAATGAGAAGACAGAAGAGATGAGCATTGCAAGTGATGTAAGACAAGGATGTTCACCATCGCCGAAGCTATTCAACAAATATGGAGAAGAACCAGTAGGTAAGGCCATACAGGATGCAAGAGGCATTATAATTCGCGGAGAAAGGATGAACACTATAAAATACAAGTATGGTCAAGCAGTGTTAGTGCAATCAGAAGAGGAGCTGGAGAAGATGCTGCAGTCAGGAACCGCGTGACTGCTATGGTCGCAGGTTCGAATCCTGCCTCGGGCATGGGTGTGTGTGATGTCCTTAGGTTAGTTAGGTTTAAGTAGTTCTAAGTTCTAGGGGACTGATGACCTCAGATGTTGAGTCCCATAGTGCTCAGAGCCATTTGAACCATTTGAGAAGATGCTGAAGAGTATTGCAACAAGAGACGAGGAGCATAGAATGAAGTTAAACATAGAAAAGACAAAACTAATAACCATTTGCCAGAAGGATGTTCCGGTTAACATATTCATAGACGGAAAAAAGATGGAACAAGTAAATTTTTTTTCTGGACGTGGGAAGCTTAATGAGATTGAATGGAAGCTGTAGAGAAGAAATGAGGAGGAACGTATCTACGGAAAAGAGAGGATTTGAAAAGGTGAAGCAATTACTATCGTCTTGAAGAATTCCAGTGCAGCTGAGAAAAAGATTTGCTAAATGTATAGAGTGTAGTGTTAATACAGCGGCGAATTATGGACTGTTAAAAAGAAAGAGGTAAAATATATAGAAAGTTTTGAAATGTGGCTGTGGAGAAAAACGCTTAAGGTGAAGTGGACTGAGTGACTAAGAAATGAAGTAATGAAGAAAGTAGGGAAAGAAAGAAGATTATTTGAAGTGATCAGAAAGAGGGCAAACTCTTGGTTGGGAAGTATACTACCTAGTAATAGTCTGCAAGAAAGAAGTGTAGAGGGAAAAGTGGAAGGAACGAGCGGAAGAGATAGAATGGGAATTAAAATGATAGATGGCGTGAGGTTACGACGAATATACAGTGAAGAAAGATGCGCAGATAGAGAACCTTCGGTTGAAACTTGTCATACGATGCCGCGACTTGCGCAACGATGAGAATGAGATGAAATGACGAGGACAACACAAACACCCAGTTCTCGAGTGAAGAAAATTACAAACCCTGCCGAGAATCGAAGCCAATTCCCCGCAGTCTAGAGGCTGCGACGCTAACATCTTTTTCTTTCTTGTTTTTCATCAGTCAGGCCTCATCGCTATATATGCATTTCATAATGAACGAATAACACAAAATCTCCTGAGTCGAAAGCTTTAACCTTCTATTGTTTAATTTACGAAATAAAGTAATAAAATGTTATTAAATTCCTTTAGTAAAAACTGATTAAAAGTAGGCTCACATTAGTCTGGACTAAATAACACGTATTTCTTTACGCTTGAAGAGAAAATGAAGTGTTTTTTTGGACATTACGACAGAAGATAAGCATATTTGCAGTTAAATATTTTAGTTCTTTTAATTAAATAAAAGCATTCTTTTATGTAGTTGATGATTATGAAGTTCGACTAGACCAGAATTTCGGACTGTCACAAAATGAACGGAGTGGGTGAGGCTGTACTGCTTTCACGTCACACAAGGAATAAAGTTAGAAAGAACAAGAGAAATTGGGCATTGTGGGTGGGTTAATTTTTTAGCAAGGAGAATGCTTCAGAAAATTCAATTCGTCAACTGATGCTACTAGCATACCTCTTCCAGAATTTAACCAGAATGTGGAGCACCATTTCGAATATGTCGTACAACCAATTGGTGCCTAAACTGCTAAAGCCGACCAAAACATGAGAAAGTATATGACCCTCCGGTTTTAATCTACTGGCGTTTCGTACGTAAGTTTAACGTACCTCTTTGAAATGCACTATTCATTAGCACGCCTCTTGGTACCAGAAGTGTGCAATGCTTTGGTAGAAGGACTGGACGATTTCATTAAGATATTTAATTTTTGTTCACCAGCACACGGGAACACACGTGATAAACCTCACGTCTCGATATGTAGTATGAAACTCATGACATCAAATGCAAATCATATCGATGGAGAACCACCGGCGCTTCCACTCTTCCTATGCAACAGTTTTGCGTCGCATTTGCCATAGGTTCGGAGTCTTTGGAATTGTTTGTATCCCTAATAAAGCGTTAATTCCAAGCCCATTCCTGTGTTATGGTCTCTTCAACTGTCGGCGGTCTCTATCAGTCAGTAGACGAGGTCGGCCTGTACACTTTCGTGCTGTACGTGTCCCTTCACGTTTCCACTTCATTATCACATCGGAAATAGTGGACCTCGGGATGATTACAAGTATGACACAAGTGACGCCTGACCACGTTCGAAGTCTCCATTCCTTTCTCTTCTAGTTCTAACAAACAATCTTGTCATCACTAGTTCTATAATCATTCCTGCCTCCGTCAGCTTATTCTCCAGTTAACTTCACTAACCCCGCCAGAATTACCGGTTCGTACAACGCGTTTTCCGCGCTATTCCGAGAACAGAACTTAAGCGGCTGCTAACGGGGGACTATACAACTGGTCCTTAGTAGTGTAGCGCCCTGGCAAAAATTTTCTGTGAAAATTACAGAAGATAATATGTAATCTTACTTAACCCTCATTCCTGTTTGTCGTTTATTTCCATTCTGATTTCGCTAATAATTACAACAACGCATCATTCGCACATCCAGCCAACCGCATAAACAACAGCGATTGTCATTCACCCGTTCGGGTTTATTTGCCTCAGCTGGTACAGTCACGTCGCCTTTTCTCTACGGGAAAGATTTTATTTCTCGATGTGACGGGGATTCCGCTGGCAGAGACGTCGCGCGCACTATGCAAGCATTCAAAAATCAGCTTAAGGGGGTAGGACGTCAAACCGGCAGACTTGGAGCAGGAGAGTCACCACACGACATTTTAATTTCCACTGTCTATACTTTTACAAGTAAATTCATAAAACTTTGTCAGCATCACCAGAAAGGATTCAGAATTCACACTCGTAGCAGCGGAAGTTCAAAAACATAACAAAAGAATTTATTTTACATGTGAAATATCATCATTTTTTGACTTACTATTGGCTGCATTTGTTGCTATAGGTACACTTTTGTTCATAAGTAAGAGAGAATGTTCGATGGATTTTGCAAAATGGTTCAAATGGCTCTGAGCACTATGAGACTTAACATCTATCGTCACCAGTCCCCTAGAACTTAGAACTACTTAAACCTAACTAACCTAAGGACATCACACAACACCCAGTCATCACGAGGCAGAGAAAATCCCCGACCTCGCCGGGAATCGAACCCGGGAACCCGGGCGTGGGAAGCGAGAACGCTACCGGACGACCACGAGCTGCGGACGATGAATTTTGCACAGCATACATACTTACAGGTGTATGAACCTCTAGAAACTATATAATTTTTGAAAAAATGAATGAGCTGTTACGTTTTAAACTTTATCTTTAGAAGAAAATCAAATTTTGTAGTTAATTATGTCAATTTTTACCACAGTTTTTAATAGATTTGGAAAATTCTAGAGTTTCATACACCTATAAGTATGGTTTGTATGCTGTGCAAAATTCATCAAAGAATCTCTCTTGCTTGTGAAGAAAAATGTACCTATAGCAAGAGAAGGCAGCCAACAGTAAGCGAAAAAATGATGAAATTTCATATCTAAAAAAAAATTATTTTGTTATGTTTTTGCACTTCCACTGCTATGAATATGAATCCTGAATCCTTCCTGGTCATGCTGACAAAGTTTTATGTATTTATTTGTAAAAGTATAGACAGTGAAAATAAAATGTCGTGTGGTGCCTCTTCTGCTCCAAGTCGGCCCGTTTGACGTCCTACCCCCTTAAGATTCGTTCAGGAATCAACTTACAATGTGTTGAAAAATGTTCAGAAACCAAGAGGGATGCGTTGCAAAACAATATGGATAATCGACAGCCGGCCGGTGTGGCCGAGCGGTTCTAGGCGCTTCAGCCTGGAACCACGCGACCGCTACGGTAGCAGGTTCGAATCCAGCCTCGGGCATGGATGTGTGTGATGTCCTTAGGTTAGTTAGGTTTAAGTACTTCTAAGTTCTAGGGGACTGATGACCTCCGATGTTAAGTCCCATAGTGCTCACAAGGGAACCTCCCCATCGCACCCCTCTCAGATTTAGTTATAAGTAGGCACAGTGGATAGTCCTTGAAAAACTGAACACAGATTAATCGAGAAAACAGGAAGAAGTTGTGTGGAACTATGAAAAAAAAATAAGCAAAATATACAAACTGAGTAGTCCATGCGCAAGATAAGGAACATCAAGGATAATGTGAGATCAGAAGCGCCGTGGTCCCGTGGTTAGTGTGAGCAGCTGCGGAACGAGAAGTCCTTGGTTCAAGTCTTCCCTCGAGTGAGAAGTTTATTTTCTTTATTTTCGCAAAGTTATGATCTGTCCGTTCGTTTATTGACGTCTCTGTTCACTGTAATAAGTTTAGTGTCTGTGTTTAGCGACCACGAGCTATATTTGCTGGAATCATATTGCCCACGGAATACACCTCACGTATTTAATGCACTCTCGTTCAAAGTAGCGAACAGTCAACTGCCAGCCAGGGAGCCTCGTTAGCAGGAATACCCTCTCTTCCGTGCGCTGTAGTCGACTGACGTGTGTTTTGATGTTTGTTTAGGTGTAGCGTCCCCATACTACGGCGCAGTTACCTCGCATCGGACAGACAGATAATAATGGTCTGAAAATAGAAAATTGAACCTTTCACTCGAGGGAAGACTTGAACCGAGGAGCACTTTTTTTTCCTTTAGTTTTCATTTTTGTTCGCTTTAGTTCGTTGTATCTGCTCGAAGCGGACGTAGTAAGACATCCATTTAAGTTCGTTCTTGATCTGTTAACTCAGTTTTTTTTTTTTTATTACAGAGGGCACGTCATCGTCTGACCGAACACGCTGAGCTACCGTGCCGGCACTAGAAACGGGAAATCGTGTGAAGTGGACCTCTCGTTCCGCAGCTGCTCACGCTAACCACGAGACCACGGCGCTCCTGAGCTCAAACCCTCCTTGATGTTGCTTATCTTGGGCATGGACTACTCAGTTTGTATATTTTGCTTATTTTTTTTCATAGTTCCACACAACTTCTTCCTGTTTTCTCGATTGATGTGTGTTCAGTTTTTCAAGGCCTATCCACTGTACCAACATATAACTTGTAAGAGGTCCGAGCAGATGTGATTTCGATGTATTGCTCATGCGCTGCCTGCGATATGCAAGGTATAATAGAATCGCTGACCAGAGAGCAGTGTTGACTGCAGTAGGTACTGTGTAGCTGTAGCAGTTAGTAGTTGCTAGTCTGCGCTAGTCTGCCCTGGTCTGCAGTCTGCTCTGCTCTGGTCTGGTGTATCGTGTTGGCTGGGCCGGTCGCGGTGCAGCGATGCCGGAGCCTGAGTATTATTGTATAAGGTAAAAAAGCAGCCTCGCGCATATCTAGTAATGTTATGTGAACTCCCATTTAAATCTTTTAAAAATGTCCTAATAATAATCTTTATCATATAAAGTAATTTCTAACAAGCATTCATTTCAATTTAAAGAATTTACTAATTTCTCCAATCCATGATCATTCCTATTGTTGCAAAAGAAAAATCAGTTGCTTCGTTTCATAAATGACAAATCTATCGGCCAGCATTGCACAGAGCTGTGCCGGAGAAATTTTAAGTAAGAGCATATATATTCGCCGTTTTTATTGAGGTAAGAATTTTTGCTTTTTTATTCAGAATGATCTTACAGGGCCATGACGCAGCACTGCTGTCGTCCAAAATTTACCAGGTTACTGAATTTATTTTCTTATTACGAGGTTTAGGAATTTTTCTGTTTCGAGCTTACATTAAATGAGAAAGGAATTTTGTGGGTACATTAAATGTGAAAGAACCAATTTTGTTCTGAGGTTACACAAAAATTAGAATGATTATTTTTTTATTATTTTTTATTATTTTTTGTGGGGAGGTTACAAACTACATCTGAGGGGGGTGCGATGGGGAGGTTCCCTTGTCAGAGCCATGTGAACCATGTGATAATCGACAGACCAACGTGCGCTGGATGCCAGCCGCTTTGTGAGACAAGGGTTTCTCCTCAGGAATATGAATTTGGCGCCGCCTGAAACTCCCAACCGATGGAGGTATCACGGTTTGCAGCAACCCCCCGCCCCCCCCCCCCCTCCCGATCCGGGCCTGCCAGCAGTCCAGACTAGGTGACAGTACCATAGGCTTACTCACCAGCACTGACCATCGATCCGGCTGCGTTACCCGGATCTGGCTTGTTCAGGGCCGAGGACATTGTCCCGGAGGGCAGGTCGGGGGTACACAGAGGCGGTAGCGCGCGCATGGTCTGGCAGCGGGCCATCGAGTTACGTCAGTCAGCTCTGGTGCGGCAGGCGGCGGCACTAAAGCAGCTGTAGCCACCCAGCACGTGTCACAACTCGCACGTGACAGGAGCGACGCGATTAAACGCACGAGGAACACAGGCTGGAACTGTGCACCTGATCAGGAATCGCACCGGCGACCTCGCCTGTTGCGTCACAGTGCCCTCACGGTCTCGCCTATCAACTTGCAGGATTCTAACTTTCCTTACTTCTACACTGAAGCGACAAAGAAACTGGTACAGCCATGTGTATTCAAATACAGAGAGATGTAAACAGGCAGAATCCGGCACTGCGTTCGACAACGTCTATACAGGGTGGTCCATCGATCGTGACCGGGCCAAATATCTCACGAAATAAGCGTGAAAACGAAAAAAACTACAAAGAACGAAACTCGCCTCGCTTCAAGGGGGAAACCAGATGACGCTAGGGTTGGCCCGCTACATGGCGCTGCCGTAGGCGTTTTCTTCAAATAGGAACCACGGCATAACGAACCGGATAATTATAATGGACATGACATTTCCGGCCGTGAAAGTCTACATTTTAGTATCATCATCTTCTTCTTCTTCTTCTTCTTCTTCTTCTTCTTCCTCGAAAGCCGCGCGTGGTAGCCGTGCGGTCTAAGGCGCCTTGCCACCGTTCGCGCGGCTGCTGCCGTCGGAGGTTCGAGTCCTCCCTCGGGCATGGGTGTGTGTGTGTCGTCCATAGCGTAAGTTAAGTTAGATTAAGCAGTGGGTTAGGCTAGGGACCGATGACCTCAGCAGTTTGGTCCCATACAAATTACCACAAATTTCCAAATCATCTTATGAAGCCACTTTGATCTTCCACTTCATTTACAAACTTCTCCATTCTTGATTTTGACATCGTCTCGTGCAGCCTGCCAATTGTACTTCTGACACTTACGCCACGATGACTGCTACATACTTTTTTGATTCATTTTCTGTGTATGAGGTTTAGATACGCTACGTTCCACTCTGCTCGGTTTTTCTCCCTATCTTGCATACATTTTAAATAACTGTCTTAAATAATTATATAGAATCTTGGGCCATATCTCACTAATTCCATTTGTGTAGCCGCCTCTTTCGCAGTTACTCTTTCTACCTGTTCAACCTCCTGGTTTTCCCGTACCTTCTACTTCATATCTGTCATATCTCACTAATTCCATTTGTGTAGCCGCCTCTTTCGCAGTTACTCTTTCTACCTGTTCAACCTCCTGGTTTTCCCGTACCTTCTACTTCATATCTGCATATACATAGATACCGATAAGCCACCCTACGGTGCGTGACGGAGGGTGTACTGTACCACTATCAGCCATTTCCTTTTCTGTCCCACTCCCAAATAGAGCGAGGGAAAAACGTCTCTCTACATGTGGGGTATTAGCCCTAATTTCTCATATCTTCGTGGTCCTTATGCACAGTGCCTGTTGACTGCAGTAGAATCAAATGGTTCAAATGGCTCTGAGCACTATGGGACTCAACATCTTAGGTCATAAGTCCCCTAGAACTTAGAACTACTTAAACCTAACTAACCTACGGACATCACACACACACATGCCCGAGGCAGGATTCGAACCTGCGACCGTAGCAGTCCCGCGGTTCCGGACTGCAGCGCCAAAACCGCTAGACCACCGCGGCCGGCGCACTAGAATCGTTCGGGAGTCAGCAGTGCTTGGCCTCTAAAATTTCTCATCAGTGTTTCTCGAAAAGAATGTCGCGTTTCCTCCATGGATACCCATTTGAACTTCCGAAGCGTCTCCGATGTGATGTTCGAACCTATCGGTAATAAATCCAGTATCCCACCTCTGAATTGCTTCGATGTCTTCTTTCAATCCGACCTGGTCCGCTTTCCAAGCACTAAAAAATAAGACGAACCGTTGTCTTATATGCGGTCTCCTTCACAGTGAACCACTCTCTCCTAAAATTCACCCAATAAACCGAAGTCGACGATTCGGCTTCCCTACCACAGTTCTCACATTCTCGCTCCATTTTATATCGCTTTGCAACGTTACGCCCAGATATTTAGACGACTTGACTGTGTCAGTCAGGACACTAGAAACACTGTATCCGAAAATTACAGGTTTGTTTTTCCTACTCATCCGCAGTAACTTGCGTTTTTCCACATTTAGAGCTAGCTCCCATTCATCACACCAACTGCAAATTTTGTGTAAGTCGTCTCGTTGAAACGTCCCCTTAGAACAACTTGACATATGAAACGTCCACTTAGAACAATTGTACACGACTTTGCTTAACCTGGCACACAATAATTTTAGCGCAACGCAATCTGACTACCAAAAGCCCTGCAAAAGAATGGCCCTGACAAACATTAAACTATACCTTTCACAAATCACTTACCTCACAAAAATCTTCGTTGCTCGAACTACTGCAATACAGCGAGTGCCACTACTGCCAGCTAAATAAAAGATACAAACTACGGAAGGCACTAACTACTGATAGTCTTAGCAAATGAAAGATTCTAATAGAGAACAAACAATGTATTTACCTCAAGATTCATAATATATACAGCAGTTCATGACATTTTTCAAAACTCCGCCATCTCTCTCCTCACATCCACCACTGCTGGCGGCTCACCTCCAACTGCCCAGCGCTACGCGCTGTTCGCATCCAGCTATAGCAGTTCATGACAACAATGGCAGACAACAATGCAAACTAGCCACATACTGCACACAGCACAGCCAGTGATTTTCATACAGAGAGCGCTACGTGGCATTACCCATATAAAAATCTAAACAGCCTACTTACATAGCCCCCATGCTCCCCACAAAAAATTTTACAAAATTTTTTTGGCCAGTGGCCAATACAGATTTGAAAAATTTTTTCATAATTACAGTAAGAAAGATATCAAATGCACACACTTATTTATACAATGTTGGTCAAAAGCTAAAATTTTCTCACAGTCCATAAAGATAGTCCTGATCATTCATCATAATAGTAATTACAGTTTCTCATTAGTAAAAGAAATTGCACACAGAAGTAGTGGATTTCCATGCAGTCTTGGAGAAGTAGTGTTGTCCTTCCAACGGAAAGACAGTGCTGACTCTTGACATGCTGACAGGTAATGGGCCACAACAGAGCAAACCCACAGCAGAGTCATTCGACGTTTTGAAGAAGATTGGTAGGTAGGTCATCACAGAGCAGACCCACTGTAGTCCTGGTAGAGAGTATGGTATTGGTGGGCCACCAGAGGAGCAGACCCACTGTTGTCCTTGTAGAGATGGCCAGCACCCATCTGTTGCGACTGTGCAGGTGCACAATCACCATTGAAGAGTCTTGCGGATAATAGAGCAAGTCCATAACCACCACTTGTGCACTCACAAAGTTTTTGGAATTGTCCTTAGAACCAGCAATGCTGTTATCCAGTCCCTTGCTGAATTATTAACACACGTGCAAACACTAACAGTCCCTACTTCTCACATATTGTCCATATACTATGACCAACAGAAATGTGTGCAGTGAAATGAATGCTTACAAGTTACTTAATTTGAGTAACTGGTGTCAATTACAATTATATAACATAAGAATACAATTACAAAGATACAAAATACATCATTAAAAACATAACAATACAGATAATATTTGTAGTGCAGGCTTTACAAAACAATAGAAATAAACATATACATCAGTGTTACAGGAATGATGACATGAGTACATACATAAAAGATCAGAATCACTTTTAAAAATTCAACTTCACACATGAGCATTAAAACAACACAGAATAAATAATGTCTAAGCATCTTTACAAAGTAAATAACATATTATTAGAAAAAGTCTACAACAGAGCTCTCATCAGCTAAACACATAAAGACAGGAAAAACACAAATACACAAGGGTACCCAAACACATAGTGGGATAACACAAAAGGAAAGGACAGGGTTTGTTTTCAGTGTAACATTTGGTACTGCAGTCCACCCCACAACTTCATTCGATAGATCTTTCGTCTTATTTCAACATTTGTTTCCACCAAAAAAATCCTATCCAAGCATGCTTTCTGTATTTATATGTTCACACATTGCTTACCTCATCATTTATTTCCAAGAAAATCCTACCTATACCTCGTTCCTGTATTCTATCCATATTTCTTTCAAAATAATTATTTCTGATTGTACAATACTCATTGGGGCCCAAATCTTTCTTCGCAATGCATTCTTTACCTATTCTCCATAGTCAGTTTCTTATATAGTCTACCCCCTCTTAAGCTAACTTAAATCTACTGAGCTCAGATATATATACCAAGGGACGAGGCAATGCAGCAAAAAAAATAATTAACACAAACATCAATGACAAAAAATAGAAATGGCAAAGCAAGCAGCATAAAGCAAGTGCAATATTACAACTAATATAAGGCAATGCAGGAAACAAGAAAAACTAGCTTAGAAGAGTAACACAAAGTCAAATTCAGTAACACTATGCCTGGCAAACAGCAGCAACTTATACCTAAACATGACATAGCGCAAGCAGAAAAAATATTACAGTAAAAACAACAATGCAGACAAGGGAAATGCATATTCACATCTTAATGTCTATGTAATTAAAGTGGTCATCTTAATGTCTATGTAATTAAAGTGGTGCACCATAACAACTTATTGTAAAAAAAATATTACCATGTACTTGAAAAGAAAATTATGTGTTACTGTTACTAGTTCCTTCTTATTGTTCTTCCCTTTCCAAGTGCTCCTTTTTTAAAGAATGTGGATCATAAAATAATTATTTAATAGATCTGTTGACAGAAAGAGTTCACATTAGCAAATGCATTTCATTTTATAAGAGCAATGCTGCAACACAGCTGGAAACCAGACATCAAATGAAATAAGCAACTACGAAAAGCAAAGCATAAAAATATCATTCAATAGTCATGTGACATTTCATAAGTCAGTAGCTCTCAACTCTCGTACAAAGACACTTGTCATAATCAGGTGTGCAGATGTAAAAATATTTCTTGTCAATTCATAAGCATTTCAGTAATTAGCACAAAGTGCGAGTAATCATATGTTTTTAAGTAACGAGGGTGTCGCATTAGCGGTGAAAGGCACACCTTAATGGCTTGTTCTCCAGGTGTTTGACACAGCTGTGTGCCCACAACGCATTACAAAAATCATATGTTTTCAAGTAATGAGCGTGTCGCATTAGCGATGCCCTCTACAAAGGAATGTCATTAACAGAGTATAGGCCTCTCTTTGTCCTTCTCTTCCACCTGTGCCTCTGGCACACCCTAATGGCTAGTTCTCCAGGTGTCTGACACACCTGGGTGCCCACGACGCATTATGTGCAGGTGGTCACTTAACTTTCTTACGGAAATATTTACGACAGCAGTTACCGCTACAGTGACAGTCTCATATAAAAATTTCACAGGTCGAGAATTTACGTTGCAAATGTGTAGAAACAAAATGCTATTGATATGACAGTGTCCAAAAAATTTTCGCTTGCATTGTGATACATTCACGCATTTACACACACATTTCATAACTCTTAAAGTACGATTCTTGGTTTCCAACATCCTTTTTCACAAGTCAAGAGTCCCTAACTTCTATGCATTACTCCTTACCTTATTCGTCGACACTTTTTCCATATTTCATCATAACAAATACATAGCATAATCAAATAACTCATATAGCATCAGCTTATGGATCATAAACATACATCAGCAGCATAATACATATCGTCATCGTAATAATAACATCATAACACCTCAGTCAAATCTCAAAATCGTCGTAGCTTTCTGCAATAATTTCAAAACCTAAAGAAAATTCTCTGCTCATGTCAAAAGTGTCATCTGCCTCAAACGTACTTTAAAATCATACTCCCTTACCAAATACATCATTCACAGTTCTCATAGTATCACAATGGTTTCAAAAAATTTATGAACAGTTCACAAAGTGCAGACAAAGTACAATTTCTTAAGTGTGAAGTTATCCAACGGTGTAATTGCGTAAACATGTGTCACTGACGTAGAAAAAAAAAATGTTTGTTTCTCTGTTAAATGATCAGATAGCTGTGTAATTTATGTGTTAGAGAAATATGGTACCGATGTGTAAAGTTGTATAAGCAAATACCATATTAGCTAGGGCTCCTTGTGCTTGCCAAACACATGGTACACAAAGTAGGCGTGTACCCCCCTGAGGTTTATTGTAATTATACCCTCAGGTGTTACAGATTACAGCAATGGAATGAAATGTATTGCGAAAAACTTTCTTTGTAATTCAAAAATCTTTAAAAATAAATGTTTTAAGTACAAAATTAATCACTCAAATACGTGTCCTGTAGCGCTAAATGTGCGTCTTGCTGTAAGATAATCTCTGGGAAGTGTCGTAGTTATTGTCCTCCGAAAGCTAAGTTCTGCAGAAGTCAATGTACTTACCTCATGATAAACAAAGTGAAATGCTTTGCGTATAGATAACTTAGTTATTACGCTTATTGCCGTGATGAGGAAAGTACTGTGCTGTAACGTATTGTTGTCCTACGGAAAAGGCTGTCTCCTTGTAGCAATAGCACAAAAGTCACCACTAAAACATGTCTCACTTTATAGAAGAATTCAGAAAAAACTGTGCAGATATAAAACAGATACACCGCAAAAGCACATTGTAAATTGTCACTCATTAGTAACATCGTGATATAATCGTGTAGCTGTCAAAGAAACCAAATACTAAGTCATCTTGAATCTCACAGAAAGTACTTCAAATCCAGAATCCACTCTCAAGCAAACCAAAATGTTGCATGAAAATTTCATTAGCAGTGCTGGTAAATGTTCTAATCGTGCAACTAACAAGCAAGAATGTACACACACAATTACACTGTGTCGTCTGTTCGCAATAACAATGCATTCGTAATTTCTGTTTAAATAATTTCTCTTGGTTCTTGACTGGATGGTTAGTTAGCTTTAAAACATAGTTGCATGTTAACAGTTTCTCAGTGTGACAAATTGTACAAGTAGCGTGAAGTGAAAATTGCAAAGACTAAGTTAAAAAGCAGATTATCTGTCAATAAATGGTTTTACATGAGAAATGTGGTGTAAACCTTTACTCTTCCTAGAACGCAGAGTTTCAACTTCAACGCAATTATCATGTGGTATACGTCGGATTCTGTAAGGTCCATTGTAAACTAGAAAGAATTTGTGACTCAAGTGTTTCTTCTTATGTGACAATGAATGAGCTTTAATGAGAACTTTCTGACCAATATATAATTTCTTTGCATTTGCTTTACCGTGTAGTTTTCTCCTTTTGTCTGCTGCAGATTTTATATTTTTAAGAGCCAAATCAATTATGTCTTTGTGTCGAAGTTTACGTGTATTCGGGAAAGGTACAAGCTCTCTGATTCTGTTCGGAGGTTCTTCATTCTTCAGTACAAGAGTAGGTGGTAAAGCAGTGGAATCATGAGGCATTTCATTCAGCACATTTTGAAATAAGTGTAAATATCTGTCCCAATGCTGATGCTTTCTGTGACAATAAAGTCTGCAAAGCTTATTGATTTCTTTCATAATCCGTTCAGACGGGTTACAATGTGGTGAATACAATGAAATAAAAACAGGTTTGATTTTATGATTCCGAAGCATGCGTGACCAAACAGCAGATCTGAATTGCGGTCCGTTATCTGAAATGACTTTACTAACGTGTCCAACTTCACGTAAAAAATTTTTAACAAAGGCGTTGGATACAGACCGTCCAGTGGCTTTACGTAACGGAGTGAAAGAAACAAATTTTGAAGTAAGTTCAACAGCGACTAGAACGTACGAAAATCCAATCGATGTTCTGACAAGGGGTCCCAAGAGATCAACAGCAGCAAATTCTTTTAATTTAGAAGGAATAATAGGAAATAACGGAGCACGATGTGAGATAGTAGATGGTTTCGCCTTTTGACAAAGTTTACAAATAGACAAGACTCTTCGAATTCGCTTTTCCATATTGTTAAAATAACAAGTCGTTCGAAGAATATGATAACATTTTCGTGGGCCAAAATGTGCGTAGCTGAAATGAATGTACCAAATGAGCTTATTAACAAAATCGTCTGGAATGCAAAGTACCCATAGCTTGTCATCAACAGTGCAGCGTTTGAAGAGTATGTTGTTTCTAACCAGGTAATAATGCCGAATCTGAGTGTGTGTCTTTTCATGCCATTTACTTTTGATATCTTTCCAAATCAGATCTTTATCTTGTTCATGAGCAATGTCCTTTAAAGATGTGGTGATGAAGTTTTCAAAGGCGACTTTCTGAATGTAAAGAATACTGAAATTTTTCTCGAGGTTGCCTTCTGTGTTACTTTTCTCAAGCCCAGCCGGTGCGCGTGACAGCGCGTCCGCAACAATGTTCTCCTTGCCGGGAATGTAGACTATTGTGAAGCGGAATTCTTGCAGAAACAATGCCCAACGTTTTAACCTATCATGATTTAATTTTGAAGACATAAGAAATTGTAATGCACGATGATCACTGTATACTTTTACGTGCTTACCAGAAAGAAAGAAACGGAATTTGTTAAATGCCCAAACGATAGCTAAAGCTTCTAATTCAGTAACGGAATAATTTTTTTCAGATTTTGTTAGCACTCGGCTAGCAAAAGCAATGGTTTTCTGAACAGTAGTGTCATTTTCTATGGCTTCTTGAAATAAGTGGGCACCAAGACCGACTTTAGAAGAATCCGTGCTAAGGCAGAAATCTTGTGACAGATCTGGATGAGCTAGTATTGGCGCGTGAAGTAACGCTTCTTTCAAAGAATTGAATTCCAACTGTGCTTGTTCGTCCCAGTTCCAACTAGTATTTTTTCCAGTGAGAGAACAAAGTTTTGGTGTAACTAGAATTTGCATATTCAGAAAACGACGGTAAAAATTTACGAGACCTAGAAAACTGCGGACTTGTCTTTTTGTGGACGGAACAGGAATGGCTCTGATTGCTTCTAACTTTTCAGGATCCGGCTGAATGCCTTCAGAAGAAATAATATGTCCCAAAAACTTCACCTTTGACCTACCGAATTCAGACTTTTCCAAGTTAACTGTAATTTCAGATTCTGCAAAAATACGTAACAAACTGTTGAGGATGCGGTTATGTTGTTCCCATGAAGCTTCTGCTATTAGAATATCGTCCACATATAAAGTGATGTGACGTTTTAAGAACTCAGGTAATATGGAATTTAACCCACGAATGAATGCTGCCGAAGAAATGTTCAAACCAAAAGGAAGTTTCCGAAACTGATAACAAACGCCGAAACAAAGGAAAGCTGTGTATTTTCTGCATTCTGGATGAAGTTCGATCTGATAAAAGCTGGATCTGAGATCAATGGAAGACAACACTTTTACACCATTAAAATTTTGAAGAAGTTCTTCCATCGTCTGCGGCCTGTCTGTTTCAGGAATAATGATAGTATTGATTTGTCTCGAATCTAAAACAAGCCTGATCGATCCATTTTTCTTCTCAACAACATGTAATGGATTGTTGTATGAGCTTACTGCAGGCTCAATAATGCCCTCGTCAAGCATAGATTTTATTTCTGTTCTAACACGGTCCCTATAATGCGCCGGAATTACGTATGGTCTAACACAAAATTTAGTATGCTCACGAACACGAAATTGGTATTGAAACCCCTTGATTGTTCCTGTTTTGTGAGTAAAAACTGTGGAATGTGCTTGTAAAATCTCAAAAAGGTCCTGCCTATCAGTGTCATTACAATTCTCAATTGTCTGAATTTTATTCTGAATTAACTCATTAATTTCAAATATGCCGTCGATGTCAACCCTGTCAGTACTTGCAGAGTGATTGTTGGTGTCTACTTCCGTAGAAAATTCCGAACTGTTGTCTAACAGAACGTAAAGCCGATTAATTTCCTCATCATGGTTTGAGAGCCAGTCTTCAAATTTCAAAGCTATTGACTTACCTTCTTTCTCTAAACTTATTTCAGCATCGTGAAAGTTTAAGATTGCTTTATATTCATTCAAAAAGTCTACTCCCAGTATAATTTCCGTCGACAATAATGGAACAATAAGGAAGTTCATAGAGAAGCTGTGGCTTTGACAAAAGAATTCTAAATTGGTTTGTTGGCGTACATCTACACTTTTTCCAAAGATTGCACCTTGTAATTTAATCTTACGTAACGGAAGTGTGGGGCAATTGTTCGATTTGTTGCATTTGCTAAAAGCTGTTTCACTAATTACTGAAATGGGACTGCCAGAGTCAAGTACTGCCGTAAATTTTACGTCATTTACAGTAATGTGAATCACAGGATATGCAATGGTGTTACGTGTTACGTCGTGTTCCTGGAGTAAGATGTCCCTAATGTCTTCCATTTTTACGTAATTACTAGCTACGGCAGCTGCGTCGTCAGTTTCATAAGTACGTCTTGTGGCTGCCAGTGGTGTGAGTCATCGCCTATTGTCTCTTTGTTGGCGCGCGTCGTTATTGGGATTTGGAGACCTAACTTCTACAAATTCATCGTGACGAGAGTGCTCTGCTCTGTTTAAATCTCGCCAGTTCTGATGCAATTCAGGTCTGTCGTTACGATCATATCGTCTGTCGTCATGTCGGTAGTTTCCATAGTTTCTTTCTTGTCGGTCACATGGTGGAGAATTTCTCCTTGAATCGTAACTACGCGCTGGACCGTTGCGTCTAAAGTTATTCTGTCTCCCTTGATAATAGTTATTTTGGTTCCCATATTGTCTGTTTCTCTGATTGTCTCTGTGATAGTCATTACCGCGGAAAGGTGATCTTTCCCTGTAACTATTACTCTGCCAGTGGTTGTCATATGGGTGGTGTCTGTTTTGGTCACGATTTACGTTGTAAGAATAGGTTTGTCGTGGCCATTTATTGTTTCTGTCGTCACGGAATTGTGACGGATGTGACCTGTAATGATTGTTTTCCTGTTTTCGCATCCCGCGACTGTCTGTGTCAATTTCCAGTTCTTGTAACAGTCCCTGAAAAGCTTCAATGTCGTCTTTGCAACGTCCTGCTAAAATAATATGTCTCAAATGTTCAGGCAGTTTGATTAAGCAAATGCGGATGAGTTCTGAGGGGCTGTATGGGTTTGACAGGTATTGATTCTTGTGCAACATGTCTTCAAAATATTTCACAAGACTGGAAAATTCAGATTGTTCGAAACGTTTCATCATTATGATGTTATGTTTTACACGGTCTTGTGTAGCTTGAGACCAATATGCTGAGAGGAAGGCATGATAAAAATCTCCTTCACTGTGACAATCGTGAATGACCGATCGCATTCTTACAGCTGGTTCATTCTCCAAATAGCCACACATAAATTCTAATCTGTGTTCTAATGACCAGTTGGGAGGAAAACAATGAGAGAATTGATGGAGCCACGCTTGTGGATGAATGTCGTTGGCAGAATTCTTGAATGTTTTGAATTTACGTGTAGTAATGAACAGCTTATAGTCAAAGTCATCATGTCGGCGAGTCACATATCGCTCATTGTTACGTCGTGTCGGCGGTTCCATCTCAAAATTCGGTGCACCTTGCCAATTCCTTTCATAATTACCGAAATGCCCTGTGTTATTATTTTGTGGCTTTTCCGTATTTATATGTCCCTCTTCCCTTATTGGGGCGCGAGTGTCCTCTGAAATACGTAATTCTTGTATTACCTGTGTCAGCTGATCTTGTACTTCCCGCATTTCTCTTTTGTATTGCGTATTAATTTGATTCTGATTTTGTTTGAATTTTCTTATTTGTTCATACTCTTCTGTGTCAGTGAAGGCTACGGGTCTTGTGTCATTCAGATCATCATCTACCTTTGTAGATAAGTTAGTGACCTGATCCGAAAGTTCAGCTACTTTCTCCGATAGTGAACACATTTCCTCAGTGTGTTTTTCTGAACCAAGTTTCAGAGTGTCCATTTGTGTTGAAATCGAATCTACTGTGTTCTTTAAGTTTTCCTGAGTTTTTGCCAGTTGCGTAACCGAATCGGTAGATGCAACTGAGTCAATTTTAGCCCACAAGGTCTCATGATTTTCATGAACAATGGTTTGCAGCTCTTTTATGGCTGCTTCGTGATTCTGTAATGCATTTTCATGCCGCGAAAAAATAGGCTGAAAATGCTCACAAATTTGTGTTTTTACGTCATTACAGACTTTTTGACATTTCGATTCAATGTTATGTAATTCAGTAGTTAAATCTTCACGTGTTTGTTCAAGTGTGGTGTCTAACTTCCGAAGATTTTGTTCCATTGTGTCTAACTTTTGCTGTGTTTGTCTCTGGTGTTGTTCCATTGTGTCTAACTTTTGAAGATTTTGTTCCACTGTGTCTAACTTTTGAAGATTTTGTTCCACTGTGTCTAACTTTTTAAGATTTTGTTCCATTGTGTCTAACTTTTGAAGATTTTGTCCCATCTGTCTCTGATTTTGTTCCATTTGTTGCATTAATTGCAATAATAATGTATTAGTGTCTGGAATCTGTTTCTCTATGCCTTTTGACAGTGCGTTTTCACCGGCCGCATTCACATTTTGACAAGCAGAAAATGTGTCTTGACTCATTTGAGAAAACGGTGAGGACGCAAAACCTGAATCTACAGTATTTGCAAAATTGTGTCCTATCATTTCGGATTCCTGAGGCGAGCTGTTGCCGACCGATCGATCGATAATGCTTCCCTGTTCACTACCTGTTTGACTGTCTACGCCATTGTTTGACGCCCGCTCCATTTCCCTATGCACAGTTACCAAATTACTACTTTGAACATTAGTTAACTCATTACACAGTGGCGCTACCACATTGCTTCCGTCTTCACTGTCGTTTCTCAGTTTACTTTGGAGCCGAGTGTTACGTTTTTCACACGCCATTATTGTGACAATATTTCACACGATAACACAGAAAAACACAATTTGAATAGCAAAAATAAGAGAACACATTAACATAGCACTGAAAATAATATGTAGTTAATTACAAGCGCAGCTGCGAAATACTTGTTGCAAATCTACATGCATGCCACAACTGTTTTACATTACAACAATGAAAGACTGCAACTACAAAGGAGATTCTCTCTACAATTACGCGCTAGCAATAAACAAAAGCTACACTAAATACACAAACTACAAGAAAAAATCAGAAGATTCCAGTGAGGTATCCTAGGCTAAGGGTCGACATATGAAACGTCCCCTTAGAACATTTTGACATATGAAACGTCCACTTAGAACAATTGTACACGACTTTGCTTAACCTGGCACACAATAATTTTAGCGCAACGCAATCTGACTACCAAAAGCCCTGCAAAAGAATGGCCCTGACAAACATTAAACTATACCTTTCACAAATCACTTACCTCACAAAAATCTTCGTTGCTCGAACTACTGCAATACAGCGAGTGCCACTACTGCCAGCTAAATAAAAGATACAAACTACGGAAGGCACTAACTACTGATAGTCTTAGCAAATGAAAGATTCTAATAGAGAACAAACAATGTATTTACCTCAAGATTCATAATATATACAGCAGTTCATGACATTTTTCAAAACTCCGCCATCTCTCTCCTCACATCCACCACTGCTGGCGGCTCACCTCCAACTGCCCAGCGCTACGCGCTGTTCGCATCCAGCTATAGCAGTTCATGACAACAATGGCAGACAACAATGCAAACTAGCCACATACTGCACACAGCACAGCCAGTGATTTTCATACAGAGAGCGCTACGTGGCATTACCCATATAAAAATCTAAACAGCCTACTTACATCGTATCTTCCTACAGTCACTCACCTTCGGCACCTTACCGTACACAAGGGCATCATCAGCAAATAACCAGAGACTGCCGACCCTGTCAGCCAAATCATTTATGTCTGTAGAGAGCAACAGCGGTCCTACCACACTTCCCTGGGGAACGCCTGGAGATATCCTTTTCTCTGATGAACACTCGCCGTCAAGGACAGCATACTGGGTACTATTTCTTAAGAAGTCTTCGAGCCAAGGATTCTGCAGCAAACAGAAGTTAGGGATACTTTCACGGCCGGCGTTGTCTTCAGTTGAAACTTCCAGCTGAGAGGCCATGGTCGATGTATAAAATTTCCCCCTGACGTTTCGTCTCCATCTGCGGGAGACATCTTCTGAGGTCCTCCGGCTACTGCCACTGAGGCTGCTGGTACTCTCGCATTCATAGAGCGCATAGAGGGCACCACCATTCGTCACGTGATGCCGAAGGTATGCCTGTCTTTGGAAGGCGTCATCATTCTCGATTAAGAGCAATCGATTGTCATTCTGCTGGCGCAACATCGACATCAACATTTTGTCCAACTTTAACACTTGCTGTTTCCTATTAAAACTGTTATGGTGTTTGTGCATTTCTATTGCTTCTCTATACATGCGCGCATCATAATGGGATGTTCGTGCTAGAACGCTTGTCTCATTAAATTTAATTTCGTGGTTCCCATCTCGAAAAACATGCTCAGCTACGGCCGATTTTTCGATGTGTCCTAAGCGACAGTTTCTTTTATGTTCGGCTAAACGGGTGTTTACACTTCTTTTCGTTGTTGCGATATATACTTGTCCACATGTATAGAGAAGCAATAGAAATGCACAAACACCATAACAATTTTAATAGAAAACAGGAAGTTTTGAAGTTGGACAAAATGTGGATGTCGATGTTGCGCCAGCAGAATGAGAATCGATTACTCTTAATCGAGAATGATGACGCCTTCCAAAGACAGGCATACCGTCGGCATCACGTGACGAATGGTGGTGCCCTCTATGCGCTGTATAAACGCGAGAGTACCTGGAGCCTCAGTGGCAGTAGCCGGAGGACCTCAGAAGATGTCTCCTGCAGGTGGAGACGAAACGTCAGGTGGAAATTTCATACATCGACCACGGCCTCTCAGCTGGAAGTTTCAACTGAAGTTAGCGATATTGGTCTCTAATTTTGTGGGGCCGTTCTTTTCCCCTTCTTATATACTGGACGTTGCTGCGCTTTTTACCAGTCGCTTGGGGGTTTGTGCTAGGCGAGAGATACACGATAAATGAAAGCTATCTAAGGGGCCAATGCCGTAGATTACTACGTCTTTTCTTCTCCTAAAAGACCTTTAAAATGCTTCCGTCACTCTGCCAAACTGATAATCGGCAGGTTTGGTATTTATTTCAATTCTTTCCTTAGCGGTGCATTCATGTTGAAAGTTGCCGCCACTTTTGTGCCCCCCCCCCCCCTACCCTCCCCACCCATAGATCGACTCCTTCGCAGGTTCTATTTATTTCTTTTGCGCGTGTGCTTTTTCGCTTCTCTATTCAGTCTAACATATAAGCCTGTATAATGTTTGTCCATGGTTTCGACCGCTGCCACTTCGTGTATTTTCCCGTTACAGTCGCGATTGCGACGCGGAAGCCACGCTTGCTGGTAAGCCTGCGTGCGAGCTTTAAAATATGTCAAATTTTCCTCTTTCGTTATTAACTGTAACGAAGTCGCCCAACCTTCCTTGTTGAATTTACCCCACCAGTATCGGCCCATTTCGTGTTCACATCTCTTGCGCACGCGTCTTCCTTGTAAAAGACGCATTTTCTTCTAATGGAAACCTGAGGTACACATTTCTGAATGGTCAATCTTTTCACCATGCGCTGGTGCTGCCGACTGTTGTGCATCACTATGAAAACACACCATATGATCAAAAGTATCCGGACACCCGCAAAACCATACGTTTTTCACGTTAGGTGCAGTGTGCTGCCACCCGTTGTGGTTGGCAGGAGAGCCAACACCGTGTTACCAGAGGAGGCCGAAAGGCACGCGTTTTAGTTCACGCAGGCTGGCGTGAGGTCTGGAACAGGACAAGGGAATTAGACTTCAGAAAAACGGACGTAGCTGGTGGAATACTTAACTTTAATCCATTAATGGTAAACGTCGCTGTTGACGGTACATGATTCAGTATCGATAGTAACTGGTGATGGCGCCTTGCTAGGTCGTAGCAAATGACGTAGCTGAAGGGTATGCTAACTATCGTCTCGGCAAATGAGAGCGTATTTTGTCAGTGAACCATCGCTAGCAAAGTCAGTTGTACAACTGGGGCGAGAGCTAGGAAGTCTCTCTAGACCTGCCGTGTGGCGGCGCTCGGTCTGCAATCACTGACAGTGGCGACACGCGGGTCCGACGTATACTAACGGACCGCGTCCGATTTAAAGGCTACCACCTAGCAAGTGTGGTGTCTGGCGGTGACACCACACCACCTACTGCCAGGTACTGCATATCAGCGACCTCAGTAGTCATCAGACATCGTGATAGGGCAGAATGGGGAGCTCCGCGGAGCTCACGCACTTCGAACGTGGTAATGTGATAAGGTGTCACTTGTGGCATACGTCTGTAGGCGAGATTTGCACACTCTGAAACATCCCTGGGTCCACTGTTTCCGATGTGATAGTGAAGTGGTAACGTGAAGGGACACGTACAGCATAAAAGCATGCAGGCCGACCTTTTCTGTTGACTGAAAGACACCGCCGAGAGTTGAAGAGAGTCGTAATGTGTAATATACAGACACGTATCCAGACCATCACACAGGAATTCCAAACTGCATCAGGACCCATTGCAAGTGCTATGGCAGTCAGGCTGTAGGTGAGAAAACTTGGATTTAATGGTCGAGCGGCTGCTCATAAGCCACACATCACGCCGGTAAATGCTAAAATGATGCCTCGCTTGTGTAAGGAGCGTAACAATTGGACGAGTGAACAGTGGAAAAACATTGTGTGGAGTGACGAATCACGGTACACAATGTGGCGATCCGACGGCAGGGTGTGGGTATGGCGAATGCCTGGTGAACGTCATCTGCCAGCGTGTGTAGTGCCAAGAGCACAATTCGGAGGCGGTGGTGTTATGGTGTTGTCGTGTTTCTCATGGAGCGGGCTTGCACCTCTTGTTGTTTTGTGTGGCACTATCACAGCACAGGCCTACGTTGATGTTTTAAGAGCCGGCCGAAGTGGCCGTGCGGTTCTAGGCGCTGCAGTCTGGAACCGCGAGACCGCTACGGTCGCAGGTTCGAATCCTGCCTCGGGCATGGATGTGTGTGATGTCCTTAGGTTAGGTTTAACTAGTTCGAAGTTGTAGGGGACTAATGACCTCAGAAGTTGAGTCCCATAGTGCTCAGAGCCATTTGAACCATTTGATGTTTTAAGGACCTTCTCGCTTCCCACTGTTGAAGAGCAATTCGGGGATGGCGATTGCATCTTTCAACACGATGGAGCACCTGTTCATAGTGCGCGGCCTGTGGCGGAGTTGTTACACGGCGATAACATCCCTGTAATGGACTGGCCTGTACAGAGTCCTGACCTGAATGCTATGGGACACCTTTGGCTGACATGAAGTTTGCGGTACCTTTGTGGTCGACTGCGTGGGCTAAACTGCACACTATCTGACTGGGGGATGCTGTGTTCCTCAACGGGTGGGGATTTTGCACGTTTGGAAACGATACGAGACTTCGAGAGCACCGACAGCCCAGTGAGATGTTCAAGGCGCAGTGTGTGGAGGGCGAAATTCAGGCCAGAGGACGTTCTGTCATGTCGCGATGGTGTTCTTCATGCCGTGAGCAACATACATACACATGTACATACAGGGTGTTTACGTAAGAGCGTGTCCGCCCCGATAGCTGAGTGGTAAGCATTACGGATTGCCGTCCTACGGGACCGGGTCCGATTCCCGGCTGGGTCGGGGATTTTCTCCGCTCAGGAACTGGGTGTCGTGTTGTTCTCATCATCATTGCATCCCCATCCGGCCCGCAGGTCGCCCAATGTGTCGTCGAATGTAGTAAGAGCTGCACCAAGGCGGCTGGACTTGCCCTGTAAGGGGCCTCCCGCCCAATGACGCCAAACTCTCATTTACATTTCCACGTAAGAGCGTGAAAAAATGTAACAGGGCATAAAGAATGCTTCACTCAACAATCTGAGGTTGGCAGCCTGCGATCGGAGAAGCCAGCCTAAGGAGATATGGTAGTAAACTTTTCTACCGCCTTACTGTTTGCCAGCCTATTTACAACTAACAAGCGTATAAGCGCGCACATACTGTGCTGTTTATTTACATGCTCATTCTTTATTTCCTGCAGGAAAACAAGGAGAAGGACCTTCATTACCAGCAAGTCATGATGCAAGTTTTCTTGACTTGTCCATAAGGTATTGTATCGTATTTACATTGTCCTATGACGGAACGTGCTATGAATGAAGATCAACCCATTCATTACTCAGTGATATTCGGAGAAGTACAGTACAATACGATGGAGCAGTACCGGGGCAGTATTGCGTAGTCGATGGATTAGAAGGTGAGGTCCTATTCCGTGGGCAGCGAGGTCACCTGATCTGAACCCCCTCGATTATTTCCTTTCTAGGGGTTAAAGTCACTTGTATATGAGACCCCAGCGGATACCTGTTGTCAGAACTGTAGCTGCATGTGATGTGATTCGAAACACACCAGGGATATTTATTAGGATTCGCCGATATCATGCTTGCATTGAGGTCAGTTTCAGCACAATTTGTAAGATACACTACAAATGGTACATTCAGTGCGTCGGTAATAGTACGAGGTGCATTCAAGTTCTAAGGCCTCCGATTTTTTTTCTAATTAACTACTCACCCGAAATCGATGAAACTGGCGTTACTTCTCGATGTAATCGCCCTGCAGACGTACACATTTTTCACAACGCTGACGCCATGATTCCTTGGCAACGGCGAAGGCTTCTTTAGGAGTCTGTTTTGACCACTGGAAAATCGCTGAGGCAATAGCAGCACGGCTGGTGAATGTGCGGCCACGGAGAGTGTCTTTCATTGTTGGAAAAAGCCAAAAGTCACTAGGAACCAGGTCAGGTGAGTAGGGAGCATGAGCAATCACTTAAAAGTTGTTATCACGAAGAAACTGTTGCGTAACGTTAGCTCGATGTGCGGGTGCGTTGTCTTGGTGAAACAGCACACGCACAGCCCTTCCCGGACGTTTTTGTTGCAGTGCAGGAAGGAATTTGTTCTTCAAAACATTTTCGTAGGATGCACCTGTTACCGTAGTACCCTTTGGAACGCAATGGGTAAGGATTACGCCCTCGCTGTCCCAGAACATGGACACCATCATTTTTTCAGCACTGGCGGTTACCCGAAATTTTTTTGGTGGCGGTGAATCTGTGTGCTTCCATTGAGCTGACTGGTGCTCTGTTTCTGGATTGAAAAATGGCATCCACGTCTCATCCATTGTCACAGCCGACGAAAAGAAAGTCCCATTCGTGCTGTCGTTGCGCGTCAACATTGCTCGGCAAAGTGCCACACGGGAAGCCGTGTGGTCGTCCGTCAGCATTCGTGGCACCCACCTGGATGACACTTTTCGCATTTTCAGGTCGTCATGCAGTATTGTGTGCACAGAACCCGCAGAAATGCCAACTCTGGAGGCGATCTGTTCAACAGTCATTCGGCGATCCCCCAAAACAATTCTCTCCACTTTCTCGATCGTGTCGTCAGACCGGCTTCTGCGAGCCCGAGGTTGTTTCGGTTTGTTGTCACGCGATGTTCTGCCTTCATTAAACTGTCGCACCCACGAACGCACTTTCGACACATCCATAACTCCGTCACCACATGTCTCCTTCAACTGTCGATGAATTTCAGTTGGTTTCACACCACGCAAATTCAGAAAACGAATGATTGCACGCTGTTCATGTAAGGAAAACGTCGCCATATTAAGTATTTCAAACAGTTCTCATTCTCGCCCCTGGCGGTAAAATTCCATCTGCCGTACGGTGCTGCCATCTCTGGGACGTATCGACAATGAACGCGGCCTCATTTTAAAACAATTCGCATGTTTCTATCTCTTTCCAGTCCATGGAAAAAAAAATCAGAGGCCTTAGAACTTGAATGCACCTCATACTTGCAGTTAACTGTAACTAATGTAAATATATTTTGCAAGATACAGTCCAAATGGTACGTTCAGTGCATCAGTAATAGTACTTGCAGTTGTTGTTGTTGTTGCTGTGGTCTTCAGTCCTGAGACTCGTTTGATGCAGCTCTCCATGCTACTCTATCCTGTGCAAGCTTCTTCATCTCCCAGTACCTACTGCAACCTACATCCTTCTGAATCTGCTTAGTGTATTCATCTCTTGGTCTCCCCCTACGATTTTTACCCTCCACACTGCCCTCCAATACTAAAGCGGTGATCCGTTGATGCCTCAGAACATGTACTACCAACCGATCCCTTCTTCTGGTCAAGTTGTGCCACAAACTTCTCTTCTCCCCAATCCTATTCAAAGCTTCCTCATTAGTTATGTGGTCTACCCATCTAATCTCCAGCATTCTTCTGTAGCACCACATTTCGAAAGCTTCTATTCTCTTCTTGTCCAAACTATTTACCGTCCACGTTTCACTTCCATACATGGCTACACTCCACACAAATACTTTCAGAAATGACTTCCTTCGATGTTAACAAATTTCTCTTCTTCAGAAACGCTTTCCTTGCCATTGACATTCTGCATTTTATATCCTCTCTACTTCGACCATCATCAGTTATTTTGCTCCCCAAATAGCAAAACTCCTTTACTACTTTAAGTGTCTGATTTCCTAATCTAATACCCTCAAGATCACCCGACTTAGTTCGACTACATTCCATTATCCTCGTTTTGGTTTTGTTGATGTTCATCTTATATCCTCCCTTCAAGACACCATCCATTCCGTTCAACTGCTCTTCCAAGTCCTTTGCTGTCTCTGACAGAATTACAATGTCATCGGCGAACCTCAAAGTTTTTATTTCTCCTCCATGGATTTCAATACCTACTCCGAATTTTTCTTTTGTTTCCTTTACTGCTTGCCCAATATACAGATCGAATAACATCGGGGATAGGCTACAACCCTGTCTTACTCCCTTCCCAACCACTGCTTCCCTTTCATGTCCCTCGACTCTTATAACTGCCATCTGGTTTCTGTACAAATTGTAAATAGCCTTTCGCTCCCTGTATTTTACCCCTGCTACCTTTAGAATTTGAAAGAGAGTATTCCAGTGAACATTGTCAAAAGCTTTCTCTAAGTCTACAAATGGTAGAAACGTAGGTTTGCCTTTCCTTAATCTTTCTTCTAAGATAAGTCGTAAGGTCAGTATTGCCTCACGTGTTCCAGTATTTCTACGGAATCCAAACTGATCTTCCCCGAGGTCGGCTTCTACTAGTTTTTCCATTCGTCTGTAAAGAATTCGTGTTAGTATTTTGCAGCTGTGGCTTATTATACTTGCAGTTAACCGTAACTAATGTAAATTCGGGGATGGCGATTGCATCTTTCAACATCTTCGAGTACCTGTTCATAGTGTAACTGGGTAAAATGGTTCAAATGGCTCTGAGTACTATGGGACTTAACATCTGAGGTCATCAGTCCCCTAGAACTTAGAACTACTTAAACCTAACTAACCTAAGGACATCACACACATCCATGCCCGAGGCAGGATTCGAACCTGCGTCCGCATCGGTCGCGCGCTTCAAGACTGAAGAGCCTAGAACCACTCGGCCACAACGGGTTTCATAACACTTTGCCTTTTAGTACCATGTGCAACCATTACTGAAGTTAACAAACTGCTAGGTCAATTGGTTTGAATTTTCATAGTTGAAAACGTTAACAATTTTTCGTTTTCATAATATAAAATTCAGAAAAGATGAGTATTTATTTAATGTGTACTTGTGCGACTAAATGAGAATGAGTGAGAGTGTGTATCTGGGACACACAAAAAAAAATTCAGTATTATCTCATGTTAAACATTACGTAAGTATCTCATGGGGAAGTGTTAAGCAAGTAAGTTGCAGTGAAAAATGTAATTTGTCTACCGTGCTGATGACGTATGTTCAAGGGTACTTGCTTTTATAAGAAGGCAGCCAGAATAGTCATTTGCAGAGTAATAGTTTTCTAAAGTTATTACAAGATTAGTTTCCTTTTCGTTTGGTTTTCAAATTCACATTGCTCCAAGCACTATGGGAGTCAACATCTGAGGTCATCAGTCCCCTAGAAAAAACAGTTCAAATGTGTGTGAAATCGTATGGGACTTGACTGCTAAGGTCATCAGTCCCTAAGCGTACACACTACTTAACCTAAATTATCCTAAGGACACACACACACACGCACACACACACACACACACACACACACACACACACCCATGCCCGAGGGAGGACTCAAACCTTCGCCGGGACCAGCCGCACAGTCCATGACTGCAGTGCCTAAGACCGCTCGGCTAATCCCGCGCGTCTCAGTCCCTTAGACTTAGAACTACTTAAACCTAACTAACCAAAGGGCTTCACCCACATCCATGCCCGAGGCAGAATTCGAACCTGCGACCGTAGCAGCAGCGCGGTTCCGGACTGAAGTGCCAAGAACCGCTCGGCCACAGCGGCCGGCTCGTTTGGTTTTGTTAAACATTTTATTAATGTTTGGGTGATGAAGTGACGTAAATGCTTCTGTGAATAATGACAGTTATAGCGTGAGAATGTCCTCGAAGGATTGTTTTGATTGGCTTGTCATTTTGAACAACCAACCAGTCAAGCAGTTCCCGCACATTGCCACGTAGTTATTGGCTGTAGAAGGAGCAGCATTCAGGAATCGCTAGTGTGCTATCGGAGGTGCAGGTCACGTTGAACGCTTCCGTCTTTATTATGTGTGAAATGAAGAAATAATTGGCTTCTCGCGTCCAGATTGTATGGCCGTAATAGCAGTTGCATTTACGGACAGTTTTGTGAAGTTTGTGCTTGTGGATTGTTTTGTTGGAAAAAGATCTGCGTGTGAACTTTCGGCCTTTGTAAATTCCGCGTAGCATGTTTAATATTCGTCTATAGAATATTTGGCGAGCAATTTCTATATTAGGTGTCCACTGAAAAAGGACCGAATGTGAAACTCGTACATTGTAGCAGAGTAATGACTGTTGTTGCTGTTGTGGTCTTCAGTCCTGAGACTCGTTTGATGCAGCTCTCTATGCTACTCTATCCTGTGCAAGCTTCTTCATCTCCCAGTACCTACTGCAAAATACATCCTTCTGAATCTGCAGAGTGTATTCATCTCTTGGTCTCCCTATACGATTTTTACTCTCCACGCTGCCCTCCAATACTAAATTAGTGATCCCTTGATGCCTCAGAATATGCCCTACCAACCGATCCCTTCTTCTAGTCAAGTTGTGGCACAAACTCCTCTTCTCCCCAATTCTATTCAATACCTCCTCATTAGTTATGTGATCTACCCATCTAATCTTCAACATTCTTCTGTAGCACCACATTTCGAAAGCTTCTATTCTCTTCTTGTCCAAACTGTTTATCGTCCACTTTTCACTTCCATACATGGCCACACTCCATACAGTTAATTTCAGAAACAACTTCCTGACACTTAAATCTATACTCGATGTTAACAAATTTTTCTTCTTCAGAAACGCTTTCTTTATCACTGCCAGTCTACATTTTATATCATCTATACATCGACCATCATCAGTTATTTTGCTCCCCAAATAGCAAAACTCCTTTACTACTTTAAGCGTTTCATTTCCTAATCTACTTTCCGCAGCATCACCCGATTTAATTAGACTACATTCCATTATCTTCGTTTTGCTTTTGCTGATGTTCATCTTATATCCTCCTTTCAAGACACTGTCCATTCCGTTCACCTGCTGTTCCAGGTCCTTTGCTGTCTCTGACAGAATTGCAATGTCATCGGCGAACCTCAAAGTTTTTATTTCTTCTCCATTGATTTTCATTCCTGCTCCGAATATTTCTTTTGTTTCCTTCACTTCTTGCTCAATATACAGGTTGAATAAGATTGGGGAGAGACTACAACCCTGTCTCACTCCCTTTCCAACCACTGCTTCCCTATCATGCCCTTCGACTCTTATAGCTGCCATCTGGTTTCTGTACAAATTATAAATAGCCTTTCACTCCCTGTATTTTACCCCTGCCCCCTTCACAATTTGAAAGAGACTATTTCAGTCAACATTGTTCAAAATGCTTCAAATGGCTCTGAGGACTATGGGACTTAACTTCTGAGGTCATCAGTCGCCTAGAACTTACAACTAATTAAACCTAACTAACCTAAGGACATCACACACATCCATGCCCGAGGCAGGATTCGAACTTGCGACCGTAGCGGTCGCTCGGTTCCAGACTGTAGCGCCTAGAACCGCACGGCCACCCCAGCCGGCTGTCAATATTGTGAAAAGCTTTCTCTAACTCTACAAATGCTAGAATCGTAGGTTTGCCTTCCCTTAATCTATAATGACTATAAATCACGTAATAATTCCGGTTGGACTTAAGTACATTCCTGGCTGCCTTGTGTGTGTACTGGGATGTCTGAACTGTGAGCTGAGGAGAGTCATATTATTTGTTAATTAAATACGGGCTGATGGCAAGTTTCATTTTGAACCTAAAGGAAAACAGATTTTGTTGCAGAATTTTGATATTTTTCTAAAGAGATGAAGCAATCGTTTGTTATAAGATATTACAGAATAGTTTGCTACCAGAGTTTACTCGGACTTTGTAAACTAAGTATTGACGATGTTTTTCCTCAACGCTGCTTTTAACGCCGTCTGGACAGTGTCTACGAATGCAGAGAAACGGGCTGGTGATCACACGCCGTACTGAGGTAGGAGGAACTTGTGTAGCGCACAGTACGACGAGAGACAGCAGTGAACGAACAGTTACGCCACAAATCAAAACGCGGCCCGCCGCGAGCTTTTGTACGAGTGGGATTGTTGGTTGTTGCATCAGGATGTAGATTTCGTCGTCCTTTCTCCTCCTCCATTTCCTTTATCAAAGATCGGTTCTCTTCTCTTCCTCTTTACTCTTCTTTTAAACGTTAATAGATATTTTTCCCTTTTTTCGCCCACATGAAACGCATTCTCGGTTGCCAATATGAAAACCATTAGCTGTATGAAACTTCCTGACAGATTAAAACTGTGTGCCGGACCGAGACTCGAACTCGGGACATTCGCCTTACGCGGGCAAGTGCTCTACCATTTTAGCTACTGAAGCACGACTTACGCTCCGTCCTCACAGCTTTACTTCCGCCAGTACCTCGTCTCCTACTTTCCAAACTTCACAGAAGCTCTCCTGCGAACCTTGCTGAACTGGCAATCGCGGAGGAAAGGATATAGCGGAGACATGGCTTAGCCACAGCCTGGGGGTGTTTCCAGAATTTTTTCACTCTGCAGTGGAGTCTGCGCTGATATGAAACTTCCTGGCAGATTAAACGTGTCTGCCGGACCGAGACTCGAACTCGGGACCTTTGCCTTTCGCGGGCAAGTGCTGTATAGTGGTATGACGATAATGAAAAGTTGTAAAGGACTAAAACCCGGATTTCCCTCTTATCGCGAGCGGCCGCGTTACCATTCGGTTGGCCGAGGACACTCCATGGCCAGAGGAAAACTTGCATATGTCTACAGCCTGCATTCCTACATCCATTATGTACCGGCCGATCAAAAAGTCAGTATAAATTTGAAATCTTAATAAACCACGGAATAATGTAGATAGAGAGGTAAAAACTGACACCATACTTGGAATGACATGGGGTTTTATTGGAACCAAAAACAAAAAAATTTCACAAAATGTCCGACAGATGGCGCTGGACAGCAAAACGTTAGTGACTGGGCATGACAGTCGTGCATAAAAGGAGCTGTAATGAGAGAGAGAATCAGATGCGGTGTGGGCGTTTCAAAAGATGGCGGAAGATGACGATTGGTTGAGTAACGTGTTGTGGACCGACGAAGCTCATTTCACGCTCCGAGGGTCTGTCAACGCCCACAACTGCATAATTTGGGCTACGGAAAATGCTAGCACTGTCTTGGAAACTCCATTGCACGACGAGAAAGTCACGGTATGGGTTGGATTTACCACATCTACCGTTATCGGGCCTTTTTTCTTCGAGGAAATATGTGATTCTAGTATTGTAACTGCTACCGTGACGGGTGAGAGGTACGCCGATATGTTACAGAATCGCATCATCCCCAGCCTGGCTGATAAACACCTGCTGGAACGTACGATGTTTATGCAAGATGGCGCTCCACCGCTATTGCTAGACGCTTGAAAGATCTGTAGCGCATGTCGTTTGGTGGTGATCGTATGCTCAGCCGGCACTTTCGTCATGCTTGGCCTCCCAGGTCCCCAGACCTCAGTCCGTGCCATTATTGGCTTTGGGGTTACCTGAAGTCGCAAGTGTATCGTGATCGACCGACATCTCTAGGGATGCTGAAAGACAACATCTGACGCCAATGCCGCACCATAACTCCGGACATGCTTTACAGTGCTGTTCACAACATTATTCCTCCACTATTGTTGAGGAGTGATGGTGGACATATTGAGCATTTCCTGTAAAGAATATGATCTTTGCTTTGTCTTACTTTGTTATGCTAATTATTGCTATTCTGATCAAATGAAGCGCCATCTCTCGGACATTTTTTGAACTTTTGTATTTTTTTGGTTCTAATAAAACCCCATGTCATTCCAAGCATGTGTGTCAATTTATACCTCTCTATCTACATTATTCCGTGATTTATTCAGTTTTCAAATTTATACTGAGTTTTTGATCACCCGGTATGTAGACATGAACAATAAGGATGTAGAATGTTGATATTTTATTATTTAATGAGTTTTAAAACTTTCACCTAACACGTACGGAGGCACTGCTATTCTGCACGCTCTTGTAGCTTGCCGTAGGTGACCTGTATAGCGTTGTGAAATTCTTCTTCTTGTATGAACAATATAACTGCTACCACATTCAGAACGTATTTTATAAGCGTCATTATAACAGAAAATAATGCTGGGCATTGCATGTCCTTAATTTTCTTGGGTGTTCAGACCATTTTCCGGCCACCGAGACTTTCACTACATCCTCGGTGGTGTGTGGAAATGGCTGGATGATGCGAAGTGGAGCGTAAAAGTTCCCTTTATAGATTACTGAAGAAGAAAGGAAGATTCCCAGTGTTTAGCGATGCTTTACAGTCTGTTTTACTGAAAAAGTGTGAGGATCTCCATAAATTAAAAATCATCTCGATCTCGCCTTCAAACTATTCACATTCGCACAATGAATTCCACAGCTAAGCTTGTCTCTCTATATCTGCCCGACACTGTGAGTAGCTCATATCCGCGTTCGCAGCCATCTGAAACGCCACGAGTGACAACCTGGACCAGCTTGATCCCAAGTGCATCGTATTCTCAGACGAAACAATCGATCGTTTTGACGTTGTTAAATCACTATTGTTGGCTAGATTCTGTTATCGCCAGTTAATGTCGTTCCGATATCTGCTATTTGACCTGGAAAAATAAGTGGCTTTTAACCAGTGTATTGTGAATAGTCAGGGTCGGATGTTGGGGGGGGGGGGGGGGAGGAAAGGTCTGAAGCTTGTCATTGCCGAGAACGGAAGGTTTTCGGGGGCCGCAAAATTTTTAATATACTTCGAAAAGCACGAATTAAACAAGACAATGAAAGATTTGTATAAATGAAGAAATCTGAGACTATGGGGGAAATGTGAATAATTCATAAAATATAGTGTTTTACTGGAAATTGTTTACGGTATTGTGACAGAGATGACAAAAATGCGCTGGAGTTATCCACGTTGGTTGCATCTTTCAAAATAGCAAAGATTGCTACTGGTAGTGTTGGCAACTCTATTTGTACCATGCGCATACACGACATTCGAAATGTATACCTCCGTCAGCTTCAAAGACCCTACAGAAGCGAAAATCTTTATTATAAAGAACTGAAGATAAATGCCAGCTTATGATGACCTGACAATTCCTTAAATATCTATAAGGGCATCGCCAAGAAAAACTTTGTAATAAATAAAGAAAGAATAATTAAAATATGAACTGCCCGTCATGTGCTATAATACTTTAAATTCAGACCTTGTGATTAAGGCTCGACCATTAATATCATTAATTTGGCTCTTCTTGTCAAGGTCCTCTAAATTAACTTTTTATGCTTTATCCGTAACTTATTTTAAATTTTCCCTCATTCATGTTTTTTTCTCAGTGTACAAACCGTAATCAACAGATTCATTTGTGTGGCCATATTGTCAGTAGCTGCTTTACAATTCCTGAGAGTTGTTTCGTTCTGTCGTTGCCACTACAGAAATAGGCAAATAACCGTAAACTTACCTATTTACAGGTTCTCTGCTTTTCTCGAAAAGTGATAAGTGGCTGAATACCACAAACTGCCGTATAGACCAGGTGGGGCAAATCTTGCTCGCTGCACGTGTTTTTTATACACGCGCACCTTAAGCCACGACGCAGGGCAAACAGGGACATTATTGCCTCACAAACGCTCCACAAATTCTCATGCCCCGTGTTTGTTGCTCGCTTTTGCCAACTCTCTTATTAAAACAGCACTGGTCGTTTTTCCCATTTTCTATAATAACGCAATACTTCGAACCAACGCAAATTTTACGAGAACAATTACTCTTTATTTAAAAAAAAAAGATTATTTAAAAATAAAAAAAAAATTGCGCTGCTGATATGGGTAATTGATCTCAGTTTTTTACCCATTTATTAGTAAAAATGAAAAACATGTGTTATAGCGGAGATCCCCGGCCAGAGTGGCCGCGCGGTTCTAGGAGCTTCAGTCTGGAACCGCGCGACCACTACTGTCGCAGGTTCGAATACTGCCTCAGGCATGGATGGGTGTGATGTCCTTAGGTTAGGTAGGTTTAAGTAGTTCTAAGTTTTAGGGGACTGATGACCACAGCAGTTAAGTCCCACAGTGCTCAGAGCCATTTTAACCATTCGAACCCTTGCAAGTATTCGCTGAAACTGGTTTTGAGCCGAGCGTACTCCTGAGGGAATACATGCATTTCATTCCCACTGCTGTTATTTCTTTGATGTCCATTTCTGTGCTGTTATCGCTTGTGAACGTAAACGAGAATGTTTTACGTGAAGACTTTCGTTGACCAGACGCTGCCTTTCCTTCTACACCTCGCTCATCGCTATTCTGTGCAAGCTTTTGTCTTCCAAGAAGACAACGGCCGAGCTCGCAGGGGTCGCAAGATGTTTTTTGAAGAATACTCAACCGCGCAGTCTCAGCTGCGATTGAGTGTAACACCAACTGGAACATCGATCGCCATTCTCGCAAAATGGAGGTCTGCAGCTGTTTCATACTCTCCACATACCGTCGGCTGGACCAGCAGCCAACACACTTTACCAATAATACACGTTTTAGTCTACGCTCGAAATTTCTTTTCCCCTCCGGCACTGGTTACTGGTTTCGGCACGCAGAACGATCCTGAGCCATCCAGTGATCAAACATTTCCAGAACATTAGCGCCGCTTCGAGAGCCGAGCGGGGAGGTTCTTGTTTACTTCACCTGCCGCAGCGTCGCTTGTGTGGAGTTTTCCTCGTTAGTGTTGCTCCGTCTGCCGAGTGAGTCGTAGTCCCTCCGCTCCGCCTTTACTGCCTGCCTGTGTTCCGCCTACTTGCGGCGGCCGGCCGCTCCGCTATGGCTACCATGGTTCCCACGTGTATTCCTCGAACAGGTACTGTGAGCTTCACTTCTGATAAATCGAAGCGGCATGTGCAGCCCGGGTCCCTAGAAATCCGCGATTGGCTTGTCGATAAAATTCATGTGAACTCTGATAACGGTGCTTATTTTGACGGAGACGAGTACGTGTTTTACGTGAAATTTATGAATCCGCTTCATGTTTGGTAAGGCGACAGCTTGCCATAAGCACGAAATCCGGATTCTAGTCCCGGTCTGGCACAAAATTTGTGACTGCTGTAAAGAATGGCAGCTAACTCTAAATATAGATAAATGTAAATTAATGCAGGTGAACAGGAAAAAGAATCCCGTAATGTTTGAATACTCCATTAGTAGTGTAGCGCTTGACAGTCACGTCGATTAAATATTTGGGCGTAACATTGCACAGCGATATGAAGTGGGACAAGCATGTAATGACAGTTGTGGGGAAGGCGGATAGTCGTCTTCGGTTCATTGGTAGAATTTTGGGAAGATGTGGTTCATCTGTAAAGCAGACCGCTTATACAACACTAATACGACCTATTCTTGAGTACTGCTAGAGCGTTTGGGATCCCTATCATGTCGAATTGAGGGAGGACATAGAAGCAATTCAGAGGCGGACTGCTAGATTTGTTACTGGTAAGTTTGATCATCACGCGAGTGATACGGAAATGCTTCAGGAACTCGGGTGGGAGTCTCTGGAGGAAAGGAGGCGTTCTTTTCGTGAATCGCTACTGAGGAAATTTAGAGAACCAGAATTTGAGGCTGACTGCAGTACAATTTTACTGCCGCCAACTTACATTTCGCGGAAAGACCACAAAGATAACATAAGAGAGGTTAGGGCTCGTACAGAGGCATATAGGCAGTCATTTTTCCCTCGTTCTGTTTGGGAATGGAACAGGGGGAGAAGATGCTAGTTGTGCTACGAGGTACCCTCCGCGACGCACCGTATAGTGGATTGCGGAGTATGTATGTAGATGTAGATGTACACGTTGAAACATTATTGCCGCGACATGGTTCTCAAGTCCCGTTCAAGCATCCCGATAATTCCGTTAGTATGGTGTCACTCGCAGATGCTGAAATTGACTATACCAATGTTCGACTGCTCAACCTCCCGCCGGATGTTGATGACAACTTTCTAAATGACATATCGACTACTAACGGTAACGTGACAAACGTCCGTCGTGAACATTGGTCTACACGTTTACTAGTGTGTCATGTATACTGGTGAAGAGGGAACACCGGCCGGGGTCGCCGAGCGGTTCTAGACGCTACAGTCTGGAACCGCGCACCGCTACTGTCGCAGGTTCGAATCCTGCCTCGGGCATGGATGTGTGTGATGCCCTCAGGTTAGTTAGGTTTAAGTAGCTCTAAGTTCTAGGGGACTGATGATCTCAGAAGTTAAGTCCCATAGTGCTAAGAGCCATTTCAACCATTTTTTGAAGAGGGGACCTGCTCCCGGAAATACGGAAGCGTCCGACCCCGCCCGTCTGCTTTGACTTATGACGTCACAAATATGGCGGAAACGACGATAAACCGCGATTCCAATATGGCGCACATAAAGTCGTTACGTACACATTATGAGGACGAAAATACATCGAAAAACAAACACACACACGTTCCACAAAAATCCTAATGACAATAACGGGCCAAGCGCGGGAAATAGCGGGTTGTTGGGTGGGGACAAACTAAATATAAACAAATTTAGACACCCACCCCCATACAAAACCACGCAAATCGACGAAAAAAACCGACATCACAAAACTCCCCAAATACCACTAAACACAATATTCTGGAATCGGATACTTCCTTTGACCTATATAGCTCAACAGCAGCTCCCGATCCCATAAAGTAGGACCTAACACTTCCCTTGACCTATATAGCTCAAAAACATCTCGCGATACCAATACCAACATTCACTGCCACACATTGGGATCGAACACTTCCTTTGACATGTTTTCCCTACGACATCTCCACATACATCCGTCCCTGGTCCGAGACGCCGGAACTTTAAGTAAGCCTCATTTCTTCACGACATACTGAACACTTCACGACTTCATCCAAAAATCAGAATAGTTGAAGAAATTTTATTAGAGACAACGCACTGTCCGCCATCATAGCCGACTACCGAAAACTTTTGACCCTGTCAGTCATATCCATACCTACCAAAGACATAAAAAAAAGCAATTTACCAAAATTCACACACGATGCCACACTCGCAAACTAAACCAAAAACATCACCTAACACACTACCAGAGAGCACCACCGATCGCATCAAAACGACACCTACAAACACGCCACTCTCACAAACTAAATTCCGCGCCGTCGTGACGTCACACACCACAACAGCCGTCACGGGCCAAAGCCGACGGGTGGGATCGGACGCTTCGGTCGACCCAGTTTAACTCTTCTATTCTTGTGGTCTTCAGTCCTGAGACTGGTTTGATGCAGTTCTCCATGCTTCTCATACAGTAAAGCTGCATGCCCTCGGGAAAAATTACGGCCGTAGTTTCCCCTTGCTTTCAGCCGTTCGCAGTACCAGCACAGTAAGCCCGTTTTGGTTAGTGTTGCAAGGCCAGATCAGTCAATCATCCAGACTGCTGCCCCTGCAACTACTGAAAAGGCTGCTGCCCCTCTTCAGGAACCACACGTTTGTGTGGCCTCTGAACAGATACCCCTGCATTGTGGTTGCACCTACGGTACGGCTATCTGTATCGCTAAGGCACGCAAGCCTCCCCACCAACGGCAAGGTCCATGGATCATGGGGAGGGGGACTCTTCTATTAACTTGTCTTAAAAAATGTCACGAAATAAATAGGCAGCATCCCTTCTGCTCGCAAAGTGGCTCCTTCTGAACTGCCTGTGTGGAGGGGAGCGGTGCCCCCCCCCCCTCCCTTCGTGGCCACCGTTACAGTCTCAGACGATACAATGTCCTGAGACGCCGACAGTTTCCCGAATTTGCCGCCTACAACAACCCCTAAGGAGAAAAAAAGTAGCGACCAAGTATCAGCTGTTGCATTGGCAGTTCCACAGAATGCTTCCGCCTTTGCAGTACGTGACCCTTGTTCTGATGGGCAGGAGGCTGTGCCTATGACCCCTCCCACAACTCCGTATGCATTGACCGCCATGCCACGTAGCCGACAGAAACAGCATATACAACCTGACCGTGCGGTGGTACGTAAGAAATCTAAGAAAAAATTTGCAGTGATGGGGCTTCTGGTCCCCCGATGTCTGATTCGTCTGTGGGCTCCGCAGTGGACCTTGACGCTCAGCTGTGGACCTAATTCCACTCGGAGCTTCCGTACATCGCTGTCTAGCTGTGATCAATGACCCAAGCCTACAAGTTCCATTCCTTAAATGTTAATCGTGTGGAATCAGAATTGCGATTGGCTTCGCTGCGTCAGTTCCTTTATGATTCATGTGCGGACATAGTCTTCTTACGGGAGGTGTTATTTAGTAATTTCTCCTAACCTGGTTTCCGTGTACTCTTTAACGTAGCGCACGAATATTCTACGGGGACCGCCTTATTTTTTAGCGAAGGCATTCCTATTGCTGACATGAAAATGTTGGATTCTGGCAGGGGCAGAGGTTGTAAACTTTTTAACCTTACCTTCGTTCTTTTATATGCCCCCTTCCGTTACTGGTAGCACAGTAGATCGTTCGCGTTTTTATAAAGAGGGTATTGTTTATCTGTTGCGTAAGAGTCCTCCGGGTATTCTGTTGGGTGGTGGTTTTAACTGTGTATTGCGTCTACATCTACATCTACATCTACATATACATATACATGATTACTCTGTTATTCACGTTTAAATGCTTGGCAGAGGGTTCATCGAACCACAATCCTACTATCTCCCTACCAGTCCACTCCCGAACAGCGCGCGGGAAAAACGAACACCTAAACCTTTCTGTTCGAACTCTGATTTCTCTTATTTTATTTTGACGATCATTCCTACCTATGTAGGTTTGGCTCAACAAAATATTTTCGCATTCGGAAGAGAAAGTTGGTGACTGAAATTTCGTAAATAGATGTCGCCGCGACGAAAAGGTCTCTGCTTTAATGACTTCCATCCCAACTCGCGTATCATATCTGCCACACTCTCTCCCCTATTACGTGATAATACAAAACGAGCTGCCCTTTTTTGCACCCTTTCGATGTCCTCCGTCAATCCCACCTGGTAAGGATCCCACACCGCGCAGCAATATTCTAACAGAGTACGAACGAGTGTAGTGTAAGCCGTCTCTTTAGTGGACTTGTTGCATCTTCTAAGTGTCCTGCCAATGAAACGCAACCTTTAGCTCGCCTTCCCCACAATATTATCTCTGTGGTCTTTCCAACTGAAGTTGTTCGTAATTTTAATACCCAGGTACTCAGTTGAATTGACAGCCTTGAGAATTGTACTACACTCCAGGAAATTGAAATAAGAACACCGTGAATTCATTGTCCCAGGAAGGGGAAACTTTATTGACACATTCCTGGGGTCAGATACATCACATGATCACACTGACAGAACCACAGGCACATAGACACAGGCAACAGAGCATGTACAATGTCGGCACTAGTACAGTGTATATCCACCTTTCGCAGCAATGCAGGCTGCTATTCTCCCATGGAGACGATCGTAGAGATGCTGGATGTAGTCCTGTTGAACGGCTTGCCATGCCATTTCCACCTGGCGCCTCAGTTGGACCAGCGTTCGTGCTGGACGTGCAGACCGCGTGAGACGACGCTTCATCCAGTCCCAAAGATGCTCACTGGGGGACAGATCCGGAGATCTTGCTGGCCAGGGTAGTTGACTTACACCTTCTAGAGCACGTTGGGTGGCACGGGATACATGCGGACGTGCATTGTCCTGTTGGAACAGCAAGTTCCCTTGCCGATCTAGGAATGGTAGAACGATGGGTTCGATGACGGTTTGGATGTACCGTGCACTATTCAGTGTCCCCTCGACGATCACCAGTGGTGTACGGCCAGTGTAGGAGATCGCTCCCCACACCATGATGCCGGGTGTTGGCCCTGTGTGCCTCGGTCGTATGCAGTCCTGATTGTGGCGCTCACCTGCACGGCGCCAAACACGCATACGACCATCATTGGCAGCAAGGCAGAAGCGACTCTCATCGCTGAAGACGACACGTCTCCATTCGTCCCTCCATTCACGCCTGTCGCGACACCACTGGAGGCGGGCTGCACGATGTTCGGGCGTGAGCGGAAGACGGCCTAACGGTGTGCGGGACCGTAGCCCAGCTTCATGGAGACGGTTGCGAATGGTTCTCGCCGATACCCCAGGAGCAACAGTGTCCCTAATTTGCTGGGAAGTGGCGGTGCGGTCCCCTACGGCACTGCGTGGGATCCTACGGTCTTGGCGTGCATCCGTGCGTCGCTGCGGTCCGGTCCCAGGTCGACGGGCACGTGCACCTTCCGCCGACCACTGGCGACAACATCGATGTACTGTGGAGACCTCACGCCCCACGTGTTGAGCAATTCGGCGGTACGTCCACCCGGCCTCCCGCATGCCCACTATACGCCCTCGCTCAAAGTCCGTCAACTGCACATACGGTTCACGTCCACGCTGTCGCGGCATGCTACCAGTGTTAAAGACTGCGATGGAGCTCCGTATGCCACGGCAAACTGGCTGACAGTGACGGCGGCGGTGCACAAATGCTGCGCAGCTAGCGCCATTCGACGGCCAACACCGCGGTTCCTGGTGTGTCCGCTGTGCCGTGCGTGTGATCATTGCTTGTACAGCCCTCTCGCAGTGTCCGGAGCGAGTATGGTGGGTCTGACACACCGGTGTCAATGTGTTCTTTTTTCCATTTCCAGGAGTGTATTACAATTCCGCTTCCTGTGGATCAGTTTCCAAATTTTAATTTCTGTCGTGAATTACATGAATTGGTCCGCTCTTTACGCCTAAAAGACGTCTGGATATGTAAATACCCGACGTTACTTAAATTCACCCACTTTTTGCGACTTCTAGTAGCAGGTTAGATAGATTTTACTTATCAGTCTGCCTGAGCGATAATGTTCTTAATGTTGAAGTCATCCCAGCCTCCTTTACGGATCACTGTGCTGTGGCCACAACTCTGTCTTGAACGGCAACCACTCAAATTGTTTCGCCCTACGTGGATGTTGAACGTCGCTGACCTAGCTGACCCCTCTCTCGATGACGTGATGGAGTCGTGTGGAAGCGTACTGCACGGTCCACTGAGAAACACTGTTCCACCCTTGACTGGTGGACACAGCTAGCAAACCCGACCTCAGGCAAACTGCGATATTTTTCTGTGCTGCCAAAGCGCTACATTTTCGGAGAACTTATGAATATTACTGTTCCATCCTGCGTGAACTTTATGCTGCTTCGGATCACGCCCCTCTGCGAATTGCGGATGTTATGCGTGTGAAAGCAAAATTGTTGACCTCGAAGAGAATACAAATGGAAAGTCTGAAAATCCGATCTAAGCCGAGTTCATTGGTGACCGAAGGACGGACTTCCTTATATCATTTGCTTCGGCATCAGACCCGTCGCCGAAGCGCTTTTTAATATAATTTTTGTATGGGATCTAAAATTTAAAAACCTCTCTCACACCGACCTGATTTAGCTTCACTGATCAGGATAGTAAAAACATGCGTATATTAAGGGAATTTTCATTGACAAAGCAGGCTTGTCACATTCACACAGTTCAATACTGTTCTATCCTGATTAAATTGAGCTTAACTTAAATTCCATAAGGCAGTGAAGCAATTTCGAAGTCTTGGTGCGACGAAAATTGCCAGTCGATCTCCTGGAAACATTTGTAATAATTATTAACTTTCGGTGCTCACATGGGGAAGACCGGAGATCTGCTGGTAAGACCGTGTTAGCCTATTTATTTGAAGTAACTGGATATCTTGAGCGTACAAAACGGCAGGTTCGTCCAGTGTAAATCAGACGTTCCCCACTGATCCCGTGCAACACAGCGTAGTAAGCAGACACTGTCAATAATAATCCGTTAAATAATACGCGAACACACTTACTTTAGTTTAGTTCATGTATTAAATTCCTTCTCGTACAGAATCTCATCAAGATGGCGACTAGCTCAACAATACATACATATATATCCTCCTTCTTTCACGACTAGTCGGCAAGAAGTCTCTATTCCTTTTCCTAAGAGAAAACATAGATAGCAGAGAAGCTATTCCATGGAGTAAATGGACGCTCCAAGGAATCATTGGGCTTGAAACTACTTTGCATTGATAATCGGTAAGATAAGAAGAGATATTTCGAGATATGTACTGAGTTATATAATTCATAAAATTTCTGAAAATATCACGGAGAGACCGCTGCAAGAGACATTACAGCTTGTACTCATTCTCTCACGACAAATGATGGACGTATCGTAATGGCGCAAGCTAATATAGTGTGTATCTTACACCAGTACTATGTGGACATCTACTACAATGAAACCTTTTCCGACCCACTTGTCAGCACCGAGCGAGGTGGCGCAGTGGTTAGACACTGGACTCGCATTCGGGAGGACGACGGTTCAATCCCGCGTCCGGCCATCCTGATTTAGGTTTTCCGTGATTTCCCTAAATCGCTCCAGGCAAATGCCGGGATGGTTCCTCTGAAAGGGCACGGCCGACTTCCTTCCCCGTCCTTCCCTAATCCGATGAGACCGATGACCACGCTGTCTGGTCTCCTTCCCCACACAACCCAACCCCACTTGTCAGCATCTTAGATACGACAATTACACCTGAACATATTGTGGGATCGCCTTCTCAAAAGTCTCAGTGTCTAGATGGACTTCCCAAGCAATTTTACGTGCGCTTTTGGTCGTTGTTGGGTGCTACCTTTACCTCCCTTTTGAATGAAGTGTTGCAGGGTAGAATACTGCCGACCTCGTTCAAAGTTGGAAAAATTGTTTTAATCCCGAAACGCACTGGACCGGCTGCCCCTGATAGCTTTCTCGCAATTACGTTGCTAAACTGATTATAAGACTGTGGCGAGGGCATTTAATAGTAGGATGTCGGCTCTGATCGAGACGATTGTTCCGAAACATCAAAGTTGCATACATGGTCGTAACATTCTCACCCCTATATCGAGTGTCGTGACGTGGTTTCGGTTGCTGCTGTAACGTCCGTTCCTTGTATCCTTGCTTTTCTAGACTTCGATAAGGCATTTCATAGTGTTGTTGTTGTTGTTGTTGTTGTTGTTGTTGTGGTCTTCATTCCTGACACTGGTTTGATGCAGCTTTCCATGCTACTCTATCCTGTGCAAGCTTCTTCATCTCCCAGTACCTATTGCAACCTCCATAATTCTGAATATGCTTGGTGTATTCATCTCTTGGTCTCCCTCTACGATTTTTACCCTCCGCGCTGCCCTCCAATATTAAATTGGTTATCCCTTGATGTCTCAGCACATGTCCTACCAACCGATCCCTTCTTCTAGTCAAGTTGTGCCACAAACTTCTTTTCTCCCCAATCCTCTTCAAAACCTCATTAGTTACGTGATCTACCCATCTAATCTTCAGCATTCTTGTGTAGCACCACATTTCAAAAGCTTCTATTCTCTTCTTGTCTAAACTATTTATCGTCCATGTTTCACTTCCATACATGGGTACACTCCATACAAATACTTGCAGAAACGACTTCCTGACACTTAAATCTATACTCGATGTTAACAATTTTCTCTTCTTCAGAAACGCTCTCCTTGCCATAGCCAGTCTACGTTTTATATCCTCTCTACTTCAACCATCATAAGTTATTTTGCTCCCCAAATAGCAAAACTCCTTTACTACTTTAAGTGTTTCATTTGCCAATCTAATTCCCTCACCATCACCCGATATAATTCGACAACATTCCATTATCCTCGTTTTGCTTTTGTTGATGTTCATCTTATATCCTCCTTTCAAGACACTATCCATTCCGTTCAACTGCTCTTCCAAGTCTTTGATAGTGTTAATCACGACTTTCTGCTTCGGATTCTGGAGACAGTCGGTTCCACTGTTGACACGCGGCGAGTGCTCTCAAATGTGTTTACGGGTGTATCGGCTTCGGTGGTTGTTAATGGCCAACTGACGCCCTCAATAAATATCCGTCGGGGAGTGCCTCAAGGAACTCCGCTGTCAATGACTTCGTTTGTGTTCTCTCTGGAGCCCCTACTTCGGATGCTAGCATCCCAGCTGACAGGTTGGACGCTTTCCGGCGGGACTACAGCTGTTCGTGCATACACGGATGACGTGATGAGATACCTCGATTGAAGGCAGTAATCGATGATTTTTGTCGGAGTTCAGGTGTATAACGTAATGAAGGTAAATGCAGGCTTCTTCCCTTGCGAGGTTTTGATGACGCGGTTGTTCCGTGGGCTACTGCGGTGCATCGGCATAAGTCTCTCCGTATCATCATTGATCGTCGTCCTCTCAAAATGGCTGCGCTCAACTGGAAGTCCGTTACGGAAAGAATTCAGGGAGCGATATTAGAGCATGAAAGGCTGTAAGTAGGCTGTTTATATTTTCTTATTGGCAACGTTACGTAGCGCTCTGTATGAAAATCGCTGGCTGTGCTGTGTGCAGTCTGTGGCTAGTTAGCATTGTTGTCTGCCATTGTAGTGTTGGGCAGTTGGCTGTGAACAGCGTGTAGCGTTGGCAGTTGGAGGTGAGCCGCCAGCAGTGGTGGATGTGTGGAAGGCAATGGCGGAGTTTTGAAACTACATATATTATGACTTTTGATGATATTAAGGTAAATACAGTGTTTGTTCTCTATTAAAATCTTTCATTTGCTAACTATCCCTATCAGTAGTTAGTGCCTTCCGTAGTTTGAATCTTTTATTTAGCTGGCAGTAGTGGCGCTCGCTGTATTGCAGTAGTTCGAGTAACCAAGATTTTTGTGAGGTAAGCGATTTGTGAAACGTATAGGTTAATGTTAGTCAGGGCCATTTTTTTTTTTTTTTGGTAGGGATTTTTGAAAGTCAAATGGCGTTGCGCTAAAAATATTGTGTCACTTTAGTGAATGTTTGAGTACGTTCAGTTTTGCTCAGCTGTTTGAAAAGCAAATAGTGTAAGAGGTTTATCAGCACAGTAATTCAGAAATTGTTCTAAGGGGACGTTTCAAGGCGTTCTCTTATTCTACTCCAGAAAGTCCAAATCCTGAATACATATGTCTTATGCAAAGCTTATTACGTGGCTAAAGTTTATCCGCTTTCCTCGATGATGGCGAAAAAGTACAATTGGTCATTTCGTATGGGAGAGACATATATTTCGCTTACGGTATGAGGTGATCACGAAGCCTCGTTCTTTTGGTGCGCTGGACCTGACTGATAAACGAAGGAAGACGCAGATGCTAAATGTGCGTCGTACTGTTTCGACGATGACTGAGCAAACTCACACATTCACGTCTCATTTATTTCTCTGTGTCCGTCCTGCTAGTCTTGAACCCCCTATTGATGTTGGTTGTTGTGACTTGGCAAGACAGCCAAGCCACTATGACCGGTAGCCGAAAGGCACGCGTTTAAGCTCACGCAGGCTGGCGTGAGGTCTGGAACAGTTAAAGGAGTTGAGTCTAGAAAAAATAATACGTAGCTGCTGGAATACTTAACTTTAATCCATAATTGGAGAACATCGGTCTGACGGTACATGCATCACAAGATAAATAGTAACTGGTAATGGCGCCTTGCTAGGTCGTAGCAAATGACGTAGCTGAAGGCTATGCTAACTATCGTCTCGGCAAATGAGAGCGTAATTGGTCAGTGAACCATCTCTAGCAAAGTCGGCTGTACAACTGGGGCGAGTGCTAGGAAGTCTCTCTAGACCTGCCGTGTGGCGGCGCTCGGTCTGCAATCACTGACAGTGGCGACACGCGGGTCCGTCGTATACTAGCGGACCGCGGCCGATTTAAAGGTTACCACCTAGAAAGTGTGGTGTCTGGCGGTGACACCACATTGGTTGCATAAATTATAAGTTAAAACACATTCGTGACGTCTATGTTGCGGTGAGCTTTTGGGGCCATGATATCGTATGGAGACCTGCACTCTCCATGAAATTCCTAAAGACTCACTGGGAAGCAGTCCCTTGCCCGAAACCCGTTGAAAGAGAATCGCCGCAAACAACCTGGAAGACATTTGGTTCAATATCAGCCTTCCGATTTTGCCGATGCGCGTAGCGTCTTCGTGGTATAAAGCAGTAAATAACATGATTCCAACGAACGGCCGACTTTTCCGTATTGAGCTTAGCGACACGGGTTTATGTAGTCGTTGTACGTCTACAGATACGATACGACATCGCTTTACTTGTGGAGGTCATAAGGCAAACTGGTTTTGGATCAGGACACAATTGGCCTTTCTTATTCGATCTTCTGAGACTGCATACACTACGGACATCATATTGCGCCCAGATTCTTCTTTCTTTCCACGGTCGAAAACCCATACCGTTATGTGGTTGCTGGGACACTTCGCTCATTATTTTGCAGAAGCCGAGGTGGAAGACTACATGAACTTCATGCAGAACATGAACACTGCCTATTGGACATGCTTGCGAATGCCTCTATATCGCGACCTCTTCGCCAACATGTTGAATCTTGTTTTCCGTCGGCAAGGTGTTGTTTAATTTTTTCCGATGATAAGTGTTTTTCTTTGTTATGTATGTTCCCATCTGATTTCCTTCGGCTTGTCCTCTCCTGGCTTCCCTGTTCGGTTTGTTTTGTGTTTTGAATCGGCATCGCTCCAGTTCTATTGCAAAATGTGTGTACATGAAGTATAGATACACATGAGCGTCTACAATCCTTGCAATCAAATTGAGATTTTTCGTACTTTTCTATTTCGAGCCGGCCGGTTAGGCCGAGCGGTTCTAGGCGCTTCAGTCTGGAAACGCGCGACCGCTACGGTCGCAGATTCTAATCCTGCCTCGGGCATGGATGTGTGTGATGTCCTTAGGTTAGTTAGGTTGAAGAACACTACAGGCCATTAAAATTCCTACACCAAGAAGAAATGCAGCTGACAAACGGGAATTCATTGGACAAATATAATATACTAGAACTGACATGTGATCACATATTCACGCAATTTGGGTGCATAAAGCCTGAGAAATCAGTACCCAGAACAACCACCTCTGGCCGTAATATCGGCCTTGATATGCCTGGGCAAAGAGAGCTTGGATGGCGTGTACAGGTACAGCTGCCCGTGCAGCTTCAACACGTTACCACAGTTCATCAAGAGTAGTTACTGGCGTATAGTGACGAGCCAGTTGCTCGGCCACCATTGACCAGACGTTGTCAATTGGTGAGAGATCTGGAGAATGTGCTGAGCACGGCAGCAGTCGAACATTTTCTATATCCAAAAAGGCCCGTACAGGATCTGCAACATATGGTCGTGCATTATCCTGCTGAAATGTAGGGTTTCGCAGAGATCGAATGAAGGCTAGAGCCACGAGTCGTAACACATCTGAAATGTAACGTCCACTGTTCAAAGTGCCGTCAATGCGAACAAGAGGTGACCGAGACGTATAGCCAATGGTAACCCATATCATCACGCCGAGTGACACGCCAGTATGGCGCTGACGATTACACGCTTCCAATGTGATGATGTCCGCCGCTCGTGGTCTCGCGGTAGCGTTCTCGCTTCCCGAGCACGGGGTCCCGGGTTCGATTCCCGGCGGGGTCAGGGATTTTCACCTGCCTCGAGATGACTGGGTGTTTGTGTTGTCCTCATCATTTCATCATCATCCAGGAAAGTGGCGAAATTGGACTGAGCAAAAGATTGGGTAATTGTACGGGCGCTGATAACCACGCAGTTGAGCGCCCCACAAACCAAACATCATCATCATCACGCTTCCAATGTGCATTCACCGCGATGTCGCCAAACACTGATGCGACCATCATGATTCTGTACACAGAACCTGGATTCGTCCGAAAAAATGACGTTTTGCCATTCGTGCACTCAGGTTCGTCGTAGTACACCATCGCAGGCGCTCCTGTCTGTTATGCAGCGTCAAGGGTAGCCGCAGCCACGGTCTTCGAGCTGATAGTCCATGCTGCCGCAAACTTCGTCATACTGTTCGTGGAGATGGTTGTTGTCTTGCAAACGCCCCCATCTGTTGACTCAGGGATCGAGACGTGGCTGCACGATCCGTTTCAGCCATGCGGATAAGATGCCTGTCATCTCGACAGCTAGTGATACGATACCGTTGGGATCCAGCACGGCGTTCCGTATCACCCTCCTGAACCCACCGATTCCATATTCCGCTAACAGTCATTGGATCTCGACCAACGCGAGCAGCAATGTCGCGATACGATGAACCGCAACCGCGATAGGCTACAATCCGACCTTTATCAAAGTCGGAAACGTAATGGTACGCATTTCTCCTCCTTACACTATTTATCACAACAACGTTTCACCATGCAACGCCGGTCAACTGCTGTTTGTGTATGAGAAATCGGTTGGAAACTTTCCTCCTGTAAGCACGTTGTAGGTGTCGCCACCGGCGGCAACTTTGTTTAGATTCTCTGAAAAGCTAACCATTTGCATATCACAGCATCATCTTCCTGTCGGTTAAATTTCTCGTCTGTAGCACGTCATCTTCGTGTTGTAGCAATTTTAATAGCCAGTAGTGTATGTTCTAGAGATGTTTGATCACGGGATGGCCTGAGGATGGTTGGTTGTGCCGAAACCAGTAACCAGTACCGGAAGGGAAAATAAATTACGGATGTAGGCTGAAACACACATTATTTTTAAACTGTGTTGGTAGGTGATTCAGCGGACGGTATGTGGAGAGTATGAAATAACTGCAGACCTCCATTTTGCGAGAATGGTGACCAATGTTTTAGCTGGTGTTGCAGTTAATCCCAGCTGGGACTGCGTGGGTCGGTATTCATCAAAGAAGCAACGCGTCCTGGGTTGCCCTGTGAACACTGCCGTTGTCTTCTTGGAACACGAATACCGATGACCAAGGTGTAGAAGGAAAGGCAGTGTCTGGTCAGTTAGAATGTTCAAATAAAACATTCTCGTTTACGTTCACAAGCGACAACAGCACAGAAATGGACATCAAGGAAATAATACGTATTGAATTTTTTGATCGTAGGTTGGCCCCAGAATGGTACTGTTTGCAGTATGTAAAATAAAAAAAATACTGCGACTATACACTAAAACATATGTTATTCGTGAATTACTTGCTGAATGTATTCCAATATCTGTGTTCCTACAGTTTTTACCCTCTACAGTTCCCTCTAGTACCATGGAAGTTATTCGCTGATGTCTTAACCGGTGTCCTACCATCCAGTCCCTTCTTCTTATATGCCTTTCCTCTCCGATTATGCGCGGTACCTCCACCTTCCATACCTTTCCAGACCACTTAATTTTCAACATTCATCTCAAATGCTTTTATTCTGTTCTTTTTCCGATTTTACCAAAGTCCATGATTCACTACCATACAATATTGTCCTCCACAGACACAATCTCAGAAATTTCCTTCTCAAATTAAGCCGATGTTCGATGCTAGCAGACTCCTTTTCCTATGCTAATCTTGTTTTTATGTCTTTGGTTAGTCCGTTATTTTGTGTCCAGGTTAGCAGAATTACCTAACTTTGTATACTTCGTGGTCCGTAATTTTGATGTTAACATGGCTACTCCTCATTACTTTCCTCTCTCTTCGGCTTGCCCTCAGTCCATATTCTCTTGTCATGATACTGTTCCTCCCATGCAACATTCTTCTTCACATTGAGTACGGATGCTGAGGTCAACAATGTCAGCAAGAAATCTTATCCTCGACATTTTTTCACCCTGAATTTTTTTGTCGGGCTCTAGAACCTTAGTTTTATTTGCGTCATAACTACTTCACTATATTAGTTGAACAGTAGGGCAAAGGACTGAATCCCTAACTTACAGCCTTTTTGGTTGGTTCTTTGATTTGGAGGGTGGGGACCAAACAGCCAGGTCATCGGTCCCTTCGGATTAGGGAAGGATGGGGAAGAAAGTCGAGCGTGCCCTTTCAAAGGAACCGTCCCTGAATCTATTTATGGAAATCTGGGGGAAACCCAAATTATGATGGCCAGGCGTGGGTTTGAACTCTCGTCCTCCCGAATCAGAGTCCAGTCTGCTAACCGCTGCCCCACCTCGCTCGGTCAACATTTTCAATATGAGTACTTCGTTATTGATCTTCGCTACTCACTGTTCCCTCTTCACTCTTGTACATATTGCATATTACCGTCTTTCTCTATGGCTTATCAGTATTTATCGGAATTTCAAACATATTGCACCATTTTTACAGGGCGACAAATCCTATGAATGTTTCTTGGTTTTTCTTCAGTCTTGCTTCCATTATCAAACGTACATCGCACCTGTCTGTCTTGTGCCGTTACCTTTCCTAAAACCAAACAGATCGTAATCTATCTGATCCTCAATTTCTCCTCTGTATATTATTCTTGTTAGCAGCACCGAGCGAGGTGGCGCAGTGGTTAGCACACTGGACTCGCATTCGGGAGGACGACGGTTCAATCCCGTCTCCGGCCATCCTGATTTAGGTTTTCCGTGATTTCCCTAAATCGTTTCAGGCAAATGCCGGGATGGTTCCTTTGAAAGAGCACGGCCGATTTCCTTCCCAATCCTTCCCTAAGCCGAGCTTGCGCTCCGTCACTAATGACCTCGTTGTCGACGGGACGTTAAACACTAACCACCACCACCATCTTGTTAGCAACTTGGATTCATGAGATGTTAATCTGATTCTACTACAGTGTTCGCACTTCTCTCCCCTTTCTACCTCTGGAATTGTCTCTACGATATTTGTAATATACGCATCCAGAGTCATAGATCCCAGACACCATTTTCAATACTCGCTAGGTATTTAGTTGCCCCAATGACTTCAAAAATTCCAGAGTAGTGTCACCTACACTTCACTATTATTTCAGCACAAAGTCTCTAATACTGGATTCCTTGTGTCTTCCACATCGACTCCCATTTGTTCCGCAGTCACGTCATTCGTAGAGACCTACAGGATCATATCAGCGATTTGCTTCAACTGGATATGCCATTCCCGATTAATCTTGTGACTGTTCTCCTGTCTCGAACTCGTAACCAGCACCATCTACATGTACATGCACATGATTACTCTGCTATTCACAATTATATGTGTGGCTGAGGATTCATCGAACCACATTCAAGCTATTTCTCTACCGTTCCACTGCTGAACAGTACGCGGGCAAAACTAACACTTAAATCTTTCCGTTCGATCTCTGATCTGTCTTATTATATTTTCACACTCTGAGGAGAAAGAAGGTGATTGAAATTTCAACAGAATGTCCCGCCGCAGCGGAAAACGCCTTCGTTTTAATTAGTCCCGCCCAAATTCACAGATCGTATACGTGGCGCTCTCTCCGCTATTTAGCGTTAATACAAAACGAGCTCCCGTTTTGTTTTGGACAAGCCTAGTTTAAGCAATGTCTTTAATAGACCTGCTACATTTTCTAAAGATTGGCAAAGTTTTGCAGATATTCCAAATATAGCGCGTACTTCAATGCGAGATGCTTTCAATAATTTCCACAACGAAACTCGGAATCTGGCAGAACACCCAAAGAGATTCCGGTCATACATAAAGCACACCAGTGGCAAAACGCAATCAATACCTTCACTGCGCGATAACAACGGACAAGTCACTGATGACAGTGCCACTAAAGCAGAGTTATTAAGCACGGTTTTCCGAAACTCCTTCACCAAAGAAGACGAAGTAAATATTCCTCAATTCCAATCAAGAACAACTGCCAAGATGAGAAACATAGAAATAAAACTTCCTGGCAGATTAAAACTGTGTGCCCGACCGAAACTCGAACTCGGGACCTTTGCCTTTCGCGGGCAAGTGCTCTACCATCTGAGCTACCGAAGCACGACTCACGCCCGGTACTCACAGCCTTACTTATGCCAGTATCTCGTCTCCTACCTTTCAAACTTTACAGAAGCTCTCGGTCGGGCACACAGTTTTAATCTGCCAGGAAGTTTCATATCAGCGCACACTCCGCTGCAGAGTGAAAATTTCATTCTGGAAACATCCCCCAGGCTGTGGCTAAGCCATGTCTCCGCTATATCCTTTCTTTCAGGAGTGCTAGTTCTGCAAGGTTCGCAGGAGAGCTTCTGTAAAGTTTGGAAGGTAGGAGACGAGATACTGGCATAAGTAAGGCTGTGAGTACCGGGCGTGAGTCGTGCTTCGGTAGCTCAGATGGTAGAGCACTTGCCCGCGAAAGGCAAAGGTCCCGAGTTCGAGTCTCGGTCCGGCACACAGTTTTAATCTGCCAGGAAGTTTCATATCAGCGCACACTCCGCTGCAGAGTGAAAATCTCATTCTGGAAACATAGAAATAGATGTCCTCGGTGTCGCAAAGCAGCTTAAATCACTTAACAAAGGCGAGGCCTCCGGTGCAGGTTGTATACCAGTCAGGTTCCTTTCAGAGTATGCTGATACAATAGCTCCATATTTAGCAGTTATATACAACTGCTCGCTCACAGAAAGATCCGTACCTAAACACTGGAAAATTGCTCAAGTTACACCAATACCCAAAAATGGGAGTAATCCGCTGAATTACAGGGCCATATCACTAACGTCGGTTTGCAGTAGGGTTTTGGAACATATACTGTGTTCGAACATTATGAATTACCTCGAAGAAAACGATTTATTGACACGTAGTCAGCACGGATTCAGAAAATATCGCTCTTGTGAAACACAACTAGCTCTTTATACTCATGAAGTAATGAGTGCTATCGACAGGGGATGTCAAATTGATTCCATATTTTTAGATTTCGAGAAGTTCCTCAAGCGTCTTCTAACCAAACTGCGTGACTATGGAATATCACCTCAGTTGTGGACTGGATTCGTGATTTCCTGTCAGAAACGTCACAGTTCGTAGTAATAGACGGAAAGTCGCCGAGTAAAACAGAAGTAATATCCGTCGACCCCCAAAGAAGTCTTATAGGCCCTCTGTTGTTCCTGATCTATGTTAACGACATAGGAGATAATCTGAGTAGCCTTATTAGTTTTTTTTTTTTTGCAGATGATGCTGTCATATACCGTCTCTTAAAGCCGTCAGATGACCAAAACGAATTACAAAATGATTTAGATAAGATATCTGTTCTTGCGAAAAGTAGTCATGAATATGGAAAACTGTGAAGCTACTCAGATCAATACTAAAAGAAATCCGTTGAATTTGGATTACGCGATAAGCCACGCAAATATGAAGGCTGAAAATGCAACTAAATTCGTATGGATTACAATTACAAATAACCTAAATTGGAACAATCACATAGATAACGTTTTGTATTATCGCGAAGTAAGGGAGATAGTGCCACAGACATGATACGTGAATTGGAGTGGCAATCATTAAAGCAAAGGCGTTTTTCGTTGCGACGGTATCTTCTCATGAAATTTCAATCACCAGTTTTCTCCTCCGATTGCGAAAACATTCTGTTGGCACCAACCTACACAGGGAGAAATGATCATCATGATAAAATAAGAGAAATCAGGGCTCGTACGGGAAAATTTAAGTGATCGTTTTTCCCGCGCGCCGTTCGAGAGTGGAACGGCAGAGAGACAGCTTGAAGGTGGTTCATTGAACCCTCTTCCAGGCACTTTATTGTGAATAGCAGAGTGGTCACGTAGATGAAGATGTTTTACCAATAAATGGCAGTTTTTGGTTTGCTTTGATCGTTTCAATTTAAGTTATTCGTAAGTGTAATCGCTAAGTGTCTAGTTCAATTTAGAACGTTTAGATTTGTGTGATTTATAGTGTAACCGAGATTTAGCGGATTCCTTTTGGTACTGATCTGGATGATTTTCACACTTTTCATTATTTAGAGTCAACTGCCGCCGGCCGCGGTGGTCTAGCGGTTCTAGGCGCTCAGTCCGGAACCGCGAGACTGCTACGGTCGCAGGTTCGAATCCTGCCTCGGGCATGGGTGTGTGTGATGTCCTTAGGTTAGTTAGGTTTAAGTAGTTCTAAGGTCTAGGGGACTGATGACCACAGATGTTAAGTCCCATAGTGCTCAGAGCCATTTGAACCATTTTTGAAGTCAACTGCCACTTTTCGCATCATACTCATATGTCTAAATCGTTTTGCAATTGTCCTGATCATCTGATCAGAACATGGTAAATGACAGCATCGTCTGCAAACAACCTAACTGCAAGAGTGCTGCTCAGATTGTCTCCTAAATCGTTTATGATGGTTAGGAACAGCAGGGGGCCTATAAGCCTTCCTTGAGGAACGCCGGATATCACGTCTGTTTTAGTCAAGACATTCTACATCTACATCTACATACATACTCCGCAATCCACTATACGGTGCGTGGCGGAGGGTACCTCGTACCACAACTAGCATCTTCTCTCCCTGTTTCACTCCCAAACAGAACGAGGGAAAAATGACTGCCTATATGCCTCTGTACGAGCCCTAATCTATCTTTGTCGTCTTTCCGCGAAATGTAAGTTGGCGGCAGTAAAACTGTACTCCAGTCAGCCTCAAATGCTGGTTCTCTAAATTTCCTCAGTAGCGATTCACGAAAAGAACGCCTCCTTTCTTCCACAGACTCCCACCCGAGTTCCTGAAGCATTGCCGTAACACTCGCGTGGTGATCAAACCTACCAGTAACAAATCTAGCAGCCCGCCTCTGAACTGCTTCTACGTCCTCCCTCAATCCGACCTGATAGGGATCCCAAACGCTCGACCAGTACTCAAGAATAGGTCGTATTAGTGTTTTATAAGCGGTCTCCTTTACAGATGAACCACATCTTCCCAAAATTCTACCAATGAACCGAAGACGACCATCCGCCTTCCCCACAACTGCCATTACGTGCTTGTTCCACTTCAAATTGGTCATTTACCAAGAACCGCGCCCTTGTTCACCTCGATAGCTGTGCGGTCAGGACTGCGGACTGCTAAGGGGGTTGGGCCTGGTTTCAGTTCCCAGCTGGGCCGGAGACTTTCTCCACTCAGGGACTGACTGTTGTGTTATCCTTACGTTGGTATTATCATCATAACTGACACTGTTATTGAGATGGCTGAATGCCCAAAAGCCAATAAATTAAAAAAAATAGTCCTTTCTGGCAGGAAATCGCGGTTCCAGTAGCGCATCTGAGCAAAGCCTTCTCGATACAAGGCCTACGCACAGCGGCCATATTGGCACGTGACGTCACAAACTGTTGGCCATCTTATCTTCAGTCGGCAGTCCTGTTGGCGTGTATGTTGTGTTGAAAGTGTGTGACACGTGAAAGTGATATATATTTCACACAGTATTCGCCTACAGTTCTTCGAAGTATGGGATACAAGTGCTGCGTTCTCTTTTGCCAGGGAAATTATAAATCCCAAAAAGGCATGAAACTCCATACGTTTAGATTTCCCAAATGTGTGAAGTTGAGAAATCGCTGGATTGCAGCTATTCCCAGACGGGAATTTGTGTCTACACATCATTCAAGGGTAAGTAAATGACAAAAAATTTGTAGCGTGTTATTTGTTTCCATTGCACCACATTTGCCAATTGTTTTTAAAAGCAGTTATGTATCATGTACCAGTATCATTTGTTTCTTAATTCTGGACCATTGATACGAGGTTAATACGAAACTGGCTGTGAAATGTCTCTCATATTTGCAACTATTGTCACACAGAATAGTTATATTAATTAGTGCGGCTCGAAAATGTTTAGTATTCCTTATCATTCCTACCAGATTATTGAGTTTCCAGTAATTTTATTTGGAAGAGCTACAGAATGATTTTGTTCAGTTTTACATGTGCAGTTATTCCAAAATAATTTCAATTTGAGTAAACTACCTTAGAAAATTGCTTTACTGAATTCAGTGCTCGACAGATTAAGCAGTGTAGAAAGCAGAATTTCGAGGTAATTGCATTATAATTAAATTAACAGCACTCTGTGACACAAATTTCAATTAAGGATATAGGAGAAACAGTCTTTTCATGTTTAAGGTTCTAAAGTTCTGGAAAAACAGGGAAATAAAATATTTTTCGGGTTTTTTGATTTATTAAACATTACGCCAGGAGGTGCTGCATTTCGTTGAATGATTTGACTTTCGTGTGTGGTCAGCAAATTTTGAAATGAAGAGGAAAATTTACGAAAATAACCAGAGAAATAACTTCTCAAATTCTGTAGGAGCTCCAGCTGCTTTATTTAAAACCAAAAACGTCTGCTTGTTATTGCATATTGCCGATATTTTTACTGCAAGAAAGCGTATCTCTTGAGGTAAAAGACAGAATTTAAAATTACAGTTTGTATTCAAGCCTAGAAACGCGTACTTAAGGCAAATCGTCAAAATAATTTGACATCTTGACATAACATAGGACAGTTTCGTTCAGTTACGTTATGCACTAATATAAATTTCCATAGTTTCATTACAAGGACATGTAGAAGAGGAAAGCACGAGAATCCCTATGCGGTCTCAGCTGTAAAACTCGTGAAGTTCATATAGCTGAAGACTGCTTAACAGGTTCGTTCCGATACAGGCCCGGCCATCAGTATGCGCGCAGGCCGTGTTGATCTGAGACGGTACTCCACAGGCACGTAATTTCATGAGAAGTCACTTGTGGGGCCAGTGGCGGTGTTGTTTCATGGTGATGCCTCCGGGGGTGTCCAGCGTGCCGACGACGAGCACGGCGTGGTGATTGGTCAGTTGACGGTTTGGTGTCCTGGCACGGTCGCCAGATCACGTGGCCGGCGAGCCCCCGGTCAGACGGCAGGGTCCCGCTGCCTCGTGAGCCTTGAGCGTTGAGCCTCGAGCACTGTGCACAGCGGGGTTGACCTGTTGACCCGCGGACCCACCCAGGCGAGCCCCCGGACATCAAAGGCCGGGCCGCTTATCAGCCCTGGGAGAGACGGAGACGGAGGCGGTCGCCTTGTTTTGCTGTCGGCTCCGTCATCAGGGGCCACCGGGATCACGCGTCGCGTTCTTCTCTTTGGGAGCGTCGGTCATCTCGTATTGGCGAACCGACCAAGCCACAACAGATCTATACATCTACATTGAGATTGCTACTCCGCAAATCACATTTAAGTGCGTGGCAGAGAGTTTACCGAACTATTTACACAATCTTTCTATGTTGTTCCATATTGCTACGTTTTCCCGTTCCTTACGTTTTACTTTCTTATGTAGCATTTTCCTTCTTTTCCTGCTTTCTTTGAGTGTGTGCTTCAGTTTTCTTAGGTCTGCCCACATTCGTTTCTTTTAATGTGAGTCAGGGCGCTGATGACCTCGACGTTGAGCGCCCATAAGACCCAACACACACACACACACACACACACACACACACACACACACACACACACACTGTTGTTCCACTCTCGAACTGAGCGCGGAAATGACGAACGCTTAAATGTTTTCGTGCGAGGTGTGATTTCCCTTGTTTTATCATTTTCGCATTCTGAGGACAAAGATAGCGACTGAAATTTTGTAATAACATCCCACCCCGACGATAAACGCCTTTCTTTTAAATTCATCCACTACACTCTCCTCTATTTCTCGATAATACTAAACGAAGTATTCCATTAATCCTATCCGGTAAGAACCCCACGCCGCGCAGCGGTACTGCAAAAGAGGATGGACAAGCGTAGTGTAGGCAGTCTCTTTAGTAGATCTGTTACATTTTCTAAGTGTCCTGCCAATGAAACGCAGTCTTTGTTTCGCCTTCCCTACAACATTTTCACTGTGTTCCTTTCGATTTAAATTGTTCGTAATTGTCATATCTAGATATTAAGTAAAATTTACAGCCTCTAGATTTCTTTATCGCATAACCGAAGTTTAACGGATTCGTTATAGCACTCTTGTGGATCACCTCACAATTTTCATTGTTGTTTTTGTTGTTGTCGTCTTTAGCCCTGAGACTGGTTTGATGCAGCTCTCCATGCTACTCTATCCTATCCAAGCTTCTTCATCTCCCAATACCTACTGCAACCTACATCCTTCTGAATCTGTTTAGTGTATTGATCTCTTGTTCTCCTCTCTCCCTCTACGATTTTTACCCTCCATGCTGCCCTCCAGTACTAAATTGGTGATACCTTGATGCCTCAGACCATGTCCTACCAACCGATCCCTTCTTCTAGTCAAGTTGTGCCACAAAATCCTCTTCTCCCCAATTCTATTCAATATCTCCTCATCAGTTATGTGACCTACCCATCTAATCTTCAGCATTCTTCTGTAGCACCACATTTCGAAAGCTTCTATTCTCTTCTTGTCTAAACTATTTATCGTACATGTTTCACTTCCATACAAATACTTTCAGAAACGACTTCCTGACACTTAAATCTATACTCGACCTTAACAAATTTCTCTTCTTCAGAAACGCTTTCCTTGCCATTGCCAGTCTACATTTTATATCCTCTCTACTTCGACCATCATCAGGTATTTTGCTCTCCAAATAGCAAAACTCCTTTACTGCTTTAAGCCTCTCATTTCCTAATCTAATTCACGCAGCATCACGCGACTTAATTCTACTACATTCCACTATCGTCGTTTTGTTTTTGTTGATATTCATCTTATATTCTCCTTTCAAGACACTGTCCATTCCGTTCAACTGCTCTTCCAAGTCCTTTGCTGTCTCTGACAGAATTACGATGTCATCGGCGAACCTCAAAGTTTTTATTTCTTCTCCACGGATTTTAATACCTACTCCGTTGTTGCTTGCTCAATATACATATTGAATAACATCGGGGAGAGGCTACAACCCAGTCTCACTCCCTTCCCAAACACTGCTTCCCTTTCGTGCCCCTCGACTCTTATGACTGCCGTCTGGTCAATAGCATATGTTTAAAATGAAGTTTTTTTCTTAATAATGAAGTATCCCACGTAATTTGTCTCAGATTCACGAATCTCGCACCACCTCTCCTAAAACCTCAACTGCTCTCTACTATGCTTCAAATAAGAATGTCCCAGAGTTGAACAACTGACTGGCGAATAAAGGAAACACAGATAAACGCAGACGCAAGGATCTTATTCACTACTCTTGCAGCTCTCTCGTTCATCTTCGTACCTGTACAGTAGAAGTGAATTAGTTACAATGGCAGAAAACGTATGAAAATCGTACAATGTTTTCCTCAACTCTGAGGATTTGGCGATGTTTATCTTGTACGTAGGCAACCTTCTCACAAACTTTCGCAATTTATTTCTTATAAAATATTAAAATCCTGCAGGTATAAAGTGTTCCGAAGAGTAATAAATGTGTATACAGGTGTTCAGAACGCCGTTCATCTACATCCATACTCCGCAAGCCACCTGGCGGTGTGGGGCGGAGGGTACTTTGAGTACCTCTATCGGTTCTTCCTTCTATTCCAGTCTCGTATTGTTCGTGGAAAGAAAGATTGTCGGTATGTCTGTGTGTGGACTCTAATCTCTCCGATTTTATCCTCATGATCTCTTCGCGAGATGTACGTGGGAGGGAGCAATATACTGCTTGACTCGTCGGTGAAGGTACGCTCTCGCAACTTCAACAAAAGCCCGTACAGAGCTACTGAGCGTCTCTCCTGCAGAGTCTTCCACTGGAGTTTATCTATCATCTCCGTAACGCTTTCGCGATTACTAAATGATCCTGTAGCGAAGCGCGCTGCTCTCCGTTGGATCTTCTCTCTCTCTTCTATGAACCATATCTGGTACGGATCCCACACTGCTGAGCAGTATTCAAGCAGTGGGCGAACAAGTGTACTGTAACCTACTTCCTTAGTTTTCGGATTGCATTTTCTTAGGATTCTTCCAATGAATCTCAGTCTGGCATCTGCTTTACCGACGATCAACTTTATATGACCGTTCCATTTCAAATCACTCGTAATGCGTACTCCCAGATAATTTATGGAATTAACTGCTTGGAGTTGCTGACCTGCTATATTGTAGCTAAATGATCTTTCTTTCTTTCTATGTATTCGCAGCACATTACACTTGTCTACATTGAGATTCAATTGCCATTCCCTGCACCATGCGTCAATTCGTTGTAGATCCTCCTGCATTTCAGTACAATTTTCCATTGTTACAACCTCTCGATGTACCACAGCATCATCCGCAAAAAGCCTCAGTGAACTTCTGATGTCATCCAGAAGGTCATATATATATATATATATATATATATATATATATATATATATATATATATATATATATATATATATATACAGTGTGAAAAGTATTTAAACCGACAAACTCTGAGAGGTAATAGGGGACATCAAAACAAATATTTTTCCCTTTTTTTTTTTGGTCATCAGTCTATTGATTGGTTTGATGCGGCCCGCCACGAATTCCTATCCTGTGCTAACCTCTTCATCTCAGAGTAGCACTTGCAACCTACGTCCTCAATTATTTGCTTGACGTATTCCAATCTCTGTCTTCCTCTACAGTTTTTGCCCTCTACAGCTCCCTCTAGTACCATGGAAGTCATTCCCTCATGTCTTAGCAGATGTCCTATCATCCTGTCCCTTCTCCTTATCAGTGTTTTCCACATATTCCTTTCCTCTCCGATTCTGCGTAGAACCTCCTCATTCCTTACCTTGTCAGTCCACCTAATTTTCAACATTCGTCTGTAGCACCACATCTCAAATGCTTCGATTCTCTTCTGTTCCGGTTTTCCCACAGTCCATGTTTCACTACCATACAATGCTGTACTCCAGACGTACATCCTCAGAAATTTCTTCCTCAAATTAAGGCCGGTATTTGATATTAGTAGACTTCTCTTGGCCAGAAATGCCTTTTTTGCCATAGCGAGTCTGCTTTTGATGTCCTCCTTGCTCCGTCCGTCATTGGTTATGAAACGTCCCCTTTGAACAATTTATACATATGAAATGTCCACTTAGAACAATTGTACATGACTGTGCTTAACCTGGCACACAATAATTTTAGCGCAACGCAATCTGACTATCAAAAATCCCTGCAAAAGAATGCCCTGACAAACATTAAACTATACCTTTCACAAATCACTTACCTCACAAAAATCTCCGTTACTCGAACTACTGCAATACGGCGAGCGCCACTACTGCCAGCTAAATAAAAGATACAAACTACTGAAGGCACTAACTACTGATAGGCATAGTTAGCAAATGAAAGATTTTAATAGAGAACAAACACTGTATTTACCTTAATAGTCATCAATAGTCATAATATATACAGCAGCTCATGACATCAATTTTTACAAATTTCAAACTCCGCCATCTCTGTCCTCACATTCACCACTGCTGGCGGCTCCCCTCCAACTGCCCAGCGCTATGCGCTGTTCGCATCCAGCTATAGCAGTTCATGACAACAATGGCAGACAACAATGCAAACTAGCCACATACTGCACACAGCACAGCCAGTGATTTTCATACAGAGTGCTATGTAACGTTGCCAATAAAAAACATAAACAGCAAACTTACATAAAGAAAACATAAACAGCCTACTTACATAGCCCCCATGCTCCCCACAAAAAATTTTACAAATGGTGTTGGGCACTGGCCAATACAGATTTGAAAAATTTTTTTTTAATTACAGTAAGAAAGATATCAAATGCACACACTTATTAATACAATGTTGGTCAACAGCTAAAATTTTCTCACAGTCAATAAAGACAGTCCTGATCATTCACCACAGTAAAACTGCCGTTTCTTTTATCAAAGTCTGAGCAATAAAAGACAATGCACACGGAAGTAGTGGATGTCCATGCAGTCTTAAAGAAGTAGTGTTGTCCTTCTAACAGAAAGACAGTGCTGACTCTTGACATGCTGACAGGTAATGCGCCACAATGGAGCAAACCCACAGCAGAGTCAGTCGACGTGTTGAAGAATATTGGTAGGTAGGTCATCACAGAGCAGAACCACTGCAGTCCTGGTAGAGAGTATTGGTATTGGCGGCCCACCAGAGGTGCAGACCCACTGTAGTCCTTGTAGAGATTGTGGTATTGGTGGGCCTCCAGAGATGCAGACCCACTGTAGTCCTTGTAGAGACGGTCAGCAGCCATCTGCTGCGACTGTGCAGGTGCACAATCACCATCGAAGAGTCTTGCAGAGAAGATACCAAGTCCATATACCCCCACTTGTGCACTCACAAAGTTTGTGGAACTGTCCTTAGAACCAGCAATGCTGTTATCCAGTCCCTTGCTGAATTAGTATCACACGTGCAAACACTAACAGTCCCAACTTCTCACATAGTGTCCATATAGTATGACCAACAGAATGTGTGCAGTGAAATGAATGCTTTCAAGTTACTTAATTTGATTAACTGGCGTCAATTACAATTATATAACATAAGAATACAATTACAAAGATACAAAATACATCATTAAAAACATAACAATACAGATAACATTTGTAGTAATAGGGGCTTTACAAAAGAATAGAAATAAACATATACATCAGTGTTACAGGAATGATGACATGAGTACATACATAAAAGATCAGAATAACTTTTGAAACGTCAACTTCACACATGAGCATTAAAACAGAATAAATAATGTGTAACATCTTTACAAAGTAAATAACATATTATTAATGCCAAGTATATTTGAGGATAACAGTATTCCTCATCATAGTGAATGTAGCTTAGCATTAGACGAAAAAAAAAATTAGACAACATAAATCTTGTCAGATACACATACAAATACAGGAAGAACGTAAATACACAAGGGTACACAAACACATAGTGGGATAACACAAAAGGAAAGGACAGGGTTCGTTTTCAATGTAACATTTGGTACTGCAGTCCACCCCAAAGTTTCATTCCATATATGTTTCCTCGTATTTCATCCTTTGTTTCCACCAAAAAAATTCTATCTAAGCATGCTTTCTGTATTTATATGTTCACATATTGCTTACCTCATCATTTATTTACAAGAAAATCCTACCTATACCTCGTTCCTGTATTCTATTCATATTTCTTTTAAAATAATTATTTCTGATTGTACAATACTCATTGGGGCCCAAATCTTTCTTCGCAATGCATTCTTTACCTATTCTCCATAGTCAGTTTCTTATATAGTCTACCCCCTCTTAAGCTAACTTAAATCTACTGAGCTCAGATATATATACCAAGGGACGAGGCAATGCAGCATGACAACAAATCAACACAAACAGAAATGACAAAAAATGCAAATTGGCAAAGCTAGCAGCATAAATTAGCAAAGCAAGTGCAATATTACACATCTTAATGTCTATGTAATTAAAGTGGTGCACCATAACAACTTATTGTAAAAAAAATATTACCATGTACTTGAAAAGAAAACTATGTGTCCAGTTACTAGTTCCTTCTTATTGTTCTTTCCTTTCCAGGTGCTCCTTTTTTAAAGAATGTGGATCATAAAATAATTATTTAATAGATCTGTTGACAGAAAGAGTTCACATTAGCAAATGCATTTTATTTTATCAAAGCAATGCTGTAACACAGCTGGAAACCAGATATCAAATGAAATAAGCAACTACGAAAAGCAAAGCATAAAAATATCATTCAATAGTCATGTGGCATTTCGTTTCATAAGTTAATTGCTCTCAACTCTCGTAAAAAGACACTTGTCATAATCAGGTGTGCAGATGTACGAATATTTCCCATCAATTCATAAGCATTTCAGTAATTAGCACAAAGTGTGAGTAATCATATGTTTTTAAGTAACGAGGGTGTCGCATTAGCGATGAAAGGCACATCCTAATGGCTTATTCTCCAGGTGTTTGACACAGCTGTGTGCCCACAACGCATTACAAAAATCATATGTTTTCAAGTAACGAGCGTGTCGCATTAGCGATGCCCTCTACAAAGGAATGTCATTAACAGGGGTATAGGCCTCTCTTTGTCCTTCTCTTCCACCTGTGCCTCTGGCACACCCTAATGGCTTTCTTTTCTACCTGAGCGTCTGAAAAGGCTTGTTCTCCAGGTGTCTGACACACCTGGGTGCCCACGTCGCATTATGTGCAGGTGGTCACTTAACTTTCTTACGGAAATATTTACGAAAGCAATTTCCGCTACAGTGACAGTCTCATATAAACATATTTCACAGGTCAAGAATTTGCGTTGCAAATGTGTAGAAACAAAATGCTATTGATATGACAGTGTCCAAAAAATTTTCGTCGGCATTGTGATACATTCACGCATTTACACACACATTTCATAACTCTTAAAGTACGATTCTTTGTTTCCAACATCCTTTTTCACAAGTCTGCGTCCCTAACCACTATTCATTATTCATATACATATAAACAGGTAATCACCTTCCTCATATATGGTAGCATCATCTTATTGACATAAACATACCTCAACAGCATAATACACATCGTCGTCGTAAAAATAACACCATAACACCTCAGTCAAATCTCAAAAACGTCGTAGCTTTCTGCAATTGTTTCAAAACCTAAAGAAAATTCTCTGCTCATTTCAGTAGTGTCATCTACCTCAAACGTACTTTAAAAATCATGATCTCATACCCAATACATCATTCAAAGCTCTCAACAGTATCACAATGGTTCCGAAAAAATATGAAGAGTTCACACAGTACAGACAAAATACAATTTCTTAAGTGTGAAATAATCCAACGATGTAATCACGTAAATATCTGTCACTGACGTAATAAAAAAGTTTGTCTCTCTCAGTTAAATGATCAGATAGCTGTGTAATTTATGTGTTAGAGAAACATGGTACCGATGTGTTAAATTGTATAAGCAAATACCATATTAGCTAGGGCTCCTTGTGCTTGCCAAACACATGGTACACAAAGTAGGCGTGTACCCCCCTGAGGATCTCAAAATCGTCGTAGCTTTCTGCAATAATTTCAAAACCTAAAGAAAATTCTCTGCTCATGTCAAAAGTGTCATCTGCCTCAAACGTACTTTAAAATCATACTCCCTTACCAAATACATCATTCACAGTTCTCATAGTATCACAATGGTTTCAAAAAATTTATGAACAGTTCACAAAGTGCAGACAAAGTACAATTTCTTAAGTGTGAAGTTATCCAACGGTGTAATTGCGTAAACATGTGTCACTGACGTAGAAAAAAAAAATGTTTGTTTCTCTGTTAAATGATCAGATAGCTGTGTAATTTATGTGTTAGAGAAATATGGTACCGATGTGTAAAGTTGTATAAGCAAATACCATATTAGCTAGGGCTCCTTGTGCTTGCCAAACACATGGTACACAAAGTAGGCGTGTACCCCCCTGAGGTTTATTGTAATTATACCCTCAGGTGTTACAGATTACAGCAATGGAATGAAATGTATTGCGAAAAACTTTCTTTGTAATTCAAAAATCTTTAAAAATAAATGTTTTAAGTACAAAATTAATCACTCAAATACGTGTCCTGTAGCGCTAAATGTGCGTCTTGCTGTAAGATAATCTCTGGGAAGTGTCGTAGTTATTGTCCTCCGAAAGCTAAGTTCTGCACAAGTCAATGTACTTACCTCATGATAAACAAAGTGAAATGCTTTGCGTATAGATAACTTAGTTATTACGCTTATTGCCGTGATGAGGAAAGTACTGTGCTGTAACGTATTGTTGTCCTACGGAAAAGGCTGTCTCCTTGTAGCAATAGCACAAAAGTCACCACTAAAACATGTCTCACTTTATAGAAAAATTCAGAAAAAACTGTGCAGATATAAAACAGATACACCGCAAAAGCACATTGTAAATTGTCACTCATTAGTAACATCGTGATATAATCGTGTAGCTGTCAAAGAAACCAAATACTAAGTCATCTTGAATCTCACAGAAAGTACTTCAAATCCTGAATCCACTCTCAAGCAAACCAAAATGTTGCATGAAAATTTCATTAGCAGTGCTGGTAAATGTTCTAATCGTGCAACTAACAAGCAAGAATGTACACACACAATTACACTGTGTCGTCTGTTCGCAATAACAATGCATTCGTAATTTCTGTTTAAATAATTTCTCTTGGTTCTTGACTGGATGGTTAGTTAGCTTTAAAACATAGTTGCATGTTAACAGTTTCTCAGTGTGACAAATTGTACAAGTAGCGTGAAGTGAAAATTGCAAAGACTAAGTTAAAAAGCAGATTATCTGTCAATAAATGGTTTTACATGAGAAATGTGGTGTAAACCTTTGCTCTTCTCAGTACGCAGAGTTTCAACTTTAACGCAATTATCATTTGGTATACGTCGGTGAAGAATACTGGAATTTTGCTCAAGGTTAGCGTCTATGTTATTTTTCCCTGAGCCAGCGGGCGCACGCGGCTGCCTGCGGTGCGAGTCATTGTCTGTTTCTTTGTTGGCGCGCGCCGTTACTGGGATTAGGAGGCCTAACTTCCACAAATTCGCCTTGCCCAGAGGGCCCAGCTCTGTTTAAAACTCGCCAGTTCTGATGCAGTTCAGGTCTGTCGTTACGATCATATCGTCTGTCGTCATGTTGGTAGTTTCCATAGTTTCTTTCTTGTCGGTCACATGGTGGAGAATTTCTCCTTGAATCGTAACTGTGTGCTGGACCGTTGCGTCTAAAGTTATTCTGTCTCCCTTGATAATAGTTATATTGGTTCCCATATTGTCTGTTTCTCTGATTGTCTCTGTGATAGTCATTACCGCGGAAAGGTGATCTTTCCCTGTAACTATTACTCTGCCAGTGGTTGTCATATGGGTGGTGTCTGTTTTGGTCACGATTTACGTTGTAAGAATAGGTTTGTCGTGGCCATTTATTGTTTCTGTCGTCACGGAATTGTGACGGATGTGACCTATAGTGAATGTTTTCCTGTTTTCGCATCCCGCGACTGTCTGTGTCAATTTCCAGTTCTTGTAACAGTCCCTGAAAAGCTTCAATGTCGTCTTTGCAACGTCCTGCCAAAATAATATGTCGTAAATGTTCAGGCAGTTTGATTAAGCAAATGCGGATGAGTTCTGAGGGGCTGTATGGGTTTGATAGGTACTGATTCTTGTGCAACATGTCTTCAAAATATTTGACAAGACTGGAAAATTCAGATTGTTCAAAGTGTTTCATCATCATGATGCTATGTTTTACGCGGTCTTGTGTAGCTTGAGACCAATATGCTGAGAGGAACGCATGGTAAAATTCTCCTTCACTGTGACAATCGTGAATGACCGATCGCATTCTTACAGCTGGTTCATTCTCCAAATAGCCACACATAAATTCTAATCTGTGTTCTAATGACCAGTTGGGAGGAAAACAATGAGAGAATTGATGGAGCCACGCTTGTGGATGAATGTCGTTGGCAGAATTCTTGAATGTTTTGAATTTACGTGTAGTAATGAACAGCTTATAGTCAAAGTCATCATGTCGGCGAGTCACATATCGCTCATTGTTACGTCGTGTCGGCGGTTCCATCTCAAAATTCGGTGCACCTTGCCAATTCCTTTCATAATTACCGAAATGCCCTGTGTTATTATTTTGTGGCTTTTCCGTATTTATATGTCCCTCTTCCCTTACTGGGGCGCGAGTGTCCTCTGAAATACGTAATTCTTGTATTACCTGTGTCAGCTGATCTTGTACTTCCCGCATTTCTCTTTTGTATTACGTATTAATTTGATTCTGATTTTGTTTGAATTTTCTTATTTGTTCATACTCTTCTGTGTCAGTGAAGGCTACGGGTCTTGTGTCATTCAGATCATCATCTACCTTTGTAGATAAGTTAGTGACCTGATCCGAAAGTTCAGCTACTTTCTCCGATAGTGAACACATTTCCTCAGTGTGTTTTTCTGAACCAAGTTTCAGAGTGTCCATTTGTGTTGAAATCGAATCTACTGTGTTCTTTAAGTTGTCCTGAGTTTTTGCGTAACCGAATCGGTAGATGCAACTGAGTCAATTTTAGCCCACAAGGTCTCATGATTTTCATGAACAATGGTTTGCAGCTCTTTTATGGCTGCTTCGTGATTCTGTAATGCATTTTCATGCCGCGAAAAAATAGGCTGAAAATGCTCACAAATTTGTGTTTTTACGTCATTACAGACTTTTTGACATTTCGATTCAATGTTATGTAATTCAGTAGTTAAATCTTCACGTGTTTGTTCAAGTGTGGTGTCTAACTTTTGAAGATTTTGTTCCACTGTGTCTAACTTTTTAAGATTTTGTTCCATTGTGTCTAACTTTTGCTGTGTTTGTCTCTGGTGTTGTTCCATTGTGTCTAACTTTTGAAGATTTTGTTCCACTGTGTCTAACTTTTTAAGATTTTGTTCCATTGTATTTACCTTAATAGTCATCAATAGTCATAATATATACAGCAGCTCATGACATCAATTTTTACAAATTTCAAACTCCGCCATCTCTGTCCTCACATCCACCACTGCTGGCGGCTCCCCTCCAACTGCCCAGCGCTATGCGCTGTTCGCATCCAGCTATAGCAGTTCATGACAACAATGGCAGACAACAATGCAAACTAGCCACATACTGCACACAGCACAGCCAGTGATTTTCATACAGAGTGCTATGTAACGTTGCCAATAAAAAACATAAACAGCAAACTTACATAAAGAAAACATAAACAGCCTACTTACAGTTATTTTACTGCCTAGGTAGCAGAATTCCTTAACTTCACTCACTTCGTGACCATCAATCCTGATGTTAAGTTTCTCGCTGTTCTCATTTCTACTACTTCTCATTACCTTCGTCTTTCTCCGATTTACTCTCAAACCATACTGCGTACTCATTAGACTGTTCATTCCGTTCAGCAGATCATTTAATTCTTCTTCACTTTCACTCAGGATAGCAATGTCATCAGCGAATCGTATCATTGATGTCCTTTCACCTTGTATTTTAATTTCACTCCTGAACCTTTCTTTTATTTCCATAATTGCTTCCTCGATGTACAGTTTGAAGAGTAGAGGCGAAAGGCTACAGCCTTGTCTTACACCCTTCTTAATACGAGCACTTCGTTCTTGATCGTCCACTCTTATTATTCCCTCTTGGTTGTTGTACATATTGTATATGACCCGTCTCTCCCTATAGCTTACCCCTACTTTTTTCAGAATCTCGAACAGCTTGCACCATTTTATATTGTCGAACGCTTTTTCCAGGTCGACAAATCCTATGAAAGTGTCTTGATTTTTCTTTAGCCTTGCTTCCATTATTAGCCGTAACGTCAGAATTGCCTCTCTCGTCCCTTTACTTTTTCTAAAGCCAAACTGATCGTCACTTAGCGCATTCTCAATTTTCTTTTCCACTCTTCTGTATATTATTCTTGTAAGCAGCTTCGATGCATGAGTTGTTAAGCTGATTGTGCGATAATTCTCGCACTTGTCAGCTCTTGCCGTCTTCGGAATTGTGTGGATGATGCTTTTCCCTAATCTCATTTTTTCCTATGAGGATTATTTAAACCGGTGGAGGCTGTATTAGGATCTTCAGCTGTTAGAGGCCGTATTACGCTCTTCAGTTGTAGGCAACTGCTGCCCACCAGTGTAGTAGTGCATTGTCTCTGTTTACTAATGGAGCGATACATCTGGGGTGAGTACACTGATATGGTTGGTGCGTACTACGTAGCACACCACAGCGGACAAGCTGCACAGCGGGTTTATCAACAACAATATCATAATCGCCGTATCCCGCATCATACGACCTTTGCTGCTGTGTACCAACGTCTGCGTGAGACCGGGCCATTTAGCAGATTACCTGGACAGGGACGCCGTCGCACGGTAAGAGCGCTGCAATTTGAGGAAGCTGTCTCGCAGCATGTGGAGCGGGATCATTCAATCAGCACTCGTGCAATTGCACGTAAAATGGGGACGAATCAGACGAGTGTAAGAACAGTCCTTCGACAGCAATTGTTACGTCCATTTCACTTACAGCGCGTCCACAACCTGGAACCAGTTGATTATCCACCCAGAGCACAGTTTTCGCAGTGGTACCTGGAACAGTGTGAAATGCATCCTACATTTCCATCCTCTGTGTTGTTTACCGATGAAGCAACGTTCGGGCGTGATGGAGTCTTCAACATGCACAGTTCGCATGTTTGGAGTGAGGATAACCTACATGTCACAGTTACTAGCGTCCATCAACCGTGCTTCTTCGTTAATGTGTGGGCCGGTGTTGTTGGGGACTGTCTAATTGAGCCGCATTACCTAGGCCATTAAATGGCAGGCGCTATTAAAATTTTCTCGCCTGAGCATTGGGAGAATTGCTGGAAGACGTCCCGCTGCCTACAAGACGACGCATGTGGTTCCAACATGACGGGGCGCCGGCACATTTCAGTCGTCGTGTGCGTCGATTCCTGGACCGACGGTTCCCAGAAACGTGGATTGCCAGAGGCAGAGTGTTGGTTGGTTTAATTAATCTGCCGCCAGAGAAATCTTCCTCTGCCGGTTTAAATACACCTCACAGGAAAAAATGACATTAGGGAAAATATTTGTTTTGATGTCCCCTACAACCTCCCAGAATTTGTCGGTTTAAATACTTTTCACCCTGTATTGTGAACAGCAAAGGTTCCTTGACACTCCCCTGCGGCACACCTGAAATTACTCGTACTTCGTTTCGTGTAATAGAAAAATTGAAACTTAATATTACACGTCTATAGAAATGTAGACTCGGAAGTTGCGTGATAGTTCGTAAATATTGAAAGTGATGAGGTAAGAACTCGGTCAAGTTTCTCCAGATACGGGTGTTACGCAGTAACAACCTGTACGTATTTATTAGTTCCCGCCCGTATACACTGAGCTGAGAAAGATCGTAGGACAGCGATAGGCGCATACACAGGAGGCTGTTGCCTGGCATAGATACGGTATAAAAAGACAGTGCAGTGGTGGAGGTGTCATCTGTACTCAGATGATTCACGCAGTAAGGCTTCCGATGTGATACTGGCAGTACGATGGGAATTAAGACTTTGAACGGGGAATGATAGTTGGAGCTAGATGCGTGGCGTACTCCATTTAGGAAATCGTTTGGGAATTCAATATTCCGAGAGTCAAAGTGACAAGAACACCACGTCTCAGACATTGCCTCTCACCCGGACAATGCAGAGTGAGTCAACGACCTAGAGCAGCAGCGTTAGCGAAGAGTTGTCGGTGCTAACAGACAAGAAACACTGCGTGGAATAACTGCAGAAATCAATACGGAACATTCGACGAACGTACCGTTAAAAGAGTGCGACAGCAGATGGCGGATGCAAGCTGTTCTCAATGGAGAGACGTCTACAGACGTTAAAGTAACCTCTGGTGTGCCACAGGGCTGTGTTATGGGACCATTGCTTTTCACAACATATATAAATGACCTAGTAGATAGTGTCAGAAGTTCCGTGCGGCTTTTCGCGGTTGATGCTGTAGTATACAGAGAACTTGCAGCATTAGAAAATTGCAGAGCGAAATGCAGTAAGATCTGCAGCGGATAGGCACTTGGTGCAGGGAGTGGCAACTGACCCTTAACATAGACGAATGTAATGTATTGCGAATACATAGTAAGAAGGATCCTTTATTGTATTATTATATGATAGCGGAACAAACACTGGTAGCAGTTACTTCTGTAAAATATCTGGGAGTATGCGTGCGGAACGATTAGATGTGGAATGATCATATAAAATTAATTGTTGGTAAGGTGCGTACCAGGTTGAGATTCATTGGGAGAGTCCTTAGAAAATGCAGTCCATCAACAAAGGAGGTGGCTTACAAAACACTCGTTCGACCTATACTTGAGTATTGCTCATCAGTGTGGGATCCGTACCAGGTAGGGTTGACAGAGTAGATAGAGAAGATCCAAAGAAGAGCGGCCCGTTTCGTCACACGGTTATTAGGTAATCGTGATAGCGTTACGGAGATGTTTAGCAAACTCGAGTGGCAGACTCTGCAAGAGAGGCGGTCTGCATCGTGGTGTAGCTTGCTCGCCAGGTTTCGAGAGGGTCCGTTTCTGGATGAGGTGTCGAATGTATTGCTTACCCCTACTTATACCTCCTGAGGAGATCACGAATGTAAAATTGGAGAGGCCTTCCGGCAGTCGTTCTTCCCGCGAACCATACGCGACTTGAACAGGAAAGGGACGGTAATGACAGTGGCACGTAAAGTGCCCTCCGCCACACACCATTGTGTGGCTTGGGGAGTATAAATGTAGATGTAGATGCGAGTGCCTTTGCTTACAGCACGACACCGCTTGCAGCGGCTCTTCTGGCCTCGCGACCGTATCGGTTGGACCCTAAACAACTGGAAAACCGTGTCCTGGTCAGATGAGTTCAAATTGCAGCTGATAGTAGGGTTCGGGTGTGTCACAGACCCCACAAAGTCATGGATCCAGATTGTTAACGAGATCAAGTATCCATAATGGTGTGGGCTGTGTTTACAGGGAATGGACTGGGTCCTCTGGTCCAACTGAACCGATCATTGAACGGTTATGTTCGTCTGCTTGGAGACCTTTCCCAGGCATTCAAGGTCTTCCTGTGCCCAAATGACTATGGAATTTTTATGGGTGACAATGCACCATGTCACTGTACCACAATTGTTCAAGAATGGTTTAAAGAACGTTGTAGACAGTTCGAGAGAATGATTTGGCCATCCAGATAGCCATCGAGCATTGATGTCACGTAATCGACACGTCAGTTCGCGCATAACATCCTGCAGCGGCAACACATCCACATTTATGGAAGCCTATAGAGGATTCCGTAGTAATGTTGGAACACGTAAGGCAATACTGACCCTACGACTTATCTTAGAAGAAAGATTAAGGAAAGGCAAACCTACGTTTCTAGCATTTGTAGACTTAGAGAAAGCTTTTGACAGTGTTGACTGGAATACTCTCTTCCAAATTCTGAAGGTGGCAGGGGTAAAGTACAGGAACCGAAAGGCTATTTACAATTTGTACAGAAAGCAGATGGCAGTTATAAGAGTCGAGGGACAAGAAAGGGAATCAGTTGTTGGGAAGGGAGTGAGACATGGTTGTAGCCTTTACCCGATGCTATTCAATCTGTATATTGAGCATGCAGTAAAGGAAACAAAAGAAAAGTTCGGAGTAGGTATTAAAATCCATCGAGAAGAAATAAAAACTTTGAGGTTCGCCGATGACATTGTAATTCTGTCAGAGACAGCAAAGGACTTGGAAGAGTAGTTGAACGGAATGGACAGTGTCTTGAAAGGATGATATAAGGTGAACATCAACAAAAGCAAAACGAGGATAATGGAATGTAGTCGAATTAAATTGGGTGATGCTGAGATATTAGGAAATGAGACGCTTAAAGTAGTAAAGGACTTTTGCTATTTGGGGAGCAAAATAACTGACGATGCTCGAAGTAGAGAGAATATAAAATGTAGACTGGCAATGGCAAGGATGCGTTTCTGAAGAAGAGAAATTTGTTAACATCGAGTATAGATTTAAGTGTCAGGAAGTCGTTTCTGAAAGTATTTGCATGGAGTGTAGCCATGTATGGAAGTGAAACATGGACAATAAATAGTTTGGACAAGAAGAGAATAGAAGCTTTCGAAATGTGGTGCTACAGAAGAATGTTGAAGATTAGGTGGGTAGATCACATAAATAATGAGAAAGTGTTGAATAGGATTGGGGAGGAGTTTGTGGCACTACTTGACTAGAAGAAGGGATCGGTTGGTAGGACATATTCTGAGACATCAAGGTAACACCAATTTAGTACTGGAGGTTCAAATGGCTCTGAGCACTATGGGACTCAACATCTTAGGTCATAAGTCCCCTAGAACTTAGAACTAATTAAACCTAACTAACCTAAGGACATCACACACACCCATGGCCGAGGCAGGATTCGAACCTGCGACCGTAGCAGTCTCGCGGTTCCGGACTGCAGCGCCAGAACCGCTAGACCACCGCGGCCGGCCTAGTACTGGAGGGTAGCGTGGAGGGTAAAAATCGTAGGGGGAGACCAAGAGATGAATACACTAAGCAGATTCAGAAGGATGTAGGTTGCAGTAGATACTGGGAGATGAAGAAGCTTGCACAGGATAGAGTAGCATGGAGAGCTGCATCAAACCAGTCTCAGGACTGAAGACCACAACAACAACATAGAGGAAGTGCGCCGTGTGTTTCTACAGGGGACTTTATAACGGTACAGCCTCCCCCAGGACTCATATGAAATGACCGATACCACCTACTTTACGCATCCGCATAGTTATCGGACGGTTCAGTGCTTCCTAAGGCCCTGTATGTATGTTTTATATATGTCATTTCCGTCCTATTTGATAAAAAACTTGATATTCATAGCGAAAGAATAAGGAATGTTCTGGGAAGACGTACGTTGTCATGATTATCGGTGGATTGTTGTCACTGGTAAAATTATGTACATATACTAAATTAAGTAACTAATCAAGAAACTGAAGTAATGAGTGCTTAGAAATAAATAACTAGAGACCCCTGCGGAGATGTTGGCATAAGGAATCAATGCTTCTAATTGTTGTTGTTGTTGTGGTCTTCAGTCCTGAGACTGGTTTGATGCAGCTCTCCATGCTACTCTATCCTGTGCAAGCTCCTTCATCTCCCAGTACCTACTGCAGCCTACATCCTTCTGAGTCTGCTTAGTGTATTCATCTCTTGGCCTGCCTCTACGATTTTTACCCTCTACGCTGCCCTTCAATGCTAAATTTGTGATCCCTTGATGCCTCAGAACACGTCCAACCAACCGGTCCCTTCTTCTTGTCAAGTTGTGCCACAAACTCCTGTTCCCCCCCAATTCTATTCAATACCTCCTCATTAGTTATTTGGTCTACCGATCTAATCTTCAGCATTCTTCTGTAGCACCTCATATTGAAAGCTTCTATTTTCTTCTTGTCGAAACTATTTATTGTCCATGTTTCACTTCCATACATGGCTACACTCCATACAAATACTTTCAGAAACGACTTCCTGACACTTAAATCTATACTCGACGTTAACAAATTCCTCTTCTTCAGAAACGCTTTCCTTGCCATTGCCAGTCTACATTTGATATCCTCTCTACTTCGACCATCATCTGTTATTTTGCTCCCCAAATAGCAAAACTCCTTTACTACATTAAGTGTCTCATTTCCTAATCTAATTCCCTCAGAATCACCCGACTTAATTCAACTACATTGCATTATTCCCGTTTTGGTTTTGTTGATGTTCATCTTATATTCTCCTTTCAGGACACTGTCCATTCCGTTCATCTGCTCTTCCAAGACCTTTGCTGTCTCTGACAGAATTACAATGTCATCGGCGAACCTCAAAGTTTTTGTTTCTTCTCGATGGGTTTTAATACCTACTCCGAATGTCCTTTACTGCTTGCTCAATATACATATCGAATAACATCGGGGAGAGGCTACAACCCTGTCTCACTCCATTTCCAACCGCTGCTTCCCTTTCATGCCCCTCGACTCTTATAACTGCCGTCTGGTTTCTGTAGAAATTGTAAATAGCCCTTCGCTCCCTGTATTTTACCTCTGCCACCTTTAGAATTTGAAATAGAGTATTCCACACAACATAATAGAAAAATAAAAATAGAAATAATTAACAGAATGGTAATATAAAAATCCAGTAACGGAGGACCTCACTATCTTGAGAAACGGCTTGGAAGTTATTACCAAGCGATGTATTTTCACTTGTTATTTATTTTCATATCTTCCTCTGTAATTAGTATTCTTTGTAATTGCATAAGTCTCCAATTGTTTGCATCTCACAGTTTTCTAGTTTCCGTAATTTGAGGCCTTATGTATGTAATCGGAGAAAGCACGAGCTCTGCACTACCATTGAATATTAGTAACCAAACCCTAACTGTAATTAATTACGTAACTAAAAAGTACGAGAAACATTATTTTAATTAAAGTTCAGAATGATTTTCTTAGGGAAAACTAAAGGCATTAGTATAAAATATTGTCATTGAATATTGTATTTTATACCTTACTCGACTGTAACATCAGTTTCTTTAGGTTTTGTAAATTTTTTTTCTAACATCAAAATTGTACAATATTAATAATGCTTTATTTTGGAAGTTATTGTTAAAATTCTATGTAAAGCGATGCTGTGATACTGCGAGGAGTCAGTTTTGAAGTTGTGATTCTTCAATTTCTCCAGGCGTATTTTATGACGAAATAAATCTCGGGTGAACAGCCTGGTATGAGTGTCCTATGCACGCTCATACCAGGCTGTTCACCAGAGATTTATTTCGTCAGTTTTGAAGTTACTTTTGGAAGTCAAAGAGATCAGTGAAATCTGTCCGTGTTCTGTTTACATGACGAGTGTGCAGTTCGGATGTCAATTAATGTGAATAAATTTTGTGAAGCATGAAAATTTCGCATTCATTCATCAATGCACCAGGCTGAAGAAACTTAAGTGAAGTAACATTCAACATGAACCGTTACAACTTCCAACGACTTGTACAGTCCATGTGACGTCACAGAATATTGGGATGTATCCCGTGACTTTTCTCAGCTCAATGTATAGGCACTTCCAAAAATGCGGTCTGTTTTTTTAATATAAGGAGGTACTTTAAGAAATGCGGAATTTTTTGTGCAGAGCTGGGAAAGTATAGTTTCATGTTTCAGTGAAACGAATTTTTATTAATAGTTTCATCTATCATGTAACCAATATTCATTTTGTGTACTTCAAGATAGCTTATGTCAGTGGTGCAGGTTCCCTGACAATTATCGATTCGCTATAAATACATCTTGAACGTTGTTACAAGTAAGAGTTCTATAGCACATTCTGGATGCTACCAAAGTTTCGCTGTCACAGAGCAAGTGAGTACAGATTGTGTAAAAGTGTGTGAAATAATGTACCAACTGGCCTTCGAAATTGAAGCAGACAGATGAACACTAACAGAAAAAAGCCGCCCATACTGTCGCAGTAAGTACACCACTAAAATTTTGCATCCATATCGACAGATAAACAGTACTCATGGCGATACATTAAAGCATGTCCCATCCTCTTGTTACAGAGCCAGCACCCAGAATTATACTAGAAATAGTAATGTAGCTTTCAGAAAACCATCTGAAGATGCTGAAAAGGTTCGAAAACCGGTTCATGGGCTAATAAATAGCTATTTCAAAAAGTGACTTCTTGCAGTTTTATGTATTCATTCAATTAATAGTCGTCCGCCCCCGGTAGCTGAGTGGTCAGCGCGACAGAATGTCAATCCTAAGGGCCCGGGTTCGATTCCCGGCTGGGTCGGAGATTTTCTCCGCTTAGGGTGTTGTGTTATCCTAATCATCATCATTTCATCCCCATAGACGCGCAAGTCGCCGAAGTGGCATCAAATCGAAAGACTTGCACCCGGCGAACGGTCTACCCGACGGGAGGCCCTAGTCAAACGACAATTAATAGTCACGGGTTGTAAAATGTCCATAATGGATAAGCTTAATCCTGATTATCATTCGTGCTACTGTATCTTTTTAAGAAATGATAAGTATTATTCAGTTTGTGTACGTATTTAATGATGATGACGTATAAATGCATCAGAATAGATTCCTCTACACTTTGACAGCTGCGGAAATATCCTTGGAATCTAAGAACTGAGATGAACTATTCCAGTATAGTTTTCGGCTGGGGGAAGAAACGCAGTTGTACATGATTCGTTTGATATTTATAACTACCTTTAAAACGTGTACCTACAATACACAATTGATCGCCAGGTCCTGGTTGCTAGTTGTCTCTGCGGCATTTTATGGCCCATCTTCTTCGTTCGGGATCACTTGGAAATCTAAACACGCGGAAACCATTTTTGCAGTAGCTAGTGCAGTTCATATCCGAACAACCATCCATATTTACGACGAATTCTTCCATATATTAAATTGGAAATCTCCACTCGCATCGTGACAGATACTTAAACAACTATGAATATACTTTGGAGAAAACATACACTTTTAAACATACACTTTGAAGAAAAGATGGCATACAGTTCAGCTCAGGTTACAGGAGTCTTAAGCCAGACCACGCTACGCAGGGAGCGCAACTGTAAAGGGAACTGCTTACAGGAAGCTAGGCAACGGCGTTGCCGCAGTGGATACACCGGTTCCCGTGAGATCACCGAAGTTAAGCGCTGTCGGGCGCGGCCGGCACTTGGATGGGTGACCATCCAGGCCGCCATGCGCTGTTGCCATTTTTCGGGGTGCACTGAGCCTCGTGATGCCAATTGAGGAGCTACTCGACCGAGTAGTAGCGGCTTCGGTCAAGAATACCATCATAACGACCGGGAGAGCGGCGTGCTGACCACACGCCCCTCCTATCCGCATCTTCATCTGAGGATGACACGGCGGTCGGATGGACCCGATGGGCCACTTGTGGCCTCATGACGGAGTGTGTGTTACAGGAAGCAAGTGCGACCTACTCTTGAGTACTGCTCGAGTCTGTGGGATCTGACCAGGTCGGATTAAAGGAAGACATGAAAGCAAATCAGAGGCGGGCTGCTAGATTTGTTACTGGTAGGTTCTAACAACACACAAATATTACGGAGATGCTTCAGGAACTCAGAGGGAATCCCTGGAGCAAAGGCGGCGTTTTCTTTCAAGGAACACTATTGAAATAATTTAGAGAACCGGCATTTGAATTTGACAGCACAAAGATTCTACTGTTTCCAACAAACAATGCCGGTACAGAGCTCGAAGATAAACTACGGGAAATACGGACTCTTATGGACAGTCGTTTTTCCCTCGCTCTGTTTGCGAGTGGAACACGAAAGGAAATGACTGGTATTGGTACGGAGTACCCTCCGCCGCCCGCCGTACAGCGGATTTCCGAGTATCTGTACAGACACAGGTGTAGATGTAAATGCAGACCTAGCAGGTGCAACGAACAAGTGGCCACTGGCTCTCCGGGCCATTTCTATCAAAATAAGAGTTCAGACAGAAACCGTTATGAAAACCATCGTAAGTTACACAGGAAGAATATTTATTTAGTGATGAGACGTTTCGGACTGCTTGTCCACCATCAAATCAGCCTGAGGCATAAAAGCCGGCCGGTGTGGCCGTGCGGTTCTAGACGCTTCAGTCTGGAACCGCGCGACCGCTACGGTCGCAGGTTCGAATCCTGCCTCGGGCATGGATGTGTGTGATGCCCTTAGGTTAGTTAGGTTTAAGTAGTTCTAAGTTCTAGGGGACTCATGACCTCTGAAGTTAAGTCCCATAGTGCTCAGAGCCATTTGAACCATTTTGAGGCATAAAATACAACAGAGGTAACAGTACATAGCAATAAGCTTTAGAGAATCGGATTAAAATATCCTCTTAGCACTAATACACACGCAACAAAAACAGATAAAGTACCATAAACATTTGACGGAGCACTGAAAGACCAAAGTCGAAAGAAAGCCCCTGTAGCAGACGACCCTACGCGAAAAACACAGACTTCGGAGAGCCAGCCATGAGAAATGTCTTCCATCTGGTGTGCAAGAAGTATGACACAGGCGAAATACAAAAAAAGGCAACTGCAAAAAAAATCAGTGCTGACAAGTGCAAATATTACCGATCTAGAAGGTTAATAAGTCATGATTGCAAAATACTAACACGAATTCTTTACAAAAATATGGAAAATCTAACAGAAGGCTACCTTGGGGAAGAATGGTTTGGATTCCGAAGAAATGTAGGAACACGCAAGACAAAACTGACCCTAAGACTTAGAAGAAAGGTTAAGCAAAGGCGAACCTATGTTTACAGCAGGAACCTTTTGACAACGTTGAATGGAGTATTCTCTTATAAATTTGGAAAATAGCAGGGGTAAAAAACAGGGAGCGAAAAGCTATTTCCAACTCGTACAGAAACCAAACGGCTGCTACGGAGAAAGGGGGGGGGGTGGGGGCGCATGGAAGGGAAGCAGTGGTTGGGAAGGGAGTAAGACAGGGCCATGACGTGCTACAGTTTTTGTAGATAGAAAAATTATTAAAATTGATTGAATTCATTCTTGGCAAATTGTAATAGGGAGAGGACTAAACTTTATATATTATAAATACGAGCGGCGTTCAATAAGTAATAGAATAATCTTTTTCTGAAAGAACATTGGTCTTATTCAGGATTCCAATACACCATGTTGTTTCCTACCCTTTGGCTACAAAACCCTATTTTTCAACATAGTCTACTGCCCATTAAAATTGCTACACCACGAACATGACGTGCTACAGACGCGAAATTTAACCGACAGGAAGAATATGTTGTGATATGCAAATGATTAGCTTTTCAGAGCATTCACACAAGGTTGGCGCCGGTGGCAACACCTCCAACGTGCTGACATGAGGAAAGTTTCCAACCGATTTCTCATACACTAACACCAGCTGACCGGCGTGTAAGGAGGAGAAATGCGTACCATCACGTTTCCGACTTTGATAAAGGGCGGTTTGTAGCCTATCGAGATTGCGGTTTATCGTATCGCGACATTGCTGCTCGCGTTGGTCGAGATCCAGTGGCTGCTAGCAGAATGTGGAATCGGTGGGTTCAGGAGGGTAATACGGAACGCCGGGCTGGATCCCAACGGCCTCATATCAGTAGCAGTCGAGATGACAGGCATCTTATCCGCACGGCTGTAACGGATCGTACAGCCACGTCTCGGTCCCTGAGTCAAGAGATGGGGACGTTTGCAAGACAACAACCATCTGCACGAACAGTTCGACGACGTTTGCAACAACATGGACTATCAGCTCCGAGACCATGGCTGCGGTTACCCTTGAAGCTGCATCACAGACAGGAGCGCCTGCGATGGTGTACTCAACGACGAAGCTGGGTGCACGAATGGCAAAATGTCATTTTTTCGGATGAATCCAGGTTCTGTTTACAGCATCATGATGGCCGCATCCGTGTTGGGCGACATCGCGGTGAACGCACATTGGAAGCGTGTATTCGTCATCGCCATAGTGGAGCATCACCCGGCGTGATGGTATGGGGTGGCATTGGTTACACGTCTCGGTCACCTGTTGTTCGCACTGACGGCACTTTGAACAGTGGACGTTACATTTCAGATGTGTTACGACCCGTGGCTGTACCCTTCATTCGATCCCTACGAGACCCTACATTTCAGCAGGATAATGCACGACCGCATTTGCAGGTCCTGTACGGGCCTTTCTGGATACAGAAAATGTTCGACTGCTGCCCTGGCCAGCACATTCTCCAGCACTAATTGAAAACGTCTGGTCAATGGTGGCCGAGCAACTGGCTTGTCACAATACGCCAGTCACTACTCTTGATGAACTGTGGTATCGTGTTTAAGCTGCACGGGCATCTGTACCTGTACACGCCATCCAAGCTCTGTTTGGCTCAATGCCCAGGCGTATCGAGGCCGTTATTACGGCCAGAGATGGTTGTTCTGGGTACTGATTTCTCAGGATGTATGCACCAAATTGCGTGAAAATGTAATCACATGTCAGTTCTAGTATAATATATTTCACCAATGAATACGCGTTTATCATCTGCACTTGTTCTTGGTGTAGCAATTTTAATGGCCAGTAGTGTAAATACGAGCGGCGTGCAATAAGTAATAGTGTGGTGTCACCGCCAGACACCACACTTGCTAGGTGGTAGCTTAAATCGGCCGCGGTCCATTAGTACATGTCGGACCCGCGTGTCGCCGCCATCAGTACTTGCAGACCTAGCGCCACCACATGGCAGGTCTCGAAAGACGGACTAGCACTCGCCCCAGTTGTACGGACGACATTGCTAGCGACTAGACGTACGAAGCCTTCCTCTCATTTGCCGAGAGACAGTTAGAATAGCCTTCAGCTAAGTCCATAGCTACGACCTAGCAAGGCGCAGTTAACCATATCTGGAGAGAGTCTTACTTGTATTCACCATAGAGATGTACCACACAAGAGAATAAAGTTAAGTATATGAGACGCTCCGTTCTTTTCTTTATAGCATTTATGAAGTATCCTGTTTCAGACTTTACGATCTTCTGGGGGAGCTGATAGCGTGCCTATTCGGCCATTCTAAATAACACTGTGTCGGCACTTCTGTCGACACATAACAAATAGAACACCTTTTTCTGAAAGAACATGGGTCTTATTCAGGATTCCAATACTACTCTTTGGCTACAAAACACTATTTTTCAACATAATTTCCGTTGAGTGCGATGGCCTCACGCCATCTTGCTGGGTGGGTCCGTACGCCCGCTTGGTAGCACTCCAGTGGTCGACGTCGCAGCCGACGTCTTGTTGCATCGGTAATATCCTCAACATCTTTCAGTCGGAAAACCAGACCATTGCAGATATCCACAGCCGCTTGCAGGATGTTTATGCAGACCTGGCAGCGAACAAAACCGCGGTGAGTCGTTGGGCGCGGCGTGTGTTATCATCGCAGCAAGGTCGCCGCGCAAACCTGTCCGGTGTCCCTCATGCTGGCCGGCCGCCCACAGCTGTGGCTCGGGCAGTGTTGGGACGTGCGGACACTCTCATTCGAGGTGGTCCGCTGATCGCAGTCAAACACGTCGCTGCCCAACTGACGGTAGTGCTGACACCCTGGTCCACCACTTGAGGTACTCAGTGCCCGTTGGGTTCTTCGCCGTCTAACAGATGACCGTGAAAACCATCGAAGGACTACCTGTGTAGAACTACTTGCGCGTTACGACACTGATCGCGACATTTGTTTTTGTTAAACTTCGCCACGGGCGACGACACATGGGTTCATCACTTCAAAGCGGAAACAAAATTGCAATCCATACTGACATCACCTCCTGACATCTCCTCCAAAGAAGATAACGTTGAAAGTTACACCCTCAGCCGCTAATGCTATAGCCACGGTCTTCTGGAAATTTGACGAGGTTATCCTTTTTGATGTCCCTCCTCTTACCTGCAACGATCAACTCTGAAGTGTATTCTGCTACACTCAGGAAACCGAGTAAAGGACTTCAGGGTGTTCGTAGCAACAAAAGCGCGAAGGAACTTCTCCTCCTACATGACAACGCAAGGCCTCACACACGTTTGGCACCCGAGAGGAGCACACAAAACTTCATTGCGCTGTTCTTGCTCACCCACGCTACAGCCCGGATCTCACACCTTCCCACTTCCATCTGTTTGTCCCAATGGACGATGCATTCCGCGGGAAGCAGTACGTGGATGATGGGGAGGTTATCGCTGCAGCCAGACGTTGGCTCCGACATCTACCAGCGGAGTGGTACCTCGCGGGCATACAGGACCATCCAGTAAGGTGTCATAAGGCCGTGGCATTGAACAGAGAGGTTTGTAGTAAAAGAGTGAGGAATAATAGGGTGTATTGCAATCCTCAATACACCCAACCTGCTTTTAGAAACAAAGTCTTGCATTACCTATTGACTACCGCTTGTATTTATACACTCATGTTCATAAATCAGGGATAATTGCAGAATGTGGTGTCACACAACGTGGCACTACAGAAAACTGGCGCTAATAGCATAGGCACATAACGAACACCCGCGATACAGATCTGTAAGTCCATGGTATTGGTGATGAATTGTGAAAACCGTCCCGGAACACATGTGCTACAAAACGCCACTGTTTCCTGCGCATTTACCCCGACATCAGTATGGGATATGATCACTTTGCACACGTACACAGGCCGCACAACAGGTTGGCATACTCTGGATCAGGTGGTCGAGCAGCTGCTGGGGTATAGCCTCCCATTCCTGCATCAGTGCCTGTCGGAGCTCCTAAAGTGTCGCAGGGGTTTGAAGACGTGCAGCGATACGTCGACCGGGAGCATCCCAGACGTGCTCGATGCGGTTTAGGTGTGGAGAACAGGCAGGCCACTCCATTCGCCTGATATCTTCTGTTTCAAGGCACTCCTCCTCGATGGCAGCTCGGTGGCGCCGTGCGTTATCATCCATCAGGAGGAAGGTGGGACCCACTGCAGCCCTGAAAACGCGGACATACTGGTGCAAAATGACGTCGCGATACACCTGACCTGTTACAGCTCCTCTGACACAGACATGCAGGGGTGTACAGGCACCGATCATAATCCCACCCCACCATCAAACCACGACCTCCATACAGGTCCCTTTCAAGGACATTAAGGGATTGGTATCTGGTTCCTGGTTCACGCCAGATGAAACCCTGTCCACAATCACTGTTCAGAATTTACCTGGACTCGTCCGTGAACATAATCTGGGACCACTGTTCCAATGACCATGTACTGTGTTCTTCACACCAGGCTTTACGGGCTCTCCTGTGACCAGGGGTCAGTGGAATGCACCATGCAGGTCTCCGGGCGAATAAACCGCATCTGTTTAGTCGTCTGTAGACTGTGTGTCTGGAGACAACTGTTCCAATGGCTGCGGTATGGTCCCGAGCGAGGCTACCTGCTGTACTCCTTGGCCGTCTGCGGGCACTGATGTTGAGATATCGGTCTTCTTGTGGTGTTGCCCACTGTGGACGTCCCGTACTGTAGCGCCTGGACACGTTTCCTGTCTGCTGGAATCGTTGCCATAATTTTGAGATGATACTTTGTGGCACACGGAGGGCCCGTGCTACGACCTGCTGTGTTTGACCAGCCTCCAGTCGCCCTAGTATTCTACCCCTCATAACGTCATCGACATGTGTTCTTTCAGCCATTTTGAACATACAGTCACCATTAGCACGTCTGAAAACGTCTGCACACTTACTCGCTGCACCGTACTCTGACATGCACCAACACACCCCTGTGTATGTGGACTGCTGCCAGCGCCACCGTGCGACGACCGCAGGTCAAATGCACCGCACGGTCACACCCCGAGGTGATTTAAACCCGCAAACCGCCCACCAGAGCGTTGTTTCACCATGTATCAGCACTATCCTTAATTTTTGAGCATGAGTGTATATTCACTCAACGTAATATGACCGGACTGTCTTTCTATCAAGTGCCAGCGTACAAACGTACGTTGGCGACATCGATCTTGAAGTCCAGCATAAATTATTATCGAAACATAGTCTTATAATATTACATATTTGTGCTTGAGACAGTATAAGTAGCTACCCATTGTCTAACACTAAATGGTTAAAGTACGTCGGCAGATTTAAAACTGTTCAGTATTAATCTTATAATCCGAATGCAGTAATCTGGGCTTTACACGACTGGCTGTTTCATTTGCTATATATCTGCTCTACCAGCATCCCTTTAATGCTTGCTGAATATATCTCTACCTCAAAATACAAATACGTAAACCGAACAGTGCACACAGGAAACAGAGCGCATTCCACAAAAATATACGTCTGAGACAGCCTGTTATTTAAATGCAGCAAGCTGTGCTTTACATTAGTGGCTGGTTCATTTGCACTGCCAGCATCCCCTTAATGCATGTTCAAGTTAACCAAGACCTTGCCGCGCGGGGTAGCCGTGCGGTCCGGGGCACCTTGCCACGGTTCGCTCGGCGCCCCTCGTTGGAGGTTCGAGTCCTCCCTTGGGCATGGATGTGCGTGTCTTGCCCTTAGTGTAAGTTAGATTAAGTAGTGTGTAGGCCTAGGAACCGATGAGGTCAGCAGTTTTGTCCCATAGGACTTAACAACAAATTTCCAAATTACCAACACTTCGAAAGACAAATATGGAAACCAACCAATCACACACACAGTAAACAGAACCGGTAGCAAAACAGACACTTGTGAAACTCTGTGTATCATACACGGAGGAAGAGCTGTGTTTTTTTAATTTACAGAAACGATCAGTTGCATGCTTATTATATTAAAATGTAGTTTCAATTAAGTTTGTTCGTTAGCGACCTACGTAACAGGTCGCTAAGGTACGAGGACTACCCAAGAACTTCCTGAAATCATCATCATCATCATCATCATCATCATCATCATTTAAGATTGATTATTCCTTTCAGCGTTCAGTCTGGAGCATAGCCCCCCTTATAAAATTCCTCCATGATCCCCTATTCAGTGCTAACATTTGTGCCTCTTCTGATGTTAAACCTATTACTTCAAAATCATTCTTAACCGAATCCAGATACCTTCTCCTCGGTCTGCCCCGACTCCTCCTACCCTCTACTGGTGAACCCATGAGTCTCTTGGGTCACCTTGCTTCTCCCATGCGTGTAACATGACCCCACCATCTAAGCATGTTCGCCCTGACTGCTACATCTATAGAGTTCATTCACAGTTTTTCTTTGATTTCCTCATAGTGGACACCCTCCTGCCATTGTTCCCATCTACTAGTACCTGCACTCATTTTAGCTACTTTCATATCCGTAACCTCAACCTTGTTGATAAGGTAACCTGAATCCACCCAGCTTTCGCTCCCATACAACAAAGTTGGTCGAATGATTGAACGGTGCACAGATAACTCAGTCTTGGTACTGACTTCCTTCTTGCAGAAGAGAGTAGATCGCAGCTGAGCGCTCACTGCATTAGCTTTGCTACACCTCGCTTCCAGTTCTTTCACTATGTTGCCATCCTGTGAGAATATGCATCCTAAGTACTTGAAACCGTCCACCTGTTCTAACTTTGTTCCTCCTATTTGGCACTCAATCCGTTTATATCTCTTTCCCACTGACATTACTTTCGTTTTGGAGATGCTAATCTTCATACCATAGTCTTTACATTTCTGATCTAGCTCTGAAATATTACTTTGCAAACTTTCAATCGAGTCTGCCATGACAACTAAGTCATCCGCGTATGCGAGTATGCTTATTTTGTGAAACTTCCTGGCAGATTAAAACTGTGTGCCGGACCGAGGCTCGAACTCGGGACCTTTGCCTTTCTCGGGCAAGAGTTCTACGAAGCTTATTTTGTGTTCACATATCTTAATCTCACCCAGCCAGTCTATTGTTTTCAACATGTGATCCATAGATAACATGAACAACAGGGGAGACAGGTTGCAGCCTTGTGTTACCCCTGAAACTACTCTGAACAATGAACTCAATCTAACTGCTGCCTGACTATCTATGTAAAGACCTTTAATCGCTTGCAAAAGCTTGCCTCCTATTCTATAATCTCGTAGAACAGACAATAACTTCCTCCTAGGACCCGGTCATATGCCTTTTCTAGATTTATAAAGCATAGATACAATTCCCTGTTCCACTCGTAACACTTCTCCATTATTTGCCGTAAGCTAATGATCTGGTCCTGACAACCTGTGAGAGGCCTAAACCCACACTGATTTTCATCCAATTTGTCCTGAACTAATTCTCGCACTTTCGTTTCAACAATACCACAACGCTGATTAAAGAGATACCTCTGTAGTTGTTACAATCTTTTCTGTTTCCATGTTTAGAGATTGGTGTGATTACTGCTTTCGTCCAGTCTGATGGAACCGGTCCCGACTCCCAGGCCATTTCAGTTATCCTGTGTAGCCATTTAAGACCTGACATTCCACTGTATTTGATGAGTTCCCACTTAATTTCATCCACCCCAGCTGCTTTATTGCACTGCAATCTATTGACCATTTTCTCCACTTCCTCAAATGTGATCCTATTTTCATCATCATTCCTATCCCATTCTACCTCGAAATCTGAAACATTACTGATCGTATTTTCACCCACATTGAGCAACTCTTCAAAATATTCTCTTCATCTGCCCAAGGCATCCACAGGATTCACCAGCAGTTTTCCTGACCTGTCCAAAATACTTGTCATAATTAAATATGATGCTCCCAACAATCGTGTACTTTGGCCACAAAATTTTTCAAGGCTACCTTTTACTTACCGTGCGTCGTCTCCTTCGCATTACTCTCCTCCTCAACAGATACACTACTCCCAACGCCGTTTCCAGTTCCTGGAGCAGTCTCGGTACGCCTCTTGCTGGATCGCGCGAAGCGCTGTCTGCGAATTTTCCTTTATCTCGTCTGTAGTTGCAAATCTTCGTCTTTTGGACGGGGTTCTCAACTTTGGAAAGAAAAAAAAAATGTGCGCAGGTGCCAGTTCTGGAAAGTACGGAAGATGAAGCAGCACGGTGATTTCGTTTCCTGCGCAATAGCCACTCACCAACAGGGGTGAATGTGCGGCTGCGTTATCGTGATGCAACAGCCACGAATTGTCTCGCCGCATTTTAAGCCATTTCCTTCTTACCTTTTCTCGCAGGCGTCTCAACCAATTCCAATAGTACCATCGATTAACTGTTGGTCCCTGTGGCACGAACGCATGATAAACTAATCCTTCAAAGTCAAAGAAAACTATCACTGCGACTTCGACGTTTGACATGACTAGGTTTTTTTGGCCCTGGAGGTCCTTTCCCGTGCAGACTTAACATTAGCCTCAACGTCATAACCGGAGACCCACGTCTGATCGCCAGTTAGGATTCTCTTAAGGAACATCTCATTTGGCGATCCAAAAGCTCTTCCCGGGTTGCGAGACGAAGGTCTTTCTGGTCTTGACTCATGAGCCGTGAGACGAACTTGGCGGAAACACGATGTATTCCAAGGCGCAGTCAGGATTTCGTGACGTGATCCAACTGAAATGTTACATTCTTCTGCAATCTCTTACACAGTCAGTCTTCCATTGGTAGGCACAATTTCGTTGATATTCCTGATGAGTGTCGTCGGCAGATGTAGAAGGGCGTCCTGAACGAGGGTCACCTTTAACTTCCGTACGGCTTGTGAACCATTAACACCACCGACTACGGCTTAAGAGCTCATCACCGTAGGCTTACTGTGTCATTTGGTGACTTTCATGCAAAATTACACGCAGACGCTACGGCAAGAAAAAGGAATAAAAGTGAGATAGTGTTAATACTTTCATCCTTCTTTACCTCCTCTGCATTACTGCAGATGACGTGTCACTGAGCACATTAGTACTGTGCATGCAGTACGCGTGAGGTGCCTAGTTGTTTCCACTGCCCTGTGTGGAATACATAAGTGCTTGTACACTTCACTAACCTGCTGTCTTCATGATGATGTCACCAGCGCAGAAAACAGCGCGCGGGTCGTGGATTCTTTTTCTTGAGGCTGAAATTATCTTCGCAAGGAACTGCTGCTACGAATAAACGATAACTCATTTGCCGGCCGCGGTGGTCTAGCGGTTCAGGCGCTCAGTCCGGAACCGCGCGACTACTACGGTCGCAGGTTCGAATCCTGCCTCGGGCATGGATGTGTGTGATGTCCTTAGGTTAGTTAGGTTTAAGTAGTTCTAAGTTCTAGGGGACTGATGACCACAGATGTTAAGTCCCATAGTGCTCAGAGCCATTTGATAACTCATTTGGGATGGCACTCGCGTTTTTATTGATATAGACACGAGAAACTATTCTTGATCACAACGTATTGAACATATCGTTCCACAGTCATTATATCTGGCTAAAATAACATGAAATACGTCCTGCCACAGACAACACGTCTGTCTACTGGAACCGTCAGAACTGGAGAATAAAATTAAATGAATCAAATACTACCGTTACAGACAACATGTCTGTACCTAGCGACGGTCGGAACTCTAGTAAACAGAATTGCAGGAAACAAATACTGCTATAACAGACAACATGTCTGTCTACTGGAACGGTCAGAACTGGAGAGCCGGACTGCCCGAGACACTTCGCGCGCCGAGCCAGCAAGGCGTGACCCGAACGCCACCGAAGTGCATCGGCACAAATATCGTCAGTCTTTTGTTTTAGTAATACTTTGATTTTAATAATTTTGAAATGACTGATTGATAGCTGGCTGTTGAGAGATGTTTATTTAAAAAAATGAAGTAATTTGGATGACAGATTTAATTAATAATAGCGACTGAAGTTTAACGTTTTGACGCCCTACCGCCGAACACAGCAGCCAATCACGGAGCAGCAGCATCATGCAGGCGGTCTTTCTCACGGGAATGGTACCGAATCTAACATCTGTCACCGGTACCTCATCCCACATTGCGTCATCTCTATGCTTCTTGCATCTCCACTGCCCTGGGAATAGCTTCTTGGAGCCTAATATGATGGCTGAATAAGCCAGAAATATCGCAACGCGTTGCCCCTCTAGCTCTGCAATCTCGAACTGTGTGACACAACTTTCTACTCAATACAGCACTGAAACTTCCTGCAATTACACATTAAACACAGGTACGTGCAGGGATGCCAATCGCATTTCACTCCGCGTACAGACAGCCAGTTCGAATCCTGCTGGTGGAAGGTATTTGGGCGGCAAGGTGAGATGGTGGCGTAACGTCCGAAACGTCTCCACAGTGCGCCAAGAAGTAAGACAATGTTACACTGTTGACAGCAGTCCGTCTACCACATCGGGTCGTTGAGCTCGGGGGTCCCCTTTGGGCTATTAAAGAGGAATACGCTCTGTGTCTCTCCCTGCCCTTCATCCATAACAACACAAATCCGACACTACAGTGTCCAGACACTCATCACAGTGACTTGTTGTTGTTGTTGTTGTTGTTGTGGTCTTCAGTCCTGAGACTGGTTTCATGCAGCTCTCCATGCTACTCTATCCTGTGCTTCATCTCCCAGTACCTACTGCAGCCTACATCCTTCCGAACCTGTTTAGTGTTTTCATCTCTTGGTCTCCCTCTACGATTTTTACCCTCCACGCTAAATTGATGATCCCTTGATGCCTCAGAACATTTCCTACCAACCGATCCCTTCTTCTGGTCAAGTTGTGCCACAAACTTCTCTTTTCCCCAATCCTATTCAGTACCTCCTCATTAGTTATGTGATCTATCCATCTAATCTTCAGCATTCTTCTGTAGCACCACATTTCGAAAGCTTCTATTCTCTTCTCGTCCAAACTATCGATCGTCCATGTTTCACTTCCATACATGGCTACACTCCATACAAATACTTTCAGAAACGACTTCCTGACACTTAAATCTATACTCGACGTTAACAAATTCCTCTTCTTCAGAAACGCTTTCCTTGCCATTGCCAGTCTACACTTTATATCCTCTCTACTTCGATCATCATTATCAGTTATTTTGCTCCCCAAATAGCAAAACTCCTTTACTACTTTAAGTGTCTCATTTCCTAATCTAATAGCCGCAGCATCACCCGACTTAATTCGATTACATTGCATTATCCTCGTTTTGCTTTTGTTGATGTTCATCTTATATCCTCCTTTCAAGACACTGTCCATTCCGTTCAACTGCTCTTCCAAGTCTTTTGCTGTCTCTAACAGAATTACAATGTCATCGGCGAACCTCAAAGTTTTTATTCCTTCTCCATGGATTTTAATACCTACTCCGAATTTTTCTTTTCTTTCCTTTACTGTTTGCTCAATATACAGATTGAATAGCATCGGGGAGAGGCTACAACCCTGTCTCACTCCCTTCCCAACCACTGCTTCCCTTTCATGTGCCTCGACTCTTATAACTACCATCTGGTTTGTGTACAAATTGTAAATAGCCTTTCGCTCCCTGTATTTTACCTCTGCCACCTTCAGAATTTGAAAGAGAGTATTCCAATCAACATTTTCAAAAGCTTTCTCTAAGTCTACAAATGCTATAATTGTAGGTTTGCCTTTCCCTAATCTTTCTTCTAAGATAAGCCATAGCGTCATTGTTGCCTCACGTGTTTCAAAATTTCTGCGGAATCCAAACTGATCTTCGCCGAGGTCGGCTTCTATCAGTTTTTCAATTCGTCTGTACAGAATTCGCGTTGGTATTTTGCAGCCGTGGCTTATTAAACTGATAGTTCGGTAATTTTCACATCTGTCAACACTTGCTTTCTTTGCGATTGGAATTATTATATTCTTCTTGAAGTCTGAGGGGATTTCGCCTGTCTCATACATCTTGCTCACCAGATGGTAGAGTTTTGTCAGGACTGGCTCTCCCACGCCGTCAGCAGTTCTAATGGAATGTTGTCTACTCCCGGGATCGTGTTTCGACTTAGGTCTTTCAGTGTTCTGTCAAACTCTTCACGCAGTATCATATCTCCCATTTCATTTTCATCTACATACTCTTCCATTTCCATAATATTGCCCTCAAGTACATCGCCCTTGTATAGACCCTCTATATACTCCTTCCACCTTTCTGCTTTCCCTTCTTTGCTTAGAATTGGGTTTCCATCTGAGCTCTTGATATTCATACAAGTGGTTCAGACTTCGCGAAGGAAAGAAAACCCAGAACGAAATTTTCGCTCTGCAGCGGAGTGTGTACTGATATTAAACTTCCTGGTAGGCTAAAACAATGTATGAGGCCGAGACTCGAACTCGGGACCTTTGTCTTTCGCAGACAAGTGCTCTACCGACAGAGTCACCCAGGCACCTCTCGCGACCCGTCCTTACAGTTCTACTTCCACAGTACCTCGTCTTGTACCTTCCAAATTTCAAGAAGTTCTCCTGCTAAACTTGTAGGACGGCGTCTCAAGGCAGGAAGCATATTGCGGAGACATGGCTTAGCCACAGCCTCGGAGAGGTTCTGTCAAGTTTCAGTGGTAGGAGATGAAGGAAGGTAGACGAGATACTGCTGGAAGTACAACAGTGAGGGTAGGTTGTGGGTCGTGCTCGGGTAGCTCAGTCAATAGAGCACTTGCCCGGGAAAGGCAGAAGTCCAGAGTTCGAATCTTTGTCTAGCTCACAGTGCTAGAAAGTTTCTAAGGAAAACGCATTCCAATGATTTTATCCATACTGGATGAGATGTCGTGGTTGTGAATGCCAATGTTAAAAAATATATCGGCTCAACCACTTGTTTATAGTGTAAAACACTAAGATTGACGCGTTTCGAAAGTCAAGCTTCCATCATCAGAATAATAAAAAGTAAAAGAACCTGTTAAAACTCGCTAAAATGGAACATGCACCAGGCACAATAAAATTGATAATAAAATTAAAACATCGTGGCTACTTCACTTGTTGCAGCCGTGTCTTCCAAGGTGCATCTCCACATAGTCGTCAAAATATTAAAAACTCTAAAAGTATTAGGAAACAAAATGGTAGACATGTTTTTAAAATATTTAGGAAACCAACCACAACTGATGTGTTGATACAAACGTTGTCAATAAATTAATTTTCCAGAAACAGCGCGCGAACGCAAGAGAGAATACCGCAAATAATATTACGAAAGTCACAATACCATACTTCGGTAATATTTCGCAAAAAGTGGCTAACATTTTCAAACCTTTTAAAGTTGATACCGCTTTTCAGACCAATAATACGCTGAGGTTTAAACTAAGAAATAATTTACAGCAGGAAAGCGATAAATATGAGAGAGCTGGGGTATATAAAATTCAGTGTAATACGTGCAAGGCAAGCTTTCCGGCTTAATAATTTCGAAAAGTCAGCTGTAGCCACGCATATTTGGGAAACGGGACACCCCATGTTGGGAATAGATCAGGATCTCGTTATTTTACATAGATAGGACAAAGGCAAAAAGCTGGATCTACTAGAACAGCTGGAAATTACGATACATAGCGGGGATAATCAGAACACACTGAATGAACAGCTAACTGATGTATCCAGAATGAGATTTTCACTCTGCAGCGGAGTGTGCGCTGATATGAAACTTGCTGGCAGATTAATACTGTGTACCCGACCGAGACTCGAACTCGGGACCTTTGCCTTTCGCGGGCAAGTGCTCTACCATCTGAGCTACCGAAGCACGACTCACGCCAGGAAGTTTCAGCTAACTGATGATACGAAGAACTTTTTCAGACGTTTCACTGGTTTCTTTTAGTGACTACATTTTTAGCAAGTGGCAGGATACCATCATTTCATGAGGTTCTTGGAACATGTATACGTTATCTGTTTGTATAGACATCTCTGTGACTTTCTTGTTTACTTGCGCGTGAGCTCACTCGCGTTTCAGTGTCGTGTTTGGCTACGTGGTGTGTGGTATCAACGAAGCCGCACGGGCGGTTTACGACGATAGAGGAGAGAGCCATGTGGTTACATGTTGAACACCATAGGCGACACCATTTTAGAGTTTTTTTATATTTTGACGACTATGTGGAGATGCACCTTGGAAGACACGGCTGCAACAAGTGAAGTAGCCACGATGTTTTAATTTTATTATCAATGTTATTGTACCTGGTGCATGAGCCATTTTTAACAGGTTCTTTTACTTTTTATTATTCTGATGATGGAAGCTTGACTTCCGAAACGGGTCAATCTTAATGTTTACACTATAAACAAGTGGTTGAGCCGATATATTTTTTTTAACATTGGCATTCCAATGAGGTAGCCAAACCTGCCACTTGAGGTCTTCCGTCCTTTTTTGAGCCATCAGTTTTCTGACTGATTTGTTGCGGCCAGCCACGAATTCCTTTGCTGTACTAAACTCTTCATCTCAGACTACCACTTGCTCGCTACATCCTCAATTATTTGCAGGAATTATACGAATCTCTCTCTTCCTCAACAACTCTACGGCTTCCTCTAGTAACACGAAAGTAATTCCTGCGATTTCTTAACAGATTTCTTACGATCCCGTCCCTTCTTATCAGTATTTTCCACTTATTGCTTTTCTCGCCGATTCACTCCTGAACCTTCTCATTCCTTACCTTATCCATCCACCTAATTTTCAACATTCGTCTGTAGCACATCTCAAACGCTTAGATTCTATTCTTTTCCTGTTTTCCGGCAGTGCACGTTTCACTGCCCGCTTTGACCCGAGCGTGCATTCTCAGAAATTTTTTCATCAGGTTTAAGCCTGTGTTTAATACGAACAGGCTTCCCTTGGCCAGGGACGCCCTTTATGCTGCTGTTACTCTGCTTTTTATATCCTCCTGGCTCTGTTAGTGGGTTATTTTGCTGCCTAGGTAGCAGAATTCCTTAATTTCATCTTCTTCGTGATCATGAATCCTAATGTTAAGTTTTTAGCTGTTCTGCTTTCTGCTACTTCTCATTACTTTCGTCTTCTTCGATTTACTCTCAGTCCATATTCTGCAATCACTAGATTCTTCATTCCATTCACCAAATCCTGTATTCTTCTTCACTTTTGCTGCGGACAGCAATGTCGTCATCGAATGTTATCTTTGGTTTTCTTTCAACTTTAATTTTAATTCCACTCCTGAACCTTTCTTTTATTTCCATCACTGTTTCTTCGATGTACAGGTTGAACTGTAGGGAAAGACTACATCGCTGTGTTACACCCTTTTTAATCCCAGCACTTCTTCTTGGTCGTCCACTCTTATTATTCCCTCTTGGTTCTTGTACGTGTTGTATGTTACCCGTCTCTCCCTATAGCTTACCCCTATTTTTCTTAGAATTTGGAACATCTTGCACCATTTTACGTTGTCGAACGCATTTCCCAGATCGACAGATCCAATGAAAATGTCTTTTTTTTCTAGTTTTGCTTCCTTAATCAACCGCTACGTCAGAACTGCCTCTCTGTTGCCTTTCCTCCTTTCCTTTCCTAAAGCCAAACTAATTGTCATGTAACACATCCTGAATTTTCTTTTCCATTCGTCCGTATATTCCCCCCCTCCCCGCTCCCATGAACCATGGACCTTACCGTTGGTGGGGAGGCTTGCGTGCCTCAGCGATACAGATAGCCGTACCGTAGGTGCAACCACAACGGAGGGGTATTTGTTCAGAGGCCAGAGAAACGTGTGGTTCCTCAAGAGGGGCAGCAGCCTTTTCGGTAGTTGCAGGGGCAACAGTCTGGATGATTGACTGATCTGGCCTTTAACCAAAACGGCCTTGCTGTGATGGTACTGCGAACGGCTGAAAGCAAGGGGAAACTACAGCCGCAATTCTTCCCGAGGGCATGAAGCTTTACTGTATGGTTATTGATAATGGAATGTAGTCGAATTAAGTTGGGTGATGCTGCGGGAATTAGATTAGGAAATGATACACTTAAAGTAGTAAAGGAGTTTTGCTACTTGGGGAGCAAAATAACTGATGATGGTCGAAGTAGACTGGCAATGACAAGGAAAGCTTTTCTGAAGAAGAGAAATTTGTTAACATCGAGTATTGATTTAAGTGTCAGGAACTCGTTTCTGAAAGTATTTGTATGGAGTGTAGCCACGTATGGAAGTGAAACGTGGACGATAAATAGTTTGGACAAGAAGAGAATAGAAGCTTTCGAAATATGGTGCTGCAGAAGAATGCTGAAGATTAGATGGGTAGATCACGTAACTAATGAGGAGGTATTGAATATAATTGGGAAGAAGAGGAGTTTGTGGCATAACCTGACTAGAAGAAGGGATTGGTTGGTAGGACATGTTCTGAGGCTTCAAGGGATCACCAATTTAGTATTGGAGGGCAGCGTGGAGGGTAAAAATCGTAGAGGGAGACCAAGAGATGAATACACCAAGCAGATTCAGAAGGACGTAGGCTGCAGTAGGTACTGGGAGATGAAGAAGCTTGCACTGGATAGAGTAGCATGGAGAGCTGCATCAAACCAGTCTCAGGACTGGAGACTAGAACAACAACGTATATTATTTTTGCTAGCAACTTGGATGCGTAAGCTCTTAAGCTGATTGTGCGATAATTCTTGCACTTGTCAACGCTTGCAATCTTCGGAAATTTGTGGACGATGTTTTCCCGAAAGTCTGATGGTATATCGCCAGACTCATATATTCTACACACCAACGTTTTGTTGCCACTTTCCCCAATGACTTCAGAAATTCTGAAGGAATGTTATCTATCCCTGCTGCCTTATTCGCTCTTACGTCTTTCAAAGCTCTTTTAATTTCTTATTCTAATACTGGATCCCCTCTTTCTTCTACACTCCTGGGGTCAGATACATCACATGATCACACTGACAGAACCACAGGCACATAGACACAGGCAACAGAGCATGCACAATGTCGGCACTAGTACAGTGTATATCCACCTTTCGCAGCAATGCAGGCTGCTATTCTCCCATAGAGACGATCGTAGAGATGCTGGATGTAGTCCTGTGGAACGGCTTGCCATGCCATTTCCACCTGGCGCCTCAGTTGGACCAGCGTTCGTGCTGGACGTGCAGACCGCGTGAGACGACGCTTCATCCAGTCCCAAACATGCTCAATGGGGGACAGATCCGGAGATCTTGCTGACCAGGGTAGTTGACTTACACCTTCTAGAGCACGTTGGGTGGCACGGGATACATGCGGACGTGCATTGTCCTGTTGGAACAGCAAGTTCCCTTGCCGGTCTAGGAATGGTAGAACGATGGGTTCGATGACGGTTTGGATGTACCGTGCACTATTCAGTGTCCCCTCGACGATCACCAGTGGTGTACGGCCAGTGTAGGAGATCGCTCCCCACACCATGATGCCGGGTGTTGGCCCTGTGTGCCTCGGTCGTATGCAGTCCTCATTGTGGCGCTCACCTGCACGGCGCCAAACACGCATACGACCATCATTGGCACCAAGGCAGAAGCGACTCTCATCGCTGAAGACGACACGTCTCCATTCGTCCCTCCATTCACGCCTGTCGCGACACCACTGGAGGCGGGCTGCACGATGTTGGGGCGTGAGCGGAAGACGGCCTAACGGTGTGCGGGACCGTAGCCCAGCTTCACGGAGACGGTTGCGAATGGTCCTCGCCGATACCCCAGGAGCAACAGTGTCCGTAATTTGCTGGGAAGTGGCGGTGCGGTCCCCTACGGCACTGCGTAGGATCCTACGGTCTTGGCGTGCATCCGTGCGTCGCTGCGGTCCGGTCCCAGGTCGACGGGCACGTGCACCTTCCGCCGACCACTGGCGACAACATCGATGTACTGTGGAGACCTCACGCCCCACGTGTTGAGCAATTCGGCGGTACGTCCACCCGGCCTCCCGCATGCCCACTATACGCCCTCGCTCAAAGTCCGTCAACTGCACATACGGTTCACGTCCACGCTGTCGCGGCATGCTACCAGTGTTAAAGACTGCGATGGAGCTCCGTGTGCCACGGCAAACTGGCTGACACTGACGGCGGCGGTACACAAATGCTGCGCAGCTAGCGCCATTCGACGGCCAACACCGCGGTTCCTGGTGTGTCCGCTGTGCCGTGCGTGTGATCATTGCTTGTACAGCCCTCTCGCAGTGTCCGGAGCAAGTATGGTGGGTCTGACACACCGGTGTCAATGTGTTCTTTTTTCCATTTCCAGGAGTGTATATCGACACCTTTTTCTTCTATCACATCAGGCAAGTATTTCCCTTTATAGAGACCTTCAATGTACAGTTTCCATCTATCCGCTCTCTCCTCTCCATTTAACAGTAGAATTCCCATTGCACTCTTAATGTTGGCACCCTTGCTTTTCATATCACCATTTGACTTTTCTATATGCCGGGTCAGTCCTTTCGACCATCATTTCTTTTTCGATTTCTTCACATTTTTCATGCAGCCATTCCGCCTTAGCTTCCCTGCATTTCCTATTTATTTCGTTCCTCAGCGCCCTGTGTTTCTGTGTTCCGGAATTTCCCTGAACATTTTGTACTTCGTTCCTCCCTCGATCAACTGAAGCATGGTATCTTCATAGTTACTTTCTTTGTACCTATGTTTTTCTTCCTATCTTCCGTGATTGCTGTTTTTAAAGATGTTCACTTCCCTTCACCTGAACTGCGCAGTGATCTGTTCGTTACCACTGGACCTATAGCTTCATAGAACTTCAAGCCTATCTCTTCATTCCTTAGTGTTTCCGTCTCCTTCTTTGTGCAATATTTCTTCCTGGCAGGTCTCTTAAACTTCAACCTGCATTTCATCATTATTGATTACTAAATTGTATTCTGAGTCTATATCTGCTCCTGGATACGTCTTACAATCCGATAGCTGATTTCGGAATCTTTGCCTCATCAAGATGTAACCTTTTCCATTTATACCACTTCCTCATGTGATTTTTGAACAGAGTATTCGCCATTACTGAGATTTATTGCCGGACTCAATTAGTGTTTCTCCCAACTACCAGATACATTCTTTTGTTCGCTGAAAGTGGGATATGCTCATTAATAAGTAACGTGATAAACTGTGCAATGGTCGAGTTACATACGTTAAAACATTATAACATTAATTTGAAATATAAATGGGAAAATAATGGCTTTGAAGTGTTGCTTTCTCTAATAGGTCTGTGGGACTTTGTTACAAGCAGCCCGCAAATAGCGGCCGAGCCATCACCAACCTTCATGTTCCGGGAATGCAATTTACCCCAGAGACCCTTGTGAATGCGATTGAGGCGAACAACAACGAAGCAAGTCTTTATTTAACGTTGTTACCACAAACGTTATTTCCGAAATGGTCTGTAAGGCCTTGGCTGATTTAGTTCTTTAGACTTATACGATGCTCTAAGAAATATTTACAGGTTTTCTGTTAAAACAGATTGCGAGAAAGCGAGGGCACTTAAACCATTAGACAAACTGTTTCATGGTGATCGGGAACAGTCTGAGAAGCTTGTAAGGGTGTTGCAGGGGAGGTTCTGCTGAGAAATAATCGTTAAGATAAAAATTCGATACGTTGTGACGTTTCCAAATTATTTAGCATTGAAGTTTGCCAAACACGCCGTTGCGCGTGGTAATTCAAGCACTTCCACGTGCTAAAATGCGGTACTGTACAGACATCTGTGGGTCTGTTAGCCGAAATGCTGATTACCAGTTAAATTGTGCATTTTTCGGAAGTGATAGATTTCAGCTAGGTAAAAAGAAGCTACGTTTGCTCCGTCTGAGGAAACCAAACACTGGTCAATGTATCGAATTTTTCTCTTAACAGCTCAAACTGCTATGCAACACCGTTCTTTTTAGACTACTTCCCACCACCCTGCATCCCCCCTGCGGGTCCGGGGATTAGAATAGGCCCGAGGTATTCCTCCTGTCGTAAGAGGCGACTAAAAGGAGTCCATCCCCCTCAAGGGGGTAGTTAGCGCCTGCGTCCGGAGACGGACGGTTCCACGACATTTTTGGTTTTTCACTTCTCGTTTCTTCCCTCCTTTGGTTGGTTCCTTTCTTTGTTCTTCTCCACCTCACTGTCTTCCTTACTCTTTCCCTTGACTTCTTCTCCTTGCCTTCTTCTCCTTGCCTTCTCATTGCCTTCTTCTCCTTGCCTTCTCATTGCCTTCTTCTCCTTGCCTTCTCTGGTCTCCGCCTCGGCGTTTGAGACAGTCTGTCCTCTTTCTCTTCTTTTTCCTCTTCTTCCTTCCTCCCTGTGCGTGCCTGAAGGCCGACCCACGCGTTCGCACGCGTAGCCGGTGACGGGGTAACGCGTAATTCCCCGCCCTGGGTAGACATGTAAGGCACGCGCGTACCCCCTGGTAAAGGCCAGGCCCGGGGAGGGGTGATTGCCTGAGCTGATACCTTCTGACCATGCCGATTGGTCCCTCCGTCTGTTTCTCGGGAGGTGTGACCTGAGGTGTAAACATTCACCTAAGGCGGGAGTGCCCTCTGAGAGGGTCCCCACAAGGAAGGAGCGCGCCATCGGAGACGCTGGCAATCGTGGGGGATTCCTCCGCAGTGGATTCCACTCCATCTCTCTCGACTTCTGCCCAAAAACGGAAACGTGACCAGCCACCAGTGACAAAAGTACTACCGCCTGCCCCACAGTTCCTCGTCGTTTCTCGATCTGAGGACGGAAAGGATTTTTCCTCTGTCAACCCTTTCGTTATCCAGAAGGGCGTAGATGCCATAGCCGGATCTGTCAAATCTTGTACCAGGTTGCGTAACGGTACCTTATTACTAGAAACTGAGAGCGCCTTTCAGGCACAAAAACTGCTTCGGGCCACACTCCTGTACACGTTCCCTGTCCGGGTGGAGGCCCACCGAACTTTGAATTCGTCTCGTGGTGTAGTCTATACTAGCTCCCTCGACGGATTGACTGACGAGGAGATTCAATCTTTCCTCGCTGAGCAGGGCGTGACGGCTGTCCATAGGGTCATGAAAAAGGTCAACAATGACCTTGTACCGACCCGGACACTTTTCTTGACCTTCGATAGTGTTAAGCTGCCATCGCGCATCAAGGCGGGCTACGAGATTATTTCTGTACGCCCCTATGTCCCGACCCCTACGCGCTGCTACCAGTGTCAGCGTTTCAATCACACTCGACAGTCTTGTTCCAATGCGGCTAAATGTGTCACTTGTGGCAGGGATGCCCATGAGGGTGACTGTCCACCTCCGTCTCCTCGTTGTGTGAACTGTCAGGGTGACCATGCCGCATCCTCCCGCGACTGTCCTGTCTATAAGGAAGAACGCTGTATCCAAGAAATTCGGGTCAAAGAGAAAGTGTCCACCTCGGCTGCTCGCAAGCTATTGGCTAGTAGGAAGCCCACGCTGCTCCCAGCGGGGAAATACAGTACTGTCCTCGCCTCTCCTCGGACTACCCGGGAGGTGGCAACCCAGACATGCGATCTGACCTTTAGCACCACGGTCGTCCATTCGGTCAGTGCTAAGATCACGCGGTCGACGTCTCCTCTTCCTCCCATCACCCAACAGACACCAGCCCCTTCATCAGCTTCTGCTAAGACGAAGACCCAGAAGTCCGATGCACACGGGCCTTCAAGAAGGAACCATCCCGTGCAGACTTCCTACGTACCTCGACCTCCCAGCCTTCGACCGGTACTTCCACCAAACGACCTTCCAAGAAGGCTCATAGGAAGCACAGTTCTCCTTCTCCGCCACGGCGCATTTCTTCTCCTGCGCCACCTAGCGGTTGCCGCCCCAGGCCGTCATCCGTTTCGCCTGGCCGCACCGCTGGTAGCCGTACATCTGGCCGTTCACCGGCGGAGGAAGCTCCCCCTCCCGGCCATCCTCCCGAGATGGCCGATGACCCTATAGACCCCATGGACGATGACTGTCCGCCTACTGATAGCGGCGGCAGTGCTCGCTCGAAGCCAGGCCCTCAGCGGCCTTCGAGGTGACCCCTTCTTTCATCTTCCTTTTCTTATGATGGCACTTATTCACTGGAATATTCGCAGCATTCGCTCCAACCGAGAGGACTTGAAGTTGCTGCTCCGCTTGCACCGTCCGCTCGTCGTAGCCCTCCAGGAAACGAAGCTACGCCCATGCGATCAAATTGTCTTGGCACACTACACCTCTGTGCGTTTTGACCTACCCCCTGTGGTAGGTATCCCAGCTCATGGAGGGGTTATGTTGCTGGTCCGGGATGATATTTACTACGATCCCATCACGTTGCACACCGGCCTGCAGGCAGTTGCCATCCGCATTACTCTCCCCACTTTTACGTTTTCCTTTTGTACCATTTACACTCCATCGTCATCTGCCGTTACCAGGGCACACATGATGCAACTTATTGCTCAGCTACCTGCACCATTTTTGTTAACTGGAGACTTCAATGCCCACCATCCCCTTTGGGGCTCTCCAGCATCCTGCCCGAGGGGCTCCCTGTTAGCAGACCTTTTCAACCAGCTCAATCTTGTCTGCCTCAATACTGGCGCCCCTACTTTTCTTTCGGACATATCTCACACCTATTCCCATTTAGACCTCTCTATATGTACTCCCCAACTTGCACGCCGGTTTGAGTGGTATGCCCTTTCTGATACATATTCGAGCGACCACTTCCCGTGTGTTATCCATCTCCTGCAGCATACCCCCTCTCCGTGCTCCTCTAGTTGGACCATCTCCAAAGCAGACTGGGGGCTCTTCTCTTCCAGGGCGACCTTTCAGGATCAAACCTTCACAAGCTGCGATCGTCAGGTCGCACACCTCACGGAAGTCATTCTCGCTGCTGCTGAATATTCCATCCCTCACCCTACTTCTTCTCCACGTCGCGTACCGGTCCCCTGGTGGACCGCAGCATGTAGAGACGCTTTACGTGCTCGTCGACGTGCTTTACGCGCCTTTAAACGCCACCCTACAGTGGCGAATTGTATCAATTATAAACGATTACGTGCTCAGTATCGTCGTATTATTAAAGAAAGCAAGAAAGCCAGCTGGGCTGCTTTCACAAGCACCTTCAACAGTTTTACTCCTTCTTCTATTGTCTGGGGTAGCCTGCGCCGGCTATCTGGCACTAAGGTCCACTCACCAGTTTCTGGCTTGACGGTCGCGAATGACGTCCTTGTGGCCCCTGAGGATGTCTCCAATGCCTTCGGCCGCTTTTTCGCGGAGGTTTCGAGTTCCGCTCATTACCACCCTGCCTTCCTCCCCCGCAAACAGGCAGAGGAGGCTAGGCCACCTAACTTCCGCTCCTCGAATAGTGAAAGTTATAATGCCCCATTCACCATGCGGGAACTCGAAAACGCACTTGGCCGATCACGGTCCTCCGCTCCAGGGCCTGATTCTATTCATATTCAGATGCTGAAGAACCTTTCTCCTGCGGGTAAAGGTTTTCTTCTTCGTACATACAATCGCATCTGGATTGAGGGACTTGTTCCCGCATGCTGGCGCGAGTCTATTGTTGTCCCGATTCCTAAGCCGGGGAAGGACAAGCACTTGCCTTCCAGTTATCGACCTATCTCGCTTACCAGCTGTGTCTGTAAAGTGATGGAGCGAATGGTTAACTCTCGATTGGTTTGGCTGCTCGAGTCTCGACGCCTACTTACCAATGTACAATGTGGATTTCGTAGGCGCCGCTCTGCTGTTGACCATCTGGTTACCTTGTCGACCTTCATTATGAATAACTTCTTGCGGAAGCGCCCGACCGCGGCTGTGTTCTTTGATTTGGAAAAGGCTTACGACACCTGTTGGAGGGCGGGCATTCTCCGCACCATGTATACATGGGGCCTTCGCGGTCGCCTCCCTCTTTTTATTCGTTCCTTTTTAATGGATCGACAGTTCAGGGTACGTGTGGGTTCTGTCCTGTCAGACACCTTTCGCCAGGAGAATGGGGTGCCACAGGGCTCAGTTTTGAGCGTCGCTCTCTTCGCCATCGCGATCAATCCAATAATCGATTGCCTCCCAGCTGGTGTATCAGGCTCCCTTTTCGTGGACGATTTTACCATCTATTGCAGCGCGCAGTGTACACGTGTCCTGGAGCGCTGTCTTCAGCGTTCTCTTGACCGTCTTTCCTCCTGGAGTGTCGCCAATGGCTTCCGTTTTTCTGCCGAGAAGACGGTCTGTATTAACTTCTGGCGCTACAAAGAGTTTCTCCCACCGTCCTTACGACTCGGTCCCGTTGCTCTCCCAATCGTGGAGACAACCAAATTTTTAGGCCTTAGATTTGACAGGAAACTTAGCTGGTCTCCACATGTGTCATATTTGGCCGCCCGTTGTACCCGTTCTTTAAATGTCCTCCGTGTTCTCAGTGGTATGTCGTGGGGAGCGGATCGAACCGTCCTACTTCGTCTATATCGGTCGATCGTCCGCTCCAAGCTGGATTATGGGAGCTTCGTATACTCCTCTGCACGGCCATCCATCTTACGCCGCCTCAACTCCATACAACATCGGGGTTTACGACTTGCGATCGGAGCATTTTATACTAGTCCCGTAGAGAGTCTTCATGCTGACGCTGGCGAATTGCCACTCACCTACCGGCGCGATATACTGCTTTGTCGGTATGCCTGTCGGCTACTGTCGATGCCCGACCACCCGTCTTATCGTTCCTTTTTTAAGACTTTTATCCATTGTGGATGTGGAACACTGCGACTGTGGTGTGAAAAGGTTTTCAGAAATTACTGCAACCAGTCGCCTTTTATGTAGATGTATTTTATTTAACCATGTCCGGTTTCGAGCTGCCTAGCAACTCATCATCAGATGGTATATACATTTAGTGCTTTTTTGTACCCATTGTGTGGGTGGTTGAGTATCTGTGGCTAAACAGAAACGAGAACAAATAATCGCTACATGTGGTACAGTAACACGAAATATTTACAGAATAATTTATGTTTAACGTATAAGAGCAAATAATCACTACATGTGGTACAGTTACATGAAATATTTACAGTTTAATTTACGTTTTGAGGTGTTACTTACAGATAAATCTTTCTGCAGGTATATATATCTCTTTTAGGACGTATTTTTGAAACCATTGTGTCTTGTTTTTCACAATTACACAAGTTAAAACTTTCACTAGATGTATATTACTTTTATGAGGCACTGTTGGAAACATATATCTTGTTTTTCGTAAACATCGCTGAACACACTTAGCCACAGATACGAATACAGGATTTACACATTATAAACAAGCCAAAGATAGCAATATAACTACAGTATCAAAGATTTCAAGTTGACCAGAGGCATTATTAGTCATCGCACACACTGACAAGAGATTTGTCTTTATTACATAGAAAATAAATGTAAATTAGCTTAAACTATTAAAATATTTATTTATAAATTAACTGTGCAATTTTAACAGGTATATTAAACTAAATTTTTTACATAATATTTCAGTTACATTTAAGATTATTGGTATTGAGAGTATTATGACAGCTAATTTCTTGCTCCTTCCATTGGCTGATCTTGGCATATGATGTCAGGGATGAGAGATTGATGGTTAACTTGAAATAATAAGTAATGCTGGTACTTGAAAGGGTGTGGAAAAGGAGTTGGCGGTGGGGGGGGGGGTGTATAGGAAAAAGGAGAGGGGGGCGGGCATTTTGTTTCTGAATGACTGTTTAGTTTTTTAAGTTCAAAGAATCCTTAAAATTCTGAAAGAAGGAGTTATTCGCCAATTCTGTCTGCTCATTTAAAATGGTATGTGGGGAATTATGTTTGTGGGTGAAAATCTCTAGTTGTTCGAGAAGATCCATCTTGAATCCCTTGTCTACAGTGTGTAGGATTTGAAGGTTAGTTTTAATGTCTGTTATGGAATCCACTTTTGCTACCCATCTAGCAGATAATAAACATTCCATAACAGACATTAAAACTAACCTTCAAATCCTACACACTGTAGACAAGGGATTCAAGATGGATCTTCTCGAACAATTAGAGATTTTCACCCACAAACATAATTCCCCACATACCATTTTAAATGAGCAGACAGAATTGGCGAATAACTCCTTCTTTCAGAATTTTAAGGATTCTTTGAACTTAAAAAACTAAACAGTCATTCAGAAACAAAATGCCCGCCCCCCTCTCCTTTTTCCTATACACCCCCCCCCCCCACCGCCAACTCCTTTTCCACACCCTTTCAAGTACCAGCATTACTTATTATTTCAAGTTAACCATCAATCTCTCATCCCTGACATCATATGCCAAGATCAGCCAATGGAAGGAGCAAGAAATTAGCTGTCATAATACTCTCAATACCAATAATCTTAAATGTAACTGAAATATTATGTAAAAAATTTAGTTTAATATACCTGTTAAAATTGCACAGTTAATTTATAAATAAATATTTTAATAGTTTAAGCTAATTTACATTTATTTTCTATGTAATAAAGACAAATCTCTTGTCAGTGTGTGCGATGACTAATAATGCCTCTGGTCAACTTGAAATCTTTGATACTGTAGTTATATTGCTATCTTTGGCTTGTTTATAATGTGTAAATCCTGTATTCGTATCTGTGGCTAAGTGTGTTCAGCGATGTTTACGAAAAACAAGATATATGTTTCCAACAGTGCCTCATAAAAGTAATATACATCTAGTGAAAGTTTTAACTTGTGTAATTGTGAAAAACAAGACACAATGGTTTCAAAAATACGTCCTAAAAGAGATATATATACCTGCAGAAAGATTTATCTGTAAGTAACACCTCAAAACGTAAATTAAACTGTAAATATTTCATGTAACTGTACCACATGTAGTGATTATTTGCTCTTATACGTTAAACATAAATTATTCTGTAAATATTTCGTGTTACTGTACCACATGTAGCGATTATTTGTTCTCGTTTCTGTTTAGCCACAGATACTCAACCACCCACACAATGGGTACAAAAAAGCACTAAATGTATATACCATCTGATGATGAGTTGCTAGGCAGCTCGAAACCGGTCATGGTTAAATAAAATACATCTACATAAAAGGCGACTGGTTGCAGTAATTTCTGAAAACCTTTTCGTTCCTTTTTTGACGACTCTCTCGACCGTCAATACGGGTTGTATGTCTCTGCCCTGCTACCCCCTGGAGTTCGCTTTCGCCGCCTCCTTCAACACCTTAATTTTTCACTCCCTGCAAGCTTTCGAGTGGGCGAGAGCCACACGCCACCTTGGCTCCAGGCTCAGGTCCGCGTTCACCTTGACCTCAGCTCGCTCCCAAAAGAGGTCACCCCCAGTTCGGTCTACCACTCCCGTTTTGTGGAACTTCGTTCGAAGTTCATCAATATGACTTTCATTTATACAGATGGCTCTAAGACCAATGACGGGGTCGGGTGTTCTTTTATTGTCGGAGCACAAAGTTTCAAATACCGGCTCCGTGGCCATTGTTCGGTCTTCACAGCTGAGCTCTTTGCCCTCTACCAGGCTGTTCTTTACATCTGCCGCCACCGACATTCTGCTTATGTCATCTGCTCCGATTCCCTGAACGCCATCCAGAGCCTCAGTGATCCGTATCCGGTTCACCCTTTCGTACACCGGATCCAACGCTCTCTTCGGCAGCTGGTGGATGTCGGTTCTCCGGTTAGCTTTATGTGGGTTCCTGGCCATGTCGGTATCCCTGGGAACGAAGCTGCAGATGCCGCGGCCAAGGCTGCGGTCCTCCAGCCTCGGACAGCTTCTTGTTGTGTCCCTTCATCCGATTGTGGCAGGGTTATTTGTCGGCATATTTTATCGCTGTGGCATGCCGATTGGGCTGCACTTACCGACAACAAGCTTCGGGCCTTGAAACCTCTTCCCGTGGCTTGGACGTCCTCCTCACGCCCTTCTCGGCGGGAGGAGGTAGTTTTGGCCCGGTTAAGAATTGGACACTGCCGGTTCAGCCATCGCCATCTGCTGACGGCTGCGCCGGCGCCGTTCTGCCCCTGTGGGCAATTGCTGACGGTCCGCCACGTTTTATTGTCCTGTCCGGATTTTAACGCACTGCGTCTCGATCTTAACCTGCCATGTACTTTAGATGCCGTTTTAGCGGATGACCCACGAGCAGCTGCTCGTGTTCTTCGTTTTATCAATTTGACAAACCTCACTAAGGACATTTGATGATGCTGTTTTTTAATCCTATGCCTGTCAGTCTGTCTTTTATCGTGTTTTCCCATTTAGTTGTTGTTTTAATCTTGTGCCTCGCGGTGCATTTTTAACGTCGTCAGGGCGCTAATGACCATTGAAGTTGTGCGCCCAAAAACCACAAAAAAAACCCACCCTGCATATTCTTTCTCCTTACAGATACAGCATGATGCCCCTGCCGATGTCGTTTTATGCAACCCCCAGCGTTATTCTGGCCTTCGAAAACCACGCTCGAGATTTTCATATTCTATCGCTCACTACGCGCGACCTATTAGTCCCACAAAAAAATAAATGAATAAATAAATAAAATAAAATAGAATTAGCAGGGAATGTAATTTAGTATAACTTTGTACTGGGGTACATTTTTGTTGCAGGCCGTAGTTTTGGAGTTACTCAAGGGAAACTGAGAAAAGTGACCTTCAAACGCACCTCCACTCCGTCAGTGAGCCCCCACTGGTCAGGATTTCTAGTAGGTCGTTCGTGGCACTCCCTCTTACAACTCCACGAATTATTTCCCACATTCGACCTTTTACGGTCTTCACTGACTGCCATTATTACGCCACTGGCTTAGTCGAGCACCTACAGACTATGCAACTGGCGTTGTGTAAATTTAACGTAACAATTTTGTGAATTTTAACAGCATAAACAATTAGATAGTTGTTCTCGTTAGGCCTCATGACTACAAAACTACTATGCTTGTAACGATTATGTTTGTTTCGAATTGTCAATGTAATTAGCTTCAGCGTAACGTTTACAAGAATCGTTTTACTTTCAGTATCCTCACGGGTAGGTTCAAATTGAAAATGTTAACGAAGTACCCGACTATGCTGGTGGCCCAGCCCAATGAATAGAGACAAAACAAGGTCGAATAGCGGAGATAGTTCGTCTGGACTGAAATTTTTGTAGAGTGGAAGGAGGAAAGAAGTGTGACAGACTGCCGATGCATGATTGCGGGATGGATGTGCATTCAGCAAAATGGTTCAAATGTCTCTGAGCACTATGGGACTTAACTTCTGAGGTCATCAGTCCCCTAGAACTTAGAACTACTTAAACCTAACTAACCTAATTACACCACACACATCCATACCCGAGGCAGGATTCGAGCCTGCGACCATAGCGGTCGCGCGGTTCCAGACTGCAGCGCCTAGAACCGCTCGGCCACGGCCGGCCGGCGACGTGCATTTGAAGATCACTTTTGTACGTTTTTATAGAATAGCTAGAAAACGGCGGCCTCCAGTGAAAACGTATCCAACTACAATATTTAACTACGTTAAATTTCCTACAAAAGGTCCTGCTCATGTTTTCTGTAAAAGTAATAGGTCCCGTATAGCGAGCGAAAGAACCGGAATATCTCGAGCACGGTTTATGAATTCCATGATAATATTCGGGTTGCATAAAACGACAGCACAGGAGGCACCTGGGTCACCCCGCATAATTTTAAACAACATTGTGTTCGTAACTATATGCTGCATTGTTTGGTTACTCGCAGTCAGCTTTAACACTAAACATGAAACTCATATTTGTGGCTTACCGGAATATCATTCGAATACTACAACGAAATCTGAATCGTCTGAAACTTTGTAATCCTTACCGTTTGGAGATTAAAAGTATGCGAAATGCTGTGACTCAAGCTACTACACTAACAGAGCCAAGCAGCTGGAGAGGAATCCCTCATAGCCCGTATACCAAATGTCCCAAACGACTTACCATTTACCCATTCATTTTAATCGTCTTCAACTCTAAATCAAGGCTTCGTTGGCAATAACAATAAACAAGGCTGAAAGAGAGAGGGGGAGGAGGAGTGGATTGGAAGTGGGGGGTGGGAATGAACGTAAAGAGGGCGAAAGTGGAGATGGGCAGAGAGAGGCGGGAGGAGGCTGGGAGGACGAGATAGGCAGAGGAAAAGAGATGATGAACAGAGAGAGAGCGGAGAAAGAGGAGATGGACTGAGAGAAGGAGAAAGAGGGCCTGGACAAAGAGAGGGCAGAGGGAGAAGGAGATTAGCACGAATATCCAATTCGAAAAGATACCGGGTAGTTATAATTAGTCTTCCCCTATTTAACACGTCATAATAGGGAAACTGCTCACCGTACGAGGACTAAATTTGGTGGCAAGGATATCATCATCATCATCATCATCATTTAAGACTGATTATGCCTTTCAGCGTTCAGTCTGGAGCATAGCCCCCCTTATACAGTTCCTCCATGATCCCCTATTCAGTGCTAACATTGGTGCCTCTTCTGATGTTAAACCTATTACTTCAAAATCATTCTTAACCGAATCCAGGTCCTTGGTCTGCCCCGACTCCTCCTACCCTCTACTGCTGAATCCATGAGTCTCTCGGGTAACCTTGCTTCTCCCATGCGTGTAACATGACCCCACCATCTAAGCCTGTTCGCCCTGACTGCTACATCTATAGAGTTCATTCCCAGTTTTTCTCTGATTTCCACATTCTGCACACCCTCCTGCCATTGTTCCCATCTACTAGTACCTGCAATCATCCTAGCTACTTTCATATCCGTAACCTCAACCTTGTTGATAAGGTAACCTGAATCCACCCAGCTTTCGCTCCCATACAACAAAGTTGGTCGAAACATTGAACGGTGCACAGATAACTTAGTCTTGGTACTGACTTCCTTCTTGCAGAAGAGAGTAGATCGTAGCTGAGCGCTCACTGCATTAGCTTTGCTACACCTCGCTTCCAGTTCTTTCAGGATATGGCAAGGATATGGGGAGAGAAATAATGCAGAATCCGTTCAACTCAAATAATTTCAATGTGCTGGTACGCTACTTCATAGCGTTACATACCGGTACCATTACTGATAGCCTGCCCTGCTGGCCGAGCGGAAAGGCGTGCTGGTCCCTGGCACCAATCCGCCTGGCGCATTAGTGTCGACGTTTAGTGTGCCGTGCACCCTGTGGATGGTCTTTAAGGTGGTTTTCCATCTGTCTCGGAGAATGCGGGCTGGTTCCCCTTATTCCGCTTCAGTTAATGTCGGCGATTGCTGTGCAAACACTGTCTCCACGTACATGTACACCATAATTACACTACTACGCAAATATTTGGGGTTAAACTCGTCTGGTATGAGACGTATCCCGGGGGGGGGGGCAGGATTGGGGGGGGGGGGGGGCGGTCTACTGGCGGCGGAACCACAGAATAACCCAGTGCGGGGCGGCGGTGGGGTGGGTGGACTGCTGTAGCCTGTTGTGCGGTTGTGAACCACTGAGGGCCATGGCGGGACGAAACCTCTCCTTCATTTAGAGGTCCCCAGTTTAATAAACACCCACACAGACACCATTACTGGTACAAAAGGGGCTCAATATGGCGCCCAGAAGGGTCCGAAAGCGAAGGACAGAACTCTGCACAGCAGAACGATGCATGTCCGTAGGTATGCCGGCTACCTCTCTTCACATGCTGTGCTTCAGATCACCACATGCGTGAACGTTCCCCAGGTAAACCCTGTCCTTCAGGTTAGCCTCACAACCAGAAATCACAGGGAATGAGATGATCGTAGCAGCCAAGCACTTGAAAACGATTCGCTGATAATTCAATCATCTCCAAATGTGTTTCGGAGAAGTAGGTGAACATCACGGGCCATGTGCGATGGGGCCCCATACTGTATAAGAACTGTTGAGTTCAATGCATCTCTTTCCTGCAGGGCGGGTATGACAGACTGGCGAAGTCACACTGCGCGTCTTTGGTCCTCGAGCACCAACCTGTCCAGAGAACAGTGGGCCAGTGGTGAACACAGCCGTGAAGCCTCACCACGTGGTGACTCTTTCACCACACAGAGCAACTTCATGCACGGAAATTGTGTGTTCGCTGCACCTGTCAGAGAAAAATGAGCTTCATCTGTCTGTAGGATGGTCCAGGGCCACTATTTGACAGATTCAATCCTTGCGAGAAAGTGTAGACCGAAGTCAACATTTTATTGCACGTCCTGTGGTGCAAGCTGCAGTACTATATGGATCTTGTATGGACACCATCTGAGAATGGTGCGAAGCACCTTCCGTGCAGTGGACCACGGGATGTTCAACCGTAGGGACACAGCACGCGCACTGCCTGACCATCGCGAAATGCGCGCAGCGTAGTCTGCCATAGCGACAGTGATTGCATCAACCACCTGTGGTACAACTGGTCGTTGACCTCTTCCAGGGGCGACGCCCAGTTCTCCAGTTGATTAGAACTTCTTCATCATGCTTCGAACAGCAGGCGATATTCTCAAAGTGCAGCTGCAGCATTACTGTTGATTTGGTAACACTGTTTCACCAGTGACGTCCTGTTCCTTTTGTCGAAGCTCATGTTGGGATGTCAACAAGTGCACTCAGACTGGTCAGGCGTGAGAGACTATGAATAACGTTGACTGATCACGGCACCTGGTGCCCATAGTTGGAACTGGTTGGTGTACGTACCCCATACTCTGGACATTAATGCTACCGAGTTTCATTCTCGCACATTAATTAATTTCCGTGTTATAACGTGTGAAAATTACCGAACTATCAGTTTAATAAGTCACGCCTGCAAAATACTAACTCGAATTCTTTACAGACGAACGGAAAAACTGGTAGAAGCCTACCTCGGGGAAGATCAGTTTGGATTCCGTAGAAATATTGGAACACGCCAGCAATACTGACGCTAAGACTTATCTTAGAAGCTAGATTAAGAAAAGGTAAACCTACGTTTCTAGCATTTGTAGACTCAGAGAAAGATTTTGACAATGTTGACTGGAATACTCTCTTACAAAACGCTGAAGGTGGCAGCGGTAAAATACAGGGAGCGAAAGGCTATTTGCAATTTGTAGAGAAACGAGATGGCAGTTATAAGAGTCGAGGGGCGTGAAAGGGAAGCAGCGGTTGGGAAGAGAGTGAGACAGCCTCTCCCCGATGTTATTCAATCTGTATATTGAGCAAGCAGTAAAGGAAACAAAAGAAAAATTCGGAGCAGGCATTAAAATCCATGGAGAAGAAATAAAAACTTTGAGGTTCGCCGATGACATTGTAATTCTGTCAGACACAGCAACGGACCTGGAAGAGCAGCTGAACGTAATGGAAAGTGTCTTGAAAGGAGGATATAAGATGAACATCAACAAAGATAATGGAATGTAGTCGAATTAAGTCGGGTGATGCTGAGGGAATTAGATTAGGAACTGAGACACTTATTGCAGTAAAGGAGTTTTCCTATTTGGGGAGCAAAATAACTGATGATGGTCGAAGTAGAGAGGATATCAGTTGTAGGCTGGCAATGGCAAGGAAAGCGTTTCTGAAGAAGAGAAATTTGTTGACATCGAGTATAGATTTAAGTATCAGGAAATCGTTTCTGAAAGTATTTGTATGGAATGTACCTATGTATGGAAGTGAAAGATGGACGATAAATAGTTTGGACAAGAAGAGAATAGAAGCTTTCAAAATGTGGTGCTACAGAAGAATGCTGAAGATTAGATGGGTAGATCACATAACTAATGAGGAGGTATTGAATAGAATTGGGGAGAAGAGGAGTTTGTGGCACAACTCGACTAGAAGATGGGATCGGTTAGTAGGACGTGTTCTGAGGCATCAGCGGATCACCAATTTAGTATTGGAGGGCAGCGTGGAGGGTAAAAATCGTAGTGGGAGGCCAAGAGATGAATACACTAAGCAGATTCAGAAGGATGTAGGTTGCAGTAGGTACTGGGAGATGAAGAAGCTTGCACAGGATAGCGTAGCATGGAGAACTGCATCAATGGACTGAAGACCACAACAACAAGAACAACAACGTGTTAAATAGGGAAAGTTTACTTATAATATCCCAGTATTTAGCAAATACGAATTATTGCCCTTTCAGATGGTTATTAATGTTTTTAGACTGATGAGAAGTTAGTTCTGCGAGGTACAGTGCCTGCAACATTATTGCAAGAAGATATTGCGTTTAAAATGATAGATTGATGCTTTATTTTCCTAATTAAATGACGTGATAATGTGCTCTATTTACTTCACAATAACTGTGCTCAGTTGCCGAGCCTTAGGAGCGCGCGATGAGCTACGTAAGGTCTTCAGAAAGTTAAGCTACGCTTTTTGGCCCTCCCTAAGACTATTGCACAACAGTAGTTGCGCATTGGCAGGAGAAAGTACGTGTTTCACGGTAGTACACGGACTGCGAACGTACCCGGAAGCTGAAGCAAGGGGAACAGTAGATTTCCTGTGATCAAAACCGAAATTGTACACAGATTTAGCCGTGTAATTCCAAATCCTATATCGCGTCCATCAGTAGTGAAATGATGCTAGCAGTTTGAGCAAGGGCCGCACAGACGTCCCTGATGCTGATCAGGAAGCGCACATGTTTCTGCATTTCTACCTTCATGCCGGGGGGGGGGGGGGGGGGGGGGGAGAGACTTCCCAACAGTGTGGACATTCACAGAGTGGTTCTCGAATGGTTGCGCGACCAAGGAGCGAATTTCTACTTTCGAGGAGTACTTGAACGATTTGTAGAAAGTTGCAACTATTGTTTAAGGAGACTATGTGCAAAAACAGAGACATGCAACGCTCTTTTTCTGGAGGAACACTAGGGGACGGGAACCCATAAACTTTCCTGCCCGCAAAGTAACTTCTTTACGACGTTGGAGAACTAAAACTTTTGCCAACGATTAATTTCACGAATGTAAATCGGATTTGCTCTATTTTTTCATGTTGATATTGCTCTATGATTGATCGTAATTCTGCTGTGGTGGGAAATCCGATACATTTAACTGTTTCGAAGAAGCAGGCGACCGTCCTCGACAACTGGATCGCTGGCGGCCAGCCAGTGAATCTACAATCTTGTTCTGGGACTGATCCGTCACACGGGACACGACGTACTAGGTTATTCACTTACTGTTGCTGGTATGCGTCATTGCACTGTGTGCCCAGCTTTTTGTTACAAGTAAGCTTAGAGGTTAAGGTAATGTGAGCAGCAAAATAACGAACTACAGTGACGGGAAAAAAAATCACGACGCCAAGACTTTTGCGCCGTAAACGAAAGTTAGTAGGCGTGATGCTACATCTGAAAGATGATCTCTATTCAAATTTCGCACCATTTGCATCATAGTGGCACTAGTAGTGCCACTATCTGGATGTACACTCCTGGAAATTGAAATAAGAACACCGTGAATTCATTGTCCCAGGAAGGGGAAACTTTATTGACACATTCCTGGGATCAGATACATCACATGATCACACTGACAGAACCACAGGCACATAGACACAGGCAACAGAGCATGCACAATGTCGGCACTAGTACAGTGTATATCCACCTTTCGCAGCAATGCAGGCTGCTATTCTCCCATGGAGACGATCGTAGAGATGCTGGATGTAGTCCTGTGGAACGGCTTGCCATGCCATTTCCACCTGGCGCCTCAGTTGGACCAGCGTTCGTGCTGGACGTGCAGACCGCGTGAGACGACGCTTCATCCAGTCCCAAACATGCTCAATGGAGGACAGATCCGGAGATCTTGCTGGCCAGGGTAGTTGACTTACACCTTCTAGAGCACGTTGGGTGGCACGGGATACATGCGGACGTGCATTGTCCTGTTGGAACAGCAAGTTCCCTTGCCGGTCTAGGAATGGTAGAACGATGGGTTCGATGACGGTTTGGATGTACCGTGCACTATTCAGTGTCCCCTCGACGATCACCAGTGGTGTACGGCCAGTGTAGGAGATCGCTCCCCACACCATGATGCCGGGTGTTGGCCCTGTGTGCCTCGGTCGTATGCAGTCCTGATTGTGGCGCTCACCTGCACGGCGCCAAACACGCATACGACCATCATTGGCACCAAGGCAGAAGCGACTCTCATCGCTGAAGACGACACGTCTCCATTCGTCCCTCCATTCACGCCTGTCGCGACACCACTGGAGGCGGGCTGCACAATGTTGGGGCGTGAGCGGAAGACGGCCTAACGGTGTGCGGGACCGTAGCCCAGCTTCATGGAGACGGTTACGAATGGTCCTCGCCGATACCCCAGGAGCAACAGTGTCCCTAATTTGCTGGGAAGTGGCGGTGCGGTCCCCTACGGCACTGCGTAGGATCCTACGGTCTTGGCGTGCATCCGTGCGTCGCTGCGGTCCGGTCCCAGGTCGACGGGCACGTGCACCTTCCGCCGACCACTGGCGACAACATCGATGTACTGTGGAGACCTCACGCCCCACGTGTTGAGCAATTCGGCGGTACGTCCACCCGGCCTCCCGCATGCCCACTATACGCCCTCGCTCAAAGTCCGTCAACTGCACATACGGTTCACGTCCACGCTGTCGCGGCATGCTACCAGTGTTAAAGACTGCGATGGAGCTCCGTATGCCACGGCAAACTGGCTGACACTGACGGCGGCGGTGCACAAATGCTGCGCAGCTAGCGCCATTCGACGGCCAACACCGCGGTTCCTGGTGTGTCCGCTGTGCCGTGCGTGTGATCATTGCTTGTACAGCCCTCTCGCAGTGTCCGGAGCAAGTATGGTGGGTCTGACACACCGGTGTCAATGTGTTCTTTTTTCCATTTCCAGGAGTGTAGTTGGAAAACTAGACTGTTCAAAATTGAGTAAACTAATTAGCTGGTATTTAATGCCTAGCTGAGTCGTAAATAGTTTGAGATTTAACTTTAATCAATTAATGATGAACGTCGCTCTTGACGGTACATGAGTCACAATATTATCTGTTCAGAAGACATAGTAACTGAATATGGCGCCTTCTAGGTCGTAGCAAATGACGTAGCTGAAGGCTATGCTAAACTGTCGTCTCTGCAAATGAGAGCGTATGTAGACAGTGAACCATCGCTAGCAAAGTCGGCTGTACAACTGGGGCGAGTGCTAGGAAGTCTCTCTAGACTAGACCTGCCGTGTGGCGGCGCTCGGTCTGCAATCACTGATAGTGGCGACACGCGTGTCCGACGTATACTAACGGACCGCGGCCGATTTAAAGGCTACCACCTAGCAAGTGTGGTGTCTGACGGTGACACCATAGGAACAACCGAAATAAAATGTTCAAACGTACCTACATTCTGTATTTCAATGTAAAAAACCTACCTGTTACCAACTGTTCGTCTAAAATTGCGAGCCATATGTTTCTATTACAGCGCCATCTAACACAAAGCGAAAAAAGTGGTCCAACTAAGACATTCATATTTCTTTACGTACTACACGAATATGTAATTTAAAAAAACGCAGTTGGTATCCGTTTGACCTATGGCAGCGCCATCTAGCAGGCCAACCATAGCGCCATCTGGTTTTCCCCTTCAAGCTAGAGAAGTTTCGTTCTTTGTAGTTTTTTCGTTTGATGCTTATTTCGTGAGATATTTGGCCCGGTCACTACCAATGGACCACTCTGTATATATAAAACTAAGTTTGTACGGGACACTCGATGTGCGAATCTCACTCGCATCTGCGCAATATTTATTGAATTGAATGGCTCGGATGCGATCTTAAATAGTTCTAAGTGCACACATCAAAAACAATTATTCATGACCTCGGTTCCGATAGTTCCGGAACCTGTACGGGAAATTGCAATAGAGATCAACACAAACATCATTTCCGCCCTTTTTATTGCTCATGAAAACCACACACTGTATGTTGTACCACCATACAGCAAGACCTTCAGAGATGGTGGTCCAGATGCTCTACACACTGGCACCTCTAATACCCAGTAGCATGTCCTCTTGCATTGATGCAAGCCTGTATTCGTCGTGGCATACTACCCACAAGTTCATCATGGCGCTGTTGGTCCAGATTGTTCCACTCCTCAACGGGGATTCGGCGTAGATCCTTCAGAGCGCTTTGTGGACCACGTCGTCCATAAACAGCCCTTTTCAATCTATCCCAGGGTTTATGTCTAGCACTTTGGGTCCTGAGCCACTCCGCGCGGGTGTCTACCATAAAGACTGGCTGATTTTAACGTACTTTAAACTACTACAACTCATGAGAGATTTCAGTTATAGCAATAAAATTACTCTTATTGAAAAACCTAGACTTTCTTGTTTAAAAATATATATAATACCTTTCTCTTGAATTAATACATACTTTTGACAAGCGTTATTATTATAACATTGTTTTAGAAAAAAAGAAAAATTGGTGAAAGGTATGTTGTCGTTGTGGTCTTCAGTCCTCAGACTGGTTTGATGCAGCTCTCCATGCTACTCTATCCTGTGCAAGCTTCTTCATCTCCCAGTACCTGCTGCAACCTACATCCTTCTGAATCTGTTTAGTGTATTCATCTCTTGGTCTCCCCCTACGATTTTTACCCTCCACGCTGCCCTCCAATACTAAACTGGTGATCCCTTGATGCCTCAGAACATGTCCTACCAACCGATCCCTTCTTCTGGTCAAGTTGTGCCACAAACTTCTCTTCTCCCCAATCCTATTCAATACCTGCTCATTAGTTATGTGATCTACCCATCTAACCTTCAGCATTCTTCTGTAGCACCACATTTCGAAAGCTTCTATTCTATTTGACAATGTTGACTGGAATACTCTCTTTCAAATTCTAAGGGTGAAAGGTATATTCACTGTATTTTCTAGAAGGAAATATTTTTATTTTACACAAAAATTGTAATTATGATGGATACAGTATGTCTTATCTACAGTAACCTCCTGTAACTATTTTAGGACGCAATTTTGCTCTTTGTGTGGTAAATTATGAAGCGCGGCAATTTGCACAAGGCTACTTTACATTCACTACACTGGTTGCTTGTGTCTTTTCGCCACACTTTGCCAGAAACTTCCATATTTCCATAAGTGTAACTCCTTTCCACTTTGATAATGTGCAGGTGGGTGAAAGGGAATTTGTGCTTCATAATTTCCTGATGCATTGTTGCGCATACAGATTAGTTTGTTCCTTTATATGTTCCATCATACTGTCTGTCAGGAAATATGAAAAAAAAAATTCTAGAGGTGCACTGTTCTGGTCTAAACTGACAACATTGCATATTCCAAATTGTCCTGAGAATAGATCGATATCTGGTGCACGATCAGTAGTCGTCCAACCTTCCTCAAAATCGGTGCGGCGCATACGTCTCGGCTTCCCCCTCGCCGTCGGTCTCGCTCGTTCTTCAGGCACAATATCGACGGGATTACTTGCTGCTGAAGTGCTTGGACACCTGCCCCCCTCTTCTCACAAGGGAACCTCCCCATCGCACCCCCCTCAGATTTAGTTATAAGTTGGCACAGTGGATAGGCCTTGAAAAACTGATCAACCGAGAAAACAGGAAGAAGTTGTGTGGAACTACGAAAAAAATAAGCAAAATATACAAACTGAGTAGTCCATGCTGAAGATAGGCAACATTAAGGAAAGTATCAGCCTAGTAGCGCCGTGGTCCTGTGGTTAACGTGAGCAGCTGTGAAACGATTGGTCCTTGGTTCAAGTCTTCCAAAATTTAAATTTTTTATTTTCAGACAATTATCAAACTTCAGGCACTCACACACAATCAACTTCGCTCTCCAGAATTCCAGGACATGTTCAGATTTGCTTGGACGTATGCAGGATTTGACGGTCTACACACGGAAAAATTTGAAAAAGTTAAAAACATATTTTTTGACAGAGCACAGGGAAAACTGTGAAACTGTTGCACTCATTTGTTGCAGTTTATGTGACAAACTCTTATGTTTTCATCACTTTTTTTGGGAATGATTATCACATCCACAAGAAAACGTAAATCGGGCAAGGTAGAAGAATCTCTCTACCCATTCGCCAAGTGTACAAGTTAGCTGGGTCGACAATATATTCCTGTCATGTGACGCACATGCCGTCACCAGTGTCGTATAGAATATATCAGACGTGTTTTCCTGTGGAGGAATCGGTTGACCTATGACCTTGCGATCAAATGTTTTCGGTTCCCATGGGAGAGGCACGTCGTTTCGTCTACTAATCGCACGGTTTTGCGGTGCGGTCGCAAAACACAGACACTAAACTTATTACAGTGAACAGAGACGTCAATGAACGAACGGACAGATCATAACTGCGAAAATAAAAAAATTAAACTTTTCACTCGAGGGAAGACTTGAACCAAGGACCTCTCGTTCCACAGCTTCTTACGCTAACCACGGGACCACGGCGCTCCTGGGCTCAGACTGTCCTTGTGTTGCCTATCTTACACACAGACTACTCAGTTTGTATATTTTGCTTATTTTTTTCCTAGTTCCACACAACTTCTTCCTGTTTTCTTGATTGATCTGTGTTCAGTTTTTCAAGGCCTATCCACTGTGACAACTTATAACTAAATCTGAGGGGGGTGCGATGGGGAGGTTCCCTTGTCAGTCTATCAGAAGAGTAGTATTTGCAAAGAAAATCATAATTACGTACTGAGAGTTTTTTCAGTGAAAATCTGTGCAAAAATTATAGATGTTTTTGTTGTCAGAATTCTTTACCTGAACTGCCAGAAACTTCTTCTTGAACATAGTCCACATCATCATCAGAGTCATCTACAATATCTTCCTCTGACAAATCAATGTCAATTTCTTCTAAACCACGATATAACTCGCGATCAATTCCTTAGTCCGTCAAGCCACCCTTCGCCATGTCGACGCTACTGAGACCGCGCGGGAAAAAATCGCTGCTCACAAAACCCGACAAATAAAAAGGGAAGCACGCCCTTCTACAGCATGCCCGCACTATCTAGTGACCAATACTCGAACTACAGTCCATGCAGCGCATCCGAGACAAGCGGGAGCCGTAAGAACACACAAAGGAAAGAAGGGGAAGAACGAGAACACGCTCCCGTAAAATTACGGGCGCCGGACTTTCGGGCAGGTCGCGCACGCCCGTATTTTTACGGGCGTCGGCGCCTAAGTGCTAGAGAATGGCTGGCCACTCTAGTCGAGCGATGTCGCTGTCCTGAAGGAAGTGATTCACAAGATGTGCACGATCGGGGCGCGAATTGTCGTCCATGAATGCCTCGCCAGTGTGCTGCCGATACCGTTGCGTTGTCGATCGGAGGATGGCAGTCACGTACCGTACAGCCGTTACGGCGCCTTCTACGTCCACCACCGGCGTAGGTCGGCCTTACATAATGTCACCCCAAAACAACAGGGAACCCCCACCTTGCTGCACTCGCTGGACAATGATTCTAAAGTGTTCAGCCTCACTGGGTTGCCTCCAAGGCCTATGCGACACTCATCGGTGAAGAGAACATGATGCCGGTCCTGAGCGGTCCATTATGCATGTTGTTGGGCGCATCTGTACCGCGCTGCACGGTGTCGTGGTTGCAAAGATGGACCTCGCCATAGTTTCGCATCATGCAGCCTACTGCGAACAGTTTGAGTGTAACACGACGTCCTGTGGCTGCACGAAAAGCATTATTCGACATGGTGGCGTTGCTGTCAGGGTTCCTCCGAGCCATAATCCGTAGGTAGCGGTCATCCACTGCAGGAGTAGCTCTTGAGCGGGCTGAACGAGGCATTTCATCGACAGTTCCTATCTCTCTGTATCTCCTCCATGTCCGAACAACATCGCTTTGGTTCACTCCGAGAAGCTCAGACAATTCCCTTGTTGAGAGCCCTTCCTGTCACAAAGTAGCAACTGCGAATGCGATCAAACCGCGGTATTGACTGTCTAGGCATGGTTGAACTACAGACAACACGATCCGTGTACCTCCTTCCTGGTGGAATGACTGGAACTGATCGGCTGTCGGACCCCCTCCGTCGAATAGGCGCTGCTCATGCATGGTTGTTTACCTCTTTGGGCGGGTTTAGTAACATCTTCGAACAGTCAAAGGGACTGTGTCTGCGATACAGTCAACGTCTATCTTCAGGTGCCCTAGGAACTAGGGTGATGCAAAACTTGTTTTGATGTGTAAATGCTATGTTCGTTTTAGGAAAGAGAACCGACACAACTGCTAAATAATTTGTTCAAGTACGGTAATTTGACTCCTGTATTAAAGCAGCTAGAACAGGTAGAAAATACAGAGATCCGAGGTAAAATCCAGAGTCGCCAACAGAACATCACACTGACTTCTCCACAAATGAGAAACCAGCACCGTTATCCGCACACGCGGGCAACACAGAAGCCAACAAATCCTGAGAAGGGCAACGAGATGACAACAACCAAAAGTGAAGAATCAATTGCAATTCGTCGAAGAGAAGATATGGAGGCAATGCAGGGGTATCCTGCAGGTACTCCGACAAACCAGGGGAAGAGGGTGCACCCTGAAGAAGATGCTCTAGCGGCAGCGTGAGGACGTTTTCCGTACGTTCACGTGTCCTTAGGGCACCCTTGTCGTGAAATTCCTCTTGAGTCACAGAAAATGTGACGGTAAAATACATCGGGTTATCGCTGCAGTGAATCACGGCGAGCGGCTGTTGTCCGGCGTGCCATGAGGCAGTTTGGTGACGTGGCGAACTCCAACAGCGATGGCTATGTACCTCGGTCTTCACGCATGACGAACCATCCAAATTCCTCGTCCAGTTCGCCCGCCACGGAACAGCCCTGCACCGTCGGAGCAAAAACGTGCGTCACTCAAAGATCTAAGCAGCTTGCGTTTTTCCGCGCACTCGAAGCGCACAGCTGGCGAGGAAGCAAAACAGCTGGGCAGCTTGAGGTCAAATAAACACACAACAAAAAGTTTGGGATGGAATCGCTTGTTACCGGCTCCAAGACTTCTTAACACACGGAACCCAACATGTTGATATTGGAATGATAAGGGTTCTAACGACCCTACCACAACGAAGTTCAAAAATTAATTATGATTGTAGTGTTGCTCACGCTGCTAAATACTGCATTTTCGGGCAACAACAAAGTTATTATGTGGCCGGTGTCATTAGAGCACAGTTAATAAAGTCATTTTTTGAAATAATGGATAAACTAGACACTCATCTTTTCGTGTTTGCCACGCTGGTCTCGTTGTGAACTCATGGCTCAATCGTCGAAAATCTAGGTAGTGATGATTCCAAGCTCGGATGCAAAGAGGCCTAGGTGTTATTCTGCGATACTCAAAAGTTTTATAAATATGTTTCGTAAACCATTCCTGAAGATTAAACTTTTGCAAGTTAGGACAATGGTGATGTTAAAAAGTAATCAGCACTCCGAATTTAAGTTACACTTCTTTTTTATTACTTTTGTTGCAATATCACGTAACTCGTTCCAAAACATCACTTCACAATATAAAACACACTTGAAAGTATCTTCCTCACTGTTAAAGTTCACATTTCATAAACTGACTGCAATTTGCGTCTTTTTAACATGACGACCAAAATTTGACTCTCTAATAACCGCTTACGCGCCCAAAAATCAGAGTTACAAGTACGTCAAAGATCATAGTGACAAAAGAAAGAATACACATAAGAATAATAGCATTGCAGTAAATACATATCGATGTATCGACGTACCTCTACATTAATGAAATCAAATCTGAATGTTGTCACAGAGATATGTTAACTATTTTACAGAAACACAGTAGAATATTGCTGGTATCGTGAGGTTGAGGTGAGGTGCCGTAATGGTTACGTAATTCAAGTACCATTACAGGGTGCAGATGATGACAGTGTTCTGTCCACTAGGCGCGTCTATCGCTGCAACCTGAGATTACTCCCCTTAGTTTTCTGTCATTCTTTCGCCACAATTTCGACACAGTTTTTAAACTGCAGGAAAGGACCGTAAGAATTAAACTAGCAGTATTAGCCTGGCTCATTGCAAAGAACTGCACTGAGAGAGAAAGAGAGGGAGGGAGACAGAGAGAGAGAGAGAGAGAGAGCGAGAGAGAGAGAGAGAGAGAGACGGAGAGAGAACACGCGCGAGTGAGGGTAGAGACAGGGGGAGAGAGAGAGAGAGAGAGAGAGAGAGAGAAGAGAGCAAACGCGCGAGTGAGGGTAGAGACAGGGAGGGAGAGAGAGAGGGAGAGAGAGAGAGAGAGAGAGAGAGAGAGAGAGAGAGAACACGTGCGAGTGAGGGTAGAGACAGGGAGAGAGAGAGAGAGAGAGAGAGAGAGAGAGAGAACACGCGCGAGTGAGGGTAGAGACAGGGGGAGAGGGAGAGGGAGAGAGAGAGAGAGAGAGAGAACACGCGCGTGCGAGGGTAGAGACAGGGGGGGCGAGAGAGAGAGAGAGAGAGAGAGAACACGCACGAGTGAGGGTAGAGACAGGGGGAGAGAGGGAGAGGGAGAGGGAGAGAGAGAGAGAACACGCGCGAGTGAGGGTAGAGAGAGAGAGAGAGAGAGAGAGAGAGAGAGAGAGAGAGAGTGAGTGAGTGAACACGCGCGAGTGAGGGTAGAGACAGGGAGAGAGAGAGAGAGAGAGAGAGAGAGAGAGAGAGAGAGAGAAAACCGATACACGACGGAGGAATTATCCGAATACGACGAAAATCTATACTGTGATTCAAATGAATCAGACAAACAAAAAATTACAGTTCCTACGATGGTGATGGAAGTTGAAGGAATGAATTATAATTTGTGCCACAGCTGGGACGCGAACATAGGTCTTCTTGTTGACTAAACAGAAATGTTGACCATCGCACCACCGCAGCAGTATGGGCAACATTGCTGCACGAACTACCCGACTCAAACACCCACCCCAACACAAACTTCAGTTGATATCTTCAGCTTATTTTCCCCCTAAATTGTTGCAGTTGCCGAAAAACTGGATGATTTATTCAAGAGAAAGAGCTTGTCTTCGTGCTTGCCGAACCCTACCTTGGCCATCAAGGTCGCCAGATGTCTCCCCAATCGAGATGTTTTAGAGCATTATGAGTTGGGCGCTCCAACCAAGTCGGGATTTTGACGATCTGGCGATCCAGTTGAACAGTATTTGGCACGATATTCTTCAGTAGGACGTCCAACAACTCAGTATACCAAGTATACCAAGACGAACAGCCGGTTGCCTAAGCGCCAGAGGTGGACCAATGCGTTTTTGACTTGCTCAATTTGTGAAGTTCTTTCTCTGGAAGAAATCACCCAAACTTCCTCATATTGTAATCATTTGTTTTTCTATACATGTACATCACAACTACCGATTTCCGTCCATTGGGATAATTCCTTTGTGGTGCGTCATTTTTTATCTTAAGAGTCCATTTAAAAAATCAGAGTATCCTTCCTGCACGAAGGACATCTATCAGTCTGATTAAAAAAAGATTACAAAGTATTTCTTTCACTAATAGTTCTATACAGAATCATGGAACTAGAGCAAGTTTGGACTTACACGTACCAAGGAGAAGCAGAAACAAAAAGCTCCTAAACAGCACTTACCATGAGAGAATCAAACTGTATAATAAATGGCCCCAGGAGGTGAAAGATATTGACAAAATACACCTGCTCAAAAAGGCATTAAGAAGTTCTTCAAAAGTAATGCATACTACACAATTCAAGCTTACTGAGACGAACAGGGGCGCCCAATAATGAGAGGAAGACTACGTTACACTGTCACTTTAGAATATATGATCACAATGTAATGCTTTTACAACAAAACCATGTGCCGAGATCTACAATGCATGACAATAATATCTTATCAGTCACTGGAGCTCAAATTTTCACTCAGCATGGGGAAATGGCGACTCTGTTTTTCGGGTGGACTGATGGGAATACGTGAACATTTATTGAAAGCATGTTTTGAAGCCTGGAGTCAGTTGTCTGGAAACATTGGTGTCAGAACAAGGGGTGTAGCAGGATGTTCATGGCCTAGGAGCTACTAGCAAGTGTCAGTGTGTGCAGTGATCAAGTGCTAAAATATGATTTATGTTTTAAGTTATCTCGAGTAAACACTGTGTAAATCAAAGAACACCGTACAATAGGGACCAACTGAATGAGAGAGTCCGGTTGTTACAACAAGAATCTCATATTTGGGAGGATATAATTTGCTCTGTCTGGCCATCCTGGTTTGTATTTTGCATGATTTTCCTACATCATTTAAGGTAAATGATAGGATGGTATCTTGAATGAGACCACACCCACAGACTGTCCTATCATCACAAACACATACTTACATACTCCTCATGTGTGTATTATGGAGACAAATCCTAAGCCATTTTGAGATAAGAACTGGGTGATTCAACAAAATCTGTTATACACATAAAGCAGAGTGTATTTCTGTATAAACATAATCTTCTTCCTAACCCCAGGACCGATTACAGTCAAATTCGTCACAGCAACATAGGCCTCATGAGTATCCGCACTGTGGGCTTTATAACTGCCTAGCTCAAATAGGACTGGAGAAAAGTGTTTTTTTTTAGTCCCTGCCATACAGGCTGGGTTGCACAACAGGTAAGTTATGTGTATACCTTCTTTGCAGTGGAGCCTAATTGTCAGGGGCAAGAAATGTTTTTTCTGGGTCCTGACATGTAGGCTGCCCTGCGTGACAGATGCAATTTGTTGGAGTATTAACAACTTGCTTCATTGACCTGTGTTTCATTTTAGCCAGTATATCAGAGGTAAATAAATGGTTTTGAAGCCCCTGTTGTGTACCCTGCGCTTCACGGCAAGGATATTGTGGGAGTAGTATGGGCCTGCTTTATTGAACTGTACATGTGAAGATCAGCATGGCTGGGGATAGGTTGAGCTGGATAGAGTAGGGGATGGACAGAGAGATGGCAAGAGTAGGAGAGTCATGAGTCAGGTGGAAGGTGGAGAGGGGCAGTGGGGAGGTTAAAAAGGAAATTGGGGCAGAGATGAAAAGAGAGAGGCGTAGGAGGCTTGGTCAGAGGGAGTGGAGAGGAACATGCAATCAGGGAGAGGGTGTGGAGGAAGTCGACAAATGAAGAAGAGGAGGACATGAAGAGACAGAGAGAGGAGAAAAGAAGATTGACGGAGATGTGAGGATGAGGTGCATAGACAGGGGAAGGAAGAGGTGCACACAAAGAGGGGGAGTACATGTATCAAACACATACATGGGCAAAATCATAGGTAGAAGTCTAGTATACAAATAAAGTAAGAATAGCATTTTAGCCAGTATATCAGAGGTAAATAAATGGTTTTGAAGCCCCTGTTGTGTACCCTGCGCTTCACGGCAAGGATATTGTGGGAGTAGTATGGGCCTGCTTTATTGAACTGTACATGTGAAGATCAGCATGGCTGGGGATAGGTTGAGCTGGATAGAGTAGGGGATGGACAGAGAGATGGCAAGAGTAGGAGAGTCATGAGTCAGGTGGAAGGTGGAGAGGGGCAGTGGGGAGGTTAAAAAGGAAATTGGGGCAGAGATGAAAAGAGAGAGGCGTAGGAGGCTTGGTCAGAGGGAGCGGAGAGGAACATGCAATCAGGGAGAGGGTGTGGAGGAAGTCGACAAATGAAGAAGAGGAGGACATGAAGAGACAGAGAGAGGAGAAAAGAAGATTGACGGAGATGTGAGGATGAGGTGCATAGACAGGGGAAGGAAGAGGTGCACACAAAGAGGGGGAGTACATGTATCAAACACATACATGGGCAAAATCATAGGTAGAAGTCTAGTATACAAATAAAGTAAGAATAGCTGGTATTTTTTCTTCTTCTGGTCACGTTTCGAATCAGTGTTTCTTCTGATCCATCCTGTTTCTTGCAGTTCATACTTAGCCAGTGTCCTAGCCAATTATTTTTCTTCCTCTTAAATGTTTCCCTTATTTGTCATTTCTCATTCAGCCAGAGTGGCATAACCTTATTCCTTATTTCATCTGCCCATCTCACACTGTTTATCCTCGTCCAAAAGGGACTAAACATGTCTTTTTCTCTCCATCACAGTCTATATTCGTCATAATTCTGGGGAGTGCTCCATGCGAAGTATTCCTCTGATGTAATCCTTGTGTGAAACTTCCTGGCAGATTAAAACTGTGTGCCCGACCGAGACTCGAACTCGGGACCTTTGCCTTTCGCGGGCAAGTGCTCTTCCATCTGAGCTACCGAAGCACGACTCAAGCCCGGTACTCACAGCTTTACTTCTGCCAGTATCCGTCTCCTACCTTCCAAACTTTACAGAAGCTCTCCTGCGAACCTTGCAGAACTAGCACTCCTGAAAGAAAGGATACTGCGGAGACATGGCTTAGCCACAGCCTGGGGGATGTTTCCAGAATGAGATTTTCACTCTGCAGCGGAGTGTGCGCTGATATGAAACTTCCTGGCAGATTAAAACTGTGTGCCCGACCGAGACTCGAACTCGGGACCTTTGCCTTTCGCGGGCAAGTGTTCTTCCATCTGAGCTACCGAAGCACGACTCACGCCCGGTACTCACAGCTTTACTTCTGCCAGTATCCGTCTCCTACGTTCCAAGGTCCCGAGTTCGAGTCTCGGTCGGGCACACAGTTTTAATCTGCCAGGAAGTTTCATATCAGCGCACACTCCGCTGCAGAGTGAAAATCTCATTCTGGAAATAATCCTTGTGTGTTTACATAATGGACCACAGAAAACGCTCGTTCTGTGAAACATTTCTTTTGCTACAGCTATCGACGTTTTTATTTCATGATTGCATCTCTTGCGACTGGTTGTTTGACAACTCGGTTACAGAATGTTCCCAGCAGTTGCAGTGGGCTTGGCACAGCTGCTTTGCACATCCAGTTCAACCAGTCGTATCATACTGCAGTGCCTGGGTTATTCCGAATCACAACGCAATGTTTCTTCGGACATGCATGCGTGGTAATTCGGAATAACACAAGCATTACAATAAATATGGTATTTATTCGCCAACAATGGGCAAGCAAGTTTTAAACAAAATATCTCCCCGCAACTGCGAGGACATTTCATATCAACGCCATTTTGCATACATTTCTTTGTGTATACGTATCAACCTGTTATTGCTGTCGCAGCTCTATAGACGACTATTGTTTTCGCTGTGTGCTCTTCATCGTTAAAAGCCGTCAACAGTGCAACCAGCTGTCAAGGGTCTTATTACGGCAATTCCACTATGGGCACCTGACCTCATACACTTGTTCCAATAACTCATCACAAATTTCCACTTTTATCTTATTTACTGCTTTGTGAAAATCATTGCCTTAGTACTCTTCACATTTATCCCCATTCCATACTCCAAACTCCTGGTGCTCATTTTAACAAATTGTTCACTGTCTTTTCATTACTACTTATGCAGTAATACCATATCTTCAAGAAATCTCATACACGTCATTATCCTTCCTGCTAATGTCACACCAGGCCTTTGTTGGATGCAGTTTTCAACTAAATCATCTAAATACGTATTATTCAAAGTGGGTGGAAAACACGTTTCTCTAACAACTCAGATAATTTTAATTCCTTCCCCCATCTGATCTATTTTCCATTGTACGTGTAAGACTAACTTTCTCAGTACCCAAACGGAATGTTATGAGGATGTTGTATAAGATATAGCCTACATAAATCAACTGGTAGATAGCGTCGTAATGTCTGCTATTCAGTTGGTGTTACAATGATGTGTGTAGTAGAGTCGCAACGCTAGAGAACTGCAGACAATCAATAGGGAGTCGGCAGAGCGAGCTGTCTTTGCCGAAACGAGAAGGTGCGCTTACCACGGGCTAAAAGCTTCTACGGGCACCGGCTGTTGTGTCTAGACACAAGGCGAGGTAACCGAAATGCACGCGTACACACACACTGGCTGGCGTGAGTTCTGGAACAGGATACGTATTGAATGATATAAAGAAAAGTACGTAGCTGATGTTATACTTAACTTTAATCCATCATTGTGGTACATCGCTCTTGACTTTACAAATAAGACTCTTTCAATACCAGCACTGTAAGGCGAATGGCGCCTTGCTAGGTCGTAGCCATGGTGTTAGCTGAAGGCTATTCTAACTGTCTCTCGGCAAATGAGAGAAAGGCTTCGTCAGTGTAGTCGCTAGCAAAGTCGTCGTACAACTGGGACGAGTGCTAGTACGTCTCTCTAGACCTGCCGTGTGGTGGCGCTCGGTCTGCAATTACTGACTGTGGCGACACGCGGGTCCGACATGTACTAATGGACCGCGGCCGATTTAAAGCTACCACCTAGCAAGTGTGGTGTCTGGCGGTGACACCATACCGGCCAATGAGAACGATTGACAGCAAATTCACTTCGCACTATAAAGACACTTTCGTCTTGTCCTTTGCCTGCAGCAACAGGCACTACCAAACTGTTCTGCAGACGTTTGTCTAACTCTAAGATGGTCGCACAGTTCGGTATCATGGTGGGGCCGTAGAAAAGCGCAAGCGTTGCAGTAGCTTTCTGGCAACTGACAACCATCGTTGTAGTCAGGTTAGGTAACGACTCATCTCTTTCGCGTCCCCCTTACGTGAAAATGTCACGTCTTTGTGCACATTTTGAATTGATTCGGAATATATAGGGATAAGAAGTGTGAGGCATCTATAAATTCATGTGACTTGCAAACAGCTCAGTCCACTGGCGACAATGTTTATCAGTGATCTGTAATGTTGTTTCTATTGTTATTCTGAGGTGTTGTTCGGACGGAAGGTGACATACTCCGACACGATGTTCATTCATCGTCACCACGGAAAAGTCCTATGCATAAGCTACACTACTGGCCATTAAAATTGCTACTCCACGAAGATGACGTGCTACAGACGCGAAATTTAACCGACAGGAGGAACATGCTGTGATATGCAAATGATTAGCTTTTCAGAGGGTGCACACAAGGTTGGCGCCGGTGGCGACACCTACAACGTGCTGACATGAGGAAAGTTTCCAAACGATTTTTCATACACAAAACAGCAGTTGACCGGCGTTGCCTGGTGAAACGTTGTTGTGATGCCTTGTGTAAGAAGGAGAAATGCGTACCATCACGTTTCCTACTATGATAAAGGTCGGATTGTAGCCTATCGCGATTTCTGTTTATCGTATCGCGACATTGCTGCTCGCGTTGGTCGAGATGCAATGACTGTTAGCAGAATGTGGAATCGGTGGGTTCAGGAGGGTAATACGGAACGCCTTGCTGGATCCCAACAGCCTCGTATCACTAGCAGTCGAGATGACAGGCATCTTATCCGCACGGCTGTAACGGATCGTGCAGCCACGTCTCGATCCCTGAGTCAACAGATGGGGACGTTTGCAAGACATCCATCTGCGCGAACATTTCGCGACGTTTGCAGCAGCATGGACTATCAGCTCGGAGACAGTGGCTGCGGTTACCCTTGACGCTGTATCACAGACAGGAGCGCCTGCGATGGTGTACTCACTGACGAACCTGGGTGCACGAAAGGCAAAACGTTATTTTTTCGGATGAATCCAGGTTCTGTTTACAGCATTATGACGGTCGCAACCGTGTTTGGTCTCATCGCGGTGAATGCACATTGGAAGCGTGTATTCGTCATCGCCATACTTGCGTATCACCCGGCGTGATGATACGGGGTGCCATTGGTTACACGTTTGGTCACCTCTTGTTCGCATTGACGCCACTTTGAACAGTGGACGTTACATTTCAGATGAGTTACGACCCGTGGCTCTACCCGTCATTCGATCCCTGCGAAACCCTACATTTCAGCAGGATAATGCACGACCGCGTGTTGCAGGTCCTGTACGGGCCTTTCTGGATACAGAAAATGTTCGACTGCTGCTCTGGCCAGCACATTCTCCAGATCTCTCACCAGTTGAAAACGTCTGGTCAATGGTGGCCGAGCAACTGGCTCGTCACAATACGCCAGTCACTATTCTTGATGAACTGTGGTATCGTGTTGAAGCTGCATGGGCAGCTGTACCTGTACACGCCTTCCAAGCTCTGTTTGACTCAATGCGCAGGCGTATCGAGGCCGTTATTACGGCCAGAGGTGGTTATTCTGGGTACTGATTTCTCAGGATCTATGCACCCAAATTGCTTGAAAATGTAATCACATGTGACTTCTAGTATAATATATTTGTCCAATCAATACCGGTTTATCATGTGCATTTCTTCTTGGTGTAGCAATTTTAAGTAGTGTACCTGTAAATTACACTGTTCTTCTGCACCCTAACTTCACCAGTTCATTAATTCGCAACTTAATCCTGTAATTACCATTTTCTACCAGATATATTCTCCCATATGGTTCAAATGTCTCTGAGCACTATGGGACTTAACATGTGAAGTCATCAGTCCCCTAGAACTTAGAACTACTTAAACCTAACTAACGCAAGGACATCACACACGTCGATGCCCGAGGCAGGATTCGAACCTGTGACCGTAGCAGCAGCGCGGTTCCGGACTGACGCGCCTAGAATCGCTCGGCCACAACGGCCGGCTATATTCTCCCACATGTTAGAATTCTTATTTAGTGAAACAAACCTTTGTGTCCTTGTGGTGTCTGCAATGAAATTGTATCTATCATACGAACTTTAATTCAACGCTAAATGATTATCTGCGTTAACTGTCATTGTCTTATCTTTAGAAATACGAAAAGCGCAAGTTGTCTTCTTGCTTCTTCTTGCTTGAGCCTCACAGTGATTAAAAAGTAATTTACTAAACGATCTCTGTATTTTAGTGGGAAATAATAATTAATTTCACCTCAAATATGTTCTTATTTAGTCGTGCTGAGTCTACTCGTGTTCTTTATTAATGTTTCATCTCTCTCCTTATTTCTGAGACTTCTAAATACGCTGGAGGTGGTCGGTTTGGTTATGCAACTATCGCTCGCCGTAAGAACGCCGTCGCTTATGCATATCAATATTTGTAAATCTGGCGTTCAATCTGTGTCTAGCAAAAATGTCCAATCATTATTGTTATCAGCGGAAAAATTCTTCTATCGGGGCACAGAAAATGTGAATATGTTCCGGCTCATTTAAAATAGAGTGAAATGTGCCAGCTTCCTCATCCTGCGTTCCTCAGCACTTAAATCCTGCTAAAAAATTTTGCATGCCAACATATTCGCTATGTTTAAAACATTCGACACACGTCAAAATCCCATCACATCCAGTAACTGTAACCCTCTCTCACCCACTAGTCCATCACAGTAAGTCTCTCATACCCATCCACTCTGTCTTGACCTTTCCCACTCATTTGTCATATCTCTCTGGGTCTGTGTCACAGCCGCAGTCCACTTCGATCTGCTTCCTCTCAATTTCACTGTTCGCTCTTTTCTTTCTGTTACTATCTTATTCCTTCCTACTGCTGCCGTCTCTTCTCACTGTCACTCTCTTTCCTCGTTCTTATTGTAATGGGTGTATACTCGTCTTCTCATTATCACTGGTTCTCACCCACTTCCACTTTTGCGCTTCCTCTTTGTTCCTCCCCCTCTGGCACTGCCTGCTTCACTCTCAACTGTGTTCCACTGCGACTCATTCTCTCCCCCCCCCCCCAACCCCTCCCCCCCCCCCTCTCTCTCTCTCTCTCTCTCTCTCTCTCTCTCTCTCTCTCTCTCTCTCTCTCTCTCCCTCCCCCCCCCTCTCTCTCTCTCCCTCTCCCTCTCCCTAACACACACACACACACACACACACACACACACACACACACACACATCCACATACAGTCCCACCCTCTTCCAGTGTCTCCTGCGCTCTTTCTATAGCACAACCACTGTTTACTATATTCCAGTATTTATGACTTTTCCGACTCTTTGCCACTGTCACCGTCTTATTCTCAATCAGCATAATAAAGTGTGAAAATGTTCACATGCGAGAATTTTTTGGAAAATTTTTAAAGCTGCTGACGAAGGTAAAAATGAGGCAGCTGGCACCCTTGGTATTCAGTCAGAGGTTTAAATAAACATGAACACATTAGCATCTTTTATTCTCCGATACGATCATTTTTCCGCCGGTTTTATACTTTCCCCTGCTGCAGCAGGGCGTTCAAGTAATATGAAAACAAATATGCTGCTCAGGAACATTTAGATAGTTTACTTACATAAAACCGAGATAACGCAAAACTAATTTTACACCTCCGACCGGATTTTACGTGCAAAAAATTTTGAATGTGCTTCAGCGCTACAACATGGGATTGCAAGTGATAATGGAGACACTTCACAACATATTTCTCCGTGCTACATCACTTTATAAATTACGTTTTCGCATCACACTGGATTTTACGTGCGTGTTATACGTGTGCATGTATGGTAACGTTGAACGCCAGTATCTTGAAAACGGATAAAGATATCAAGACAATTTTCATTGTTATTCGAGATCGTGGTGTTAGGAAAATCCCTTAACTCGCGAGGTGACTTTTCTGTAACGTATTACACGAGGTGGGGTCACTGGGGCCCTTAAGTTTAAACCGAGATTTAAGTCAAGAATCATCTGAAATTTTTAATTTATGCTATATAACATTTATTTTTATAATTATTTAAATGTTGTTTAAATTATTCTAATTTATTTTATTCCACTAAACAAAACTTGGACCATTTTACTATTTATCACGCAAAAGAACATTATTTTGTGTGGTTCTTTTAAACAGTACACAAAATAGACTGTTAGAGTACTGAATTTTACATTCTGAAAAACTGTACCATCTCTACAGCAAATAAATTTCCAAATAAAACTAAATTAAAAGGTTTAAATTTGCGCATAAAAATTCCACCCGACAGGTACAAAAGGGAAGGCTGTCAAATTGACATTCATTGCTGGGAACTACATTTTAATCACCACTCAGAACACATTCGATTTCAACACACACTTTAAGTATTTCGTTGAAGAAAGAGAACGTTTCTGAAGTCCTTCCTCTGAATGATATAGTCTTGTTCGATAGCAGATCTGTGATCACTGGCTAGTGTCAAATCGTCGTTTTTTCGTTTGTTTCTTGATCTGTATCACTGACACCTTCCTCTATAGACAGACTTAACAATTTAATCAAACTCGGGAAAGTTAAAAATGACACGTTCGTGCCAACACATTTTGAGCCATACGTAACGTGGTTAGAAGTTCATTAACTTCGGTTTGTCACTGGATCACGTCCATTGTCTGGGAGTGTATGTAAGAGGACTATTCTTTTATCTGTTGTATGAATATGGGCTTGGGTAGTCGGTACAACATGCATCATATTTTATGTAAATCTTGTTTTATTACTGACATGCCGATTTCTTACTTTCTCTATGTTCCTGCAAGACGTGTAACGACTGGACATGAGATATTGTACATACGAGGGACATTCATTGGTGTGTGTTTGATTAGGATCCTACGATGGCATCCTAGATTTGCCGAAACCGGTCATTATAAATATAATTAGTGAAATTGGCTATTTAAGTTGTTAGATCTCCGTTTCATATTACTATAGGTCGCTCCCACACTTGAGTGATGTCAAGCATATACAGGGTTATTACAAATGATTGAAGCTATTTCACAGCTCTACAATAATTTTATTATTTGAGATATTTTCCCAATGCTTTGCACACACATACAAAAACTCAAAAAGTTTTTTTAGCCATTCACAAATGTTCGATATGTGCCCCTTTAGTGAGTGATTCGGCAGACATCAAGCCGATAATCAAGTTCCTCCCACACTTGGCGCAGCATGTCTCCATCAATGAGTTCGAAAACATCGTTGATGCGAGCTCGCAGTTCTGGCACGTTTCTTGGTAGAGGAGGATTAAACACTGAATCTTTCACATAACCCCACAGAAAGAAATCGCATGATCATGATCTCAACCACGAACGATCCATCGGTTTTCCAATCTCCCGTTTAAGAAATGCCGAACATCATGATGGAAGTGCGGTGGAGCACCATCCTGTTGAAAGATGAAGTCGGCGCTGTCGGTCTCCAGTTGTGGCATGTGCCAATTTTCCAGCATGTCCAGATACACGTGTCCTGTAACGTTTTTTTTGCAGAAGAAAAAGGGGCCGTAAACTTCAAACCGTGAGATTGCACAAAACACGTTAACTTTTGGTGAATTGCGAGTTTGCTGCACGATTGCGTGAGGATTCTCTACCGCCCAGATTCGCACATTGTGTCTGTTCACTTCACCATTAAGAAAAAATGTTGCTTCATCACTGAAAACAAGTTTCGCACTGAACGCATCCTCTTCCATGAGCTGTTGCGACCGCGCCGAAAATTCAAAGCGTTTGACTTTGTCATCGGGTGTCAGGGCTTTTAGCAATTGTAAACGGTAAGGCTTCTGCTTTAGCCTTTTCCGTAAGATTTTCCAAACCGTCGGCTGTGGTACGTTTAGCTCCCTGCTTGCTTTATTCGTCGACTTCCGCGGGCTACGCGTGAAACTTGCCCGCACGCGTTCAACCGTTTCTTCGCTCACTGCAGGCCGACCCGTTGATTTCCCCTTACAGAGGCATCCAGAAGCTTTAAACTGCGCGTACCAGCGCCGAATGGAGTTAGCAGTTGGTGGATCTTTGTTGAAGTTCGTCCTGAAGTGTCGTTGCACTGTTGTGACTGACTGATGTGAGTGCATTTCAAGCACGACATACGCTTTCTCGGCTCCTGTCGCCATTTTGTCTCACTGCGCTCTCGAGCGCTCTGGCGGCAGAAACTTGAAGTGCGGATTCAGCCGAACAAAACTTTGAGTTTTTCTACGTATCTGTAGTGAGTCGTGACCATATGTCAATGAATGGAGCTACAGTGAATTTATGAAATCACTTCAATCATTTGTAATAGCCCTGTACAATATTTCAGTGCGTTAATCACTTTGAATGTACACTTGTTTACTGTAGTTGTGCAAGGAGTGGCAGCCCACACTACCCCTTGGGAAACGCTCTTCCTGATATCAGAAAGGGACATTAACTCGGAATCTTTTCTCATAATGAAACTCTCGGCTTGATCACAAAATATTTATTTCCTTTCTTCCTCGCACGTTTCGGCATTTTGCGATTGTTCAGTATGAAAGAAGAGACACACAATGAAAAACGGGTGTACATCACAAACTGGATACAAAACTACAGACAGCATAATTTGCATCTGCCAGAACACGATTGATACAAAGTATTGCGCCCAACTGACGCTGACTCAGCATAAGTGCAACTGACTCGTGTGCGGTCATAGGACGACACAGAAGGCAGCGCTAATGTATAGTTGATGGTATGGCCGCGACACGGATACCCGTAGGGACAGATGTTTTCCCGTACTTAAAAGAATGGCGCGTGTATATTTTACAACATTATACAGGGTGATTCAAAAAGAATACCACAACTTAAAGAATTTAAAACTCTGCAACGACAAAAGGCAGAGCTAAGCACTATCTGTCGGCGAATTAAGGGAGCTATAAAGTTTCATTTAGTTGTACATTTGTTCGCTTGAGGCGCTGTTGACTAGGCGTCAGCGTCAGTTGATGCTAAGATGGCGACCGCTCAACAGAAAGCTTCTTGTGTTATTGAGTACGGCAGAAGTGAATCGACGACAGTTGTTCAGCGTGCATTTCGAACGAAGTATGGTGTTAAACCTCCTGATAGGTGGTGTATTAAACGTTGGTATAAACAGTTTACAGAGAATGGGTGTTTGTGCAAAGGGAAAAGTTCTGGACGGCCGAGAACGAGTGATGAAAATGTAGCACGCATCCAGCAAGCATTTGTTCGCAGCCCAGGAAAATCGACTTGCAGACCTAGCAGAGAGCTGCAAATTCCACAATCAACTATATGGGGACTCCTACGAAAAAGGTTAGTTATGAAACCTGAACGTCAACTACCCGAGGCGATGGATCGGCCGCCAGGCAGCCCGTGACAGAGCACTTCATCACTGGCCTCCAAGAAGCCCTGATCTTACCCCCTGCGATTTTTTCTTATGGGGGTATGTTAAGGATATGGTGTTTCGGCCACCTCTCCCAGCCACCATTGATGATTTGAAACGAGAAATAACAGCAGCTATCCAAACTGTTACGCCTGATATGCTACAGAGAGTGTGGAACGAGTTGGAGTATCGGGTTGATATTGCTCGAGTGTCTGGAGGGAGCCATATTGAACATCTCTGAACTTGTTTTTGAGTGAAAAAAAAACCTTTTCAAATACTCTTTGTAATGATGTATAACAGAAGGTTATATTATGTTTCTTTCACTAAATACACATTTTTAAAGTTGTGGTATTCTTTTTGAATCACCCTGTATAAGCGCACTTACGTTTATATGATTCAATAAATGTCACACACAGGGTGAACCGTTGTATTCTATAATGGGGAACAACTTGGACGGATATGAGATACAGCAAATGTTTTAGACAAAAGTTATATGTGACGAAGAGGTCCATACACTGCTACTAACGACCGTGAACTTGAACGTAATTTTCAAGGTGATTTGGGAGTTAAGGTTATACATGTATTTTTTCATGTGAACCCTCATACTGATTTAATATTTGAAAAGAACGACAAATATTACGTGTAAAATGATAAGTTATTCAAAGTCACGGCCACGTAAATGAAAACCGAATACGCGAATTCGGAATAGAGGAGGAGTACAGCAAAATACAATGTTAAATACAAATTGGAAGGGGCATAAGGGGTCACGTTTCATTCGTTATGTACGTTTCCCTTGAATAACTCCAAAACTACGGTCTATAACCAAAACGTCACCCAGTACAAAGTTCAAATACATTACAGGGTGGTCCAAAAGCCCGGAAACACCCTGATAAAATCCAAATGGAGTAGCAAACAAGGAAACAGAGTCCCTACACACGAGGAACGGGAAGGGGGACACTTTGTAGGGTATGCCACCAACATGGCGGCCATCTTGAAAGCCGCCATCTTGGATTCAACTCCAAAATTTCAAATGGGAATGTGCTCATGTGACATACCAAACAGATAGAGAATTTCACCAGAAAAACAATGCCGTTGTTATTTTAAACACAGCTTTATTCATTCTCGGGTTATAGCCAATTACTTGGGGCAGCACTGGGACGCTCGGCAGCGTGAGTATTACGTACTGAGAAGTCATAAAATGGAGTCTGAAACGGTGCAAAGTGACTATCCCAAGCCTGATATGTTACATGTGTTTAACTGTTAGATATCATTCACTCATGCTAACGTTTTAATCAACGGTTATCTGAGGTTATTGGATGAAGAAGTGTTTCCCTTGTTGTTAACGGAGGGCGGGATATTTCCGGAATTCTTCCATCATGTTGAGCCCCACCACATTATGGGCACAATGTGCGAGCATACCTGGATGTGCAGTTCCCTCAAAAGTGGATTGGTCATAGGGAGTGGCTTCCACATTCACCAGATTTGACTCCGTTGGATTTTTATCTTTGGGGTCATGTCAAAGCAGCGAGCATACCTGGATGTGCAGTTCCCTCAAAAGTGGATTGGTCACAGGGAGTGGCTTCCACATTCACCAGATTTGACTCTGTTGGATTTTTATCTTTGGGGTCATGTCAAAGCGATGGTCTATTCTGTGAAAATACGGGATTTGCATCATCTAAAGCAGCGCATTGTTGATGCGTGTGGTCAAATTCAGCCAGATGTGTTGGTCAAAGTTCATCAGGACTGGGTTCGGAAGATAGCATTAACAAGCCAACATAATGGACAACATATCGATCCATTCCTATGACTGTTGATGATCTCTCGGGACTGTGTTACATCGGCGTAATGTCTCTTCGGCACATAACACACATGCTGCAGAGCGTCCCACCGCTGCCACATGTAACTGGCTATAACCCGAGAATGAATAACGCTATGTCTAAAATAACAACGGCATTGTTTTTGTGGTGAAATTCTCTATCTGTTTGATATGTCACATGACCCTATTCCCATCTGAAATTTTGGAGTTGAATCCAAGATGGCGGCTTTCAAGATGGCCGCCATGTTGGTGGCATAGCCTATAACGTTTCCCCCTTCCCGTTCCTCGAATGTGGGGACTCTGCTTCCTTGTTTGCTACTCCATTTGAATTTTATGAGGGTGTTTCCGGACTTTTGGACCACCCTGTATACACTCCTGGAAATTGAAATAAGAACACCGTGAATTCATTGTCCCAGGAAGGGGAAACTTTATTGACACATTCCTGGGGTCAGATACATCACATGATCACACTGACAGAACCACAGGCACATAGACACAGGCAACAGAGCATGCACAATGTCGGCACTAGTACAGTGTATATCCACCTTTCGCAGCAATGCAGGCTGCTATTCTCCCATGGAGACGATCGTAGAGATGCTGGATGTAGTCCTGTGGAACGGCTTGCCATGCCATTTCCACCTGGCGCCTCAGTTGGACCAGCGTTCGTGCTGGACGTGCAGACCGCGTGAGACGACGCTTCATCCAGTCCTAAACATGCTCAATGGGGGACAGATCCGGAGATCTTGCTGGCCAGGGTAGTTGACTTACACCTTCTAGAGCACGTTGGGTGGCACGGGATACATGCGGACGTGCATTGTCCTGTTGGAACAGCAAGTTCCCTTGCCGGTCTAGGAATGGTAGAACGATGGGCTCGATGACGGTTTGGATGTACCGTGCGCTATTCAGTGTCCCCTCGATGATCACCAGTGGTGTACGGCCAGTGTAGGAGATCGCTCCCCACACCATGATGCCGGGTGTTGGCCCTGTGTGCCTCGGTCGTATGCAGACCTGATTGTGGCGCTCACCTGCACGGCGCCAAACACGCATACGACCATCATTGGCACCAAGGCAGAAGCGACTCTCATCGCTGAAGACGACACGTCTCCATTCATCCCTCCATTCACGCCTGTCGCGACACCACTGGAGGCGGGCTGCACGATGTTGGGGCGTGAGCGGAAGACGGCCTAACGGTGTGCGGGACCGTAGCCCAGCTTCATGGAGACGGTTGCGAATTGTCCTCGCCGATACCCCAGGAGCAACAGTGTCCCTAATTTGCTGGGAAGTGGCGGTGCGGTCCTCTACGGCACTGCGTAGGATCCTACGGTCTTGGCGTGCATCCGTGCGTCGCTGCGGTCCGGTCCCAGGTCGACGGGCACGTGCACCTTCCGCCGACCACTGGCGACAACATCGATGTACTGTGGAGACCTCACGCCCCACGTGTTGAGCAATTCGGCGGTACGTCCACCCGGCCTCCCGCATGCCCACTATACGCCCTCGCTCAAAGTCCGTCAACTGCACATACGGTTCACGTCCACGCTGTCGCGGCATGCTACCAGTGTTAAAGACTGCGATGGAGCTCCGTATGCCACGGCAAACTGGCTGACACTGACGGCGGCGGTGCACAAATGCTGCGCAGCAAGCGCCATTCGACGGCCAACACCGCGGTTCCTGGTGTGTCCGCTGTGCCGTGCGTGTGATCATTGCTTGTACAGCCCTCTCGCAGTGTCCGGAGCAAGTATGGTGGGTGTGACACACCGGTGTCAATGTGTTCTTTTTTCCATTTCCAGGAGTGTATTTCCTACAAGACGGTCCTACTCATTTTTTCTGTAGGACTAACACGTGACGCATAGCGAGCGACAGAATATGAAAATCTTGACCGTGGTTTATGAAGGCCAGAACTACATTGGCGATTGCATAAAAAGACAGCAGAAGAGGTATCCGGAGCACCCTGCATGATTTCAAACAACATTGTGTTCATAACTGTATGCTGCATTGTCTCGTTACTCGCAGTCAGCTTTAACAGTAAACATGAAACTCATATTTAGGACTTATCGGAATATGATTAGAATACTACTATGAAATCTGAATCTTCCGAAACTTTGTAATCTTTCCCGCTTGGAGATTGGAAGTACGCGAAATACTGTCACTGGAGCTGCTATCCCCACACAGCCAGCAGCTGGGGAGGAATCTCTCGTAGCCCGTGTACCAAAGATCCCATCTGATTTACCCATTCATGTTAAGCGACTTCAGTTCCCAGTCAAGTATTCGTTGTCAATAACGATAAAGACGGCTGAAGGCAAGAGAGAGGGGCAAGAGTCGATGGACTGGCAGGGAGGTGAAATGGACATAAACAAGGCGAAAGAGGAGTTAGGCAAAAAGAGTCGGGAGGAAGAGGTGGAGATAAATGGATGGGAGGTTGAGATACGCAGAAAGAGAGGAGAGAGAGGGGAAGGAAGAGGAGATGGACGAAGAGAAGGGAGAAGAGGATATGGAGAGTGACGGAAAAAAATCGCAACGCCAAGACTTTTGCGCCATAAATGAAAGTTAGTAGGCGTGTTTCTACGTCTGAAGGATGATCTCTATTCAAATTTCGCGCCATTCACACCAGTAGCGTATGAGGATGTAAATCAAGTATGCTTTAAATACACGCTACATCTACATCCATACTCCGCAAGCCACCTGACGGTGTGTGGCGGAGGGTACCTTGAGTACCTCTATCGGTTCTCCCTTCTATTCCAGTCTCGTATTGTTCGTGGAAAGATGGATTGTCGGTATGCCTCTGTGTGGGCTCTAATCTCTCTGATTTTATCCTCACGGTCTCTTCGCGAGATATACGTAGGAGGGAGCAATATACTGCTTGACTCTTCGGTGAGGGTATGTTCTCGAAACTTTGACAGAAGCCCGTACCGAGCTACTGAGCGTCTCTCCTGCAGAGTCTTCCACTGGAGTTCATCTATCATCTCCGTAACGCTTTCGCTATTACTAAATGACCCTGTAACGAAGCGCGCTGCTCTCCGTTGGATCTTCTCTATCTCTTCTATCAACCCTATCTGGTACGGATCCCACACTGCTGAGCAGTATTCAAGCAGTGGGCGAACAAGCGTACTGAAACCTACTTCCTTTGTTTTCGGATTGCATTTCCTTAGGATTCTTCCAATGAATCTCAGTCTGGCATCTGCTTTACCGACGATCAACATTATATGATCACTCCATTTTAAATCACTCCTAATGCGTACTCCCACATAATTTATGGTATTAACTGCTTCCAGTTGCTGACCTGCTATTTTGTAGCTAAACGATAAAGGATCTATCTTTCTGTGTATTCGCAGCACATTACACTTGTCTACATTGAGATTCAATTGCCATTCCCTGCACCATGTGTCAATTCGCTGCAGATCCTCCTGCATTTCAGTACAATTTTCCATTGTTACAACCTCTCTATACACCACAGCATCATCCGCAAAAAGCCTCAGTGAACTTACGATGTTATCCACAATGTCATTTATATGTATTGTGAATAGTAACGGTCCTACGACACTCCCCTGCGGCACACCTGAAATCACTCTTACTTCGGAAGACTTCTCTCCATTGAGAATAACATGCTGCGTCCTGTTATCTAGGAACTCCTCAATCCAATCACACAATTGGTCTGATAGTCCATATGCTCTTACTTTGTTCATTAAACGACTGTGGGGAACTGTATCGAACGCCTTGCGGAAGTCAAGAAACACGGCATCTACCTGTGAACCCGTGTCTATGGCCCTCTGAGTCTCGTGGACGAATAGCGCGTGCTGGGTTTCACATAACCGTCTTTTTCGAAACCCATGCTGATTCCTACAGAGCAGATTTCTAGTCTCCAGGAAAGTCATTATACTCGAACACAATACGTGTTCCAAAATTCTACAACTGATCGACGTTAGAGATATAGGTCTATAGTTCTGCACATCTGTTCGACGTCCCTTCTTGAAAACGGGGATGACCTGTGCCCTTTTCCAATCCTTTTGAACGCTACGCTCTTCTAGAGACGCTGTAACGTTTGTCAGCGTTAGTCACCTTTCAGACTGGACGTGGTATATTAATCAAGAACGCCTTTAAGGCGACAAAGATGCCATTATCAACATCTCACTGAAGTTGAACGACGTCCTGTAATAGTTCCATGAGAAGCTGGATCTTGCTTCTGCGATACTGCAGAATGACTTGGCAGCAGTGCAGCCACTGTACATCATTGCTGGCAGCGGTGGTCACCAGAATCTCAGGTCGCAAGAAGCCCGGGCTCCGGACGGCCACGTACCACTATCGAGTGGCAAGGAGAGAGTGTTGGCGTATGGCTCTAGCACATCGTACTTCATCTGCAGCAGCAGTTTGAGCAGCAGCTGGCACCTGAGTGACACAACCACCTGTTACACGTCCAGGGACAGCTCCGAGCCAGACTCCGAGCAGCGTGCATTCGACTGACCCCAAACCACCACCATCTGCGACTTCAATGGTGTCAAGCGAGAGCTCGTTGGAGGGCAGGGTGGAGGGTTGTCGTGTTGGTAGATCAAAGCCAGAGCAGGTTCGGTGCCAGTGATGACCGTGTGTTGGTTAGAAACAGGCCATTTGTGAGTCTGCAATCAACCCGTCTGTTGCTGGACACACTGAGTCTACACTTGGAGTCACGGTCTGTGGTGCGATGTCGTATGACAGTAGGAGCAATCTCGTGGTTATCCTTCGCACCCTGAGTGGAAATCTGTACGTCAGTCTAATGACTCGACGTGTTGTGGTGTGTGGTGGCCGAGCGGTTAAAGGCGCTACAGTCTGGAACCGCGCGACCGCTACTGTCGCAGGTTCGAATCCTGCCTCGGGCATGGATATGTGTGATGTCCTTAGGTTAGTTAGGTTTAATTAGTTCTAAGTTCTAGGCGACTCATGACCTTAGAAGTTAAGTCGCATACTGCTCAGAGCCATTTGAACCGTTTTGTTGTGGTGTGTGAACAGCATTTCAGGGGGTCCAGAATGAGATTTTCACTCTGCAGCGGAGTGTGCGCTGATATGAAACCTCCTGGCAGATTAAAACTGTGTGCCGGACCGAGACTCGAACTCGGGACGTTTTGCCTTTCGCGGGCAAGTGCTCTACCAACTGAGCTACCCAAGCATGACTCGCGCCCCGTCCGCACAGAGCACTTGCCCGCGAAAGGCAAAGGTCCGAATTTGAGTCTCGGTCCGGCACACAGTTTTAATCTGCCAGGAGGTTTCATTTCAGGGGGTGTTTTCCAACAGGATAACTCTTTGTCATACATCGCTCTTGCAAGCCAGCCCGCTTTACAGAGTATCGACAAGTTTTTGCCCAATCGATCACCAGATCTGTCTCCAGTCGATCATCAGCGGACGAGAACTCCAGAATCATCCACAGACAGCATTAAGCGTCCCTATATTGACCGACCAAGTGCAACAGTCATGGAACTCGATCCCACTAACTGACATCCGCCACCTCTACAACACAATACTTGCCCTTTTGCATGCTTTGAACTCATCATTCTAACGGTCACACCGGTTATTAATGTACCAGCATTTCACATTTGCAGTGGCTTATCTCGCGCTTATATTTTCCAGCGATCTTGCAATCTCAATCACCTAAATGTCTTACCTAGACAAGTGATTTCCGAAATTTTATCACTCTACATTACTTATTCTTCCGTGTTGCGATTTGTGTTGCGTCATGTATTTCAGTTGTTCTCCTCCATCGAGATACTAAAACTTGGCAGTAAATGTTTTGCGAGAAAAAGTCAGGAATTTCTGCTTTGTTAGTGGATGACAGAAGTGAAAATGTAAATCTGAATACTGAAACCGCGTCTGAAAATACAGTGAAAGGGCGTGTGTATGGTAGGAAGTCAAATAATCATCAAGAACTGTGGACTTGCAATAAGCAAATCGAATAAATAGTATCAAATAGAAAACTTTGTTGCGAAATCTGTAAATAAGGAGAAAATTTGTGCGTAGACAGAAAGAAAGAAGACATCAACATTGCACAACGTTCTGTTACCTTATCATCTCTGTTGTGGGTTGGCAAGAGAGCCAACCCGGTATGAGAGGAAGCCGAAAGGCACGCGTTTTAGCTGATGCAGGCTGGCGTGAGGTCTGGAACAGGTCAAGGAAATTAGACTAACAAAGAAAGACGTAGCTGGTGGAATACTTAACTTTAATCCATAAATGGTGAACATCGCTCTTGACGGTACATGTTTTACAGCATCAATAGTAACTGGTAATGGCGCCTTGCTAGGTCGTAGCAAATGACGTAGCTGAAGGCTATGCTAACTATCGTCTCGGCAAATGAGAGCGTATTTTGTCAGTGAACCATCGCTAGCAAAGTCGGCTGTACAACTGGGGCGAGTGCTAGGAAGTGTCTCTAGCCCTGCCGTGTGGCGGCGCTCGGTCTGCGATCACTGACAGTGGCGACACGCGGGTCCGACGTATACTAACGGACCGCGGTCGATTTAAAGGCTACCACCTTGCAAGTGTGTAGTCTGGCTGTGACACCACAATCTCCACGTGATTCAAAACAAGAAGAGATGGTTTCTTTCCGGAGAAAGATATTTAAACATAAAGAAAGAAGCTACTGCACAAATCCTACTTTGAGCCAAAGAGAACAGTCGTAAAACGCTTACACCAGCATATTTCATATGAACAGGAGGTGACAGCAAATACGTTTACTTTTTTTTCAGCCTGGGCGCTATGCTCATGGTTTGTGTAAGGCAGACATCTTGCGACCGATACCAAGAATAAAGTAAGAAAACATGAAGACTATAACAGCCATAACTGATGTCAGTTCGAATCTGTCATTATGCTATTAATGTTAATTACAAAGTAATTTATAGTCAAATAAATAATCAGATTTCTTGGAAACTTTAGTTACTGTCGCTGCGTTATACCTAGCGTGATATTACTGTACCCCCAAACTTTTTTTAGAACAAGAGCACTGGTGTCATATACCTGTATCACTTACAAGTCTACTGCAGCATACCGAAAAAGTTACTTGACGTACTATAATAACATGTAATTTACTTTTTTAAGTTCCCTCGTATAACTTTTTTCCCCTTGGATTCACGTCGTTTTGTTACCGGCGGCAGTAACAGTACAGTATTCTGATCCAACCAGATGCCGGGTCTAGGGCCCCAGAACGACTATTATACTAATCTCTTAATTTTTTCTCGCAATTTTTATTTAGGTTCCTTATTTCGGCATTTCGCTCGAGCCTTATTTAGAACTACATTTCTAGAGTTCCGGACCTCAGTCGGTAAAAACGAAATCCTTATAGAATCACTTTTGTTGCCCGTTGTCTGTCTGATTGTGAAAAACGCTTTTTCTCAGCAACAATAGACTCATCAAGTCGAAACTTATGTCACATTCTAAAATCTACAGTGCCTTGGCAGTGTAGAAAATGGAATCTTTGAAGTCAATGAAATCAAAAGATACGGCCACTTGTGTCAGATATTTTGATACTCGAAAACTCACTCTTCAGAAACAATAGGGTACTTTCCGTTGACGTAGAATCATAAAATCTGCCACGAAGCAGATTTCACAATACAATCAAAGGAAAAAACCCGAATATTATTAATCTGTAATTATATCACACAAAAGAATTTTTTTGTGATTTGTTACCAGAAGTCTGATTTTATGGGATTTTTTGGGTGGGGAGAATTAATTAGAATTTTATCAAATTTTGACACCATTTCATATTTTGAACAGTTTTTGGAATTTTTTTAATAATTTCGGGTAAGAATAACAAAATGACGCTGTGATGTACGCTGAACGTTGTGAGTAGGCTATAGTTCTCCAGTTGCGTGCAGTGTAGCAGTTCCGATTTTCATCTGAAATCAAAAATTTTTGATTTTATATTGATCACTTATTTTCGAAGATTATGAATCTCAATGCAGATGAAAATTAAAAATTTTGCAGGCATTGGAAAGATTTACTTCGATTTTCACGATCTTTTTTTCTCTAATTAAGCAAAGAAAACTACCCTTACAATTATGATGTCATCTCACAAGTAATTCATATAACTCGTAATTTTATAAAGAATCACACTGTCAGTTTTCATAATGATCGGTTCTATACTTTTTGAGTCAGACTGCACGCAGATGTAAAAAAGTCATTTAGAGATAAACGCGTTTGAAAAATAAATTCTCGGAAACTAGAAATTCAAGAAAGTTAACAATAATGTAAAATGCTTACCGATTAATCTGCGATTCCAGCACCGTATAGTAAGCCGCCTTCTTCCTCACAGGCCTCGTTTCGCGCTCTCAGCAGTGCTTTTCGAGCTTCCTTCGATCCCAATGAACTACGTCGACTCTGACGACTCACGCGCTTCTTATCCTTTTGTTCCGCATAACTGAAGCTTTGCGTGCCTACTACAATTCCTGCCTCGTTCGTGACCATCGGAAGAGATGAATGTCCTTCATTGAGTAAGCCCGCTGCTAAATACGATGCCAATTCAATGAGTTTTAGTCCGGAGTGAAAGTATTTAGGAGCTAATCGCCAAATAGTGGACTTAAAACTTTCATTGGTATTTTGTGTGTGGCCACATAAACATCTCCCCCGTAATTCATCCCCTGATAAGTCTTTCTATATTGGAAGTATATATTTCTGTACGTCGGGTTCTATACTCATAAAATCTAAACGAATGTGAATTTCGCTTTGAAATTTTGACAGCGTATTCTTGGATAGTTACGTTAACGATTTATCCAATTAAAGAAATCGGATTTTTTGAACCTCCTAATGTGGTTTCCCCTCTTAAATCGACTTTTCCTCAGCAACGGGTTGACGTATGAAATTAAATTTATGATACATACTAAGATCTATGGTTCCTTGGTGGTATAATAAACTCTAGTTCTAAGTCCAAGCAAGTCAAAAGATACGGTCGTTTATGTCACATATTGTGATACTGCCAAACTTACTCATTAAAACCAATAGGGTACTTCCCGTTGACGTACAATCACGAAATTTACCAAGAAGCAACGGTTCACGGTACAAGTAAAGGGGAAAAATGACAAAATCGTTAATTCGTAATTACATAACATGAAAAAAATTTCTTTATTCTTTTGTTATTTGACGTCCAACTTGAAACTAAAATATTCAGGAAAGTCTTGGAATCATTGGGACAGACATCTTGCCAGATCGATAACAGGCAAAAATCGTCGAACTTCTCGATTCTAGGAATGGATGAACGGTCTATATATGCGAGGGTCATTCACTAATTAAACAGACAAATTGTTCTGGGGAAAAAGCTGTTAGTAGGGTAAGTTTGGTGCTCTTATGTCTGTAAGTTGGCATCGCTGGGATCAGCCCTGATCAGCTGATGTGTCAACATTGTTTTCTTTATAACCTCAAAAATACATTTCAAGATGGCGAGTCCGCTTGAAACGTCCACAATAGTTGAACAACGTTCTGTTTCATATCAGCGCACACTCCGCTGCAGAGTGAAAATCTCATTCTGGAAACATCCCCCAGGCTGTGGCTAAGCCATGTCTCCGCAGTATCCTTTCTTTCAGGAGTGCTAGTTCTGCAAGGTTCGCAGGAGAACTTCTGTAAAGTTTGGAAGGTAGGAGACGAGGTACTGTAAAGCTGTGAGGACGGGGCGTGAGTCGTGCTTGGGTAGCTCAGATGGTAGAGCACTTGCCCGCGAAAGGCAAAGATCCCGAGTTCGAGTCTCGGTCGGGCACACAGTTTTGATCTGCCAGGAAGTTTCAACGTTCTGTTATTCGTTTTTCACTTGCTGAAGGCGAGAAACCAGTGAATATATATTGTAGAATGTCTAAAGTTTATGGCGAAGATTGCATGAATCGTGCAAATTTTTACAAGTGCGTAGAGCAGTTCAAAAATGGTCGCGACTCAGTGACTGACGAACACCGTTCTGGCCGACCAGTTGCAGTTTGAACTGCCTCACATGAAAGCCGAATTGATGACATAATTCGGCCCGACCGTCGTGTGACTGTGGAAATGATAGTTGATAAGGTTCAAGTTAGTACTAGTACAGTTCATAACTTTATCTGTAACAAGCTGAAGTACCTCAAAAAATGTGCAAGATGGGTCCAAACGGAGTTGACGCGGAGGAGGCAACAAGGTTTAGAGTGTGCACAGAGCTAAACGAACGTTATGAAAGAAAAGATGAGCACTTCCTCAACAAAATTTTAGCTGGCGATGGAACTTGGATTCACTATTATGAGCCAGAATCAGAGAGACAAAGCATGGAGCGGAAGCACATCAACTCACCTGTCAAGAAAAATTTCAGAACCCAAGCATCAGCAGAAAAATTCATGTTGACGGTGTTTCAGGATGCTGAAGGTCCAGTTTTTTGTGATTATCTCGAAGAGCAGCGTACAATGAAAAGGCAATACTACTCGGATTTGCGCTTCAATATGGTGAAGCCAGCTGAGAGAGAGAGATCGTGGATCTCAGAGGTGTAATTCTCCAGCAAGACAACGCACGTGCTCATATTGCTCAACTAACCCGTGAAACCATCAGCAAAATGCGCTGGGAAGTACGGCCTCATCCCCATTACAGACCTGATTTAGCACCTAGTGATTTCCATTTGCTTGGAGCACTGAAGGCGGCATAACGTGGGAACAGGTTCCATGACAACGAGGACGTGAAAAGGTTTGTGGGAAATTGGTTCAAATATCAAGCTAAAGAGTTCTTGCATCCGGAATAAAAAAAGCTTGTACCCCGTTGGAACAAGTGCATAAAAGTTCGAGGGGATTATGTTGAAAAGTAGAAAAAGTAATGTTCTGTAAAATACGCTACTGGGCATTAGAATTGGTACACCAAGAAGAAATGCAGATGATAAACGGGTATTCATTGGACAAATATATTATACTAGAATTGACATGTGATTACATTTTCACGCAGTTTGGGTGCATAGATCCTGAGAAATCAGTACCCAGAATAACCAGCTCTGGCCGTAATGACGGCCTTGATACGCCTGGCCATTGAGTCAAACAGAGCTTGGATGGCGTGTACAGGTACAGCTGCCCATGCAGCTTCAACACGATACCACAGTTCATCAAGAGTAGTGACTGGCGTATTGTGACGAGCCAGTTGCTCGGCCACCATTGGACCAGACTTTTCAGTTGGTAAGAGATCTGGAGAATGTGTTGGCCAGGGCAGCAGTCGAACATTTTCTGTATCCAGAAAGGCCCGTACAGGACCTGCAACATGCGGTCGTGCATTATCCTGCTGGAATGTAGGGTTTCGCAGGGATCGAATGAAGGGTAGAGTCACGGGTCGTAACACATCTGAAACGTAACGTCCACTGTTCAAAGTGTCATCAATGCGAACAAGACGTGTAACCAATGGCACCCCATACCATCACGCTGGGTGATACGCCAGTATGGCGATGACGAATACACGCATAAAGGGTTCACCGCGATGTCACCAAACACGGATGCGACCATCATGATGCTGTAAACAGAACCTGGATTCATCCGAAAAAATGACGTGTTGCCATTTGTGCACCCAGAGTCGTCGTTGAGTAGACCATCGCAACCGCTCCTGTTTGTGATGCAGCGTCAAGGGTAACCGCAGCCACCGTCTCCGAGCTGATACTCCGTGCTGCTGCAAACGTCGTCGAACTGTTCGTGAAGATGGTTGTTGTCTTGCAAACGTCCCCATCTGTTGACTCAGGGATCGAGACGTGGCTGCACGATCCGCTACAGCCATGCGAATAAGATGCCTGTCATCTCGACTGCTAGTGATACGAGGCCGTTGGGATCCAGCACGGCGTTCCGTCTTACCCTCCTGAACCCACCGATTCCATATTCTTCTAACAGTCATTGGATCTCGACCAGCGCGAACAGCAATGTCGCGATACGATAAACCGCAAACGCGATGGGCTACAATCCGACCTTTATCAAAGTCGGAAACGTGATGATACGCATTTCTCCTCCTTACACGAAACATCACAACAAAGTTTCACCAGGTAACGCCGGTCAACTGCTGTTTGTGTATGAGAAATCGGTTGGAATCTTTCCGCATGGCAGCACGTTGTAGGTGTCTCCACCGGCGCCAACCTTGTGTGAATGCTCTGAAAAGCTAATCATTTGCATATCATAGCATCTTCTTCCTGTAGGTTAAATTTCACGTCTGTAGCACGTCATCTTCGTGGTCTAGCAATTTTAATGGCCAGTAGTGTACATCTAAATGTTATCTTCGTTAAAGGAAAGGGAAGAGGCACAACTGGTAAATAATTTGTTCGGCTACGGTAATGTGAGTCATTTATGAAAGCAGCTACGACAGACAGCAAACACAGATATGGCAAGTAAAATCCAGAGTCGCCAACAGAACATCACTCTGACCTCTGCACGAGTGAGAAAGCACCGTGAGGACGTTTTCCGTACGTTCACGTGTCCTTCGGGCAACTGACGTGCCATTTTGCCGAGTGCACCCTTGTCCCTAATTTCCTCTTGAGTCACAGAAAATGTGACGGTAAAATCCTCAGGGTTGCCGCTGCAGTGTGATTCATAGCGAGCAGCTGTTGTCCGGCGTGCCATGAGGAAGTCTGGTGACGTGGCGAGCACCAACAGCGATGGCTGTGTACCTCGGTCTTCACGCATGGCGAACCATCCAAATTCCTCGTCCAGTTCGCTCGTCACGGAACAGCCCTGCAGCGTCGGAGCAAAAACGTGCGTCACTCGAATAGCTGAGAACCCAGGGTTTTTTTAATACCACAAGCGCACAGATGGCGAGGAAGCAAAACAGTTGGGCAGCTAGAGGTCAAATAAACACCAGCAAAGAGTTTGGGATGGAATCGCTGGTGCCCGAATCCAGGACTTCCTAACACACGGAACCCAAAATGTCGCTATTAAAAGGGGCGAATTCGTGACGGTGGTGAGGAGGCGGTGATGATGTTGTTCCGCCCATTGGGGGCATCCATCGCTGCAAGTTTGGCATACTTCCCTTAGTTTTCTTTCATCCTTTCGCCATGATGATTCATCTTGGTATCGTAAGTAATGGGGATTGAAAATACAAGACCTCGGCACAATTTTTAAACTGCAGAGAAGGACTGTAAGAATAAATCCTATTAGTACTAGCCTGGCTCATTGTAAAGAACTACGCAGGGGGAGAGAGAGAGAGAGAGAGAGAGAGAGAGAGAGAGAAAGGGCGGGGAGGGAACTGACACACCACGAAGAAATTATCCGAATGTCACGGAAAACGGTACTGTGATGTAAACGTGCACACAAAAAGATGATTACAGTATCTGAAATATTGACAGCCGATGTGGCCGAGCGGTTCTAGGTGCTTCAGTCTGGAACCGCGCGACCGCTACGGTCGCAGGTTCTAATCCTGCCTCGGGCATGGATGTGTGTGTTATGTCCTTAGGTTAGTTAGGTTTAAGTAGTTGATGACCTCAGATGTTAACTGCCATAGTGCTGAGAGCCATTTGAACCATTTTTTTCGGAAAAATTTGGTGATTTACTCAAGAGAAAGAGCTTCAAAAACTGAGCAAGTCAAAACCGCGTTGGCCCACCTTTGACCCCTAGGCAACCCGCTGTTGGGCTTGGTGTTCTGAGAAGTTGGATGTAATTCTGCCCAATTGCCGCGTTAGATCGTCAAAATCCCAAGTTGATTGGATGGCCCTACTCCTAATGGTCCAAAATATCTCGATTTGGGGGAGGGGAGGGGGCTATCTAGCGACGTTGATGGCCAAGGTAAGACAAGCAGTAGAGACTCAGTGTGTGGGTGGGCATAATCTTGCCGAAATGTAATCCCAGGATGTCTTGCCATGAAGAAAGAAAACGTGGAGTAAAATATCGTCGACGTACAGCTCTGTCGTAACGATACCGCGGATTACAACCAAGGGGTCCGAAGACGTCTCATCCCGCGCCCGGGTTCCCGGGTTCGATTCCCGGCGGTGTCAGGGATTTTCTCTGCCTCGTGATGACTGGGTGTTGTGTGATGTCCTTAGGTTAGTTAGGTTTAAGTAGTTCTAAGTTCTAGGGGAGTGATGACCATAGATGTTAAGTCCCATAGTGCTCAGAGCCATTTGAACCATTTGAAGACGTCTCAGACTATAGTCGGTTCAAAATGGTTCAAATGGCTCTGAGCACAATGGGACTTAAATTGTAAGGTCATCAGTCCCCTAGAACTTAGAACTAGTTAAAGCTAACTAACCTAAGGACATCACACACATCCATGCCCGAGGCAGGATTCAAACCTGCGACCGTAGCGGTCGTGCGGTTCCAAACTGTAGCGCCTAGAACCGCTCGGCAGACAATAGTGGGGTACTAACCTCACTGTCGCCAGCCATACAGCCCAAAGACCAAGAGAGATGGTCGGGGGTGAAACTTTGCTTCGTAGCAGGACAGCTTTGGTTGTCATCCAAAGCACGATTACAGCACAGGGGTAATTCGACTATTTTATAGGCGCCGTTCTGTTGCCTTTCATGGTAAGGCATCCTGGGCTTATATTTCAGCACGATAACGTCCACCCCGACAGGGTGAGAGTTTCTACTGCTCGCCTTCGCGCTTGCCAAACCCTACCCTGCTCTTGTTCCGTCATTCTGTATACAACTATCACTGAAATATTTTGTAATATTTTTCTTGAGTTGTACATCAGACTGGTAGATGTACAGGGTGATCAAAAAGTGAGTATAAATTTGAAAACTTAATAAACCACGGAATAATGTAGATAGAGAGGTAAAAATTGACACACATGCTTGGAATGACAAGGGGTTTTATTAGAACAAAAAAGAACAAAGTTCACAAAATGCCCGACAGATGGCGCTGGGCAGCAAAACTGCTAACGTGACGGGTGAGAGGTACGCCGATATGTTACTGAATCGCATCACCCCCAGCCTGGCTGATAAACACCTGCTGGAACGTACGATGTTTATGCAGGATGGCGCTCCACCCCATATTCCTAGACGCGTGAAAGATCTCTTGCGCGCGTCGTTTGGTGATGATCGTGTGCTCAGACGCCACTTTCGTCATGCTTGGCCTCCCAGGTCCCCAGACCTCAGTCCGTGCGATTATTGGCTTTGGGGTTACCTGAAGTCGCAAGTGTATCGTGATCGACCGACATCTCTAGGGATGCTGAAAGACAACATCCGACGCCAATGCCTCACCATAACTCCGGACATGCTTTATAGTGCTGTTCACAACATTATTCCTCGACTTCAGCTATTGTTGAGGAATGATGGTGGACATATTGAGTGTTTCCTGTAAAGAACATCATCTTTGCTTTGTCTTACTTTGTTATGCTAATTATTGCTATTCTGATCAGATGAAGCGCTATCTGTCGGACATTTTTTGAACTTTTGTATTTTTTTGGTTCTAATAAAACCCCATGTCATTCCAAGCATGCGTGTCCATTTGTACCTCTCTATCTACATTATTCTGTGATTTATTCAGTTTTCAAATTTATACTGACTTTTTGATTACCCGGTACTTTGTGCAGGAAGGACACTCGATTTTTAAATAGTGAGACAAGAAAATGACGCACCACGAAGGAATTATCCAAATGGACGGAAATCGGTAGATGTGATGTACATGTATAGACAAATAAATGATTACAATTTCAGAAAGACTGGATGATTTATTCAAAAGAAAAAGCTTCACAAACTGAGCAAGTCCATGTTGCGTTGTCGCACCTCTGTCCAAGCGAGCAAGGTCGGCGGATTTCCCCACAGTAGAGAACATTTGGAAAGCTAACGTGCCAACTGGACAGAATTGGGCACGATATGCCTCAGACGGACATCCAGTAGGTCTACCAATCTGTGCCAAACCAGGCGGCCGGACTGGCCGAGCGATTCTAGGCGCTTCAGTCTGGAACCGCGCGACCGGTACGGTCGCAGGTTCGAATCCGGCCTCGGGCATGGATGTGTGTGATGTCCTTAGGTTAGTTAGGTTTAAGCAGTTCCTAGGGGACTGATGACCTCAGATGTTAAGTCTCACAGTGCTTAGAGCCATTGCCAAAGCAAACAACTGCTTCCATAATGGCCAGAAATGGACCAAAGCATTATTGGCTTGCTCCATTTCTGAATCTCTTTCTTTTTAATAAATCATCCAATCTTTCTGAAATTATCATTTGTTTGTCATACATGTACATTACATCTATTGATTTCCGTTCATTCGGATAATTCCTTCACGGTGCGTAATTTTTTGAGTTAAGAGTGTATTTAAAAATCTGAGTATCGTTCCTGCTAGTACATCTACCAGATTATAAAGTATTTAACGAAAGTTCGGTACAGAAACATGAGACAAGAGCAAGTATGGACTTACACTTACGAAGCAGAAACAGTAACAAAAATCTGGAAACAGCATTTTCCATAATACAATAAAGTTATGTAATGAATTTTCCAAGGAAGTGAAAAATATTACCAAAACACACTTACTCAAAAAGAAACTCAAGACATTCTTCAAAAATAATGCATAATGCACAATTCAAGCTTACGTAGAGGATCAGGCGTGGTTAATAATGAAAGGAGATAACTTCAGTACCATGTCACATTACAGTACATGTTCACAATGTAATGCTGTTACAAGAAAAGTATGTGCCAGGGTCTACAGTGTATGACAGTAATGTCTTATCAGTCGTCTGAGTTCAAATTTTCAATCAACATGGAAAGATGGTGATACAGATTTTCATTTGTACTGACGTGAAGACAAGCACGAAACATAGTTGCATGTCTGCAAGCCTGAAATCAGTTGCTGATGGTCTCGGAGCCACCAGCAAGTATCAGTGTGTGCAGTAATGAATTCCAAAAACTATGTTTTATATTTTAAATTATCTCGAACAAACAGTGTGTGAGAACATTGTACAATAGGGACCAATACAGTGAGGCAGTGCAGTCGTTACGACAAGCCCCTCATATTTGGGAGTACATACACTCCTGGAAATGGAAAAAAGAACACATTGACACCGGTGTGTCAGACCCACCATACTTGCTCCGGACACTGCGAGACAGCTGTACAAGCAATGATCACACGCACGGCACAGCGGACACACCAGGAACCGCGGTGTTGGCCGTCGAATGGCGCTAGCTGCGCAGCATTTGTGCACCGCCGCCGTCAGTGTCAGCCAGTTTGCCGTGGCATACGGAGCTCCATCGCAGTCTTTAACACTGGTAGCATGCCGCGACAGCGTGGACGTGAACCGTATGTGCGGTTGACGGACTTTGAGCGAGGGCGTATAGTGGGCATGCGGGAGGCCGGGTGGACGTACCGCCGAATTGCTCAACACGTGGGGCGTGAGGTCTCCACAGGACATCGATGTTGTCGCCAGTGGTCGGCGGAAGGTGCACGTGCCCGTCGACCTGGGACCGGACCGCAGCGACGCACGGATGCACGCCAAGACCGTAGGATCCTACGCAGTGCCGTAGGGGACCGCACCGCCACTTCCCAGCAAATTAGGGACACTGTTGCTCCTGGGGTATCGGCGAGGACCATTCGCAACCGTCTCCATGGAGCTGGGCTACGGTCCCGCACACCGTTAGGCCGTCTTCCGCTCACGCCCCAACATCGTGCAGCCCGCCTCCAGTGGTGTCGCGACAGGCGTGAATGGAGGGACGAATGGAGACGTGTCGTCTTCAGCGATGAGAGTCGCTTCTGCCTTGGTGCCAATGATGGTCGTATGCGTGTTTGGCGCCGTGCAGGTGAGCGCCACAATCAGGACTGCATACGACCGAGGCACACAGGGCCAACACCCGGCATCATGGTGTGGGGAGCGATCTCCTACACTGGCCGTACACCACTGGTGATCGTCGAGGGGACACTGAATAGTGCACGGTACATCCAAACCGTCATGGAACCCCCATCGTTCTACCATTCCTAGACCGGCAAGGGAACTTGCTGTTCCAACAGGACAACGCACGTCCGCATGTATCCCGTGCCACCCAACGTGCTCTAGAAGGTGTAAGTCAACTACCCTGGCCAGCAAGATCTCCGGATCTGTCCCCCATTGAGCATGTTTGGGACTGGATGAAGCGTCGTCTCATGTGGTCTGCACCTCCAGCACGAACGCTGGTACAACTGAGGCGCCAGGTGGAAATGGCATGGCAAGCCATTCCACAGGACTACATCCAGCGTCTCTACGATCGTCTCCATGGGAGAATAGCAGCCTGCATTGCTGCGAAAGGTGGATATACACTGTACTAGTGCCGACATTGTGCATGCTCTGTTGCCTGTGTCTATGTGCCTGTGGTTCTGTCAGTGTGATCATGTGATGTATCTGACCGCAGGAAGGTGTCAATAAAGTTTCCCCTTCCTGGGACAATGAATTCGCGGTGTTCTTATTTCAATTTCCAGGAGTGTAGTTTGCTCTATGTGGCCATTCTGGCTTAGACATTGCTAGGTTTTGCTAGATCACTTGAGGTACATGCCAACATGGCTTCTTCTGAGAGATCACTGTTCTACCACCATAAAAGACATACAGGGTGATTTTTTTCCCACCATTACTTCGTTACAGAGGGTGTGGTCTAACACGCGGTGTACCATGCAGCCACAGTTACAGTATGAGTTAAAAATGGTTTCCATGTGCCTCAACACCAATGCAGAGGAGAGAACGGGTAGGCGGAAAGAGAACATTGAAGGCCTGTACGAGGGGGAGATTTGTCTGATGTGATAGAAGAACAAAAATGAGTCGATTTGCCGGCCGAAGTGGCCGTGTGGTTAAAGGCGCTGCAGTCTGGAACCGCAAGACCGCTACGGTCGCAGGTTCGAATCCTGCCTCGGGCATGGATGTTTGTGATGTCCTTAGGTTAGTTAGGTTTAACTAGTTCTAAGTTCTAGGGGACTAATGACCTCAGCAGTTGAGTCCCATAGTGCTCAGAGCCATTTTTTTTTTTGAGTCGATTTAGAAGAGTTAGGAAATCCAGCATTAGAATCAGAATTTAATAGAACTTTGGAGGACTTAAGAGAAAATACGGCAAAGGATAGATAACATTTCATCAGAATTTGTAAAATTATTGCGGGAAGTGGCAACAAAACGACTATTCAAGTTGGTTTGTAGAATGTATGAGTCTGGCGACCTACCATCCGACTTTTGGAAAAATATCATGCACGCAATACCGAAGACTGCAGGAGCTAACAACAGCGAGAAGTATCGCACAATCAGCTAAACAACTCATGCATCTAAGGTGCTGACGAGAATAATATGCAGAGGAATGGAGAAGAAAATTGAGGCTGTGTTAGACGACGTTCAGTTTGGCTTTATGAAAGGTGAAGGTGCCAGGGAGCCAGTTCTGACATTGCGGTTGATAATAAAAGCAAGGCTAAAGAAAAATTGAGACACGTTCAAAGGATTTGTCGACCAGGAAAAAGCCTTCGACAATGTCAAATGTTACAATACGTTCGAGATTCTGAGAAAAATATGGGTAGGATATCTACATCTACATTTATACTCCGCAAGCCAACCAGCGGTGTGTGGCGGAGGGCACTTTACGTGCCACTGTCATTACCTCCCTTTCCTGTTCCAGTCGCGTATGGTTCGCGGGAAGAACGACTGCCGGAAAGCCTCCGTGCGTGCTCGAATCTCTCTAATTTTACATTCGTGATCTCCTCGGGGGGTATAAGTAGGGGGAAGCAATATATTCGATACCTCATCCAGAAACGCACCCTCTCGAAACCTGGCGAGCAAGCTACACCGCGATGCAGAGCGCCTCTCTTGCAGAGTCTGCCACTCGAGTTTGCTAAACATCTCCGTAACGCTATCACGGTTACCAAATAACCCTGTGACGAAACGCACCGCTCTTCTTTGGGTCTTCTCTATCTCCTCTGTCAATCCGACCTGGTACGGATCCCACACTGATGAGCAATACTCAAGTATAGGTCGAACGAGTGTTTTGTAAGCCACCTCCTTTGTTGATGGACTACATTTTCTAAGGACTCTCCCAATGATTCTCAACCTGGTACCCGCCTTACCAACAGTTAATTTTATATGATCATTCCACTTCAGATCGTTCCGCACGCATACTCCCAGATATTTTACAGAAGTAACTGCTACCAGTGTTTGTTCCGCTATCATATAATCATACAATAAAGTATCCTTCTTTCTATGTATTCGCAATACATTACATTTGTCTATGTTAAGGGTCAGTTGCCACTCCCTGCACCAAGTGCCTATCTGCTGCAGATCTTCCTGCATTTTGCTGCAATTTTTTAATGCTGCAACGTCTCTGTATACTACAGCATCATCCGCGGAAAGCCGCATGGAACTTTCGACAGTATCTACTAGGTCATTTACATATATTGTAAAAATCAATGGTCCCATAACACTCCTCTGTGGTACGCCAGAGGTTACTTTAACGTCTGTAGACGTCTCTCAGTTGAGAACAATATGCTCTGTTACTGTTTGCTAAAAACTCTTCAATCCAGCCACACAGCTGGTCTGATATTCCGTAGGCTCTTACTTTGTTTATCATGCGACAGTGCGGAACTGTATCGAACGCCTTCCGGAAGTCAAGGAAAATGGCATCTTCCTGGGAGCCTGTATCTAATATTTTCTGGGTCTCATGAACAAATAATGCGAGTTGGATCTCACACGATCGCTGTTTCCGGAATCCATGTTGATTCCTACAGAGTAGATTCTGGGTTTCCAGAAAAGACATGATACGCGAGCAAAAAACATGTTCTAAAATTCTAAAACAGATCAACATCAGAGATAAAGGTCTACAGTTTTGCGCATCTGCTCGACGACCCTTCTTGAAGACTGGGACTACCTGTGCGCTATTGGAATCATTTGGAACCTTCCGTTCTTCTAGAGACTTGCGGTACACGGCTGTTAAAAGGGGGGCAAGTTGTTTCGCGTAGATATGAGGTGAGGTGGGTAGTGTATAACATGTGCAAGAGCCAAGAGGCAATAATAACGGTGGACGACCAAGAACGAAGTGCTTGAATTAAAAAGGGTGTAGTCTTTCGTCCCTACCGTTCAACCTGTACGTCGAAGAAGCAATGATGGAAATAAAAGAAAGGTTCAATAGTAGAACTTAAGTTCAAGGTGAAAGGATATCAATGATACGATTTGCTGATGACATGGCTGAGTGGAAGTGAAAAAGAATTGCATGATCTGCTGAATGTAATGAACATCTAATGAGTACAGAATATGGACTGAGAGTAAATCTAAAAAAAGAAGAAGGTAATGATAACTAGCAGAAACGAGAACAGCGAGAAAAAAACTGGATTGATGGTCACTAAGTGAATGAATTCTGTTACATGGGCAGTAAAAAATCCAATGTCGTACGGAGGAAGGTGGACATGAAAAACAGAATAACAATGGCAAAATTGGAATTCCTGGCCAAGAAATGTCTATTAGTATCAAACATAGGCCTTAATTTCAGGAAGAAATTTCTGAGAATCTACGTTTGGAGCACACAACATTAGACGACAGTGAAACTTCGACTGTGGGAAAATGAGAACAGGAGAGAATTTGAGATGTGCTGTTACAGACGAATGTTGAAAATTATTGGGGCTGATGTTGTAAGGTACGAGCACAATCAGAGAGGACTGGGATATGTGGAAAACACTGACAACGAGAAAGGACGGGATAACAGGTCATCTGTTAAGACGTCAGGGAATGACTTCCATGGTGGCAGAGAGAGCTGTAGAAAGCAAAAACTGTAGATGATGACAGAGACTAGAATACATTCATTAAATAATAGAGGAAGTAGTTTGCAAGTGCTACTCTCAGATGAAGAGGTTGGCATACAAGAGGCATTGGTGGTGGGTCAAACCAGTCAGAAGACTGATGACTCAAAAGAAAAGGAAAAAAACGGAGGCTAAAAACTTTCGTTCTTAGTGCGCTCCTTTCGCGAATGATACGGGGAAAAGGGGGGGGGGGGCAGGGGTGAGATGGTGTGAGACGAACGACAGTCATACTACAAGTACCCTCCACCACACACCGTAAGGCTGCATTCGCAGTATAGATGTAGGTGACCATAAATGCTCTGCCTGACACAAAAAGTGAAGCAGATAGAAAATGTGGTCTTATGTCAATCTAACTTCGTACATGCGCACACTATCATGTAAAAGGCCACCATAGTGTATAACTGTTTTTCGTGTAGTTTTGTAAACAAGGCTGGTATCTCAATAAATCGTGAACAACTTAAAAGATACTGAGTGGTCACTGTGAAGAGGAGATAATGTTATCAGCACGTGACAGCCTGGAACGGCCATCATTGTGAGAGTCCATTTCACCGACTGGTCGAATCGTGCCATATTCAAATTTTTGTGGCGCTCGGACGTGACAGTGGGCCGATCTTAGACTGGATAGTGTCATAGGACATACTATGGGGGCCCTTACATGAAGTATTCGGAACCATGCTATTACATATTATGCGGTACATATTTCACAGTATAGCAAATGTTAAAATAGAACTTTTGATACTCTACGTTGTATCAGGTAGCGTCCATAAGATATACGAAATTTAACACACCCATTTAGTCAACAAGCGCTCATTTAAATACAAATAACAGCAATCTTGAATTAGTGGAAAAGTATTTTAATGGAATCATTAGTTTTACGAAATTTACCGGGAAAAAGTGATTACTTCACTTGTGTGACTATCGGACAAGAATCGCATTAGTGTTGAAGTCAGTCCAGTTGTTAAATGGGGAACTGATCGTCAAAATTCGATTATTTCGTAAAACGTGAAAAATAATGTTTTGGGTAGATGTCTGCCTAACTGAGACTACTTTTCTACAAAAACTCAAAAATGGTTCAAATGGCTCTGAGCACAATGGGACTTAACATCTGAGGTCATCATTCCCCTAGAACTTAGAACTACTTAAACCTAACTAACCTAAGGACATCACACACACCCATGCCCGAGGCAGGATTCGAATCTGCGACCGGAGCGATCGCGCGGTTGCAGACTGTAGCGCCTAGAACCGCTCGGCCATCCCGGCCGGCCAAAAACTCTATTTAGGTTCATTGTAATTAGTTCCGTAATTACAAGTGCGAGAACTTCCTGTGATAAACTATTATTTCTATCATTTGGTTTAAACGACAGTATTACGCAAAATTTGAACCTCAAGAATTGTTTCCGCGTTATGTAAAGTACTCCAAAATACACTCCTGGAAATTGAAATAAGAACACCGTGAATTCATTGTCACAGGAAGGGAAAACTTTATTGACACGTTCCTGGGGTCAGATACATCACATGATCACACTAACAGAACCACAGGCACATAGACACAGGCAACAGAGCATGCACGATGTCGACACTAGTACAGTGTATATCCACCTTTCGCAGCAATGCAGGCTGCTATTCTCCCATGGAGACGATCGTAGAGATGCTGGATGTAGTCCTGTGGAACGGCTAGCCATGCCATTTCCACCTGGCGCCTCAGTTGGACCAGCGTTCGTGCTGGACGTGCAGACCGCCTGAGACGACGCTTCATCCAGTCCCAAACATGCTCAATGGGGAGATCCTTCTGGCCAGGGTAGTTGACTTACACCTTCTAGAGCACGTTGGGTGGCACGGGATACATGCGGACGTGCATTGTCCTGTTGGAACAGCAAGTTCCCTTGCCGGTCTAGGAATGGTAGAACGATGGGTTCGATGACGGTTTGGATGTACCGTGCACTATTCAGTGTCCCCTCGACGATCACCAGTGGTGTACGGCCAGTGTAGGAGATCGCTCCCCACACCATGATGCCGGGTGTTGGCCCTGTGTGCCTCGGTCGTATGCAGTCCTGATTGTGGCGGTCACCTGCACGGCGCCAAACACGCATACGACCATCATTGGCACCAACGCAGAAGCGACTCTCATCGCTGAAGACGACACGTCTCCATTCGTCCCTCCATTCACGCCTGTCGCGACACCACTGGAGGCGGGCTGCACGATGTTGGGGCGTGAGCGGAAGACGGCCTAACGGTGTGTGGGACCGTAGCCCAGCTTCATGGAGACGGTTGCGAATGGTCCTCGCCGATACCCCAGGAGCAACAGTGTCCCTAATTTGCTGGGAAGTGGCGGTGCGGTCCCCTACGGCACTGCGTAGGATCCTACGGTCTTGGCGTGCATCCGTGCGTCGCTGCGGTCCGGTCCCAGGTCGACGGGCACGTGCACCTTCCGCCGACCACTGGCGACAACATCGATGTACTGTGGAGACCTCACGCCCCACGTGTTGAGCAATTCGGCGGTACGTCCACCCGGCCTCCCGCATGCCCACTATACGCCCTCGCTCAAAGTCCGTCAACTGCACATACGGTTCACGTCCACGCTGTCGCGGCATGCTACCAGTGTTAAAGACTGCGATGGAGCTCCGTATGCCACGGCAAACTGGCTGACACTGACGGCGGCGGTGCACAAATGCTGCGCAGCTAGCGCCATTCGACGGCCAACACCGCGGTTCCTGGTGTGTCCGCTGTGCCGTGCGTGTGATCATTGCTTGTACAGCCCTCTCGCAGTGTCCGGAGCAAGTATGGTGGGTCTGACACACCGGTGTCAATGTGTTCTTTTTTCCATTTCCAGGAGTGTATGTTGGCATCAAAATTTCTCTTGTAATTAGGTACATATTAATTGTTTTGTATCAAGCGTCGTTAGTCGCATTTCTCAAGCAGAATTTCGATACTAAATTTGAAAAGCAATTTTTGGAATCACATTTGTTGTATCAGCCATTTGTTATATTCATAACTGCAGCGTTATGAAGCAACCGATTTTAATTCCAAGTCAACTAATGTGGCTTTGCCGAACAATAGTTACAAAGAACTTGTATTGTTAAGAAAGTATATAAGCGGTGAGCCTAAGAGCTCGGGAGTACTGGTAGCAGTTGCTTCCGGTTAGATCGAGTACATGATCTGTAAAGTTAGTTTCTTTGAGCTGTTACGCCCGCACACCCTCCGTCGTCGCGACTGCACAGATATCGCTTCGACGTTCCGCCCGCCCCCATCCCCGACTAATCCCCCCCTTCCCCCACCCCCTCGCAGCGAAGCTGATCTCAAAAGTTTGTGTACGCAGGGTGTTACAAAAAGGTACGGCCAAACTTTCAGGAAACATTCCACACATGAAAGAAAAGATGTTATGTGGACATTTGTCCGGAAACGCTTAATTTCCACGTTAGAGCTCGTTTTAGTTTCGTCAGTACGTACTGTACTTTCTCGATTAACCGCCAGTTGGCGCAATTGAACGAAGGTAATGTTGACTTCGGTGCTTGTGTTGACATGCGACTCATTGCTCTACAGTACTAGCATCAAGCACATCAGTACGTAGCATCAACAGGTTAGTGTTCATCACGAACGTGGTTTTGCAGTCAGTGCAATGTTTACAAATGCGGAGTTGGCAGATGCCCATTTGATGTACGGATTAGCACGGGGCAATAGCCGTGGCGCGGTACGTTTGTATCGAGACAGATTTCCAGAACGAAGGTGTCCCGACAGGAAGACGTTCGAAGCAATTGATCGGCGTCTTAGGGAGCACAGAACATTCCAGACTATGACTCGCGACTGGGGAAGACCTAGAACGACGAGGACACCTGCAATGGACGAGGCAATTCAACGTGCAGTTGACGATAACCCTAATGTCAGCGTCAGAGAAGTTGCTGCTGTACAAGGTAACGTTGACCACGTCACTGTATGGAGAGTGCTACGGGAGAACCAGTTGTTTCCGTACCGTGTACAGCGTGTGCAGGCACTATCAGCAGCTGAATGGCCTCCACGGGTACACTTCTGCGAATGGTTCATCCGACAATGTGTCAATCCTCATTTCAGTGCAAATGTTCTCTTTACGGATGAGGCTTCATTCCAACGTGATCAAATTGTAAATTTTCACAATCAACATGTGTGGGCTGACGAGAATCCGCAGGCAATTGTGGAATCACGTCGTCAACACAGATTTTCTGTGAACGTTTGGTTAGGCATTGTTGGTGATGTCTCGATTGGGCCCCATGTTCTTCCACCTACGCTCAATGGAGCACGTTATCATGATTTCATACGGGATACTCTACCTGTGCTGCTAGAACATGTGCCTTTACAAGTACGACACATGTGGTTCATGCACGATGGAGCTCCTGCAAATTTCAGTCGAAGTGTTCGTACGCTTCTCAACAACAGATTCGGTAACCGATGGATTGGTAGAGGCGGACCAATTCCGCGGCCTCCACGCTCTCCTGACCTCAACCCTCTTGACTTTCATTTATGGGGGCATTTGAAAGCTCTTGTCTACGCAACCCCGGTACCAAATGTAGAGACTCTTCGTGCTCGTATTGTGGACGGCTGTGATACAATTCGCCATTCTCCAGGGCTGCATCAGCGCATCAGAGATTCCATGCGACGGAGGGTGGATGCACGTGTCCTCGCTAACGGAGGACATTTTGAACATTTCCTGTAACAAAGTGTTTGAAGTCACGCTGGTACGTTCTGTTGCTGTGTGTTTCCATTCCACGATTAATGTGATTTGAAGAGAAGTAATAAAATGAGCTCTAACATGGAAAGTAAGCGTTTCCGGACACATCGCCACAAACATATTTTATTTCTTTGTGTGTGAGGAATGCTTCCTGAAAGTTTGGCCGTACCTTATTGTAACACACTGTATATTGTCCCGGCTAGTTAAGAACCATTCCCTGCCGTGTGCGTCGGGCATAAAACATCTCTGAGTCACGTTGTGAACCTAGTCGTGTCAACTATCAGTTGAAAATTGATCGCGTTTTTCCAGAGATAATTCATACACTTTGAACCACGACAGATACAGTTTTGTTTTTTATTACACTGGAGTAAGATATCAATTGAGTTCCAGCCTATTTCTACTAATTTGTTTCCCTGAGTAATTTGATTTAGTTACTTTAGCAGTGTGTATCCATTCGTTGAGTCCTATTAAATATGTTTGTAAAAAGTTTATCAGCTACCTTCAATAACCCTTGAATGTTCACCGATATTATTGTCTATGTACTAGCTGATTATGCAATTTAATAAACACTGGGAGAGTCTTGTACATTTCTGTTTTATTGATACAATTGAGTTCTTAAATTAATGAGAGATAGCACTGGGGGATCAATGAAAGAAAAGTTAATCCTAGCGTATATTGTTTCGGTATGATAACAGTCAGTCCATACCACATTCCTTCGTGTACCTGTCACCAAAGATATGATTTCCCATGAAACTGTCCTTTGCCATCAATGTCGGATAAATTATGAATATATGTCTCGGGGCCTTACAGTGTCCAAGCATCTCGATTCCCACGGCACGATATTAATTAAGGGGTCGAATCCTTTCAGCACAAGTTTAATCTTTTAAAGGGCACTATTTTTGATAAGATGCAAACGATTTTCGGTCCCAATACTATTTAATAATTCGCATACAGCTAATTAAGTCCTAATTCAACATAAAAGTTTCCGTATTTTCAATAAACCGCTTCACAATCGTAAGTACACAATCGTAGCGTTTCGTTTAACACGTACAATCACCATTTTCTTGAAAATCAGTGTTCGTACACCCAATCACCTCTAATTGACTCCGTCTCTGAAATTATCCCAAAATAATCTATTCTCCACCACTCCAATGTCTAATCCAGTTCTAAGTATGCAATTTAATTAGGCTTCTAATCCCAAGATTCCGACAACCACAGAAGAACTGCGAACACACTCGCCACCGCTGAAAACACAAACTCAAAATCTGACCTAACAATGCTGCGCATTGATATATACAGTACTGGCCGTTAAAATTGCTACACCAAGAAGAAATGCAGATGATAAACGGGTATTCATTGGACAAATATACTATATTAGAACTGACATGTGATTACACTTTCACGCAATTTGGGTGCATAGATGTTCAGAAATCAGTACCCAGAATAACGACCTCGGGTCGTAATAACGGCCTTGATACGCCTGGGCATTGAGTCGAACAGAGCTTGGATGGCGTGTACAGGTACAGCTGCCCGTGCAGCTTCAACACGATACCACAGTTCATCAAGAGTAGTGACTGGCGTATTGTGACGACCCAGTTGCTAGGCCACCATTGACCAGACGTTTTCAATTGGTGAGAGATCTGGAGAATGTGCTGGCCAGGGCAGCAGTCGAACATTTTCTGTATCCAGAAAGGCCCGTACAGGACCTGCAACATGCGGTCGTGTATTATCCTGCTGAAATGTAGGGTTTCGGAGGGATCGAATGAAGGGTACAGCCACGGGCCGTAACACATCTGAAATGTAACGTCCACTGTTCAAAGTGCCGTCAATGCGAACAAGAGGTGACCGAGCGTGTAACCAATGGCACCCCATACCATCACGCCGGGTGATACGCCAGTATGGCGATGAAGAATACACGCTTCCAATGTGCGTTCACCGCGATGTCACCAAACACGGATGCGACCATCATGATGCTGTAATCAGAACCTGAATTCATCCGAAAAAGTGACGTTTTCCCATTCGTGCACCCAGGTTCGTCGGTGAGTACACCATCGCAGGAGCACCTGTCTGTGATGCAGCGTCAAATATAACAGCAGCCACGGTCTCCGAGCTGATAGTCCGTGCTGGTGCAAACGTCGTCGAACTGTTCGTGCAGACGGTTGTTGTCTTGCATACGTCCCCATTTGTTGACTCAGGGATCGAGACATGGCTGCACGATCGGTTACAGCCGTGCGGATAAGATGCCTGTCATCTCGACTGCTAGTGACACGAGGCCGTTGGGATCCAGCACGGCGTTCCTTATTACCCTCCTGAAGCTACCGATTCCATATCCTGGTAAAAGTCATTGGATCTCGACCAACGCGAGCAGCAGTGTCGCGATACGATAAACCGGAATCGCGATAGGCTACAATCCGACCTTTATCAAAGTCGGAAACGTGATGGTACGCATTTCTCCTCTTTACACGAGGCATCACAACCACCTTTCACCAGGCAACGCCGGTCAAGTGCTGTTTGTGTATGAGAAATCGATTGGAAACTTTCTTCATGTCAGCACGTTGTAGGTGTCGCCACCGGCGCCAACCTTGTGTGAATGCTGTGAAAAGCTAATCATTTGCATATCACAGCATCTTCTTCCTGTCGGTTAAATTTCGCGTCCGTAGCACGTCATCTTCGTGGTGTAGCAATTTTCATGGCCAGTAGTGTATATATTACATTCAAACAAAGCGCAACTCTTTTATGTCTTCCTTGGATTCCCTTTGTACTACTTTACGTTACTCTATTTCGAGTATCTAGACTTTGTAAAATTTTAACTAACTATTACTTAGAAATACTACTAACGTTTTTTGGCTCTTAGGTCCTTTCGTATTAGAGAATTTACTCCAGTCTCTGTAAAGAACAGTTACACTGTGCATCCTACGAATGTTCTGGAGCAATACAAAGATTAACACAAAATGCAGAGTTTTTTGTGTTGGTGTAAATTATTTAATATCATCGGCTCTTGACACTGACTCTTGGGATTTCTGCAGTGAAGTAATTGATATTACGCACCCCAATTAACATTGAATTGTTGCAGGAAAAGTCGTCGAAATCAACAAGATGAGTACACACTCCAAGTATTCATCGAAAGTAGCACAGGCTCGTAATGTACGAGTTTGTTAACCGAACGTTTTTGGCGCGAACGTGATAGAAAGAGTGTGTTAGGATGGGGACATAGGAGAGACACAGTGGTCAAGACTACAATCGGTCACGTCCGACCACCATAAGAGAGCATCGTCGAATTTTGCAGTGAACACGTCACCTCTTAAGATCCGTGTCTGGCATCCGAGAACCAGCAATAGACCCCATGCGGCAGTCTCTGCCCCCCCCCCTCCCTCTCCCCCCCCCCCCCCCACACACACAAGCGGTCGGAGTCTAGCAGCAGCTGGAACAGGGAATTACCCTCCTATGTGTATCTTGCCGTTAACAGCACAACTACAGTTGCGCTATACGAAAACAACGCCTCTGAAGACTTTTCTCTTTTTTTTCACATAAATAGAACTGAATATCATTCGTTGTTAGTTCAGTGTGTATTTTATGTCCTTACAAACACCGTGCAAACAGGCCCAACGGTACCGACCGGCCGCCGTGTCATCCTCAGCGTATAGACGTCACCGGATGCAGACATGAAGGTTGTTCCCCGTGTTTTATGTTCCGTTTTATATAATTGTTCTGAGTTTTTTCCTTGACACCCGTCTGACTATGTAACTGAACGGGCGCTGAAGACCTTGCTGTCGTGCGACCAACTCTCTCCCCCCCCCCCCCTCTCTCTCTCTCTCTCTCTCTCTGATATGAAGGGGCACAGGGCGAGCACACCACACTCCCAGCCGATGTCAGTTTCCGTAACCGGAGCCGCTACTTCTCAGCCAAGCAGCTCCTCAGTTTGTCTCACAAGGGCTGAGTGCAGCCCGCTTGCCAACAGCGTTCGGCAGACCGGATGGTCACCCATCCACGTGCTAGCCCAGCCCGACAGCGCTTAACTTCGGTGATCTGAGGGGAACCGGTGTTACCACTGCAGCAAGGCCGTAGGCATTTTATAGTCTTACAGAATATAAATTTCATTTTAAAGGTAATCAAAATTAGATGATCGCTTTAGCTTCTGGGCTCTTACGTAGCAAAAGCAATAATTTTTTATGGAAGTGAAGTTTACATGTACAAAACATAAAATACATACATAATTATTGTTGTACTCAACAGAATGTTCTTAATCATGATCAAAGGCATGAATTTCCTGTTATTACCGATAAATTCAAAAGTTGTTTACAAATAAGAGAAACATATTATATATTAATTCGCCATAGTACTGTCGGTATGTTTGATACATTTTTCGATTTGCATTTCTTTTATTTCAATTTTTTGTTCAGTAAATTTTGTTTCAAAGCACCACCTATAACGTTTACTTTATTTTTACTACAATAGCCTCTCTGTTTTGCATTAAAAATCAACAATTTTCGAATAAAACCTGAATTAGATATTGACTATTTCGATTTTGCTATAAATACTAATTACTTTTCAGTAACAAACAAGACATTAGTCACGAAATATTGTAAGTAGGGTGTTTAGGTTTTTATGTTGGTAACGCCACGTAGCGCTCTATATGAAAATCACTGACTGTGCTGTGTGCAGTCTGTGGCTGGTTTGCATTGTTGGAATATTCGCTATTGTAGTGTTGGGCAGTTGGATGTGAACAGCGAGTAGCGTTGCGCAGTTGGAGGTGAGCCGCCAGCAGTGGTGGATGTGGGGAGAGAGAGATGGCAGAGTTTTGAGAGCAGACGATCTGGACGTGTGTCCGTCAGAGACAGTAAATTTGTAAGACTGGATGTCATGAACTGATATATATATCCTCTGAACACTATTAAAGTAAATACATTGTTTTTTCTCTATCAAAATCTTTCATTTGCTAACTATGCCTATCAGTAGTTAGTGCCTTCAGTAGTTTGAATCTATTATTTAGCTGGCAGTAGTGGCGCTCGCTGTATTGCAGTAGTTCGAGTATCGAAGATTTTTGTTAGATAAGTGATTCATGAAAGGTACAGGTTATTGTTGGTCAGGGCCATTCCTTTGTAGGGATTATTGAAAGTCAGATTGCGTTGCGATGAAAACATTTTTTGTCAGTTGAGTGTTCATCAGGATAAGTAAAGAGAGAAATGTCTGTGCACGTTCAGTTTTGCTCAGCTGTTTGAAAATCAAATAACGTAACAGGTTTATCAGCACAGTCATTTATAATTTTTCTAACGGGACGTTTCAGTATCAATACGCAAAGAAATGGGTTAGGAGTTACTAACGAATTACGAGATACGGTTGAAGTTCTCTAGGGCTATCGATACACCAACAAGAAATAGCTCAGTAGGCAGTACAGTTGAAGAGGAATGGACATCTCTAAAAAAGGACAATCACAGAAGCTGGGAAGGAAAACATAGGTACAAAGAAGGTAACTGCGAAGAAACCATGTGTAACAGAATAATTATTTCAGTTGATTGATGAAAGGAGGAAGCACAAAAATGTTCCGGGGATTCAGGAATACAGAAATACACGTCGCTGAGGAATGAAATAAACAGGAAGTGCAGGCAAGCTAAGACGAAATGGCTGCAAGAAAAATGTGAAGACATCTAAAAAGAAACGACTGTCGGAAGGACAGACTCAGCATACAGGAAAGTCAAAACAACTTTCGGTGACATTAAAAGCAAAGGTGGTAACATTAAGAGTGCAACGGGAATTCCACTGTTAAATGAAGAGGAGAGAGCGGATAGGTGGAAAGAATACATTGAAAGCCTCTATGAGGGGGAGGATCTGTCTGATGTGATAGAAGAGGAAACAGGAGTTGATTTACAGAGATAGGGGATCCAGTGTTAGAATCAGAATTTAAAACAGCTTTGGAGGGCTTGAGGTCAAATAAGGCAGAAGGGATGGATAACATTCCATCAGAATTTCTAGAAATTATTCGGGGAAATGGCAACAAAATGATTATTCACTTTGGTGTGTAGAATACCATTTGACTTTCGGAAAAATATCATCCACACAATTCCGAAGACTGCAAGAGATGACAAGTGCGAGAATTATCGCACAATCAGCTTAACAGCTGATGCATCGAAGTTGCTTACAAGAATAATATAGAGCAGAATGAAAAATAATTGAGAATGCGCTAGATGACGATCAGTTTGGCTTTAGGAAAGGTAAAGGCACGACAGAAGGAGTTCTGACATTGCAGTTAATAATGGAAGGAAGACTAAAGAAAAATCAAGACACATTCATAGGATTCGTCCTGGAAAAAGCATTCGACAATGCAAAATGGTCCAAGATGTTCGAAAGTCTGAAAAAAGTAGAGGTAAGCTATAGGGAGACACGGGTCATATACAATGTGTACAACAGCCAAGAGGGACGACCAAGAATGAAGTGCTGGTATTAAAAAGAGCGTAAGACAAGGATTTAGTCTTTCGCCGCTACTGTTCAATCTGTACATCGAGGAAGCAATGATGGAAATAAAATAAAAGTTCAGGAGTCGAATTAAAATTGAAAGTGATAGGATATCAGTGATACGATTCGCTGATGACATTGCTATCCTGAGTGAAAGTGAAAAAGAATTACATGATCTGCTGAACGTAATGAACAGTCTAATGGGTACACAGTATGGACAGAGAGTAAATCGAAGAAAGACGAAGGTAATGAGAAGTAGTAGAAATGAGAACTGCGAGAAACTTAACATCAGGATTGATGGTCAAGAAGTAGATGAAGTTAAGGAATTCTGCTACCGAGGTAGTAAAATAACCAATGACGGGCGGAGCAAGCATGATATCAAAAGCAGACTAGCATTGGCAAAAGGGGCATTCCGGGCCAAGAGAAGTCTACTAATGTCAAATATCGGTCTTAATTTGAGAATGTACGCATTTGATGGTAGTGAAACATGGACTGTGGTGAAACCGGAACAGAGGAGAATCGAAGCATTTGAGATGTGGTGCTACAAACGAATGTTGAAAATTAGGTGGACTGATAAGGTAAGGAATGAGGAGGTTCTACGCAGAATCGGAGAGGAAAGGAATATGTGGAAAACAGTGATAAGGAGAAGGGACAGGATGATAGGACATCTGCTAAAACACGAGGAAAATACTTCCATGGTACTAGAGGGAGCTGTAGAGGGCAAAAACTGTAGAGGAAGACAGAGATTGGAATACGTCAAGCAAATAATTGAGGACGTAGGCTGCAAGAGCTGCTCTGAGATGAAGAGGTTAGCACAGGAATGCGTGGCGGGCAGCATCAAACCAAAGGAAAAGAAGACGATAACTAAGCAGAACAAATAATTAATTTGTTAGGCCAGTAAACTGACAGTTTGGCAACTACGATGTCATATGTTTACGAAGTATAGACACTTATACAAACAGTATATACATTGTTTGGTTGCACAAGTACATATGGTTGCTGTACGTTCGTAGTAGTCTATGTTTACAGCGATCGTTGAATAATAATAACTTATTATAGGTGTTTATCAGGTAGGTGTTTTTATTTGACGCCTATGCTTTTGTTGACTTCTACTTTCACATCATTTACAAAAAAATTGACTATTCTCGTACGTACTTCATTGACACTGTGACATATGCTTCCAGAGTATTTGACTGAGCAACGATATTAAGGTTCTATCTTAGTGTGAGTCATCTTTCGCTGTGCAATGCGTTTTTTTTCGAGTGTTTCAATACATTTTTTAAAATAATATTTATGTTTAGGATCCATCTGTTAGTTCAGTACGTCTTGTGGTTAGTTTCTTATGTGTACCAAAGTTTCAGGTTCCTCGAGAATGTTTATGGGAGGACCTCTCGGAATTTTATTGAAGTACCTGCAATTCATGTTTAGTCGTATCTAACGTGTGTTGACTGCCTTTTAGATTCGAATGTGTTTTTTAGACCGTGTGACAGTTTCTACCGGTCTGTCCTTGCAGTAATTGTTAGTTACATGCGATTTCGAATATACAAGGTTAGCATAGATTGGTGGTTTTGTGTTAACCTGATCGCAGTTTCAGGTTGTTAGTGGCCCGGAAAGATAGCTTTATACATATTTGAGGTCTGATAATGCGTTAACTTTGTTCTAGACTGGACCCATAAGCAGTAGATATGCATTTTGTTTTCTTTCCAGATATTGTTGCTTTAATTAGTCGTATTTCGCTGCGTCCTGTGTTGGGTTTGCGTGTCATGTATTTACTGTATAACTCAGTGAAGATATTAGGGTCGAGACTTACGCCATGTATTGGAGTGTGTCCATGTCTTTTTGAATTATCTGCGCTTCTGTTGGTCGATTTTGCAGTCTGTTAAGCATGGAGCTAAAATATGCGAGTATTTGTGACATTAGACTGCAGGAATTTGCATTTATGATACAGTCCAAGGAAGTAAGCTTTCTATAAATGTCAAATTTGAGGTAGGCATCCTTTCTCCTCATCGTGAGATCCAAACATGTATGACATTGTGTGTCTTTCTCCATCGCGAATTTGATTTTCAGACATAGACTGTTTAAGGCCTGATGAATTTCTTGAATATCTATCTGAGTCCCATTAATTAGCACAGTGGTGTAACTGATGTATCTATGTTGACATAAAATGTTATGTTTCTAATTTAGGAGAGTTACAAGTGAAGAATTTTTGTTCCAGAATATCCGAAGTAATTTCGAGATACAAATTCATGTGGCGCAACGATTGATGTTTTTCTGACCTGCAGTATGTTATGTTTATTGATTCTTATTGTTTATTGTACTGGAACACTCGTATATGTATTGGTGATGTTCAAATTCTCTTTTTCACAAAAGCTTTTCCTAATTGCTAACCTACATTTTTATAATCTCTATACTTCTGCAGCTGTCAGCCGCTACGGTCGCAGGTTCGAATCCTGCCTCGGGTATGGATCTGTTTGGTGTCCTTAGGTTAGTTAGGTTTAAGTAGTTCTAAGTTGTAGGGGGCTGATGACCTCAGAAGTTAAGTCCCATGGTGCTCAGAGCCTTTTTTTTTGCGGCTGTCAGTTGTTTTGCTGACCCAAAAACAAAAGTACTGTTTACAGTGTCTCATCACTTAATCTAACTCAGTCCCTATCATTCGACTGGATTGGATTACCTCGTTCCAAGATTAAGTCCATTTCGCTCACCTGATGTTCCAAGTTATTCCGATTCTACAGAATTACAATATGATTGGCAAGCAGTACACTTCGTACGTCATCTACCAGAACTTTAATTCCTTTTCTAGATTTCAAACTCCTGCTGGAAGAACGTTACCCCTTCGTTGGTTACTCAGTCTTTTTCTTCCAATCACCTGTAAGGTTACCGTTTCGGAACGAGCGCATTTTACGCACCGCAGCGTCGCTCTACGCTTGGAAGAAGTCACTTGTTTGACCGCAGACAGTCCATCGCAGCGAACTATCTTTGCCAAAACGAGAAAATGCGCTTACCACACAACCTAAAAACTTCGACCAGCTACGGCCAATGACAACGCTAGACAGCAGAACTCGCCTCGCAGTACAAAGACATTTTTGTCTTATAACTGTTCTCCAGACTTTTGTCTGGCGCTAATGTGGACGCTTTTGACCAGCGAAGTTCGACAGAATGGTGGGAGCGTAGAGAAGCACAAGCATTGCAGTAGCTTTCATGTAACTGAGAACCATGGTTGTAGTCAGGTTACGTAAAGGGGTATGTTTTTCGCGTGCCCCTTGAGTGAGAATATCACGTCTTTGTGCACATTTGGAACTGATTCGGAATATATGGTGGTCTCTGAATGGGGCATCTGTAAATTCAGGTGACATACAAACACCTCAACCCACTAGCGACGATGTTTTCAAATGATCTGCCATATTATTTCTCTTGTGATTCTGAGACGATGTTCAGAAGGAAGATAACATACTCTGACACGACGTTCGTTCTTCGTCACCACAGTAAAGTATGCGTAAGCTACTTCTAAATTATGCTGTTCCTTTGCCACCTGACTTGGCGAATTCATTAACTCGCAACTTACTCCTGTAATTACCAATTTCTGCCATAGATTTTCGCCCACATGTCAGAATCCTTTTAAGCAGTAATCACACCAATCTTTAAACATGGAAACAGAAAAGATTGTAACAACTACAGAGGTATCTCTTTAATCAGCGTTGTGGGTAAAATCTTCTCAGGTATTGTTGAAAGGAAAGTGCGAGTATTAGTTGAGGACCAATTGGATGAAAATCAGTGTGGGTTTAGGCCTCTTAGAGGTTGTCAGGACCAGATCTTTAGCTTACGGCAAATAATGGAGAAGTGTTATGAGTGGAACAGGGAATTGTATCTATGCTTTATAGATCTAGAAAAGGCATATGACCGGGTTCCTAGGAGGAAGTTATTGTCTGTTCTACAAGATTATGGAATAGGAGGCAAACTTTTGCAAGCAATTAAAGGTCTTTACATGGATAGTCAGGCAGTAGTTAGAGTTGACGGTAAGTTGAGTTCATGGTTCAAAGTAGTTTCAGGGGTAAGACAAGGCTGCAACCTATCTCCACTGTTGTTCATATTATTTATGGATCATATGTTGAAAACAATAGACTGACTGGGTGAGATTAAGATATGTGAACACAAAATAAGCAGTCTTGCATATGCGGATGACTTAGTTGTGATGGCAGATTCGATTGAAAGTTTGCAAAGTAATATTTCAGAGCTAGATCAGAAATGTAAGGACTATGGTATGAAGATTAGCATCTCCAAAACGAAAGTAATGTCAGTGGGAAAGAAATATAAACGGATTGAGTGCCAAATAGGAGAAACAAAGTTATAACAGGTGGACGGTTTCAAGTACTTAGGATGCATATTCTCACAGGATGGCAACATAGTCAAAGAACTGGAAGCAAGGTGTAGCAAAGCTAATGCAGTGAGCGCTCAGCTACGATCTACTCTCTTCTGCAAGAAGGAAGTCAGTACCAAGACTAAGTTATCTCTGCACCGTTCAATCTTTCGACCAACTTTGTTGTATGGGAGCGAAAGCTGGGTGGATTCAGGTTACTTTATCAACAAGGTTGAGGTTACGGATATGAAAGTAGCTAGGATGATTGCAGGTACTAGTAGATGGGAACAATGGCAGGAGGGTGTCCACAATGAGGAAATCAAAGAAAAACTGTGTATGAACTCTATAGATGTAGCAGTCAGGGCGAACAGGCTTAGATGGTGGGGTCATGTTACACGCATGGGAGAAGTAAGGTGACCCAAGAGACTCATGGATTCAGCAGTAGAGGGTAGGAGGAGTCGGGGCAGAGCGAGGAGAAGGTACCTGGATTCGGTTAAGAATGATTTTGAAGTAATTGGTTGAACATCAGAAGAGGCACCAATGTTAGCACTGAATAGGGGATCATGGAGGAACTGTATAAGGGGGGCTATGCTCCAGACTGAACGCTGAAAGGCATAATCAGTCTTAAATGATGATGATGATGATGATGATGATGATGATGATGATGATGATGATGATGTCAGAATCCTTTTGATATGGAACAAACCTTTGTGCTCCTATGGTATCAGTTATGAAATTGTATCCTATCATACGAACTATAATTCAATGCTAAAATTATCTGCGTTTTCTTATGTTAGTAAATACGAAAAGGAGGATCGCTGACAGCAACGGCACCGTCTTGAATAATGATTATCGCGCAGCCACATGATGTCGTGTTACGACTCAAACTGTGCGCAATAGGCTGCTTGATGCGCGTCCATGGCGGGGTGCATCTTTGCAACCACACCACGCACCGCGGAGCAGATGGGCCGAACAACATGCCGAATGGACAGCTCAGTATTGGCTTCACGTTCTCTTCACCGATGAGTGTCGCTTATACCTTCGACCAGAGAATCGTCGGAGTTGTGTTTGGAGGCAACCCGGTCAGGCTGAATGCCTTAGACCACCACCACCTAGAGACAAGGCCGCGGCGCGAAATTCATAACAGACCGTGACGTCACTCCAAGCGGGCCACCATGTTGTGTTTCGAAGCGTTTGTTTATCTACACGTTTGTTGGATCGAGTGCTATATTCGTGCTGAAAACTAGTGATTACAGTGTTTACGTGTAGTGAAGCTACTGTGAACATGGTTTACAAGTGTTGTGTGCCAAAGTGTCGTGGGAATTACGGAACTCGAACGAAAGTAATGTTGTTTTCCTTTCCGAAAGATGCGAATCTGCGTTGGAAATCTCTTTCAGCGATTCATCGGGTCAATTTCCAACCCACTGAGCACACGAAGGTATGTAAAAACTATATACCTAGTACAATTATTATTTTTTTCTGGTGGAATATCTTGCATTTTGGATACATTTGACTAAAATTGTGAGCAAAAGTTCGCAGTAAATAGGGCTAGTATTCGTTATCAAGTGCCTTTATTTTGATTTTGAAAACGAAATATAAATTTGTGGCTCGTGTTACTTTTTATTCGTGTTTAAATTTCTCTGCAGTTCGTATTTTGTTACGCATTACCGATACGTTTTATTCTCTATTTGTGAGTGGGTGTTGTTTTTCACTCTCGCATTAGTTAGCATGAGTGCTAACGAATGTTGAAACTTCTGTTTTCATATTTAAAAAGCGATCTCTCTGTATGAAGCATATCTGTTTTATTTTTCGATTTGTCAAATAATGGAACAAATTAATCTAGAAATAGGTTAAATTTATTATTGACGTTTTTAGCTTCAGACATTGTCTCATTCCAACTGCTGCAAATGTCTGCTGAAGGTTTGTAGATTTTCACTGTTGACTTATGCTCAAAATCTGCCATATTTTTACAGGAAAGAAAATTTACATTACAATAACAACGCATAATTGTTTTTGTGAGGTGAGTTAAAAGTGATTGTTTGCTTGGGGAATGTACTCAGCTTTCCTGAGGGAGCTCTATAAACAGCTACACAATATTTATTTAGGATACTAAAGGCAGAGGAATTTAATATTATACACTGTATTAGTGCAGAAATTTTCAAGTGAGTGTAAATAATAGTTGTCTGGTCCAGAAAGAATGTACTTTATCACAGTGCGTTTTTCACAAATGTACCTTGTTTTATCATGTATATCGCAATATTATTTACATCCCGCACTCGTACGTTTTCACTGGCTATTGATAAGTCTTATGCAATTACATTACCGGTAAAAAAGAATTATAAACTACAGTTTCTGCTATATCGCGACTGATAAAGTTACTTATTTTAACCATTCGGCAAAGTACTCTCCTCTTTGCGTGGTATCATTTGCCAAGATCTCGTTTCGTTATCTCCAGCGGTTTACGAGATATGACAGGCGTTATGAATATTTCATTCCCGCGCGTTGCGATCGGAAGTGAAGTTTCTGCAGATGCACAATTTTTTCGAGATTGGAAGCAGATATTGATCCAAAGTTTTACGAAAATTTCAAAACCTCATCTGTATTTCACACTCAGCAATAGAATGTGTAATATGCATCAAACACAAATTCATAGCGACCCCTATTTTTGATGGCAACGTTCTCAAATTTGATACTCATCTGTGAAATACCACAATAGTTATGACCATTATCGAAATGATTGGCACTTCATCATGAAGCTGCCATATAAAGCTAAAAGTATTTCAGAAATTATTTATTTTTTACGGAATAGGTTCTGTAAAACCGTTTGACAAAGATTTGGAGGCTGTGCGTCTCGATTCTTTAAGCGCAGCGCCAAGCCAACCCTGGCCCGCTTTGCGTGACGTCACAAGAGCGCGCCGCGGCCTTCTCTTTAGGTGGTGGTGCTTAGACACACTGTCCAGCGAGTGCAGCAAGGTGGAGGTTCCCTGCAGTTTTCGGGTGGCATTACGTGGGGGACGGCGTACACCGCTGGTGGTCATGGAAGGCGCCTTAATGGCTGTACGATACGTGAATGCCGTCCTCCGACCGATAGTGCAACCGTATCGGCAGCATATTGGCGAGGCATTCGTCTCCGTGGACGACAACTCGCGCCCCCATCCTGCACATCTTGTGAATTACTTCCCTCAGGATAAGGACATCGCTCGACTAGAGTGGTCAGCATGCTCTCCAGACACGAACCCTATCGAACATGCCTGGGATAGATTGAAAAGCGCTGTTTATGGACGACGTGACCCACCAACCACTCTGAGGGATCTACGCCGGATCGCCGTTGAGTAATGGGACAATCTGGACCAACAGTGCCTTGATGAACTTGAAACGTCCCCTTTCAACAATTATACAGGACTGAGCTTCAACTGACACAATATTTTTAGCGCAACGCAATCTGACTTTCAAAAATCCCTACAAAAGAATGGCCCTAACATTAAACTATACCTTTCACAAATAACTTACCTCACAAAAATCTTCATTACTCGAACTACTGCAATACAGCGAGCGCCACTACTGCCAGCTAAATAAAAGATTCAAACTACAGAAGGCACTAACTACTGATAGGGATAGTTAGCAAATGAAAGATATTAATAGAGAACAAACAATGTATTTACCTTAATAGTCATAATATATATAGCAGTTCATGACAAATTACAAAACTCCGCCACCTCTCTCCCCACATCCACCACTGCTGGCGGCTCACCTCCAACTGCGCAACGCTACGCGCTGTTCACATCCAGCTGCCGCTGCCCAACACTACAATGGCAGACAACAATGCAAACTAGCCACAGGCTGCACACAGCACAGCCAGTGATTTTCATACAGAGCGCTACATAACGTTGCCAATAAGAAAATATAAACAGCCTACTTACATAGCCCCCATGCTCCCCACAAAAAATTTCACAAATTGTGTTGGACAGTGGCCAATAATGATTTGATAACATTTTTCATCAACTGCGCAACGCTACGCGCTGTTCACATCCAGCTGCCGCTGCCCAACACTACAATGGCAGACAACAATGCAAACTAGCCACAGACTGCACACAGCACAGCCAGTGATTTTCATACAGAGCGCTACGTAACGTTGCCAATAAGAAAATATAAACAGCCTACTTACAAACTTGTGGATAGTGTGTCACGACGAATACAGGCATGGATCAATGCAAGAGGACGTGCTGCTGCATATTAGAGGTACCGGTGTGTACAGCAATCTGGGCCACCACCTCTGAAGGTCTCGCTGTATGGTGGTACAACATGCAGCGTGTGGTTTTCATGAGCAATAAAAAGGGCGGAAATGATATTTATGTTGATCTCTCTTCCAATTTTCTGTACAGATTCCGGTACTCTCGGAACCGAGGTGGTGATAAACTTTTTGTGATGTGTGTAAAATCAGTTGCGCAACAAAAGAAATTGACATTAATTCAGTTCACAGTTTCCAGGTCAGACAGCTATAATGTTATCATTCTCTTGTGTCGTCGATGTGTTGCACCTTTCCTTCGTCAGTGCTTCATCTTCTTCTTTAAAAATTATAATAAAACACATGACGGTACGAATGAGGTCATTATAGGAGGCTACCGTCGTGGGGAATTTGTTCATTGCACTTAATTCTCAACTGAAATTTCTAGTTTTGTGTAAGATTTTCAGCAAACCAGATAAGTTGGTGCTGTTGCTATTACTCTGAATTTTCCTGTTGCTTATACTATGTAACAGCACCTATTTGATGCACCACACATGCTAAATTTTCACACGTTACTAGGCAACATAGGTAACAGGTGACAAAAACATTTTTTCTTACATAAATCTGAACACTAAAGTGCGATTTAACACACTTGGAGATTCTGTCGTATGTGGTTCGTTCATGTACGTGTTGAATACTCTACTGTGTTACTTTCGAGTACGTTTCCCCTTTTTCGCTGCACATTGCAGGCTTAGCCAGGAGGTCGGATTGGTTTATCATCGGGTCGCATCCATTGCCTGGGAATGTACACTTCTGGAAATTGAAATAAGAACACCGTGAATTCATTGTCCCACGAAGGGGAAATTTTATTGACACATTCCTGGGGTCAGATACATCACATGATCACACTGACAGAACCACAGGCACATAGACACAGGCAACAGAGCATGCACAATGTCGGCACTAGTACAGTGTATATCCACCTTTCGCAGCAATGCAGGCTGCTATTCTCCCGTGGAGACGATCGTAGAGATGCTGGATGTAGTCCTGTGGAACGGCTTGCCATGCCATTTCCACCTGGCGCCTCAGTTGGACCAGCGTTCGTGCTGGACGTGCAGACCGCGTGAGACGACGCTTCATCCAGTCCCAAACATGCTCAATGGGGGACAGATCCGGAGATCTTGCTGGCCAGGGTAGTTGACTTACACCTTCTAGAGCACGTTGGGTGGCACGGGATACATGCGGACGTGCATTGTCCTGTTGGAGCAGCAAGTTCCCTTGCCGGTCTAGGAATGGTAGAACGATGGGTTCGATGACGGTTTGGATGTACCGTGTACTATTAAGTGTCCCCTCGACGATCACCAGTGGTGTACGGCCAGTGTAGGAGATCGCTCCCCACACCATGATGCCGGGTGTTGGCCCTGTGTGCCTCGGTCGTATGCAGTCCTGTTTGTGGCGCTCACCTGCACGGCACCAAACACGCATACGACCATCATTGGCACCAAGGCAGAAGCGACTCTCATCGCTGAAGACGACACGTCTCCATTCGTCCCTCCATTCACGCCTGTCGCGACACCACTGGAGGCGGGCTGCACGATGTTGGGGCGTGAGCGGAAGACGGCCTAACGGTGTGCGGGACCGTAGCCCAGCTTCATGGAGACGGTTGCGAATGGTCCTCGCCGATACCCCAGGAGCAACAGTGTCCCTAATTTGCTGGGAAGTGGCGGTGCGGTCCCCTACGGCACTGCGTAGGATCCTACGGTCTTGGCGTGCATCCGTGCGTCTCTGCGGTCCGGTCCCAGGTCGACGGGCACGTGCACCTTCCGCCGACCACTGGAGAATACATCGATGTACTGTGGAGACCTCACGCCCCACGTGTTGAGCAATTCGGCGGTACGTCCACCCGGCCTCCCGCATGCCCACTATACGCCCTCGCTAAAAGTCCGTCGACTGCACATACGGTTCACGTCCACGCTGTCGCGGCATGCTACCAGTGTTAAAGACTGCGATGGAGCTCCGTATGCCACGGCAAACTGGCTGACACTGACGGCGGCGGTGCACAAATGCTGCGCAGCTAGCGCCATTCGACGGCCAACACCGCGGTTCCTGGTGTGTCCGCTGTGCCGTGCGTGTGATCATTGCTTGTACAGCCCTCTCGCAGTGTCCGGAGCAAGTATGGTGGGTCTGACACACCGGTGTCAATGTGTTCTTTTTTCCATTTCCAGGAGTGTATTTCAGTGTAAGAAGACTTCCCTTTATCTGTTGCAGGAATATAAGGTTGTACAATCAGTACAACACGCCTCACATTTTATGTAAATCTTATTTTATTACTGACTTGCCGATGTATCACTTGCTCTACGTTCCCTGTAGACGTGTAACCACTGAACATGGGTATATCGCATTTACGATTATTGACGTGTGCATCCTAGATTTGCCGAAACCGGTCGTTGTAAATAAAATTGTAATTAGTGATATTGGCTACTTAAGCTGTTAGTTCTCTATTTCATATTACTCTTGGTCACCCCCACAGTTGAGTGATGTCAAGCATATATAATATTACAGTGTGTTCATCACTTTGCATGAACTCTGGTTTACTACAGTTGTGCAGGGAATGGCAGCCTATACTCCCTCTTGGGAAACCCTCATCCAAAGATCGGAATGAGACACTAACTCGGAATCTTTTCTTATAATTAAACACTCGTCTCCATCGCAAAATATTTATATCATTTCTTCCTCGCGCGTATCGACATTTTGGTTTTGTCAAAGGAACTCAACATGAAAGGAGAGAGACACGGGTCTACATCATACACTGAATACAGTATTACGAAAAGCATAACTTGCACATACCAGAACACGCCTGATACAAATTATGGTGTCCAGCTTACTGTTACTTAGCATAACTGCAGCTGGTTAGTGTGAGGAAATAGAACGTTTAAGAATACAGCGCCGCCGGATGACGCTCACGTACAGTTGATGACATTGCCGTGAAACGGACAGATGTTTTCCCGTATTTACATGAAATGACACACGTATAAGCACACTTGCGTTTATACGATTCAGGTAACGTTATATACAGGGTGGATCACTTTAATCCATAATGGGGAACAGCTCGAATGGAGATGAGATACAGCAAAATGCTTTAGATGAAAGTTGTAGGTGACAAAGGCCACGCATTGCTACTAACTGAACGTGATTTTCAAGGTGATTTGGAGGTTAAGGTGATTCTTTAAAATGGGAAACCTAATATTTTATTTAAGATTTGAAAAGAGCGGCAACTTTTACGTATAAAATTATACACTAATCAAGGCCATGGCTAGGTTCAGTGATGGTCGAATAAGCAAATATGTTTCTAGTTCTAGCAGGGATTAACTAGAAATAGGGAAGGAATACAAAAAAAATACAATGTTAGATACACACTCGAAGGGGTATCCCGACGAATGAGAGCAGAGGTGAGTCACTTCGCGACTTGTAAATCAATGACCTACGTTTAAATTTTTTTGTTGTTGTATCCGGAATCCGCTCCAGCTACTGCCGGGTCTGGGTGTTGACGAGTGCTCTCCATTTTGCTCGGTCCTCCCACCACTTTTCTTCCTCCACTTGCTGCCAGGTCACACCTCCCCTTTCCACAGATATTCTCACTTCCGTTTTCCACTGTGTTCTTGGGCACCCTCTAGGTCTTTTTCCATAATTTTGGGGAGTCTCTGCCCACGCATCCTCTTAATGTGCCCGTACCATCTTAATCTCTTTTTTTCAATTTTTTCTCTCATACTTTCTTGTTTAAGGTCCTTTCTAATATCTACAGTCCTTACTCTGTCCATTCTTGTTTTTCACTTAACTGCTCTGAGAAATTTCATTTCCCCTGCTTGCAGTCTGCTCCAGTCCCTTTCTGTCATTGTCCATGTTTCTCCTCCATAGGTGACAATAAGGAAGTAATAAGTATTATACATAAGGAGTTTTGGTTTTTCTGAAACTTCCTTATTCCAAATCAGGTGTTTAACTGTTTGTTAGAAATTGCCTCCCGTCTGTAACGTCCTATTAATTTCCATCACTAGATACTTCACTCCCTAAATAAGTGAAACTGTCTACCACTTTGAGGGGTTCTCTATTCAAAGTAATATTCCCGTTGATCCCTTTGTCTCTTCCAAATACCATTACTTCACTCTTATCTTTATTTATTTTTAATCCATATCTTTTCATTATTCCCTTCCACGCATCAAGTTGTAACTGTACGTCTACTCTTTATAGCCCCATATTACCATATCATCAGCAAAAATCATCTTTTTGTCTTTTTCTTTTACTATATCTTTAACTGCCCTATTCATTCTCTCCATCACAACATTAAAAGGTGCAGGAGATAGAATACTTCCTTGTTTAAGTCCTTGTCTTATTTCGAAATATTCAGAGTTCCCCAATAGTGTTCTAATTCTACAACTGTGGCCTCGGCACATTGTCTTCATTACATTAATGTATCCATCTTCTATACCCATCTTCTTCATTTCTTCCCAGTGTCTTTCCCTGTTAACTGAGTCATATGCCTTTTCTGTGTCTATAAAAACCATTATTACCCTTCTGTTATACTCCCAATTTTTTTCCATCATTTGACGGATAGAAAATATCAGGTCGTTCGTGCTTCTTCACTTCCTAAACCCATGCTGTTCTTCACTCAGCTCCTTTTCTATCTTTTCAGTTATTCGATTTAGTAAAATTCTTTCAAAAATCCTGGCTGTATGACTCATAAGGGTTATTCCTCTGTAGTTTTTACAAAGTCTTTTATTGCCTTTTTTGAAGATGGGAACAATGTCTCCTGTTCTCCAGTCGTTAGGTATTGTACTATTTCTCCACACACTTCACAGTACTCTATACAGCCACTGCATTCCCACTGGACCTGCTGCTCCTATCATGTCCATTGATACTTCATCAGGTCCTGGGGCTTCCCCGCCCCCCCCCCCCCCCAATTCATCTTCTTCGAGGCTATTTCCATTTCTTCCCGTGTAATTTACCCAAAATCTGCTTCCCAACTCCTCTCAATTTCTGCATTATTTGTTGTTTCCTCGTGTACCGAATCTGCTGTGTTTAACAGTTTCTTAAAATGTTCTCTCCAGAGATCTTTTATAATCCCTGAATCTTCAATCATCTTCTGTTTCCATCTTTGCTGGTATTTCAGAAGCCTTCCTTTTATTTTTCATCATTTTATAGAACATTTTCTTATTGCTCTTTACATCTTCTTCAACCTTTTTTGTAAGCTCTTCCCATGTCTTTTTCTTTGCTGTTTCCACTGTTTCTTTGCACTTCTTGTTTTCCTCTATATATATTTTATGCTCCTCGTCATTTTTTGTTTTCTACCACTTTCTCCATGCTTCATTTTTTCTTCCAACTGCTTGGATTGTGGTATCATCCCACCAACTTGTCTGTCTTACTTTTTCCTTTCCAGATGTTCTACCACATACGTTTTGTGCTTCTTCGGCTAAAGTGTCTTTGAATAAACTCCATTCTTTTCCTACGTCGCAGGAAACTTCTTTCGGAAATTTTTGTGTGATTAATTCTCTACACTTGTCAGCACTTTCACTCTCTTTCAGTTTCCAATCCCGTATTCTCCTTACTTCCTTCTGTTTTCTATTTTTCACACACTCATTCATTTTCCAATGTCCCACCAGTAAACTATAGTCCCGATCTGCACTCACGCTTGGAATTACCTGCACACTTGTTACTTTCTCTCCATTCCCTGTTGACTAGAATATAATCAATTACACACTTGGTTCTTTCATCCCAGCTGTATCTGGTGATAACATGACTTTCTCTCTTCATAAACCAGCTGTTTGCTATTTTCATTCCATTCCTCCAAATCCAGGGGTCTTTCCCCTTCTTCATTTCTGCCTCTATATCCAAAACATCCCAACACTTGCTCAAATCCCTTTCTGTCTTTGCCTACTTGTGCATTAAAATCTCCCATCGCTATATTAGCACTCTCTGCATGGTTCTGTAACTCATTTTGAAAGTCCGTCTTCTCTTCATCGCGACATCCCACTTGAGCTGCATAAATCTGGATGTTTTTTCTATATTGAAAATGTTTAATAACATTTATATGTTGTGATGTATTTTATTTTGCCGATAAACACGTTAATTAAAATTCAACGTTCAAATGTTTGTTCTCTCTTTCCAAATTCGACGGCACAGAGTAATTATGAATGGCATTCGACAACAGTCACGTAATTGAGACTACCAGTTTCTGCATTCCACTATGGCATCTTCAGGCCCCATATACATCTCTAAAAAATAAACGATATTGTCGTAGAATGCCATATATTCCTGGACGTCGTGAATTCAAACAGGGAAGGAAGGGCTTCATTCGAAAACTTGATTGCAACACTGCAAATAGAGGTTTCCATGAAAAAAACCACGACGTTCCAATGACGTTCGATGGTTACCTTTAAGATCATGGTTACTGGTAGTGAAACGTGACCCATTATGCCCCTCCCAATTTGTAGAAATTGGCGCCAAGTATCTCCATTGCTGGAATAGTACTGCGTCAGCAAGAGAGGGGAATTTTCCGCCGGTTTTCGAGTTTCTGATTGGAACGTTTAACCACGGCCACTGTCGTGGGGGCGGGGATGTTCTGTGTTCGGTTTGTACGCTCTTGAGGGAGTCGGCTCTCGCCTTTCGGTCGGAGTAGGTTACAAGACTGAGCTCTCGCTGCCCTGGACAGCCTGCCTTCCCTTGGCTGTCTAATATACTTTTATTTAATTGTAACTGTTTGACGAAGTTTCTGAAGTTTCGACTTCAACGTAACTTTCCGAGTACAGTTGGCAAGTGAGCGTTCTGCGTACAAGCGGCCTATGTTGTCCGTCTTGTGCAGTTTTGGTTAAAGTCAACTGTATCGGAGTTACTGTGTGACTTGGCTTGTGAAAATCAATCACTGTACCGTCAGTGATTGTGTGGCGGGCCTTCTTCGTCTTCCTCAGAGGCGCATTTGTATTGCTAGGAAGTCTTTAGTCTGGATCAACCAGACCAGGATAATTTGTTTCGGGCTATAATCGCGACATTATCATCACCACGACGGGACGTCGAAGCAACCAGTCATCGCCTCCGGTACGCCAGATCGTGTCCTTGCAGTTAAGAAGACAGCTTGGTAATGTATGTCTGCAGCACCGACAGAATAGGGAATTTTGCTAGGTGATAATCAGAGCTCAGCAGAGCGCGCCTGTTCCTCTTTTCTAACTTCGTTCTGTCTTGGGTGTTCATTGTCTGAGTTCTCACTACTGTAGCAGCAATTAATGTTGGGTCGGCAGTGTGTTTCTCTTAAGATTTGAGTTGCAAGGAATTGGCTCCACATACCACTTCGTCATAATTGTCACAATCTAGTTTATGGACAACTTCACCTTCACAGCATTTATTTGAGTATCCAGTTTGATCCAATTTGATGTATTGTAAATGTTTCATATGTTTCGTTTATTATTTTGAGTTTAGTCATAATAAATCAAATTGTTATTTTGGACAGAACTTTCATTTTGTTAATCGGTAGAGCAACCCTTTCATTTCTCACTACATTAATGAAACTTTCCTCTATCTAATTAATTTGTATCCAATTAAATTATTGCAGGTGCCAAACTCTTTTCTACTCCACTTGCAGGTTCGATTACAGTCACCTTGCGTTTCTTGTTAGTCCATGTGCAACAGCAAAAGTCGGAGTTAGAAAGGAGGGGGGGGGGAGGGCATAGAGCATCATTTACATATGAAGATTCTAGAAGCATTTCGTGTTAAATACACTGCTAGCCCCGGCACCTCGCAACCGCATCAAAATACGCCCCATGGTACATCAGCTCACCTCACAATCATTTCGCAAAATGATGCGTTACGCGTGGTTTTCCTGCAAAGCTATGCGATGAGAGGGAGCCTTAGGAATGTAAACCAAGTTTGTTTTCCCATAAAAACCTTACAAAAGCACGTAATTGTAAAAATACGGCGTTTATGACGTGTTGCAAGACATCGAGATAATTACTGCTTCTTCCCCTGTATTTACGACCAATTTTAGGTGTAAATTATGAAATGTTAAATAATAGAAGTACCTAAATTTCGTAGGAAGTTTGCATGTACGCCTTGCGAGAACTTCATTTGCAATCAAAAATTTTTCCTTTGACTTTCATTTTCACGCCTTTTAAGAAAATAATAATATATACAGCATACTGAGTGTTACTTCAGTTTATTAGCAGTGTAAGTACCGGAAAAACTGAAAATAAATAAAGAAGCTTCCGACCCTCGCATTACCGTTCTGTAAATTGAGGAAGAAATTTCTGAGAATATACGTTTGGCGTACAGCATTTTATGGTAATTAAACATGGAGTGTGAGAAAACCGGATCAGAAGAGAATCGAAGCATTTGAGATGTGGTGCTGCAGGCGAATGTAGAAAGTGGACTGATGGAGTAAGGACTGAGGAGGTTCTGCGTAGAACCGGAGGGAAAATGGATATGTGGAAAAGACTGACAGCGAGACGGGACAGGATTAGAGATGGGCAAAGTCGTTCACCCTAGGGAACTATTTCGCCGGTAATCGCTCTTTTCTGGGAACCGTTCATTTTTACTCGTTCACCGTTCATTTGTGCTTGGTATCCGGTTCTTATGAAAAATTGAAAATTAATAGCATAGGTGGCTGAAGATGGAAGGCGCCAAAAAATTGTTCAGATGGTTCCAAGCACTATGGGACATAACATCTGAGGTCATCAGTCCCCTAGAACTTTGCCTAACTAACCAAAGGACAGCACACACATCCATGCCCGAGGCAGGATTCGAACCTGCGACCGTAGCAGCAGCGCGTCTCCGGACTGAAGCGCCTAGAACCGCTCGGTCAACGCCGCCGGCGAAGGCGCCAAGAAGGGGCACTTGCCTACCCCCTGGAGTACAGAATTTTTGTTGATAACAGAATTCTCACAAACGTGTAATTTTCGCGATTCTGCAGAACATCTCGTTTAGCCAGCTGTAGCCCTGTGTGGCTGATCGCAGGGAAATAATATAGCGTGGCGCACGGAAAACCGGCCCTGAGTACAGACTGCTCGCCAATTACGCACGACTGGTTGACCGCTACGAGCAGAATAGATAAACATCTAATAATTAGACAGTGAGGAAATAACAAATAAGCTAATGCAAACAACTTGGAAACGATATAGGACGATTGGTGGGCGACAATGAGCAGTCTAGTACTCAGGGCGGATTTTTGGTGCGCCACACTGTACCACTGAAATAATATTGTAAGAGTTATCATATTCTATTTACAAAATGTGGCACCCGATACTCGATTACAAAGCGCGGGCTTCATTCAGTTGCAAATCGGTCTGCCTTCCATACCAATGAACACGCTCTTTTACCCAAAATGGCCACTCGTGTGTGCCGTGCCGACGTTCTTTTTTCATGTGTAATAACAAAAAAACTTGCCTTTTTACAAGTATTTCTTCTGCTGTTTATCGAAATAGTGAAGTAAGCTGATACGCCGTTTTATTACCTGAAACGATGGACAGTACCGGCCATTAAAATTGCTACACACTGAAACGTCCCCTTAGAAAAATTGTACAGGACTGAGCTTAAACTAACACACAATATTTTTAGCGCAACGCAATCTGACTTTCAATAATCCCTACAAAAGAATGACCCTGACTAACATTAACCTATACCTTTCACAAATCACATACCTCACAAAAATCTTCATTACTCGAACTACTGGAATACAGCGAGCGCCACTACTGCCAGCTAAATAAAAGATTCAAACTACTGAAGGCACTAACTACTGATAGGCATAGTTAGCAAATGAAAGATTTTAATAGAGGACAAACGCCTGGGCATAGAGTCAAACACAGCTTGGGTGCCGCGTTCACGTACAGCTGCCCATGAAGCTTCAACACGATACCACAGTTCATCAAGAGTAGTGACTGGCGTATTGTGACGAGCCATTTGCTCGGCCACCATTGACCAGACGTTTTCAGTTGGTGAGAGATCTGGAGAATGTGCTGGCCAGGGCAGTTGAACGTTTTCTGTAGCCAGAAAGGCCCGTACAGTACCTGCAACATGCGGTCGTACATTATCCTTCTGAAATGTAGGGTTTCTCAGGGATCGAATGAAGGGTAGAGCCACGGGTCGTAACACATCTGAAATGTAACGACCACTGTTCAAAGTGCCGTCAATGCGAACAAGAGGTGACCGAGATGTGTAACCAATCGCACCCCATACCATCACGCCGGGTGATATGCCAGTACGGCGATGAGGAATAACCGCTTCCAATGTGCGTTCACCGCTATGTCGCTCAACACGAATGCGACCATCATGATGCTGTGAACAGAACCTTGATTGTAGAATGAAATTTTCACTCTACAGCGGAGTGTGCGCTGATAAGAAACTTCCTGGCAGATTAAACTGTGTGCCGGACCGAGACTCGAACTCGGGACCTTTGCCTTTCGCGGGCAACTGCTCTACCGAGTGAGCTACCCAAGCACGACTCACGCCCCGTCCTCACAGCTTTACTTCTGCCAGTACCTCGTCTCCTACCTTCCAAACTTTACAGAAGCTCTCCTGCGAATCTTGCAGAACTAGCACTCCTGAAACAAAGGATATTGCGAAGACATGGCTTAGCCGCAGCCTGGGGATGTTTCTAGAATGAAATTTTCACTCTACAGCGGAGTGTGCGCTGATATGAAACTTCCTGGCAGATTAAAACTGTCTGCCAGACCGAGATGCTCCTGCGAGCTTACGTAAAGTTTGGAAGGTAGGAGACTAGGTATTGGCAGAAGTAAAGCTGTGAGGGCGGGGCGTGAGTCGTGCTTGGGTAGCTCAGTCGGTAGAGCACTTGCCCGCGAAAGGCAAAGGTCCCGAGTTCGAGTCTCGGTCCGGCACACAGTTTTAATCTGCCAGGAAGTTTCAGAACCTGGATTCATTCGACAAAATGACGTTTTGCCATTCGTGCACCCAAGTTCGTCGTCGAGTACACCATCGCAGGCGCTCCTGTCTGTGATGCAGCGTCGAGGGTAACCGCAGCCATGGTCTCCGAGCTCATAGTCCGTGCTGCTGCAAACTTCGTCGAACTTTTCGTACAGATGGTTGTTGTCTTGCAAACGTCCCCATCTGTTGACTGAGGGATCGAGACGTGGCTGCACGATCGGTTACAGCCATGCGGATAAGATGCCTGTCATCTCGACTGCTAGTAGTAAGAGGCCGTTGGGACCAAGCACAGCGTTCCGTATTACCCTCCTGAACCCACCGATTCGATATTCTGCTAACAGTCATTGGATCTCGACCAACGCGAGCAGCAATGTCGCAATACGGTAAACCGGAATCACGATAGGCTACAATCAGACCTTTATCAATGTCGGAAACCTGATGGTACGCATTTCTCCTCCTTACTCGAGGCATCGCAACGTTTCACCGGGCAACGCCGGTCAACTGCTGTTTGTGTTTGAGAAATCGGTTGGAAACTTTCCTTATGTCAGCACGTTGTTGGTGTCACCACCGGCGCCAACCTTGTGTGAATGAATGCTCTGAAAGCCGGCCAGTGTGGCCGTGCGGCTGTAGGCGCTACAGTCTGGAACCGCAGGTACGGTCGCAGGTTCGAATCCTGCCTCGGGCATGGATGTGTGTGATGTCCTTAGGTTAGTTAGGTTTAAGTAGTTCTAAGTTCTAGGGGACTGATGACCAAAGATGTTAGGTCCCACAGTGTTCAGAGCCAATGCTCTGAAAAGCTATTCATTTGCATATCACAGCATCTTCTTCCTGTCGGTTAAATTTCGCGTCTCTAGCACGTCATCTTCGTGGTGTAGCAATTTTAATGGCCAGTATTTATTACATACCACGTAATTTTTATGCAATTTACGTAATTATGAAATGCATTTTAAGTATCGGTCGTGGACGCTGAATAGAATACAAAAAGAACCAGAAGTTCAGAGTTCAAAAGAGGTTTGAAACAGATCTAGAATTGGTGTGCGCAACGAACGAAAGGAGTAACAACTCGATACTGAACTATCTGTGAGCAGTCGGCAGTGGAACTGCGACGAGTGGCCACGCGAAGAACGACGAGTCGAACTGAGCGAGACCGAGACCGAGACAGGCCGGGGAACGGAACCGTGGCTGGAACGAGAGCGGCCGACGTGCCGTTCGGGAGCGAGACCGACCGTTTCCCTTTCCCGGGAACTACAAGTAGAAAGCCGCGACCTAAGTGAACTATGAAAGATCGTTCCTTAGAATTCGTTCCACACTCGTTCCGTTCATTTTGGCGAACCGTTCCTCTCTGTAGAGGATAGTAGGACATTTGATAAGACAGCACGGAATTTCCAAGGTAATAGACGGAGCTGCAGAGAGTAAAAACTGTAGAGGAAGGCAGAGATTGGAATACATCCAGCAAATAACTGATTACGTGTGCCACTGAGATGAAAAGGTTGGCACAGTCAGAAGATATATATATATATATATATATATATATATATATATATATATATATATATATATATATATATATATATATATATATATTCAAAATCAAAACAGGAGTTCGACAAGGTGACGGACTGTCCCCAATTCTCTTTAACTTGGTTTTAGATAAAGTAGTAAAAACACATTAAAAAAATAGAGGCACAAACGGTATAAGCATGGGCCAAGGAAAGAACAAATTTGAAGTAAAATGTTTAGCCTTTGCGGATGATATGGCATTGATAACTGAAAACCGAACAGACGCAACAGTTATGCTTGATATGTTACACGAGATTGCTGAAAAGACTGGGCTAAAAATATACTACGAAAAAACCGAGTATATAGAACACAAACATAATACAGAAAAGTTTATGAAAACAAAGTATGGAAAAATTAAAAGTGTTGATAGATTCAAATACCTGGGGGAGTGGATCCAAGCCAATGGACTGGATAACACAACTAAAGAAAGAATAAAAAAGTTGGAAATTGCATATAAATTAACACAAAACTACTACAATAAGAAATCAATATCCATACAAGCAAAGATTAAACATTACAATTCAGTTATTAGCACACAAGCAACATATGGATCAGAGTGCCTAACATTGAATGAGAAAGGCGAATTAAGAGAACTAGAAAAAAAAGAGAGAAAAACATTAAGAAAAATTCTAGGTCCTGAGAAAAACAAGGAAAGTAGGTGGATTAAAAGGAGAAATGAAGACCTATACAGAAATACAGAAAAGATTACAGATACAATGAGGAAGAGACGGCTAAAATTTTATGGACATTTAAAAAGAATGGAAGAAACACGGATTACAAAGAAAATTTTTAATTACGTTAGTAAGCTGAAAAACACTGTAGGATGGATAGAATCAGTAAAGAAAGACGCCAACAAAATAGGTTTTACAGAAGAAATGATACGTGACAGGAATAACTTTAGGCTACTTATAGAAAACGCAAACTATGAAGAAGATGCGCCAAAACCTCGACCGAAGAGAGTGTGGACAGATGAGCAGAGACGAGCAGTTGGTGAGAAAATGAAGTACTGGGAAGAACGGAAGAAAAAGAAACACCATAAGTCTTAAGTTGTATGCGGTCCATAGCTGGCCAAATTCATATACACTCCTGGAAATGGAAAAAAGAACACATTGACACCGGTGTGTCAGACCCACCATACTTGCTCCGGACACTGCGAGAGGGCTGTACAAGCAATGATCACACGCACGGCACAGCGGACACACCAGGAACCGCGGTGTTGGCCGTCGAATGGCGCTAGCTGCGCAGCATTTGTGCACCGCCGCCGTCAGTGTCAGCCAGTTTGCCGTGGCATACGGAGCTCCATCGCAGTCTTTAACACTGGTAGCATGCCGCGACAGCGTGGACGTGAACCGTATGTGCAGTTGACGGACTTTGAGCGGGGGCGTATAGTGGGCATGCGGGAGGCCGGGTGGACGTACCGCCGAATTGCTCAACACGTGGGGCGTGAGGTCACCACAGTACATCGATGTTGTCGCCAGTGGTCGGCGGAAGGTGCACGTGCCCGTCGACCTGGGACCGGACCGCAGCGACGCACGGATGCACGCCAAGACCGTAGGATCCTACGCAGTGCCGTAGGGGACCGCACCGCCACTTCCCAGCAAATTAGGGACACTGTTGCTCCTGGGGTATCGGCGAGGACCATTCGCAACCGTCTCCATGAAGCTGGGCTACGGTCCCGCACACCGTTAGGCCGTCTTCCGCTCACGCCCCAACATCGTGCAGCCCGCCTCCAGTGGTGTCGCGACAGGCGTGAATGGAGGGACGAATGGAGACGTGTCGTCTTCAGCGATGAGAGTCGCTTCTGCCTTGGTGCCAATGATGGTCGTATGCGTGTTTGGCGCCGTGCAGGTGAGCGCCACAATCAGGACTGCATACGACCGAGGCACACAGGGCCAACACCCGGCATCATGGTGTGGGGAGCGATCTCCTACACTGGCCGTACACCACTGGTGATCGTCGAGGGGACACTGAATAGTGCACGGTACATCCAAACCGTCATCGAACCCATCGTTCTACCATTCCTAGACCGGCAAGGGAACTTGCTGTTCCAACAGGACAATGCACGTCCGCATGTATCCCGTGCCACCCAACGTGCTCTAGAAGGTGTAAGTCAACTACCCTGGCCAGCAAGATCTCCGGATCTGTCCCCCATTGAGCATGTTTGGGACTGGATGAAGCGTCGTCTCACGCGGTCTGCACGTCCAGCACGAACGCTGGTCCAACTGAGGCGCCAGGTGGAAATGGCATGGCAAGCCGTTCCACAGGACTACATCCAGCATCTCTACGATCGTCTCCATGGGAGAATAGCAGCCTGCATTGCTGCGAAAGGTGGATATACACTGTACTAGTGCCGACATTGTGCATGCTCTGTTGCCTGTGTGTATGTGCCTGTGGTTCTGATAGTGTGATCATGTGGTGTATCTGACCCCAGGAATGTGTCAATAAAGTTTCCCCTTCCTGGGACAATGAATTCACGGTGTTCTTATTTCAATTTCCAGGAGTGTATATATATATTCAGTATTTCCGGTGCACCATCAGCTATCTTGGAACTTCGCGAATAAAGGCTATTCGGAAACTCCCGGTACAGACTTCTGTAACTTGTAGAGGGGAGTCAGTACATAGTACTTTGAATAGGAAAACATGTCCGGAAACGTCCCCTTAGAACAATTATACATGACTGTGCTTAAACTGACACACAATATTTTTAGCGCAACGCAATCTGACTTTCAGAAATCCCTACAAAAGAATGGCCCTCACTAACATTAACCTATACCTTTCACAAACCACTTACCTCACAAAAATCTTGGTTACTCGAACTACTGCAATACAGCGAGCGCCACTACTGCCAGCTAAATAACAGATTCAAACTACGGAAGGCACTAACTACTGATAGGAATAGTTAGCAAATGAAAGATGTTAATAGAGAACAAACAATGTATTTACCTTAACATCATAATATACACTCCTGGAAATTGAAATAAGAACACCGTGAATTCATTGTCCCAGGAAGGGGAAACTTTATTGACACATTCCTGGGGTCAGATACATAACATGATCACACTGACAGAACCACAGGCACATAGACACAGGCAACAGAGGAGATTAGTGTTTAACGTCCCGTCGACAACGAGGTCATTAGAGACGGAGCGCAAGCTCGGGTGAGGGAAGGATGGGGAAGGAAATCGGCCGTGCCCTTTCAAAGGAACCATCCCGGCATTTGCCTGAAGCGATTTAGGGAAATCACGGAAAACCTAAATCAGGATGGCCGGAGACGGGATTGAACCGTCGTCCTACCGAATGCGAGTCCAGTGTGCTAACCACTGCGCCACCTCGCTCGGTCACAGGCAACAGAGCATGCACAATGTCGGCACTAGTACAGTGTATATCCACCTTTCGCAGCAATGGAGGCTGCTATTCTCCCATGGAGACGATCGTAGAGATGCTGGATGTAGTCCTGTGGAACGGCTTGCCATGCCATTTCCACCTGGCGCCTCAGTTGGACCAACGTTCGTGCTGGACGTGCAGACCGCGTGAAACGACGCTTCATCCAGTCCCAAACATGCTCAATGGGGGACAGATCCGGAGATCTTGCTGGCCAGGGTAGTTGACTTACACCTTCTAGAGCACGTTGGGTGGCACGGGATACATGCGGACGTGCATTGTCCTGTTGGAACAGCAAGTTCCCTTGCCGGTCTAGGAATGGTAGAACGATGGGTTCGATGACGGTTTGGATGTACCGTGCACTATTCAGTGTCCCCTCGACGATCACCAGTGGTGTACAGCCAGTGTAGGAGATCGCTCCCCACACCATGATGCCGGGTGTTGGCCCTGTGTGCCTCGGTCGTATGCAGTCCTGATTGTGGCGCTCACCTGCACGGCGCCAAACACGCATACGACCATCATTGGCACCAAGGCAGAAGCGACTCTCATCGCTGAAGACGACACGTCTCCATTCGTCCCTCCATTCACGCCTGTCGCGACACCACTGGAGGCGGGCTGCACGATGTTGGGGCGTGAGCGGAAGACGGCCTAACGGTGTGCGGGACCGTAGCCCAGCTTCATGGAGACGGTTGCGAATGGTCCTCGCCGATACCCCAGGAGCAACAGTGTCCCTAATTTGCTGGGAAGTGGCGGTGCGGTCCCCTACGGCACTGCGTAGGATCCTACGGTCTTGGCGTGCATCCGTGCGTCGCTGCGGTCCGGTCCCAGGTCGACGGGCACGTGCACCTTCCGCCGACCACTGGCGACAACATCGATGTACTGTGGAGACCTCACGCCCCACGTGTTGAGCAATTCGGCGGTACGTCCACCCGGCCTCCCGCATGCCCACTATACGCCCTCGCTCAAAGTCCGTCAACTGCACATACGGTTCACGTCCACGCTGTCGCGGCATGCTACCAGTGTTAAAGACTGTGATGGAGCTCCGTATGCCACGGCAAACTGGCTGACACTGACGGCGGCGGTGCACAAATGCTGCGCAGCTAGCGCCATTCGACGGCCAACACCGCGGTTCCTGGTGTGTCCGCTGTGCCGTGCGTGTGATCATTGCTTGTACAGCCCTCTCGCAGTGTCCGGAGCAAGTATGGTGGGTCTGATACACCGGTGTCAATGTGTTCTTTTTTCCATTTCCAGAAGTGTATATAGTAGTTCATGACATCCAGTGTTACAAATTTCAAAACTCCGCCATCTCTCTCCCCACATCCACCACTGCTGGCGGCTCACCTCCAACTGCGCAACGCTACGCGCTGTTCACGTCGAGCTGCCCAACACTACAATGGCAGACAACAATGCAAACTAGCCACAGACTGCACACAGCACAGCCAGTGATTTTCATACAGAGAGCGCTACGTGGCGGCGGCGTTACCAATATAAGAACCTGAACAGCCTACTTACAGTACGTAAACGTATCTTTTCCGTTCTACGTCGGTTTCTAATCAGATCTGTAACGCGTCCCCGTCTGCCGAGGGAAACAGAAAAGTCTCAGTGGTGCTTGTCGTGACACGCAATACGGCAGACAGTGATTGCTATGGACTACTTCTTGAGGGGTCGTATGCAAGGTTTAGTCTACGAGGCTCCTGTAGAGACAGAGTTCAGACCTGCTGCCACGAGTTCTGGCCGCTGCACTACAAACTGAAGAGGCACCAGTTGGAAGCGAGGGTGTGTACAAGGCAAACTTTGTGTTCCGCCGTACGGCAGGTCTTGTCATGGGGGAAGCCTCGTCACAGAGGTCCACCGCGTGAGCGTCTAGGGAAGTGATTCCAGTGGTGGTTTCCCCGGCCCAGCCTGGAAATGAACCCGGGCCTATTGGCGTGACAGACCGCCGCGCTGACCACTCAGCTATTTTTCTTTTCTTTCTTTCTTTAGGGCCTCCCATCTCCCCTTCTAACCCTTCCATTCGCTCTCCTTCAAGCGCCTTCTTCGGCGAGCTTCAATGCTCCACTTTTTTTTTTTTTTTTAATGGGTTATGAAACTGAATTGCATCTTGAAGACAATGTTAGAAAATTGTAATCCGAATATGTTACCGTGAAAATAACTCTACTATACTGTTGACTGCATCAACGGAACGCAAAATATTCTTCCGTTAGAATTTAAACAAAAATGAGAGAGTAGCAAAAGTAAAATTAAGAGAGGAAATTAAACTTCTCCAGAATAGTTTTTGCCTACTATTCTTGTGCTGTGGCGTGACTCCTGTTACTTCTTGGGAAAACATGCTTTTTCGGGGTTCTGCTGAGGCCTCCACGGCTACCGTAGCGGCCCCGGGGCACACGAAGTCCCCACCGTACTTCGCCCTCAACAACAATCCCCTACTTTGGCAGTCTATCTTGTTCCTTCGATTTCATATTATTTAGGTATTAACCGATGCCTTGTTTCTCAAACAAAATTTGCATCATATTCCCGAACTTCTTTTTATGGTCTTTGTTCCGGTATATTTTGAAGTATTCATCTTTCATATATTCTTGATATTCTTGTAGATTGTCATTACCTTTGTTGTTGACAACACAATTAACAAAATTTCCGAATAGCCACAAGACGACATTGTTTTCTTGTGGTGGAAAGGAAACTTCTTCTGGGAAGAGTATATCATGTAGTGTGATCTCTCTGCCATCTGTCCGTTTGAGAAAAGCGACTTGCAATACGATGCCATTCCAAATATTCTTGTATCCATTACAGGTGAAGCGATGCTTTAAGGAGTCCAAATTGTGACATTTTTGGCACACATTGGTTGCATGTTGTCCTACTGAATACAATTTTTCCTTGGTACTAATCATGTTGTTGACAACTCTGTACCATGACGCTTGCACTTCCGTAGTCAGTGTTTTGTTATTTATATTAGTCCATATTTTTTCCCAGTTTCTGTTGGGATACTTCAGCTCCATTTTATTTTGGTTTTCGCGTGATTGTAACTGCTCTACTATATATTTACTTGTCCTCTTATTATTGTCTGTTAAAATGCACGTCAAGTAGCTTAATTCTACATAAAAATCCTTAATATGCTTTAGGTTGTAATTTATGTCGTGAACAACTACTGGCGGCTGCATGCTTCCGGGTTTCAGAAGGTCAAATAGTGCGGCTGTTATGCTGTTCGGCTGCGTCTCTATAAGTTTTAGCGTTCCTTTAATGAAGAGGGCAGTGTTTTTCCTGCGAAGGTCTATCAGCCCTACGCCTCCGTTTTCGGGTCTCGATGTAGTCGTTCCTACTGCTACTCTAAAAATATGGCCTTTCCATACGTATCGACAGATTGCGCTCATTATAGATTGCGCTATATCTGGAGGTGTTGGTAAAATCTGAGCGACGTATTCAGCTTTCGAAAGAACTGCGCAGTTTATTAGTTTAATTCTTTGCTTGATATTTAAGTCCCTCGTTTCATGCAGTATTAAGCTGCCTCTGATTTTTCCTACCACCTGTTTCCATTTAGCAGCCGTTGTTCTTAATGGGCAACTGTAAAACGTTATGCCCAAAGCAGTGTGACGGACAACACAACAGACAGTCCCTGAGGGGAGAAAATGTCCGACCTAGCGTGGAATTGAACCGGGGCCTATTGGCGTGACAGTCCGCCGCGCTGACCACTTTTTTTTTATGGAACATATGTTTTATTATGGTTTTTATATTCACAAATCAAACCAATATTATTTGGTAAACTTTACAATACATAATACTTTTACACACGTTCTGATATCCTACTTGCAACTGTTCGTAGTTGCCCATACACTTTGGAAGGTGGACTACCAAGAATCAGGTTGCATAAAGCTCTTCGGGCAACTTGGATGTTTTGAAACGATCCCAAAATATGTATTTCCGAATCTGCTAAAACAATTCGAGTTTTCGCGGCGTTTTCTATTGCAAACTTAGTTCTTCCACCTTCTCCTGCTAGCCTTCCAATTGCACGAGACAAGTGATCACCTTTTAAGGGTTTAACGTCATTGATCTCGAATGATTCAATGAATAAATCATCTAAACGTAAAAGCGCTAAGGCACCTTCCACTTCAAAACAGTACACAAATGCTCTCACAAAGTCAGCAGCTTTCTGTAGATTTGCTATATCTTCTGTCTCCTTGCACGTACGTATTTCAACATGTCTAGTCTTCAGATTGAATCTTATTTGCAAATGCAAATGCTCAACGACAGGAGTAAATACACTCCTGGAAATTGAAATAAGAACACCGTGAATTCATTGTCCCAGGAAGGGGAAACTTTATTGACACATTCCTGGGGTCAGATACATCACATGATCACACTGACAGAACCACAGGCACATACACACAGGCAACAGAGCATGCACAATGTCGGCACTAGTACAGTGTATATCCACCTTTCGCAGCAATGCAGGCAATGCAGGCTGCTATTCTCCCATGGAGACGATCGTAGAGATGCTGGATGTAGTCCTGTGGAACGGCTTGCCATGCCATTTCCACCTGGCGCCTCAGTTGGACCAGCGTTCGTGCTGGACGTGCAGACCGCGTGAGACGACGCTTCATCCAGTCCCAAACATGCTCAATGGGGGACAGATCCGGAGATCTTGCTGGCCAGGGTAGTTGACTTACACCTTCTAGAGCACGTTGGGTGGCACGGGATACATGCGGACGTGCATTGTCCTGTTGGAACAGCAAGTTCCCTTGCCGGTCTAGGAATGGTAGAACGATGGGTTCGATGACGGTTTGGATGTACCGTGCACTATTCAGTGTCCCCTCGACGATCACCAGTGGTGTACGGCCAGTGTAGGAGATCGCTCCCCACACCATGATGCCGGGTGTTGGCCCTGTGTGCCTCGGTCGTATGCAGTCCTGATTGTGGCGCCCACCTGCACGGCGCCAAACACGCATACGACCATCATTGGCACCAAGGCAGGAGCGACTCTCATCGCTGAAGACGACACGTCTCCATTCGTCCCTCCATTCACGCCTGTCGCGACACCACTGGAGGCGGGCTGCACGATGTTGGGGCGTGAGCGGAAGACGGCCTAACGGTGTGCGGGCCCGTAGCCCATCTTCATGGAGACGGTTGCGAATGTCCCTGATTTGCTGGGAAGTGTCGTTGCGGTCCCCTATGGCACTGCGTAGGATCCTACGGTCTTGGCGTGCATCCGTGCGTCGCTGCGGTCCGGTCCCAGGTCGACGGGCACGTGCACCTTCCGACGACCACTGGCGACAACATCGATGTACTGTGGAGACCTCACGCCCCACGTGTTGAGCAATTCGGCGGTACGTCCACCCGGCCTCCCGCATGCCCACTATACGCCCTCGCTCAAAGTCCGTCAACTGCACATACGGTTCACGTCCACGCTGTCGCGGCATGCTACCAGTGTTAAAGACTGCGATGGAGCTCCGTATGCCACGGCAAACTGGCTGACACTGACGGCGGCGGTGCACAAATGCTGCGCAGCTAGCGCCATTCGACGGCCAACACCGCGGTTCCTGGTGTGTCCGCTGTGCCGTGCGTGTGATCATTGCTTGTACAGCCCTCTCGCAGTGTCCGGAGCAAGTATGGTGGGTCTGACACACCGGTGTCAGTGTGTTCTTTTTTCCATTTCCAGGAGTGTATTTTCATTCAGTTTTCTTTGAGTGGTGTATAACGATGAGCTGGCACGGGAACTTTTCTTACTTCCACTTTTTCCGCAGAAGTATTCTTCTGTCTTTCAGCTGGAAGAGAATTAGGCTTTGCTTTCCCTTCGATGCCATGGTCAATTTCCATAGGACTGTCATTCTGGGCTCGACGTTTGACTGCTTGTTTAATTTCTTCTGTTTCTGGCATTTTTATCTCTCCTGGAACAATAAACCACCTTGTTACTTTAGTTTTCCATATTTACAAACCCACGTGCACTCTCAGCTATCGAGGCGGACGTGTGTACAAGAAGATGCTCCGAACGTACAGTGTCTTAAACAACGTAGGTGGTCACCACATCGGGCCGCTGTTATAATGCATCCAGTACTGTCCTGTACATGCACTATGCTGGATTCTTTTTTTTTATTTTGGGATAATGTAACACGCAATGTTTAATTTAATACATACAAATGTGCTCAAGTGATAAACATGTTTCGTTAGGTTTGCTTTCGAATTGTTACCTAATAACTGTACTGCGTCAAGCCTAATTCATTTCCTCAAGCAGAAGTGGACGAGTTAATCGTATGAATTGTAACCGTCGTAGAAGGCAAGTGGTACATTTCTACATATGGGATCCGATTCGAAATATTACGTATTCACTCCCCTCTACAAGTCCTATAAGTTCGCAAGGCGAATTTCGCAATCCCCTGTATAAATGGCTCATACCTCCCCAAACCCCGCCTAAACTTCTATTTTCTTCTAAAGGCTTGGCCACTGTCACACTTCTGTCACTTTCACATCTGACCAAGGCGTGTATATACCAGAATTTTGCACGAAATCGCCTATGACGAGCACGCACGGTCCCGTTGTAAGAAATGTTGCCATACGGTCTGCATGCTTAATTATTTTTTGCTGAATTTTGACGGTAAATTGAGTTCATGGTTCAGAGTAGTTTCAGGGGTACGACAAGGCTGCAACCTGTCTCCACTGTTGTTCATATTATTTATGGATCATATGTTGAAAACAATAGACTGGCTGGGTGAGATTAAGATATGTGAACACAAAATAAGCAGTCTTGCATATGCGGATGACTTAGTTGTGATGGCAGATTCGATTGAAAGTTTGCAAAGTAATATTTCAGAGCTAGATCAGAAATGTAAGGACCATGGTATGAAGATTAGCATCTCCAAAACGAAAGTAATGTCAGTGGGAAAGAAATATAAACGGATTGAGTGCCAAATAGGAAGAACAAAGTTAGAACAGGTGGACGGTTTCAAGTACTTAGGATGCTTATTCTCACAGGATGGCAACATAGTGAAAGAACTGGAAGCGAGATGTAGGAAACTAATGCAGTGAGCGCTCAGCTACGATCTACTCTCTTCTGCAAGAAGGAAGTCAGTACCAAGACTAAGTTATCTGTGAACCGTTCAATCTTTCGACCAACTTTGTTGTATGGGAGCGAAAGCTGGGTGGATTCAGGTTACCTTATCAACAAGGTAGAGGTTACGGATATGAAAGTAGCTAGGATGATTGCAGGTAGTAGTAGATGGGAACAATGGCAGGAGGGTGTCCACAATGAGGAAATCAAAGAAAAACTGGGTATGAACTCTATAGATGTACCAGTCAGGGCGAACAGGCTTAGATGGTGGGGTCATGCTACACGCATGGGAGAAGCAAGGTTACCCAAGAGACTCGTGGATTCAGCAGTAGAGGGTAGGAGGAGTCGGGGCAGACCGAGGAGAAGGTACCTGGATTCGGTTAAGAATGATTTTGAAGTAATAGGTTTAACATCAGAAGAGGCACCAATCTTAGCACTGAATAGGGGATCATGGAGGCATTTTATAAGGGGGCTATGCTCCAGACTGAACGCTGAAAGGCATAATCAGTCTTAAATGATGATGATGCCATAATCCCTTGTATCTAATCAGTAAATAAAACAAAGAGAAGTGAATGGAAACCGTGTGATCAGTTAAACTGTATCATTAGTCTTTATAGAACCAGTTTGCGGTTATGGTTGACAAGAGCAGGCCGGGGTGGCCGAGCGGTTCTAGGCGCTACAGTCTGGAACCGCGCGACCGTTACGGTCGCAGGTTCGAATCCTGCCTCGGGCATGGATGTGTGTGATGTCCCTAGGTTAGTTAGGTTTAAGTAGTTCTAAGTTCTAGGGGACTGATGACCACAGTAGTTGTCCCATATTGCTCAGAGCCATTTCAACATGACCAGAGTAAGTTGGAAGCTGTTCTGCGTATCAAACGGTTCTAGTAGGTGCTAGTTCTACACTCAGTACTTTATGTAAACACATATCTCATTGTGTGTGCCTCATTTCCTCTTCAGTTCTTTTTTTCAGTCACGACGTTTTTTTCTCAATTTCAAGTCACATGCCCCTGCAGAAGGTAAGAGATCGCCTCAAGGAATGTTTTTCTACCTGTGGGTCGCGACCCCCTGGGGGTTGCAAAGCCTTACTGGGTGGTCGCGGTCACAGGAGGAAGCACTTGTATCACCTCTTTAAGCACATCATTTAAATCAGAAGTGAAAATCGTGGCTGCCGCAGCTTATCGATGAAGAAAGCAGTGTGTCCACGAAAAATTTGGCATTGTTGATTTTAATTTCGTGACGAGCCCACTGTCTATGCCAGTCGTAGCTTTAGCACCGTCACTGCGAATGGCGATACATTTCGTCGAATCAGACTCGTAGTTGCGACTGCTTTCTAAAAGCATGTCGTACAAACACTGGCCAGTAGTGTTCGCAGGGAGTGCTTTGCAAAATAAAATGTCTCCCTTGATACTTTCATCTGCTTCAAAGCGCACAACTGTAAGTACTATAAATTGAGCTCAATGTGAAACATCAATAGATTCAACAAACTGCTCCCGAATGTCACCGGCCATATCGTTTATTCTGCGTTCAGTGTTATTATCAGAAATTGTTGTGCTGTTTAGCTTGTTTGCCTCTTGCTTACCTGACGTAATTTCAACCATATCCAGGGCTGCTGGCAAAATAAGATCCTCTGCATCTGTAGGCGGCTTCCCTGCTTTAGCGTCTTGGAATGCGACTCGGTAGCTACGTAACAACACTTTCGTTGGCGCTGAATACCTAAAATCAAATTTAAAATCTTGTTAAATCACAAACATTAATACTATTTTAAATCAATAAATAACATTACTATTTTATTACCTGCATCATAGTAGTTTGCTGCCGGTTAAATATTTTCAGTTTCTTTTCGAAGAAATCTGACGGTTTATCAGCTCCCTTGGAACGTTTAGTTGAGAGGCGACGCAGAAGCTTCGATGGCCTCATACTCTCACGTGACAATACTTCGCCGCAAATTACACATTCAGGTTTATTGTTCGTGACAGTAAAACCATACTTCAGATAACTGTCTCCTTAAAGTATATATTTTTTTTCGATTTTGATTCGCTTCCCCCTCTGGGTCTTGTACCAGACGTGGAGGGCAACACAGATCTTTTGGGAAAATTGTCCGTTTTATGCTCGCTCAGAGCGAAGCGCGAAGACAATAACCACGTCCGTACCTGCTGGCGTACTCTGACAACACTGTAGTGGCCGAAAACGCTCGATTAAGCCCCCGTTGACCTCTTCTCACACGCACGCCCCTACCGCGGCAAAGAATACAACTATACTTACTGGAATCGAACCTTGTTCGCATTACCGATTTGATCGGATTAGCCGGAATTACGGTGACGAGTTTCTAGAATGAAGTATATCGAGCCGATAAGTATATATGTTGTTGTTGTTGTTGTTGTTGTTGTGGTCTTCAGTCCTGAGACTGGTTTCATGCCGCTTTCCATGCTGACCTATCCTGTGCAAGCTTTTTCGTCTCCCAGTACTTACTGCAACCTACATCCTTCTGAATTTGCTTAGTGTATTCATCACTTGGTCTCCCTCTACGATTTTTACCCTCCACGCTGCCCTCCAATACTAAATTTGTGATCCCTTGATGCCTCAGAACATTTCCTACCAACCGATCCCTCCTTCTAGTCAAGTTGTGCCACAAACTCCTCTTCTCCCCAATTCTATTCAATACCTCCTCATTAGTTATGTGATCTACCCATCTAATCTTCAGCATTCTTCTGTAGCACCACATTTTGAAAGCTTCTATTCTCTTCTTGTCCAAACTATTTATCGTCCATGTGTCACTTCCATACATGGCTACACTCCATACAAATACTTTCAGAAACGACTTCCTGACACTTAAATCTATACTCTTATGTTAACAAATTTCTCTTCTTCAGAAACGCTTTCCTTGCTATTCCCAGTCGACATTTTATATCCTCTCTACTTCGACCATCATCAGTTATTTTTCTCCCCAAATACCAAAACTCCTTTACTACTTTAAGTGTCTCATTTCCTATTATAATTTCCTCAGCATCATCCGATTTAATTCGACTACATTCCATTATCCTCGTTTTGCTTTTGTTGGTGTTCATCTTATATCCTCCTTTCAAGGCATTGTCCATTCCGTTCACCTGCTCTTCCAGGTCCTTTGCTGCCTGTGACAGAATTACAATGTGATCGGCGAACCTCAAACTTTTAATTTCTTCTAGATGGAGTTTAATTCCTACTCCGAATTTTTCTTTTGTTTGCTTCACTGCTTGCTCAATATACAGATTGAATACCATCGGGGAGAGGCTACAACCCTGTCTCACTCCCTTCCCAACCACTGCTTCCCTTTCACGTCCCTCGACTCTTATAACTGCCATCTGGTTTCTGTACAAATTGTAAATAGCCTTTCGCTCCCTTTATTTTACCCCTGCCACCTTTAGAATTTGAAAGAGAGTATTCCAGTCAACATTGTCAAAAGCCTTCTCTAAGTCTACAAATGCTAGAAACGTAGGTTTGCCTTTCCTTAATCTTTCTTCCAAGATAAGCCGTAAGGTCACTATTGCCTCACGTGTTCCAATATTTCTACGGAATACAAACTGATCTTCCCCAAGGTAGGCTTGTACTAGTTTTTCCATTCGTCTGTAAAGAATTCGCGTTAGTATTTTACAGCTGTGGCTTGTACACTCCTGGAAATTGAAATAAGAACACCGTGAATTCATTGTCCCAGGAAGGGGAAACTTTATTGACACATTCCTGGGGTCAGATACATCACATGATCACACTGATAGAACCACAGGCACATAGACACAGGCAACAGAGCATGCACAATGTCGGCACTAGTACAGTGTATATCCACCTTTCGCAGCAATGCAGGCTGCTATTCTCCCATGGAGACGATCGTAGAGATGCTGGATGTAGTCCAGTGGAACGGCTTGCCATGCCATTTCCACCTGGCGCCTCAGTTGGACCAGCGTTCGTGCTGGACGTGCAGACCGCGTGAGACGACGCTTCATCCAGTCCCAAACATGCTCAATGGGGGACAGATCCGGAGATCTTGCTGGCCAGGGTAGTTGACTTACACCTTCTAGAGCACGTTGGGTGGCACGGGATACATGCGGACGTGCATTGTCCTGTTGGAACAGCAAGTTCCCTTGCCGGTCTAGGAATGGTAGAACGATGGGTTCGATGACGGTTTGGATGTACCGTGCACTATTCAGTGTCCCCTCGACGATCACCAGTGGTGTACGGCCAGTGTAGGAGATCGCTCCCCACACCATGATGCCGGGTGTTGGCCCTGTGTGCCTCGGTCGTATGCAGTCCTGATTGTGGCGCTCACCTGCACGGCGCCAAACACGCATACGACCATCATTGGCACCAAGGCAGAAGCGACTCTCATCGCTGAAGACGACACGTCTCCATTCGTCCCTCCATTCACGCCTGTCGCGACACCACTGGAGGCGGGCTGCACGATGTTGGGGCGTGAGCGGAAGACGGCCTAACGGTGTGCGGGACCGTAGCCCAGCTTCATGGAGACGGTTGCGAATGGTCCTCGCCGATACCCCAGGAGCAACAGTGTCCCTAATTTGCTGGGAAGTGGCGGTGCGGTCCCCTACGGCACTGCGTAGGATCCTACGGTCTTGGCGTGCATCCGTGCGTCGCTGCGGTCCGGTCCTAGGTCGACGGGCACGTGCACCTTCCGCCGACCACTGGCGACAACATCGATGTACTGTGGAGACCTCACGCCCCACGTGTTGAGCAATTCGGCGGTACGTCCACCCGGCCTCCCGCATGCCCACTATACGCCCTCGCTCAAAGTCCGTCAACTGCACATACGGTTCACGTCCACGCTGTCGCGGCATGCTACCAGTGTTAAAGACTGCGATGGAGCTCCGTATGCCACGGCAAACTGGCTGACACTGACGGCGGCGGTGCACAAATGCTGCGCAGCTAGCGCCATTCGACGGCCAACACCGCGGTTCCTGGTGTGTCCGCTGTGCCGTGTGTGTGATCATTGCTTGTACAGCCCTCTCGCAGTGTCCGGAGCAAGTATGGTGGGTCTGACACACCGGTGTCAATGTGTTCTTTTTTCCATTTCCAGGAGTGTATGTACTATGGTAACAGAAGGGAACAGATGTGGGAAGAATGGCTTACTCTCACTCGCTGCCCTTGTTGTTGTGCATTGTTGAGACCTTTGTAGTGTCTCTGAAGCGGATAGACAATGGTGGGAATGTATCTAAACTGACAGTGGAACTGGGTGTTGGTAAAGCAACCATTTGTAATTGGAAGAAGAAGCGAGTGAAGCTTAAACCTGTGCAACGTCTTCGGGAGAAACAGTCGAAATTCGGCAGACTTTGAAACAGTTCCAGTACGACAAAGTGGATGGAGCTCTTTTCCTTTGGTTTACGCAGAAAAGAGGAAGGGGGAACTCCTTTGAGTGGAACACTGGTTCAGGAGAAGGCTGTGTACCTGAAAAAGTTAATGAATGGTGATGAGTCTTTTAGTGTGAGTACATATTGGTTGCACAGATTCAAAAAACGTCATGGAATTCGTCAAAAAATGTTCAAATGTGTGTGAAATCTTATGGGACTTAACTGCTAAGATCATCAGTCCCCCTAAGCTTACACACTACTTAACCTAAATTATCCTAAGGACAAACACACAGACACCCATGCCCGAGGGAGGACTCTAACCTCCGCCGGGACCAGCTGCACAGTCCATGACTGCAGCGCCTAAGACCGCGCGGCTAATCCCGCGCGGCGGAATTCGTCGGCTAACAATTACTGGAGAGAAGCTTTCTCTGACCATGATGCAGCAAAGGAATACTTGGGTGAGTTTGAAAAAATGATAAGACAGGGATTCTCCCCAAGAAATTTATAACGCTGACGTGACTGGCCTTAATTTTAGGGAATTGCCAACAAAAAGCCTGTCATCAAAAGCAGAAGACCATGTTCCTGCTTTTAAAATATGCAAAGATCGTGTGACTTTATTAGCGTGCTGCAACGCTGCTGGTAATCACAAGCTGCCTTTAACGCTGATCGGGAAATCTGCTAGGCCCAGAGCTTTTAAAAACTGCAACACGAAGTCCCTGCCCGTATATTATCGCAACCAGAATAAAGCACGAATGGATGGCAAGCTGTTCAATGAATGGTTTCACGGCCAGTTTGTTACCTCTGTTCGAGTCGGCCAGGGTGGCCGAGCGGTTCTAGGCGCTACAGTCTGGAACCGCGCTACCGCTACGGTCGCAGGTTCCAATTCTGCCTCGGGCATGGATGTGTGTTCTAGGGGACTAATGACCTCAGAAGTTAAGTCTCATAGTGCTCAGAGCCATTTTTTTGTGTAAATTAAGATAGTGTGTAGGTACAGCAGTTTACCGCACAGTTTTCCATACTTAGACTAACATTTTTCATTAACCGAACGTTCGGATTACCGCGGTTCGGATTAGCGGGACTCTGCTGTATCTGTGTCCACAAAGCACTGTAACCTCTTTTCACATTGCACTTGATTTCTCGATCGGTATAGTATCAATAGAAAGGAAATTATATACGTTGCATTTGAAATCGCTGACATACTTTTATTATGGTTCTGGGGGTCGCCAGAATATTCTTGGAAAGGGTGTAAGTAGGCTGTTTAGATTTTTATGTTGGTAACGCTACGTAGCGCTCTATATGAAAATCACTGACTGTGCTGTGTGAAAGCTGTGGTTGGTTTGCATTGTTGGAGTATATGCTATTGTAGTGTTGGGCAGTTGGATGTGAACATCGCGTAGCGTTGCGCAGTTGGAGGTGAACCGCCAGCAGTGGTGGATGTGGGGAGAGAAATGGCGGAGTTTTGAGAGCGGATGATCTGGGCGTATGACCATCAGAGACAGTAAATTTGTGAGACTGGATGTCATGAACTGATATATATATTATGACATTTGAACACTATTAAGGTAAATACATTCTTTGTTCTCTATCAAAATCTTTCATTTGCTAACTATGCCTATCAGTAGTTAGTGCCTTCAGTAGTTAGAATCTTTTATGTAGCTGGCAATATTGGCGCTCGCTGTATTACAGTAGTTGGAGTAACGAAGATTTTTGTGAGGTAAGTGATTTGTGAAAGGTATAGGTTATTGTTAGTCAGGGCCATTCCTTTGTAGGGATTATTGAAAGTCAGATTGCGTTGCGCTAAAAAAATATTGTGTGTCAGTTTAGTGTTGATCAGAATAAGTAAAGAGCGAAATGTCCGACTGCGTTCAGTTCTGCTCAGCTGTTTGAAAATCAAATAACGTAACAGGTTTATCAGCACAGTAATTAAGTTTTCTAAGGGACGTTTGAAGGGGTCGTGTACTCCAAAAGGCTGAAAAACACTGATCTAAAGTGATGTAGTCCGATGTCGGAGGTACCAGCCTGGATCACGAGATTCGCGACCTCTGGCTCCATAGAGCGCCCTAGCTAACACTTTCCAGCCGCTACTGGAGGCTCCAGAGGAACTGGAACGGCCTTGCAGGCCTCCGTCACAGAGCGCAGCGCCAGACCGCGACTGCAGTGCAACGACGTTCTGGTCCAGGGCGCAGTCGCCGGGTCGCTGGTCCGCAGTTGCAGCACTGCAAGTAGCCACTGTCCTCAAAGCGCCAAGTCATCGGCTACCCCTTGTTCTCGAGCGACGCAATACCGGAGTGCAAAAGCTTCCCAAAGCCACAGGTTAACAACAGTTTGGTGGAACTTGTTAAGTAATAGAACCCAGTACGTTGTCCTCGATGGTGAGTGTACATCGGAGGTGAGGGTATCATCTGGAGTGCCCCAGGGAAGTGTGGTAGGTCCGCTGTTCTTTTCTACCTACATAAATGATCTTTTAGATAGGGTGGATAGCAATGTGCGGCTGTTTGCTGATGATGCTGGTGTACGGGAAGGTGTCGTCGTTGAGTGACTGTAGGAGGATACAAGATGACTTGGGCAGGATTTGTGATTGGTGTAAAGAATGGCAGCTAACTCTAAACAGAGATAAAAGTAAATTAATGCAGATGAACAAGAAAAAGAATCCCGTAATGTTTGAATACTCCATTAGTAGTGTAGCGCTTGACACAGTCACGTCGATTAAATATTTGGCCGTAACATTGCAGAGCGATATGAAGTGGGGCAAGCGTGTAATGGCAGTTATGGGGAAGGCGGATAGTCGTCTTCGGTTCATTGGTAGAATTTTGGGAAGATGTGGTTCATCTGTAAAGGAGACCGCTTATAAAACACTAATACGACCTATTCTAGAGTACTGCTCGAGCGTTTGGGATCCCTATCAGGTCGGATTGAGGGAGGACGTAGAAGCAATTCAGAGGCGGGCTGCTAGATTTGTTAGGAATGTGGGTCTCACTGGGAGCGTGCAAGGGATAAGTCCCTGCAGGCGCACTATGCTCTGTGCCCTCGGTGGCTCACATGGATAGACCGTCTGCCATGTGAGCAGGAGATCCCGGGTTCGAGTTTCGGTCGGGGCACACATTTTCAGCATCTCCCCAATGATGTATATCAACGCCTGCTTGCAGCTAGGATGTAGATTTAATTATCAGATGGGAGTTATGTCTGGGGTGCCACTTCATTTCAAAGTTTCAAAATAAACTGATGGAGACTCAGGACCTAGAATTCGACAGTGTCTTTTTGAAGCCACAGATGTTCTTGTGACGTCATCGAAATGTGATAAAGTAACGTCGGACCGCCCCAAAAGGTATTTGACAGAAGTTTTCCCTACCACTGTTACATTCTTGGGGAGGTCAATGTGAAAGAACTGTTCTGAGCGTTGTACCGGAGGAGAAGTTGATCTGGTGATTTATCTACATCTACATCTACATTTATACTCCGCAAGCCACCCAACGGTGTGTGGCGGAGGGCACTTTACGTGCCACTGTCATTACCTCCCTTTCCTGTTCCAGTCGCGTATGGTTCGCGGGAAGAACGATTGTCTGAAAGCCTCCGTGCGCGCTCTAATCTCTCTAATTTTACATTCGTGATCTCCTCGGGAGGTATAAGTAGGGGGAAGCAATATATTCGATACCTCATCCAGAAACGCTCCCTCTCGAAACCTGGACAGCAAGCTACACCGCGATGCAGAGCGCCTCTCTTGCAGAGTCTGCCACTTGAGTTTGCTAAACATCTCCGTAACGCTATCACGCTTACCAAATAACCCTGTGACGAAACGCGCCGCTCTTCTTTGGATCTTCTCTACCTCCTCCGTCAACCCGATCTGGTACGGATCCCACACTGATGAGCAATACTCAAGTATAGGTCGAACGAGTGTTTTGTAAGCCTCCTCCTTTGTTGATGGACTACATTTTCTAAGGACTCTCCCAATGAATCTCAACCTGGTACCCGCCTTACCAACAATTAATTTTATATGATCATTCCATTTCAAATCGTTCCGTACGCATACTCCCAGATATTTTACAGAAGTAACTGCTACCAGTGTTTGTTCCGCTATCATATAATCATACAATAAAGGATCCTTCTTATCCGTTGGATTGATATGGCATTTGATGTTGGGAGAAGTTTGTGAGATTTTCAGTTCTAGTTCTGCTGAATGGCTATGATGTCAGTCTTCACTTGAGAAACAATGTAATCAATCTGCTGCCATTAGTACATAATCAGTTCTCACTGGCAGGCTTTTCGAATGTACCCAAATATGCCTTGTATAAATCAGGATATTTAGATGATCGTCCCCCACAGCTTTGCGAAGCCTGCTAAATTTTTGCTTCGTATTGATTTGTACAACACGAGTTTTATGTGAGGAAATATCTTTCATTTTATTTATATATTGTAAAAAACGTTATGTTTTAAGCATTTCTTTCTACATTATTATTATTATTGTAGTGATTTTGTATTATAATAATGTGTTAAACCTATTTTCTGAACTGAAAATTGTAAGTATTATTGTTATTATTATTATTATTATTATGTAGAATTCTGCCTAGTGGTAGGTCCATGTCTTCGTACGGAGAATTTCTGATTCCACTCTTCCCTGTCTTCAGCTTCTTCCTTCAGTCTGCTGTATCTCCTTCCATCTTTCATGTCGTCCAAATATTGAATTCTTCTTCTTCCTCGTCCTGCGTTTCCTCTGAGTTTCCCTTCAATGACATCATGTATGAGTCGCTCGTGTCTAAGTACATGTCCAACGCAGTTGGCCTTTCTCTGAAGAGTTGTACGCAGAATACTTCTCCCCTACTCTTCGCAGTACATCGTCATTTTTTATGCGATCTGTCCACTTGATCTTCTCCATTCTCCTCCAGCACATTTCAAAGCTCTCTAAGGATTTTTTCTCCTTCTTTCTCATGGTCCATGTGTCTTCCCCATACAGTGCAATGCTCGAAATGTAGCACTTTATCAGTTTTTTCCTCAATGCCAAACTCAACTTACTGGTCAGCAGAGTCCTCTTGTTGTTGAAAGCAGCTTTGGCAATGGCGATTCTTGTTCGGATTTCGTTGGTGCAGTGGGCATCCTTTGTGATAAAACTTCCCAGGTACTTGAACTGATTCACATTTTGCAGTTCCCGATTGTCAACAGTTATCGTTTAGTGTATCTCACGTTTTGATATGCGCATCACTTTTGATTTTTCAATGTTGATTTCCATGCCGTATTTTCTTCCCGTTTCGACCAAATTGTTCATCATGTGTTGCAGCTGTCTCTAATTTTTGGCGTGTACTACCATGTCGTCTGCATACTTGATGGTGTTGATGAGACGTCCTCCTACTTCGAAGTTTCCGCACTTCTCCCGCCAGCATTTGTCCATACAGGATGAAGAGACTTGGCGAAAGACAACATCTTTGTCTCACTCCCCTTCCTATTTCCACACTGTTCGTTTCTCCATACTTCAGTCGTACCTTTACCCTTTGTCCCAGGTACAAGTTCTTTGTAAAAAATGGTTCAAATGGCTCTGAGCACTATGGGACTCAACTGCTGAGGTCATTAGTCCCCTAGAACTTAGAACTAGTTAAACCTAACTAACCTAAAGACATCACAAACATCCACGCCCGAGGCAGGATTCGAACCTGCGACCGTAGCGGTCTCGCGGTTCCAGACTGCAGCGCCTTTAACCGCACGGCCACTTCGGCCGGCCAAGTTCTTTGTAAGTGTCCGATCTCTCCAGTTGATTCCTATTTCCTTCTTAAGGATGTTCATCAATATATTCCAATTGACTCTGTCGAAGTATGTGAAACGGTAAACTAAAAACCAAACAAAAAACATGAATTTAAAATATAAAACAAAAACAAGTAAAATAAATAATTAGAATAATGATGGAACATTTTGATAATTTAATTAGGTACACTGAAAATACTGCAACATTATATACAGGTTATTTTCTAAAAACGGTATTTCAGAAACCAGCTTTTTTCACGTGTGGATTGTTGTGGCATGAAATATTCTGTAATTCGTGTTAAAACAAAAGTTTCCCTTCTTTTAAAACATTAATTAGCGGTGGTGAGGTACTCTGCAAAACTTCATATTATTAAAAAAAGTTGATTATACAGTTTTCAAGAACGTTAATTACATTTCAACTTTCATATTAAATCAATTTTTCTTTTAATTTCATAAGGTTGAACATTATCCATCTAATCCTAATACGCCAAATACCTTTCGGGGTGTGTCGTACTACGTAAAAGTGAAAAAGGAAAAACATCTATAGTATGTATGTATGTATTTATTAAGCCGGGGACCTAGAAACGACGGAGAGGCTTCGTCCGGCCGTAGCCCTCAGTGGTTCACAACCCCACAACACGAAACGTCAGTCCACCACCCACCTACGCGCACGTTCGAACGGTGTCAGCGCAGCAATCGCCGACATAGTGTAACAGAGGTGGAATAAGGGGAACCAGCCCGCACTCTCCGCTGCAGATGGAAAACCGCCTAAAAAACCACCCACAGGCTGGCCGGCACACCGGACCTCGACACTCATCCACTGGGCGGATTCGTGCCGGGGACCAGGCGCTCCTTCCCGCTCGGGAAGCAGCGCGTTAGACCGAGCGGCTAACCGGGCGAGCTATGTATAGCATTGTTGTGGCCATTCTAGGTATTACAATCCATGGAGAACAAATCGAAACTTTGAGGTTCGCCGATGACATTGCAATTCTGTCAGAGACAGCAAAGGACTCAGAAGAGCAGTTGAACGGAGTGGACAGTGTCTTGAAAGGAGGGTATAAGATGAACATCAACAAAAGCAAAACGAGCATAATGGAATGTAGTCGAATTAAGTCGGGTGATGCTGAGGGAATTAGATTAGGAAATGAGACACTTAAAGTAGTACACGAGTTTTGCTAGGTCGAAGTAGAGAGGATATAAAATGTAGACTAGCAATGGCAAGGAAAGCGTTTCTGAAGAAGAGAAATTTGTTAACATCGAGTATAGATTTAACTGTCAGGAAGTCGTTTCTGAAAGTATTTGTATGGAGTGTAGCCACGTATGGAAGTGAAACATGGATGATAAATAGTTTGGACACGAAGAGAATAGAAGCTTTCGAAATCTGGTGCTACAGAAGAACGCTGAAAATTAGATGGGTAGAAGAGGAGTATGTGGCACAACTTGACTAGAAGAAGCAATCGGTTGGTAGGACATGTTCTGAGGCATCAAGGGATCACCAATTTAGTGCTGGAGGTCAGCGTGGAGCGTAAAAATCATAGAGGGTGACCAAGAGATGAATACACTAAACAGATTCAGAAGGACGTAGGTTGCAGTAAGTACTGGGAGATGAAGAAGCTTGCACAGGATAGAGTAGCATGGAGAGCTGCATCAAACCAGTCTCAGGACTGAAGACAACAACAACAACAACAACAACAACAACAGATGCGCACTAAATTCCATCAAGATCTTTTATTTGCACCTGGGCATGTCCCCTTGTCAGCTATGAAAGTAACGAAAACTTGCAGAAGACGAGGGGTTGACATGTAAAATCCAGAATCACTGTTAGACCATCACACTGACCCGCCCAGAAACGAGAAAACAACTTACGGACGTTCTCCGTATGTTCCTGTGACCCTTGGGCAATGGACGTGTTATTGCTTCCCTTGAGTCACGGAACGTGTAACGCCGATTTCTGTCGGCTGGCCGCTACGGTGATTCATGGCGAGCAGCTGATGTCCGGCGAGCGATGAGGCAGTCTGGTGACGTGGCGAACGTCCAACAGGGGGCGCGGATGTCCATCACACCACAGGACTTCACGCATGACGAACGATCCAAATTCCTCGCCCAGTTCGCTTGCCACGCAACAGCCTTGGGCCGTCGGTACAAACACGTGCGACAGTCAAAGATCTGAAAGCCGTAAATTCAACAAAATACCTAGGCATTACAATTACGAACGACTTAAATTGGAAAGAACACATAGAAAATGTTGTGGGGTAGGCTAATCAAAGGCAACGTTTTATTGGCAGGACACTTAGAAAATGTGACAGACCTACTAAGGAGACTGCCTACACTACGCTTGTCTGTCCTCTTTTTAGAATACTGCTGCGCGGTGTGGGATCCTTACCAGGTTGGACTGACTGAGTACATCGAAAAAGTTCAAGGAAAGAGAGCCCGTTTTGTATTATCGCGAAATATGGGAGAGAGTGTCACAGAAATGATACAGGATTTGGGATAGAAATCATTAAAAGAAAGGCGTTTTTCGATGCGACGGAATCTTCTGACAAAATTCCAAACTTTCTCCTCCGAATGCGAAAATATTTTGTTGACACCGACCCACATAGGGCGGAACGATCACCACGATAAAATAAGGGAAATCAGAGCTCGTACGGAAAGATATACACTCCTGGAAATGGAAAAAAGAACACATTGACACCGGTGTGTCAGACCCACCATACTTGCTCCGGACACTGCGAGAGGGCTGTACAAGCAATGATCACACGCACGGCACAGCGGACACACCTGGAACCGCGGTGTTGGCCGTCGAATGGCGCTAGCTGCGCAGCATTTGTGCACCGCTGCCGTCAGTGTCAGCCAGTTTGCCGTGGCATACGGAGCTCCATCGCAGTCTTTAACACTGGTAGCCTGCCGCGACAGCGTGGACGTGAACCGTATGTGCAGTTGACGGACTTTGAGCGAGGGCGTATAGTGGGCATGCGGGAGGCCGGGTGGACGTACCGCCGAATTGCTCAACACGTGGGGCGTGAGGTCTCCACAGTACATCGATGTTGTCGCCAGTGGTCGGCGGAAGGTGCACATGCTCGTCGACCTGGGACCGGACCGCAGCGACGCACGGATGCACGCCAAGACCGTAGGATCCTACGCAGTGCCGTAGGGGACCGCACCGCCACTTCCCAGCAAATTAGGGACACTGTTGCTCCTGGGGTATCGGCGAGGACCATTCGCAACCGTCTCCATGAAGCTGGGCTACGGTCCCGCACACCGTTAGGCCGTCTTCCGCTCACGCCCCAACATCGTGCAGCCCGCCTCCAGTGGTGTCGCGACAGGCGTGAATGGAGGGACGAATGGAGACGTGTCGTCTTCAGCGATGAGAGTCGCTTCTGCCTTGGTGCCAATGATGGTCGTATGCGTGTTTGGCGCCGTGCAGGTGAGCGCCATAATCAGGACTGCATACGACCGAGGCACACAGGGCCAACACCCGGCATCATGGTGTGGGGAGCGATCTCCTACACTGGCCGTACACCACTGGTGATCGTCGAGGGGACACTGAATAGTGCACGGTACATCCAAACCGTCATCGAACCCATCGTTCTACCATTCCTAGACCGGCAAGGGAACTTGCTGTTCCAACAGGACAATGCACGTCCGCATGTATCCCGTGCCACCCAACGTGCTCTAGAAGGTGTAAGTCAACTACCCTGGCCAGCAAGATCTCCGGATCTGTCCCCCATTGAGCATGTTTGGGACTGGATGAAGCGTCGACTCACACGGTCTGCACGTCCAGCACGAACGCTGGTCCAACTGAGGCGCCAGGTGGAAATGGCATGGCAAGCCGTTCCACAGGACTACATCCAGCATCTCTACGATCGTCTCCATGGGAGAATAGCAGCCTGCATTGCTGCGAAAGGTGGATATACACTGTACTAGTGCCGACATTGTGCATGCTCTGTTGCCTGTGTCTATGTGCCTGTGGTTCTGTCAGTGTGATCATGTGATGTATCTGACCCCAGGAATGTGTCAATAAAGTTTCCCCTTCCTGGGCAATGAATTCACGGTGTTCATATTTCAATTTCCAGGAGTGTAGGTGTTCATTCTTTCCGCGCGCTATACGAGATTCGAATACTAGAGAATTGTGAAGGTGGTTCGATGAACCCTCTGCCAGGCACTTACAAGAGTATCCGTGTAGATCTGAGCAGCCAGAGTTTTTCTGCGCGCTCCAAGCACACAGTTGGCGAGGAAGCAGACGTCTGAGATGTTTCGGCTGGTGTGTGGGTTCAATGCGTCTAGCACACTGAGTCCAACGTGTCGATATTTAAAGGGAAACTCGACCCAAAAATTTAACTTTGTCCATTTCAACCGAATTTTAAAATCGTACCTATCACCTAAAGATGTAGCAATATCCGATCTTTGAAGTCCAAAATTATATTGGTTTTTGAGTTTCGAATTTTGAATTTGATTTTGATACTTTTGAAAACCACCTTTCGGTACTTAAACCTCCATTTCCGCTCTCCACATCTTTTAGTTACATTCGAAAGACGTAATTCAACAGTTCTACGCATTCATTTTATGCGAAGTATTACTAATTTTCTTTCTGTACCTTTTTCAAATGTTAATCTTAAATTTTGTTGACTTACTGGAACATAAGCTCGATGATAAAATAAACAAACCATTTTTTCGATAATACTTGTCCACAGGACCATGGAAATAGCTCAAGACTACTTCTTGCAAAAATATCATCGAGATTGGGTAATATTTACCATATCAAAGTTGGCATTGAAATTAGACAAACAAGTGTACGGAAAAATTGATTTTAAAGTTTTATGAAAAAGTGAATTCTAATACAACACACACATACCCAATAAAATTCACCAGCACATGCGTTTTGCCTTCCTGCTGCTGTAAGTGTTCTCCTTCTTGTAATTTCGAGATCAGGGTAGACTTCTTCTTTAATTTTTCTTCCTCGTGGCAGCGTCTTGCGGTCTGCTTGATCCATGGTTGGCCACTGATCTTCTTCTGTGATGACCATAAAGGAGTGCTGAGATTCGTGCTTCCTTCAGCTTCTACAATACCCGAAAGTATCTATTTCCTTCCTTTTTCTTCCTAGGGACACTTCGACCAAATGGCACTATGCCAATTTTTATTTGCATTTTGTGTCTTGCCATCAGTGCATCTTGCCAGTGGCACATCGCATGCAAGTCTCTGACAGTCGCGTACTATCTTGACAACTTCAGCAGTGGCCTGTATGCGACAGTCCCTCCTGTTAAATATTTCTTAGGTGCACTTGACACTCGCGTGTAGCGAAATTGTTATGGGATGTAAGAGTAAATACTCCAAAGATGTGAAATAACCATTAATACTTTTTAGGAAAACAAAATTGAGAATCCGCTAGGTGACGATCAGTTTGGCTTTAGGAAAAGTAAAGGGACGAAAGAGGCAATTCTGACGTTACGGCTAATAATGGAAGCAAGGCTAAAGAAAAATCAAGACACTTTCATAGGATTTGTCGACCTGGAAAAAGCGTTCGACAATATAAAATGGTGCAAGCTGTTCGAGATTCTGAAAAAAGTAGGGGTAAGCTATAGGGAGAGACGGGTCATATACAACATGTACAACAACCAAGAGGGAATAATAAGAGTGGACGATCAAGAACGAAGTGCTCATATTAAGAAGGGTGTAAGACAAGGCTGTAGCCTTTCGCCCCTACTATTCAATCTGTACATCGAGGAAGCAATGATGGAAATAAAAGAAAGGTTCAGGAGTGGAATTAAAATACAAGGTGAAAGGATATCAATGATACGATTCGCTGATGACATTGCTATCCTGAGTGAAAGTGAAGAAGAATTAAATGATCTGCTGAACGGAATGAACAGTCTAATGAGTACACAATATGGTTTGAGAGTAAATCGGAGAAAGACGGAGGTAATGAGAAGTAGTAGAAATGAGAACACCGAGAAACTTAACATCAGGATTGGTGTTCACGAAGTCAATGAAGTTAAGGAATTTTGCTACCTAGGCAGTAAAATAACCAATGACGGACGGAGCAAGGACGACATCAAAAGTAGACTCGCTATGGCAAAAAAGGCATTTCTGGCCAAGAGAAGTCTACTAATATCAAATACCGGCCTTAATTTGAGGAAGAAATTTCTGAGGATGTACGTCTGGAGTACAGCATTGTATGGTAGTGAAACATGGACTGTGGGAAACCGGAACAGAAGAGAATCGAAGCATTTGAGATGTGGTGCTATAGACGAATGTTGAAAATTAGGTGGACTGATAAGGTAAGGAATAAGGAGGTTCTATGCAGAATCGGAGAGGAAAGGAATATGTGGAAAACACTGATAAGGCGAAGGGACAGGATGATAGGACATTTGCTAAGACATGAGGGAATGACTTCCATGGTACTAGAGGGAGCTGTGGAGGGCAAAAACTGTAGAGGAAGACAGAGATTGGAATACGTCAAGCAAATAATTGAGGACGTAGGTTGCAAGTGCTACTCTGAGATGAAGAGGTTAGCACAGGAAATGAATTCGTGGCGGGCCGCATCAAACCAAAAAAAAAAAGGGGAAAAGAAATTGAAGATTGCGGGTGGTGTGTCCCATGATGATCATGATCTGGTCATTAGCCATGGCCGTCCCTGCAAATTCGTCACTGTGCAGTCGCCACGGTTTTCGGCCATCTTTTCGCCGGGCTCCGCATCTCTCGATGTCGTGAATGAGCCAGTATCTTCTTCTTCCTATAGTCATCATTCCTTGTAAAGAATCCATTATCATACAGTCTTTTCTCATCCAGCGTCCTAGCCAATTCTTTTTCTTCCTCTGAAATGTTCGCAGCGTTTTTCATTTCTCAGTGACACAACCTCATTCCTTACTTTATCTGTCCATTTCATACCATCAGCCCTTCCCGAAGAGCTTTTAAGTTTTTCTCCTCTTTCCACCGATATTTCGGTTTTATTAAGGGCAACACTCCATCCAAACTGCTTCTCTAATCTACTCCTTCATAGTTTACATAGTGAATCATAGAAAACGCTCCTGTCAAACATTTAATTTCGCCATAGGTATGCATGTTTTCCTTTCTTCATCCCAAGTTTAATGACTGGATATTTTGCAACATCCACACCTGACAGTATCGACTTGTTCCACCAACTCATCACAAATATTCACTTCGATCTTCTTTTTTTTGTCTTGTAAAAATTGTTGCCTTCTTCATATTTATCCTCATTCCATATTGCTAAAAACTGATGTTTGCATCTTTTGACACACTGTTAACTGCCTTTTCATTATTGCTTAGTAATACCACTATATAAAGGTATCTTTCACACAAGATCGTCCTTTCCATTGATTGATTGTTCCATCGATTCTTGATAGAATATTATACCTATTATGAATAAAACACACACAACACTGGTGTAATATTCTACAATATTTATCCAAATCGTGATCGCAGACAAACAAATAGCTTCAAACAATGGCTGCCCTCCTACAAAAAGCAGAAACTCTCTTCTTCATCCTGCCCTTAATCCACCGCCTCAAGAATGCAACAAAAGGGGCACAACTCGATACTTAGGAAAATTCTCACTGGCTGTAGCTAGGAAGCTTAAATCCAGGAACGTAAAAACATAAAATTATGCGCACTGTGCTGTTGGACACACTTTTCCCGATGGTAAAGACAGCACTGCAGGTTTGGAAAAGAATAGAATATACAAAATTACTTTTCATTGTGGCAAATTCTGTGTCAGTCAATCTGACAGGGCAATAAGCAACAGCTTTAAGGAACACCACAGAAGTTCAAAACTTAGAAAAGGTCTACTTTTGCATACCACCTGCTTACAGAAGGCCATAGTTACATGGTGAAACATCCATAAAGTAAGGAAGATGAACTATCTCGAAACAGTGGCAATCAATAAACTTATGTCCATTAACCCAAGCTTAGTACTGAATGGCCGCACAAAGTTCTCTTACTCACTACTTTCAACTGCAGATTCCACTTATAATCTGACTCGGGCCATATTGTACATCACCCCTCTCACTTACCTGCCCCATTTTTTTTTATTTCAGTTACTATAATATCTCTCGCCGAGTTAAAAAAATTTCACTTTGTATAATCACCAGCTTAAAAACTGTTGTGAATTGGCAGGAGCCAATTCACGGGGTTTGGAGTAAGCCGAAAGGCGTTTAAGCTCACGCAGGCTGGCGTGAGGTCTGCAACAGGTCAGACAAATAAGACTAGCAAAACAGGAGGTAACTCGTAGAATACTTAACTTTAATCCACAATTGGTGAACATCTGTCTTGACTGTACATGCTTCACAAGATAAATATCAATTGAATACGGCGCCTTGCTAGGTCGTAGCAAATGACGTAGCTGAAGGCTATGGTAACTATCGTCTCGGCAAATGAGAGCGTAATTCTCAGTGAACCATCGCTAGGGAAGTCGGCTGTACAACTGGGGCGAGTGCTAGGGAGTCTCTCTAGACTAGACCTGCCATGTGGCGGCGCTCGGTCTGCAATCACTGACAGTGGCAACACGCGGGTCCGACGTACACTAGCGGACCGCGGCCGATTTAAAGGCTACCACCTAGCAAGTGTGGTGTCTGGCGGTGACACCACAAAAACACTACTATATTTTGTCTGTTTGTAATTTAGGATCTGTTAAAGGCAAGATTATTTTGTTGAGCCACATCTTTAGAATACGTCACCAAAGTTTATTTTTCAGTTATGTTCTTTTCTGTACTAGTGTTGTAATTTGTCTGTAATTCATGAGTTAATGTTTTACATATTTTATCTTAATTAAATAAACTTACATCGCATTTACACTGAGATAATACCGTTTCTTTTATTCCTAATTCTAACATTAACATTTTTCGTCTCAGGAAGTGGAGGCACTCTCTACATGCACTATTTTAAAACCTTTGATCCAGCAAAATTTCACTCCACCACATACTTGATACCTGATGATTGCGTAAGTGACAAAAACCGGTTCGTGTAACAATAATAAATATTGGAGAATAATACACCAGTGCTGTGTGTGTTGCATTCTTTCCGCTACTGTCACACCATTTATTTTTTCGAAGCAGCTTTTAACTTCATTATTTAAACACACATTGTAAGTAGGCTGTTTAGGTGTTTTATGTTCGTAACGCCACGTAGCGCTCTATATGAAAATCACTGACTGTGCTGTGTGCAGTCTGTGTGTGGTTTGCATTGTTGGAATATTTGCTATTGTAGTGTTGGGCAGTTGGATGTGAACGGCGCGTAGCGTTGTGCAGTTGGAGGTGAGCCGCCAGCAGTGGTGGGTGTGGGGAGAGAGACGGCAGAATTTTGAGAGCGGACGATCTGGACGTGTGTCTTTGTTCGTTCTCTATCAAAATCTTTCATTTGCTAACTATATGCCTATTAGTAGTAGTTAGTGCCTTCAGTAGTTTGAATCTTTTATTCAGCTGGTAGTATTGGCGCTCGCTTTATTGCAGTAGTTCGAGTAACGAAGATTTTTGTGAGGTAAGTGATTTATGAAATGTATAGGTTATTGTTAGTCACGGCCATTCTTTTGCAGGATTATTGAAAGTCAGATTGCGTTGCGCTAAAAAAATATTGTGTATCAGTTTAGTGTTGATCAGAATAAGTAAAGAGAGAAATGTCTCAGTACGTTCAGTTCTGCTCAGCTGTTTGAAAATCAGGTAACGTAAGGGGTTTACCAGCACATTAATTATTAAATTTTCTATGGGGAGGTTTCAATATTATTTAAAGTCGGTGCAAAACAACAAGTTTGACTAACCCTCTGGCATTCTTCATCGTCCCACGTAACACTAACTTCCTTACTACCCAAAGAGAGTGTTAAACGGACATTGTAAACGTTATACCCGAGTGGACTGGTCGTAAGCAGTGTGACTCAGTTCATGGTCAGTGACGTGTGTCGCAAAGTCGCAACGCTACAGAACTGCAGCGGAGTGCAGGGAAACTGTCAGAGGATGGACGCTTGGTGTGGGGGCTGGCACCTGACTCCAGCGTAAGTAAATGAAAAGCACTGCACAAAAATACGGCGTGCGTCCCGTCACTCTTCAATTGCGACAGATCACAACACCCAGTAAAAATCGTAAAAGTGGAACAACGGCATAAATCTTATAGGGACATTTCAATAAGTAACGGAAGACATTTTTTTTTCTGAAAGCAGGCCGGTTTTATTCAGGTTTCCAATACATCATATTATTCCCCACTCTTCTCGCTACAATACCCTGTTTTCATCATAATCTCTGTTCAGTGTGAGGGCCTTACGCCATCTCAATGGTAGGGCCTCTCTGCCCTCGTGGTACCACTCTACTGGTCTACTTGGGATCCAACGTCTTGGATCAGTAGTGTCCGCCGCTCGTGGTCTCGCGGTAGCGTTCTCGCTTCCCGAGCCCGGGGTCCCGGGTTCGATTCCCGGCGGGGTCAGGGATTTTCACCTGCCTCGAGATGACTGGGTGTTTGTGTTGTCCTCATCATTTCATCATCATCAAGGAAAGTGGCGAAATTGGACTGAGAAAAGATTGGATAATTGTACGGGCGCTGATAACCACGCAGTTGAGCGCCCCACAAACAAACATCATCATCATCATCATCGGATCAGTAGTCTCCTCATCATCCACACACCCACACACACACACACACACACACAAACAAACAAACAAACAAACAAACAAACACAACACACGCACGCATGCACACATACCCACAAACACATACACAAGAACACAACACACACATGCACGGACACACTCACACACACAAGAACACAACACACACACGCACGGAGACACACGCACGGACACACACACACACACACACACACACACACATTACTTCCTGCGAAGTACACCGTTAGGCCAAACAGACGGAAGTCGCAAAGTGCGAGATCCGGGCTGTAGGATGGATGAGAAAGCTCAGTACAGTACACAGTTTTGTGAGCTCTCTTGGGTGCACAGTGTTATATGAGGCTTTCTACTGTCATGGAGAAAAAGATCGTTTGCATTTTTGTAGCGACAAACACGCTGAAGCAGTTTCTTGATCGTTGCACGAAGAGGAAGGACACGAAACAGAATAACCTCTTCAAAGTCCCAGAAGACCGTCGCTATAGCTATCGCAGCTGAGGGTCCAGCATTGAACTTTTTCTTCAAAGGAGGGGTGTTGTGGCTCCATTCCATGGAGTGCTGTTTTGTTGCCGGTTAGAACAACAAAATACTGTAGCGATCAACGTCGTTACGTGCAAGCAACTTCGCATAGATGGTCCTTCGTTGCTCTTTATGTAACCCCGCAGCACGTACCTCTGACTACTCCAACTGGTGGTGTTTCGGCACTATCACAGACGTACAGTTGTGCAGCAAGGTGTTTGACTGGGATCAGTCCATCACCTCGAATGAGAGTGTCCGCACGTTCCAACGTTCCTGGGGTCACAGCTGCGTGCGGGCGGCAGATCGGACAGGTTTGCGATGGGCACAGACGCCTCGCCCGACGACTCACCGTGCTTTTGTTCAATGCCAGCTGTCCGTAGACATCTTGTGTTCGCTGTGAATATATTAAATGCTCCGGTTTTCTACCGGAAGAAATCTCAGTGACACATCTCTGCTTGGAGCGCACCTCCGCTAGAGACTTCGATTCACTTCTGTTACAGTTTTCCCACAGTCCAATTTTCACTAACAAACTCGTGCAGTGCTGTACTCCAGATGTACGTTCTCAGAAATTTCTTCCTCAAATTAAGGCCTATATTTGATACTAGTAGACTTCTCTTGGCGAGAAAATGTCCTTAATGTACTGTAGACACTGTAACTCGTTCAATCTGAGTATGCCTGGTTAGCTGTAAGAGAGGGCCTGAAGGCCCTAATCTTGCCAGGTAAAATAAATGCATAAATAAATAAAATAAATAAATGCCCTTTTTGCCATTGCTAATCTACTTTTGACGTCCTCCTTGCTCCGTCCGGCATTGGTTATTGTACTGCCTGGGTAGCAGAATTCCTTAACTTCATCTACATCGTGACCATGAGTCTTGAAGTTAAGTTTTCCGCTGTTCTCATTTCTACTTCTTCTCATTACTTTCGTCTTTCTTCGATTTACTCTCAATCCATACTCTGTACTCATTACATTGTTCACTGCATTCAGCAGATCATGTAATTCTTCTTCACTTCCACTCAGGATAGCAATGTCATCAGTGAATCGTATCACTCACATCCTTTCACCTTCAATTTTAATTCCACTCCCCAACCTTTCTTTTATTTCCATTACTGCTTCTTCGATGTACAGATTGAACAGTAGGGGGGAAAGACTACATCCCTGTCTTTCAACCATTGCAATCCGATCATTTCGTTCTTGGCCGTCCAGTCTTATTATTCGCTCTTGGCTCTTGTACATATTGTATATGACCCTTCTCTCCCTATAGCTTATCCCTGTTTTTCTCAGAATGTCGAACATCTTGCACCATTTTACATTATCGAACGCTTGCTACAGGACGACAAATCCTATGAACATCTCTTGATTTTTCTTTAGCCTCGCTTCCATTGTCAACCACAGCATCATACTTGCGTCTCTCGTGCCTTTACTTTTCCTAAAGCCAAGCTGGTCGTCATCTAACACATCCTCAATTTTCTTTTCCATTGTTCTGTATACTATTCTTGTCCGAAACTTGGATGCATGAGCTGTTAGACTGACTGTGCCATAATTCTCGCACTTGTCAGCTCTTGCCGTCTTCAGAATTGTGTGGATGATGCTTTTCCGAAAGGCAGTCGTATGTCGCCAGACTCATACATTCTACACACCAACGTGGATAGTCGTTTTGTTGGCACTTCCCCCAATGATTCTAGAAATTGTGACGGAATGTTATCAAATGGTTCAAATGGCTCTGAGCACTATGGGACTTAACATCGATGGTCATCAGTCCCCTAGAACTTAGAACTACTTAAACCTAACTAACCTGAGGACAGCACACAACACCCAGCCATCACGAGGCAAAGAAAATCCCTGACCCCGCCGGGAATCGAACCCGGGAACCCGGGCGTGGGAAGCGAGAACGCTACCACACGACCACGAGATGCGGGCGGAATGTTATCCCTTCTGTCTTATTTGATCTTAAGTCCTCCAAAGCTCTTTTAAATTCTGATTCTAATACTTGATCCTCTATCTCTTCTAAATCAACTCCTGTTTCTTCTTCTATCACATCAGATAAATCTTCGCTCTAATAGTAGCTTTCATTGCATTCTTTCCACCTATCCGCTGTACATTTAACAGTGGAATTCCCGTTGCACTCTTAATCGTAGGCCCTACCACCCTTGCTTTTAATGTCGGTGAAGATTGTTTTGACATTCCTGTGTGCTGATTCTATCCTTCCGACAATCACTACTTTTTATACGAGTATTGTCCTGTTGAAAAACGACACCATGGTTGTGTCGTATGAGACATAACTTATATGGACTCCGTGACTTACAGCCGTTCTCTCAGAGTTCCCGTCAGTTGCTACTAGCCGTATAGCCGATGGCTCAGCTCGCGATATGGGACCGAAGATCACGCTGTCTCGTCCGCTCTCCTGAAATCAACCAACCAGCCTGTTCGCCCCTGGTAGCTGAGTGGTCAGCGCGACGGACTGTCATAACCAACGGCCCGGGTTCGATTCCCGGCTGGGTTGGAGATTTTCTCCACTGAGGGACTTGTGTTGTCCTTATGATCATCATTTCATCCCCATCGACACGCAAGTAGCCGAAGTGGCGTCACCTCAAAAGACTTGAACCAGGCGACCGGTCTAGCGACTGGAGGCCCTAGCCACACAGCATTTTCATTTTCCAACCAACGAAGCAATCATTCTACCCAGACATTAGGAGTAACACCGCTCCAAAACAATGGAATAGTGCAACCTCTCGTCAGGAAGCCACCATATTCGCCAACGATGGTGACCCACAGTGGTACAGACCCGTGATTCGTCTCTGAACAGCATGCTACGCCTTTCATCAGCAGCAAATGCTTCCCGGACACGGCACCACTCCAAACGCAGGCGCTTGTATTACGATGTTGAAAGATCTCTACATATGGGATGATTACCCTTAAGTCAGTCTGTTGCTTGTTTCTTAACATTGGTACAGAATTACACACTGTAGCAGGGAGTTGTTGTTCTCAGATAGTAGACGCAGATGTGAAGGGTTTGCCATGTGGCTAGCAGACAGTGCAACGATACTCCTCTGTTGCTGGTCAGAACTGGTGAACCAGACCCTCGACGATGAGTATTCCTGCTGTAACGTTTCGAGCAGTTCAGCACTGGTCCACTCGTCCGAATGCCCCACAAATCTACACACTGACGAGCCAGAACATTATCACCACTTGCTTAATAGCTTACCTGTCCGTCTTTGGAACGAAAGCCGGCCGCTGTGGCCGAGCGGTTATAGGCGCTTCAGTGTGGAACCGCGCGACCGCTACGGTCGCAGGTTCGAATCCTGCCTCGGGCATGCATGTTTCTGATGTCCTTAGGTTTAAGTAGTTCTAAGTTCTAGGGGACTGTGACCTCAGATGTTAAGTCCCATAATGCTCGGAGCCATTTGGAACGAAATATATCACTGAGTCTGTGTTACAGGTTTATTGGTAGGTTTGTGGAGGTACGTGTCATTAGATGCCTACGAACAGGTCATGTAATTCGCTTGAATAACAGGCCGCTCATTTGTGTACTCGGTGATCATGCCAGATTGCGACGCACATGGGTTCCATTGAATTTATATTTGGTCGCCGAGACAACAAAGTAAGTTCACTATAATGCTCCTCAAACCAAAGTTACAATGCTGAAAGATGACATCGTTATTGGGGAAGACATCGATCATGTGATGGCAGATTCGATTGAAAGTTTGCAAAGTAATATTTCAGAGCTAGATCAGAAATGTAAGGACTATGGTATGGAGATTAGCATCTCCAAAACGAAAGTAATGTCAGTGGGAAAGAAATATAAACGGATTGAGTGCCAAATAGGAGGAACAAAGTTAGAACAGGTGGACGGTTTCAAGTACTTAGGATGCATATTCTCACAGGATGGCAACATAGTGAAAGAACTGGAAGCGATGTGTAGCAAAGTTAATGCAGTGAGCGCTCACCTACGATCTACTCTCTTCTGCAAGAAGGAAGTCAGTACCAAGACTAAGTTATCTGTGCACCGTTCAATCTTTCGACCAACTTTGTTGTATGGGAGCGAAAGCTGGGTGGATTCAGGTTACCTTATCAACAAGGTTGAGGTTACGGATATGAAAGTAGCTAGGATGATTGCAGGTACTAGTAGATGGGAACAATGGCAGGAGGGTGTCCACAATGAGGAAATCAAAGAAAAACTGGGAATGAACTCTATAGATGTAGCAGTCAGGGTGAACAGGCTTAGATGGTGGGGTCATGTTACACGCATGGGAGAAGCAAGGTTACCCAAGACTCATGGATTCAGCAGTAGAGGGTAGGAGGAGTCGGGGCAGACCGAGGAGAAGGTACCTGGATTCGGTTAAGAATGATTTTGAAGTAATAGGCTTAACATCAGAAGAGGCACCATTGTTAGCACTGAATAGGGGATCATGGAGGAACTGTATAAGGGGGGCTATGCTCCAGACTGAACGCTGAAAGGCATAATCAGTCTTAAATGATGATGATGATGATGATGATGATGATGATGATGATGATGATCGATAATGAAGCAGCTCCGCAGCTGACAGCGGGTCTTCGATTACTACCACAGGTTCCATACTAGCGCAGGCGAGTGTCTCCCGTAGCTCAGTACTGTTGCCACCAGCCTGCGTCCGTGGCGCGCTGCACGTTTCGAGCCGCCACTCATCTCCTGGACGGCGTTTGTCGAGACGACGATCGACCCAGTGCAGCAAAAATGTGATTCACCCGAAGAGCCGACACGTTTCCATTGATCGACGGTCGAATCCCGATGGTCCCCTACCCGCTGCAGTCGTAACAGGCGGTGTCGTGAGGTCAACGTGTGAACACGTAGTGGTGGTCTGCTCTCGAGATCCATTTTCAACAATGTACGATCAACGATGAGCTCCAAAACACTTGAGCGTGCTCCAGCGTTGTGCTCTTTCGGCAGAGGCCTCAGACCATCACCTGTCCTACTGTTCAGATCAGACAAGCCTCCGAAGCGCTCGTTCTGTGAAGAAGCGTGGACCTGCAACCATTTGCCTAGTGTCAGTTTCACTGATGTTTTGCCGGCCGCGGTGGTCTAGCGGTTCTGGCGCTGCAGTCCGGAACCGCGGGACTGCTACGGTCACAGGTTCAAATCCTGCCTCGGGCATGGGTGTGTGTGATGTCCTTAGGTTACTTAGGTTTAAGTAGTTCTAAGTTCTAGGGGACTGATGACCTAAGATGTTGACTTCCATAGTGCTTGGAGCCATTTGAACCATTTTCACTGATGTTTTACCTCTTCCCATAGATGCTCACGACAGTAGCACGTGAACATTCGACCAGTTTCGCCGTTTTAGAGGTACTCGCCCACATGCACTGAATAATAACAACCTTCCGTCTGACAGTCACTTATCTCAATGGATTTCCCCATTTGCAGCCCACATCTTCGCTAGGCCGATCCCCCGTCTGTGTGTGCTTGGCATACGTACTTTTGTTACCGCGTAACGTGGCCATAACGCCACGAGGCGCAATCCAACGTCTTATCAGTGTATATTGCACTGTTCTGCCGGATGGCCTATTTGCAAACCAACAATGAGTCCCTTTCAAACGATGCCAGGTAATGATAACGCGATCTCACACGAGTACACGGCATCTCCTCGTCCATCACAGTTCAAATGGTTCAAATGGCTCTGAGCACTATGGGATTTAACATCTGAGGTCATCACTCCCCTAGAACTTAGAACTACTTAAACGTAACTAACCTAAGGACATCACACACATCTAGGCTGTCGCGCGGTTCCAGACTGAAACGCCTAGAACCGCTCGGTCACAGCGGCCGGCTCGTTCACAGTCCCCACCCAACATTTCACGCTCTTCACTCTCTTTACATACCCTAACAGGCTGGGTAAAAACACTAAACACAAACGGCGCTAATGCTCTTTGGTGGTGGTCGAAGCTGTCACAATTGCTACTCTTAACATTGACATCCGACAGCGTCTGCTGGGTGCTATTTTTTTTTTTTTTAAATTCCAGGCAATGTAAAAGTAGCGTACAGTTTCCATTCTTCTTCGTAGCGCTGGGAATGCTACAAGTGTGTGTTGTTTCCCAGAGTGTAATAAACCCATTACGCGGTATCGCTCCTGAACTGTAGTGAGACATACTTTTTCCCGCTGACGTGTACGATATCTGTATATCAAATGCTTCCTTACATGCAATGTTTAGGAAAAGTTTACGGTGGTTCTCAACTGTCAGTGGAATTCTCACATGCAACAGTCGCTTCAGTGAAACCCCTAACTGGACTAACATCAAGACGACGCCCTAGCAATCCATGACGATCTTCCACGCGTATACGAGCGCTTATATCAAAACAATTTTTCTGGTCTGGCGACAAACTGACACGTAGCGTGTATCATACATTTAGTCACTATCGTTCGATTAGCTCACGTTTGGTAGCGGTATCCCGAAGAAGCAGTTTAGAGTGCATTCCGTTTCACTTATTTTATGCGATTAAAAGTCGTCTTTTCAAAGAGGGGAATACAGAATTTGCATCGGTGCGGGAAGCTTAAGGACGCAGACAACTTTTACGTGATGCGTCTCCGCTAGGTAACGTAGCTCAATGAAACTTAGACTGCACAATAGAAAGAACTACTACAGTGTAGTGAAGAGGATAGCTGAAAGAAATATGCAATTGGACACATGAAAATCATACTTTTATTCAAAGACAATAATTACACTGAACCATGGACCTTGCCGTTGGTGGGGAGGCTTGCGTACCTCAGTGATACAGATAGCCGTACCGTAGGTGCAACCACAACGGAGGGGTATCTGTTGAGGGGCCAGACAAACGTGTGGTTCCTGAAGAGGGGCAGCAGCCTTTTCAGTAGTTGCAAGGGCAACAGTCTGGATGATTGACTGACCCGGCCTTCCAACACTAACCAAAACGGCCTTGCTGTGCTGGTTCTGCGAACGGCTGAAAGCAAGGGGAAACTACGGCCGTAATTTTTCCCGAGGGCATGCACCTTTATTGTATGGTTAAATGATGATGGTGTCCTCTTGCCTAAGATATTCCTGAGGTAAAAGAGTCCCCCATTCGGATCTCCTGGAGTGGACTGCTCGGGATGACGTCGTTATCAGGAGGAAGAAAACTGGCGTTCTACGGATCGGAGCGTGGAATGTCAGAGCCCTTAAATGGGCAGGTAGGTTAGAAAATTTAAAAAGGCATATGGATAGGTTAAAATTAGATGTAGTGGGAGTTAATGAAATTCGGAGGCAGGAGGAACAAGACTTCTGGTCAGGTGACAACAGGGCTATAAATACAAAATCAAATAGGGGTAATGCGGGAGTAGGTTTAATAACGAATAAAAAAAATAGGAGTGCGGGTAAGCTACTACAAACAGCATAGTGAACGCATTATAGTGGCCAAGATAGACACGTAGCCCACGCCTACCACAGTAGTACAAGTTTATATGCCAATTAGCTCCGCAGATGACGAAGAGATTGATGAAATGTATGATGAGATAAAAGAAATTATTCAGATAGTGAAGGAAGATCAAAATTTAACAGTCATGGGTGACTGGAATTCGATAGTAGGAAAAGGAAGAGAAGTAAACGTAAGAGATGAATATGAGTTGTGGGTAAGGAATGAAAGAGGAAGTCGCCGGGTAGAATTTTGCACAGAGCATAACTTAATCATTGCTAACACTTGGTTCAAAAATCATGAAAGAATGTTGTATACATGGAAGTGACCTGGAGATACTGGAAGGTTTCAGACAGAGATTTAGGAACTAGAATTTACTTTGTAAGGCACTTCCAGGGGCAGATGTGGACTCTGACCACAATCTATTGATCATGAACTGTAGATTAAAACTGAAGAAACTGCAAAAGGTGGGAATTTAAGGAGATGGGACCTGGATAAACTGACAGAACCAGAGGTTGTACAGCGCTTCAGGGAGAGCATTAGGGAACGATTGATAAGAACGGGGGAGAGAAATACAGTAGACCAAGAATGGGTAGCTTTGAGAGATGAAATAGGGACGCCAGTAGAGGATGAAGTAGGTAAAAAGACGAGGGCTAGTAGAAATCCTTGGGTAACAGAAGAATATTGAATTTAATTGATGAAAGGAGAAAATATAAAAATGCAATAAATGAAGCAGGCAAAACGTCTCAAAAATAAGATCGACAGGAAGTGCAAAATGGCTAAGCAGGAGTGGCTAGAAAAAAAAATTGAAGATGTAGAGGCGCATATCGCTAGGAGTAAGATAGATACTGCAAACAGGAAAATTAAAGAGGCCGTTGGAGAAAAGAGAACCACATGTATGAATATCAAGAGCTTAGATGGAAACCCAGTTCTAAGCAAAGAAGGGAAAGCAGAAAGATGGAAGGAGTATATACAGGGTCTATTCAAGGGCGATGTATTTGAGGACAATATTATGGTAACGGAAGAGCATGTAGATGAAAGTGAAATGGGAGATATGATACTGCGTGAAGAGTCTGACAGGCAGATTTAAGTCGAAAGACAACATTCCATTAGAACTACTGACAGCGTTGGGAGAGCCAGCCAAGACAAAACTCTACCATCTGCTGTGCAAGATGTATGAGACAGGCGAAATACCCTCTGACATCAAGAAGAATATAATAATTCCAATCGCAAAGAAAGCAGGTGTTGACAGATGTGAAAATTACCGAATTATCAGTCTAATAAGTCACGGTTGCAAAATACTAACACGAATTCTTTACAGAGGAATGCAAACCTGGTAGAAGCCGACCTCGGGGAAGATCAGTTTGGATTCCGTAGAAATGCTGGAACACGTGAGGGAATACTGACCCTGCATGTTAGAAGATAGGTTAAGGAAAGACAAACCTACGTTTCGAGCGTTTGTAGACTTAGAGAAAGCTTTTGATAGTGTTTACTGGAATACTCTATTTCAAATTCTGAAGGTGCCAGGGGTAAAATACAGTGAGCGAAAGGGTATTTACAATTTGCATGGACACCAGATGGCAGTTAGGGGCATGAAAGGGAATCAGTGGTTAGGAAGGGAGTGATACAGGTTTGTAGCCTGCCTCCGATGTTATTCAATCTGTATATTGATCAAGCAGTAAAGGAAACAAAAGAAAAATTCGGAATTAAAATCCATGGAGAAGAAACTAAAACTTTGAGGTTCGCCGATGGCATTGTAATTCTGTGAGAGGCAGCAAAGGACCTGGAAGAGCAGTTGAACGGAATGGACAGTGTCTTGAAAGGAGGATATAAGATGAACATCAACAAAAGCAAAACCAGAATAATGGGATGTAGTCGAATTAAATCGGGTGATGCTGAGGGTATTAGATTAGGAAATGAGACACTTAAAGTAGTAAAGGAGTTTTGCTATTTGGGGAGCAAAATAACTGATGATGGACGAAGTAGAGAGGATATAAAATGTAGACTGGCAATGGCAAGGAAAGCGTTTCGGAAGAAGAGAAATTTGTTAACATCGAGTATAGATTTAAGTGTCAGGAAGTCATTTCTGAAAGTATTTGTATGGAGTGTAGCCATGTATGGAAGTGAAACATGGACGATAAATAGTTTAGACAAGACGAGAATAAATGCTTTCGAAATATGGTGCTACAGAAGAATGCTGAAGATTAGATGGGTACACCAAATAACGAATGAGGAAGTATTGAATAGAATTGGGGAGAATAGAAATTTGTGGAACAACTTGACTAGAAGAATCATCGTTGTTAGAACACGTTCTGAGGCATCAAGGGATCACCAATTTAGTATTGAAGGTCAGCGTGGAGGGTAAAAATCGTAGAGGGAGACAAAGAGATGAATGCACTAAGCAGATTCAGAGGGATGTAGGCCGCAGTAGGTACTGGGAGATGAAGAAGCTTGCACAGGATAGAGTAGCATGGAGAGCTGCATCAAACCAGTCTCTGGACTGAAGACCACAACAACATTATTCTGATGGGCCCCTGGGCGTTACGAAAGACGGAACACAGTTCGTAATGAGGGACGCTAACAGCCACGGACGGCAAAAAATGCTCAGCAACGCAGCCCCATACCGTCCGCAAGTCAGGTAATGCGTTGTGGTGGTAGGGCGACCCATTCGTCCACCAACACACCGGGCAAGGGCTGGATGGTCGTTGGTGCATGTGGACGTTTCTGCAGTACGTGTCGCCAATGCATCCCACAGTGCTTGATGGGTTTAAGTCGGGGGGAACGGGTAGACCAATCCATTCGCCGAAATGCTCTCGATCCACTCCATCACCTGCGCTTTTGCATGCAGTGTCGCGCTGTTATCTACACTGAACCGTCAAAGAAACTGATATATTCCTGCGTATTCAGATACAGACCCATGAAAATAGGCAGAATCGGCGCTGCGGTCGACAACACCTATATATGACAACACATATCTGACACAGTTCTCAGATCGGTTACTACATCTACATTTATACTCCGCATGCCACCCAACGGTGTGTGGCGGAGGGCACTTTACGTGCCACCTCCCTTCCCGGTTCCACTCGCGTATGGTTCGCGGGAGGAACGACTGCCGGAAAGCCTCCGTGCGCGATCGAATCTCTCTAATTTTACATTCGTGATCTCCTCGGGAGGTATAAATAGGGGGAATCAATATATTCGATACCTCATCCAGAAACGCACCCTCTCGAAACCTAACGAGCAAGCTACACCGCGATGCAGAGCGCCTCTCTTGCAGAGTCCGCCACTCGAGTTTGCTAAACATCTCCGTAACGTTATCACGCTTACCAAATAACCCAGTGACGAAACGCGCCGCTCTTCTTTGGATCTTCTCCTCTGTCGACCCGATCTAGTACGGATCCCACACTGATGAGCAATACTCAAGTACAGGTCGAACGAGTGTTTTGTAAGCCACCTCCTTTGTTGATGGACTACATTTTCTCCCAATGAATCTCAACCTGGCACCCGCCTTACCAACAATTAATTTTATATGATCATTCCACTTCAAATCGTTCCGCACGCATACTCCCAGATATTTTACAGAAGTAACTGCTACTAGTGTTTGTTCCGCTATCATATTATGATACAATAAAGGATCCTTCTTTCTATGTATTCGCAATACTTTACATTTGTCTATGTCAAGGGTCAATTGCCACACTCTGCACCAAGTGCCTTTCGGCTGCAGATCTTCCTGCATTTCGCTGCAATTTTCTAATGCTGCAACTTCTCTGTATACTACAGCATCATCCTCGAAAAGCCGCATGGAACTTCCGACACTATCTACTTATCTACTAGGTTACTGCTGCTGTAATGGCAGTTTGTCAACGCTTATATGAGTTTGAACGTGGTGTTACAGTCGGCACACGAGCTATGGGACACAGTATCTCCGAGGTAGCGATGAAATGGGGATTTCCCATTACGACTATTTCATGAGTGTACCGTGATAATCAGGAATCCGGTAAAACATCAAATCTCCGATATCGCTGCGACCGCAAAAAGATCCTGCAATGACGACTGAAGAGGATCGTTCATCGTTACAAAAGTGCAACCCTTCCGCAAACTGCTGCAATTTCAGTGCTGGGCCATCAACAATTGTCAACTTGCGAACCATTCAGGGAAACATCATCGATATGGGCTTTCGGAGCCGAAGGCCCACTCGTGCGCCCTTCACGTCTGAGCAACATAAGGCTTAACGCCTCGCCTGGGCCTGTCAACAGCAACATTCGACTGTTGATGACTGGAAACATGTTGGCTCGTCGGACGAGTCTCGTTTCAAATTGTATCGAGTGGATGGGCGTGTTCGGGCGTGGAGATAACCTCATGAATTTATGGACCCTCCATGTCAGCATGTTCAAGCTGGTGGAGGCTGTATAATTGTGTGGAGTGTGTGGAGTTGGACTGATATGGGACCCTTGATACGTCTAGATACGACCCTGACAGGTGACACTTACGTAAGCATCCTGTCTGAACACCTGCATCCATTCGTTTCCATTGTGCATTCCGACAGACTTGGGCAATTCCAGCAGGACAATGCGACACCCCACACATGCAGAATAGCTACACAGTGGCTCCAGGAACACTTCTGTGCGTTTAAACAGTCCCACTGGCCACCAAACTCCCCAGACATGAACATTATTCAACATACCCTGAATACCTCTACCCCTCTTACGTACAGGGCTATTACAAATGATTGAAGCGATTTCATAAATTCACTGTAGCTCCATTCATTGACATATGGTCACGACACACTACAGATACGTAGAAAAACTCATAAAGTTTTGTTCGGCTGAAGCCGCACTTCAGGTTTCTGCCGCCAGAGCGCTCGAGAGCGCAGTGAGACAAAATGGCGACAGGAGCCGAGAAAGCGTATGTCGTGCTTGAAATGCACTCACATCAGTCAGTCATAACAGTGCAACGACACTTGAGGACGAAGTTCAACAAAGATCCACCAACTGCTAACTCCATTCGGCGATGGTATGCGCAGTTTAAAGCTTCTGGATGCCTCTGTAAGGGGAAATCAACGGATCGGCCTGCAGTGAGCGAAGAAACGGTTGAACGCGTGCGGGCAAGTTTCACGCGTAGCCCGCGGAAGTCGACGAATAAAGCAAGCAGGGAGCTAAACGTACCACAGCCGACGGTTTGGAAAATCTTACGGAAAAGGCTAAAGCAGAAGCCTTACCGTTTGCAATTGCTACAAGCCCTGACACCCGATGAAAAAGTCAAACACTTTGAATTTTCGGTGCGGTTGCAACAGCTCATGGAAGAGGATGCGTTCAGTGCGAAACTTGTTTTCAGTAATGAAGCGACATTTTTTTCATAATGGTGAAGTGAACAGACACAATGTGCGAATCTGGGCGGTAGAGAATCCTCACGCATTCGTGCAGCAAATTCGCAAATTCACCACGTGTTTTGTGCAATCTCACGGTTTAAAGTTTACGGCCCCTTTTTGTTCTGCGAAAAAAAAACGTTACAGGACACGTGTATCTGGACATGCTGGAAAATTGGCTCATGCCACAACTGGAGACCGACAGCGCCGACTTCATCTTTCAACAGGATGGTGCTCCACCGCACTTCCATCACGATGTTCGGCATTTCTTAAACAGGAGATTGGAAAACCGATGGATCGGTCGTGGTGGAGATCACGATCAGCAAATCATGTCATGGCCTCCACGCTCTCCCGACTTAACCACATGCGATTTCTTTCTGTGGGGTTATGTGAAAGATTCAGTGTTTAAACCTGCTCTACCAGGAAACGTGCCAGAACTGCGAGCTCGCATCAACGATGCTTTCGAACTCATTGATGGGGACATGCTGCGCCGAGTGTGGGAGGAACTTGACGTCTGCCGAATCACTAAAGGGGCACATATCGAACATTTGTGAATGCCTAAAAAAACTTTTAGAGTTTTTATATGTGTGTGCAAAGCATTGTGAAAATATCTGAAATAATAAAGTTATTGTGGAGCTGTGAAATCGCTTCAATCGTTTGTAATAACCCTGTATACATGGACAACTTTGAAGGATTCACGGTGTCAGTTCCCTCAAGCACTATTTCAGACGTTAGTCGAGTCCATACCACGTCGTGTTGCAGCACTTCTGCGTGCTGGCGAGGGGCCTACGCGCTATCAAACACGTGTACCAGTTTCTTTGGCTCTTCAGTGACGTCAGGGCCGAAAGGGTCCCTGATGAGACGTACTTGGGGAAGGGCTACACTGTGACAATAACCTCGCTTGTATGCGATCTGACTAAAGGAGGAGAAAGGAAAACGTTTTAGTCACAGCAGAGTCCAGTGTCGGACTGATTCAATGCCAGATCGTGGTTTCGGATCACATAAAACGGCCGTGACATAGATCAGACAATAAACTGTACTGATCTATGAACAATAATATTGTATTCCTGAATATCACTCTTGTTCTCGACGTCATTAAAAATGTGAACGTCATATATTTTGTAGTGTTGCTAGAGGAGGCCGAAATGCACGCTGTACGCTCACGCAGACTGGCGTGAGGTCTGGAACAGGTCAAGTAATTGAGACTAGCAAATAAAGTACGTAGCTGATGTAATACTTAACTTTAATCCATAATTGGTGTACATCGCTCTTGACGATACATAAGTACAATCTCAAGAGTAACTGGTAATGGCGCCTTGCTAGGTCGTAGCAAATGACGTAGCTGAAGGCTATGCTAACTATCGTCTCGGCAAATGAGAGCGTATTTGTCAGTGTAGCTTCGCTAGCAAAGTCGGCTGTACAACTGGGCGAGTGCTAGGATCTGTCTCTAGACCTGCCGTGTGGCGGCGCTCGGTCTGCAATCACTGACAGTGGCGACATGCGGGTCCGACGAATAGTAGCGGACCGCGGCCGATTTAAAGGCTACCACCTAGCAGGTGTGGTGTCTGGCGGCGACACCACATATTTCTTTTAAAATTAAGTGGTTTTGTTGAAAAATTTATCCTTTGTTCAAAAATTTACCAGTACGAATTCTTAAAATGTTAAGCATGTCAGTGTTAATTCGCGCTGATACATCGGGACGTCGTTGAGAAGAGACAGGTAGGTTCTGTGTGAAAGATGTAAATGGTAATTATATCAAAGAGCTGTCCACAACTGCAGCTGTGCAAAACGTGACCAAGCCGGTTAATTCCACTCACAAAAGCTTACCGTCTTATGCACTAGAACTAGAAAAGCTACTAAAAATAACAAAGAATCAACATTTAGTTGGCATGTTATGGTACTCCAATAAAGCGTCACAATTCACCTGTCTGCTAAAATATTCCTTATTATTCAGGATCACTTACATAGACATTTCGTCCCAAAATTGCAAGCATCAGGAGACAAGTGAAGTAACACAACTCGCGGATGTTTTTTTAATAATGTGAAACAAAAAGATTAATCAGCGTTACGCTGAAACTACAGTAGTCTGAGGTATATGTATTTAAACATTATGACAGTTCCTCGCTCGATGAAATCTTATTATTCTTCGTACTGTAGTCTTCTTTGCAAAGACGAATTTATTGGCCTAGATCGCGATGTTAACACAAATACTGGGTTACTCGTTTCCGTAACATGTATTGCCATCTTCAGATCCATAGAATCGGGCAGTGGTCGCTACATCAAAGAGTGCTCAAACCACTCTGTAACTTTAGGATTACACAATATGCATAAGAAAGTCGACCCATTACAGTGACATGGGCTGGTCGTTGTGGCCGGGCGGTTCTAGGCGCTTCAGACCGGAACCACGCTGCTACTACGGTCGCAGGTTCGAATCCTGCCTCGGCCATGGATGTGTGTGATGTCCTTAGGTTAGTTAGGTTTAAGTAGTTCTAAGTTCTAGGGGACTGATGACCTCAGACGTTAAGTCCCATAGTGCTCAGAGCCATTTAAACCATTTGAACAATGGCATGCCATCTGTCGTGTCTGTATAAATACGTATGCCGTGTTCTATGCGATACTGGACAGCGTCATACAGGAAGTAGCACTCACCTGCGAGAGTGTAAGCTGTCATCAAGGCTAAGGGTGGGCCAACACCATACTGAGTTCCAGCATTACCGATGGAGGGCACCGCGAACTTGAGTCATTTTCAGCCTGGTGTCCGGATACTTTTGATCACATAGTGTATGTGAAACCAACCATGTATCAAATGTATGACTAAAATGGTCTCTCCACTGGGTATATTACTTAACATTTCAGTGATTGTGTATTAAAACACGTTCTTGACACAGTTCCAACTAATGGGACTTTGTCTGAGCTTAGATAGTCTGCTATGCACGTTACATTATCTTGTGGAGAAAGTTGAAGTTCATAGCTATCACGATACGATGAGTAACTGATGCATTACATGTGAAACTGATAAAAGGTATCTCATTAGATATTTCGTGTAGCTTTGGTGATGGATGTCAGTGTGTACGAATTATGACCAGTGTTACGCAGAGTTCGATGTCTGAACCGTTCCTGTTCTCGCATAATTGTGGGAAGTATGTTTTCTGAATTTCAAAATGAAGTTCTGCAGTTATTGTCAGTCTGATCACCTGTATTAGACCTAACCTACGGATAAAAAAAAAATGGTTCAAATGGCTCTGAGCACTATGGGACTTAACATCTATGGTCATCAGTCCCCTAGAACTTAGAACTACTTAAACCTAACTAACCTAAGGACAGCACACAACACCCAGCCATCACGAGGCAGAGAAAATCCCTGACGCCGCCGGGAATCGAACCCGGGAACCCGGGCGTGGGAAGCGAGAACGCTACCGCACGACCACGAGATGCGGGCACCTACGGATCACATAGACCCTAGCGTTTTGTACGGATTGTATGTTTTCCCTCCAGCTTACTCGTGTTTTGCTAAGAATATTAAACATCTTCCTCGATTTTAGGTTATTGAGCCCTCTTTGCACGTCGACAAATGCTATGGAACGTGTCTCGATGTTTCTTAAGCCTTGGATCCATTATCAGTAACAATATCAGAACTGCCTCCGTCGTACCCTTATATCGTTAAAAGTTATTTAGCTAAACGACCACAACGGCAGAACGAATGAGACCTCTACAGGCCAAACATATGACCTCGTCTGATTCATATGGCATCAGTCATTTGCATATGAATGGCTCACTGGGAATAAAGCCGCAAGCAGCCTTAATCGCAGAATGAGCCCCGCGCTGCTGGAGCAAAGCTACGTCCGCCTCCCTTGAATGAAAGGAAAGGAAGGGAAACTGTTCTTCTGATTTTCAGCTCATTGTTCCTGTGCATATTCATTTGAGATTCATTATATCATTCTTCAAGCTTTAAATAAGTGCTTTCGGAATACCATTCTGAACAAAAGTAGCTCAGTACAGAAAACTTCCGGTGACAAGTTTCTGGCACGTTTTTGTTGTGGCGTAGCAAGACAGCCACGGCACTCGGAAGTAGCCGAAAGGCACGCGTACACACACGCCGACTGGCGTGAAGTCTGGAACAGGATAAGTTATGAATACACTAAAGAAAAGTATGCAGCTCCTCGGATACTCAACTTTTAATTCCATCATTGTGGTACATCGCTATTGACGATACAAGTGAGACTATCTCCAGATATGGTTAATGGCGCCTTGCTAGGTCGTAGCCATAGACTTAGCTGAAGGCTATTCTAACTGTCTCTCGGCAAATGAGAGAAAGGCTTCGTACGTGTAGTCGCTAGCAAAGTCGTCGTACAACTGGGGCGAGTGCTAGTCCGTCTTTCTAGACCTGCCATGTGGTGGCGCTCGGTCTGCAAGTACTGACAGTGGCGACACGCGGGTCCGACATGTACTAATGGTCCGCGGCCGATTTAAAGCTACCACCTAGCAAGTGTGGTGTCTGGCGGTGACACCACAGTTTTCTTACACAAAAACCCTATGTCTGTTCCACTAGCGGTTTGAGACTTACGATGTATTGCTATTTGCCTGGAGGACTGAGAAAAAAAGTAGAGGTAGAGAGATCGAGGTTTTAGCGTACCATCCACTGGGTCGTAGCACAAAGGAGGGAAACTGCCGTATTTTCCGAAGGTATCTATTGCATCTACATCTACGTAAGTACTTTCCAATACACCCTTAAATTTTTGGAAGAAGGCTAATAGATCTTCTTTCAACTCCTCTACCATTCCACTCTTGAAGGAGGAGGATATTGGTGTTTAACGTCCCGTCGACAACGAGGTCATTAGAGACGGAGTGCAAGCTCGGGTGAGGGAAGGATGGGGAAGGAAATCGGCCGTGCCCTTTCAGAGGAACCATCCCGGCATTTGCCTGAAGCGTTTTAGGGAAATCACGGAAAACCTAAATCAGGATGGCTGGAGACGGGATTGAACCGTCGTCCTCCCGAATGCGAGTCCAGTCCACTCTTGAATAGTATGTGGGGAAGAATGAAGACTAAAATCTTTCCGTGTGAGCTCTTCTTCTTTTTCTTCTTCTTCTTCTTCTTCTTCTTTTTCTTCTTCTTCTTCTTCTGCTGCTGCCTGGGATTTTCCCTGTTTGTCTGCCTGATTTCGTGGATGTGCCGTACCAGCTGCTGTTCCATCTCTTGGGTGGTCGTCTGGGTAGTCATTTCCCTTGCAGTCGTCCATTATTACAAATTTTAACAAATCTTATGGGGTGCAATCTTTACACGTGATCCTGCCGATTTCTTTTCCTTGTATTCATCCATTTATTTATACCTTGTATTCCACAGTGTTGTCTTATCGATTCATTTGTTCTTTTGTCCCGCACAGTTACTGCTTGCGTCTGTTCTAGGAGCTTCATTTCCATTGCTATTAACTTTTGTCTTATCGTTTTCGTTTCTGCTCCATACGTCATAACGAGACACAGCATTGTTTTGATGTTTATGTTTTCCCCTAAGCTGTCATAAATTTCTTTCTGCAAGCACTATTCTGCTGGCATCTGGTATCCCTTACTGCTTTTGTCAGTTGGTTTCCCATTTCCACAGTTAAGTTTTTAGCTGTTGGTAACAGTCCCTAGATAATTAAAACTCGTAACTTGTTCAGTTGACACATTGCCTGCTACAGTCTGGAACCACACGACCGCTACGGTCGCAGGTTCGAATCCTGCCTCGGGCATGGATGTGTGTGATGTCCTTAGGTTAGTTAGGTTTAAGTAGTTCTAAGTTCTAGGGGACTTATGACCACAGCAGTTGAGTCCCATAGCGCTCAGAGCCATTTGAACCATTGCCTGCTTCTAACTACATCTTACAGGTGTTTCCGTTATTATCACACGCTTAGTATTTTACGATAAGGTTACCGTGTTATATTGCTCAACTGTTTTTTTTAATGCTGGAGTAACCTTTGTAAATTATATTACTTATTTGGTACAAGTACATAAAAATCGTCATAATATATAACATTTACTACTATTTCCCATTTTAAAGGCTGGTTTCTTTCTTTCGGCATCAATGACGTGTTCCATTATTTAGGTGAATGGCAATGGGCTTAACGAGTCTCCTTGTCTAATTCCCTTATCTATTATAAATTCATCTGGGAATCCTGCATGTGTTTTAATGTTTGCTTTAATACCTGTACATTTACAGGGTGTTACAGGCGTAAGTGGAGAGATTTTTATATACGGTACCATCAGTACTTTGGTTGTTTCTTCTCTTTATCAAACAGTTTTCCCAGAAACACGTAACAAATTTATATTATGATGTTTCCTGAAATGCTACACGTGTCCGAAATTGCGGCTTTCTTTACGGTTCAGTGTCATGGCTTCTAAAGCGAAACATGTTATGGCGGACGTAAAGCAGAGATGAGCTGAACTGTGGTTCTTCGGAGAAACCCTTTGCTGCCGAGTACGTTGTAGGACGAGCAACTGTTTATGACCAAACTTTAACAGATGAAGAAATAATCAAAAGCGTACAGAGAAGTTATGATGAAAGTGGTGAGAAAGAGAACATTCGAGGAAAGAGCATGAAGATCTTTCTCACTGCTGGCGCTGAAGCAGAAATATCATTGGAGTACATTCTGCAACGATGAGAAACACGAAGTACCGATTTAATGCTTAGAAAGTAAGGGTTCCGTTTCACACAGCTTGCATTGTCCAGGACTAGCTTCGTGACACTGCGATCAATTGTCACGTCTCCACTGGCCGCCACAGTCATCAGATCTCAATATTACTGAGGTGAGATGGCTCCGTCGTCATTATCCGTCCCATCCTCGTTAACTGAAATTGCCAGTATTTTGCAGAATGGATGATGTAAAATTTACTCGAAAACCATACAGGACGTGAAACTTCCTGGCAGATTAAAACTGTGTGCCCGACCGAGACTCGAACTCGGGACCTTTGCCTTTCGCGGGCAAGCGCTCTACCATCTGAGCTACCGAAGCACGACTCACGCCCGGTACTCACAGCTTTACTTCTGTCAGTATCTCGTCTCCTACCTTCCAAACTTTACAGAAGCTCTCCTGCGAACCTTGCAGGACTAGCACTCCTGAAAGAAAGGATATAGCGGAGACATGGCTTAGCCACAGCCTGGGGGATGTTTCCAGAATGAGATTTTCACTCTGCAGCGAAGTGTGGAAGGTAGGAGACGAGATACTGGCAGAAGTAAAGCTGTGAGTACCGGGCGTGAGTCGTGCTTCGGTAGCTCAGATGGTAGAGCACTTGCCCGCGAAAGGCAAAGGTCCCGAGTTCGAGTCTCGGTCGGCCACACTGTTTTAATCTGCCAGGAAGTTTCTTATCAGCGCACACTCCGCTGCAGAGTGAAAATCTCATTCTGGCCATACAGGACGTGTATCCATCCATTGTCCGACGAATAGAAGCTGATCTGAATGCCAATGGTTTTCCGACACCGTATTAGACATGGAAATGTACTGTGTTTTTGGACTTTCAGTATCTTTTTCCACCTCCTGTAGCTTTCTCTTTCTCTGGTAATTGGCTCTCCTGCCGTGTTTTGTAGTATATACACTACTGGCCATTAACATTGCTACACCACGAAGATGACGTGCTACAGACGCGAAATTTAACCGACAGAAAGAAGATGCTGTGATATGCAAATGATTAGCTTTTCAGAGCATTCACACAAGGTTGGCGCCGGTGGCGACATCTACAACGTGATGGCATGAGGAAAGTTTCCAACCGATTTCTCCTACACAAACAGCAGTTGACCGGCGTTGCCTGGTGAAATGTTGTTGTAATACCTCGTGTAAGGAGGAGAAATGCGTACCATCATGTTTCCCATTTTGATAAAGGTCGGATTGTAGCCTATCGCGATTGCTGTTTATCGTATCGCGACATTGCTGCTCGCATTGGTCGAGATCGAATGACTGTTAGCAGAATATGGAATCTGTGGGTTCAGGACGGTAATACGGAACGCCGTGCTGGATCCCAACGCCCTCGTATCAATAGCAGTCGAGATGACAGGCAACGTCTCGATCCCTGAGTCAACAGATGGGGACGTTTGTAAGACAACAACCATCTGCACAAACAGTTCCACGACGTTTGCAGCAGCACGGACTATCAGCTCGGAGACCGTGGCTGCGGTTACCCTTCACGCTGCATCACAGACAGGAGCGCCTGCGATGGAGTACTCGACGACGAACCTGCGTGCACGAATGGCAAAACGTAATTTTTTAAGATCAATCCAGGTTCTGTTTACAGCATCATGATGGTCGCATCCGTGTTTGGCGACATCACTGTGAACGCACATTGGAAGCGTGTATTCGTCATGCCATACTGGCGTATCACCCGGCGTGATGGTATGGGGTGCTGTTGGTTACACGTCTCGGTCACCTCTTGTTCGCACTGACGGCACTTTGAACAGTGGACGTTACATTTCAGATGTGATACGACCCGTGGCTCTACCCTTCATTCGATCCCTGCGAAAGCCTACATTTCAACAGGATAATGCACGACCGCATGTCGCAGGTTCTGTACGGGCCTTTCTGGATACAGAAAATGTTCGACTGCTGCCCTGGCCAGCACATTCTCCAGATCTCTCACCGACTGAAAATGTCTGGTCAATGGTGGCCGAGCAACTGGCTCGTCACAATACGCCAGTCACTACTCTTGATGAAGTGAGGTATCGTGTTGGAGCTGCAAGGGCAGCTGTACCTGTACACGCCATCCAAGCTCTGTTTGACTCAATGCCCAGGCGTATCAAGGCCGTTATTACGGCGAGAGGTGGTTGTTCTAGGTACCGATTTCTCAGGATCTATGCACCCAAATTGCGTGAAAATATAATCACATGTCAGTTCTAGTATAATATATATTTAAATTGCAAGACATTTGCAGGGGCAGATGTGGACTCTGACCAAAATCTATTGGTTATGAGCTGTAGATTAAAACTGAAGAAACGGCAAAAAGGTGGGAATATAAGGTGATGGGACCTGGATAAACTGAAAGAACCGGAGGTTGTAAGAGTTTCAGGGAGAGTGTAACTAACCTGTTACTACGGGTTATTCCTTATTATTGGGAATGGAAATACTTATTGCTTATGAAATTAACGTGAGAAGAGTAGGGTCGCCACCGACTCTAACCATACAGCTAATCAAAGATTTGGTCGAGTCGGAAAATAAATTAATTTGATCACAGACCAAAAACTCACAAAAATGCGTACGTTGTGATGTCGCTCATAGGGGATACGATGTAATTAATAGTGTTCCCCGTGCACTGTTCACGACAGTCAAACATTTAAAATAAAATAGCACATGCAAGAACACTGTGCAGAAGATCAGCTCCCAGCAACACACCTGAAAATAAGACTTAATCTAAAGCATTTGTTATAAAATACAAGGGGAGACTAATCACTGGACCTGTGCATAAGGAAACGCGTTGGATGTGCTAACGGGAAAGCTACGAGATGAGTGGCTTAGGTGCAAAAACGTAATCTCGGAACACAATAGAAAATTGTAGATAAAATCATTTATTCCTAAGATAAGGATGTGAGGCATGTACACGATTCCTGATAACACGTGGTTTGTGGAGACACAATTTCTAGGTATAGTGCCCAAATTCCAACAATATCACATCACACAATCATGTTAACATTATCTAAAACAGACATGCGATCGGACAGTTAGTGATGCCGGTAGCCCAACAACTATAAAGTTCTACCACGTGGTTGGCTTCCCACGGACGAAAGACACATAAAGTAAGGAAAATTTACGAGAAGGCAAAGTTCTAAATATTTAGAAAGGTGAAAGCTTATGCAGGCACAGCTGAAGGCAAACAGACATTCATACAGAAGCGAGTGCTCACTTCCTATCGACACCTTTGTGTGACGCTCTTCCGGCGGATCCAAGTCTGCTACAGAAATTTGCTAAAAGAAAAATCTGCCAAAGTTTAGCATTCCTTGCTGCGACAAGGCAAAGCAATCTTCCAGAGCTGAAAAGCGAGACCGAAAGCTAACAGCTCTCCCCTCGCCAAGTAACAGCGCGCCACGCGGTCAGTCTAACTCAGCCTTCTCCGACTGGAGCACAGCTGTGGACGCTTCCCGTACCACAGGCAGACTGCCTCCCGCTTCTGCAGCCTCTTCCACGCTCCGCGTGGACCGGAAAGCCCAAAGATGCCATTTCCGCCACCAACCTAACCCAGGTGGATTTCTCACAAGTAGTGCAAACCTCTTTGCCTACTTGACCACTACGAGAGTTGGCTATTCTGTACCAGTGCTGCTGAATCTCTACGACTATCGCAGACTTTCTGCAGCAGACTACGCCACCGTCTAGCAACGTCACACACAACCACATTCATTCAATCACGTCACTACGAGAGTAAAGAGAAAAGAGAAACAAGGAAAAAAAAGAGAAATGGTAATGAAAATGGGCTACCGGACTAATGAAAAGTGTCTACAGGACCCTTTCAAGAGCATAAGGGAACAATTGACAGTAATGGGGGAAAGAAATACAGTAGAAGAAGAATGGGTAGCTTTGAGGGATGAAGTAGTGAAGGCAGCAGAGCATCAAGTAGGTAAAAAGACGAGGGCTAGTAGAAATCCTTGGGCAACAGAAGAAATATTGAATCTAATTGATGAAAGAAGAAAATATAAAAATGCAGTAAATGAAGCAGGCAAAAAGGAATACAAACGTCTCAAAAATGAGATCGACAGGAAGTGCAAAATGGCTAAGCAGGGATGGCTAGAGGACAAATGTAAGGATGTAGAGGCTTATCTCACTAGGGGTAGGATAGATACTGCCTACAGGAAAATTAAAGAGGCCTTTGGAGAAAGGAGAACCACTTGCATGAATATCAAGAGCTCAGATGGAAAACCAGTTCTAAGGAAAGAAGGGAAAGCAGAAAGGTGGAAGAAGTATATAGAGGGTCTATACAGGGGCGATGTACTTGAGGAGAATATTATGAAATTGTAAGAGGATGTAGATGAAGATAAAATGGGAGATATGATACTGCTTGAAGAGTTTGACAGAGCACTGAAAGACCTGAGTCGAAACAAGGCCCCGGAGTAGACAACATTCCGTTAGAACTACTGACAGCCTTGGGAGAGCCAGTCCTGACACAATTCTACCATCTGGTGAGCAAGATGTATGAGACAGGCGAAATACCCTCAGACTTAAAGAAGAATACAATAATTCCAATCCCAAAGACAGCAGGTGTTGACAGATGTGAAAATTACCGAACTATCAGTTTAATAAGTCACAGCTGCAAAATACTAACGCGAATTCTTTACAGACGAATGGAAAAACTGACAGAAGCCGACCTCGTGGAAGATCAGTTTGGATTCCGTAGAAATGTTGGAACACGAGAGGCAATATTGACCCTACGACTTATCTTAGAAAATAGATTAAGGAAAGGCAAACCTACGTTTCTAGCATTTGTAGACTTAGAGACGCTTTTGACAATGTTGATTGGAATACTCTCTTTCAAATTCTGAAGGTGGCAGGGGTAAAATACAGGGAGTGAAAGGCTATTTACAATTTGTACAGAAACCAGATGGCAGTTATAAGAGTCGATGGGTATTACAGGGAAGCAGTGGTTGGGAAGGGAGTGAGACAGGGTTGAAGCCTCTCCCCGATGTTATACAATCTGTATATTGAACAAGCAATAAAGGAAACGAAATAAAAGCTCGGAGTAGGTATTAAAATCCATGGAGAAGAAATAAAAACTTTGAGGTTGGCCGATGACATTATAATTCTGTCAGAGACAGCGAAGGACTTGGAAGAGCAGTTGAACGGAATGGATAGTGTCTTGAAAGGAGGATGTAAGATTAACATCAACAAAAACAAAACGAGGATAATGGAATGTAGTCGAATAAAGTCGGGTGATGCTGAGGGAATTAGATTAGGAAATAAGAGACTTAAAGTAGTAAAGGAGTTTTGCTATTTGGGGAGCAAAATAACTGATGATGGTCGAAGTAGAGAGGATATAAAATGTAGGCTGGCAATGGCAAGGAAAGCTTTACTGAAAAGAAAAATTTGTTAACATCGAGTATAGATTTAAATGTCAGGAAGTCGTTTCTGAAAGTATTTGTATGGAGTGTAGCCATGAACGGAAGTGAAACGTGAACGATAAATAGTTTAGACAAGAAGAGAATAGAAGCTTTCGAAATGTGGTGCTACAGAAGAATGGTGAAGATTAGATGGGTAGATCACATAACTGATGAGGAGGTATTGAATAGGACTGGAGAGAAGAGGAGTTTGTGGCACAACTTGACTAGAAGAAGGGACCGGTTGGTAGGACATGTTCTGAGACATCGAGGGATCAACAATTTAGGGCAGCGTGGAGGGTAAAAATCGTAGAGGGAGACCATGAGATGAATACACTAAGCAGATTCAGAAGGATGTAGGTTGGAGTAGGTACTGGGAGATGAAGAAACTTGCGCAGGATAGGGTAATATGTAGAGCTGCATCAAACCAGTCTCGGGACTGAAGACCACAACAGCAACAGTGTTGCAAGCCATCACTCGCTTTAATCTAAAATATATGTCTGAGTGAAGCTACTCATGTACCTCCACAAGAAAATAAATATAGTGAATAGTAGAGGGAATATCAATGAGATCAATGGCGTATTCCATTTTACAAAATAATGACAAGTTTTATTGAACCTTTAGTGACACTACAACTAGTTGATAAATCTTGCACAAAAATGACAAAAACAAATCACATAAGGAAAGGTTTTTAATAGGCAAAGCATACATTGGGGTAGAAGCAATGCAAATTCGCTCCCCAGAATTAATCCCTTTTACAATGCAATCTCACTTTGTTTGAGTTTCTAGACAACATAATTGTGTAGAGATAACAGCGATTAATTTACTTATAATCAATTATTCAAAACGACAGTCACAATCGCATTATTTATTTTGCCGCCAATAGGTTTCAACCCGCGACGCGGTCATTTTCAGGGCGATTTACACCATTTCGTCGCTCTAACTAGTTACCAACCGTGCACAAGCAGAGTGACGACTCCAGCGAGCGACCAAATGGTGTAAATTGCCCTGAAGATGACCCCGTCGCGGGTTGAAACCGGTTGGAGGCAAAATAAATAATGCGTGTGTGACGGTCATTTTGAATAACTGATCACTTTGTTTGCATTAACTCACTGTGAGGGCTGTAATCTCCCCCTCCCCCTTCCTAATGCCATCTGTCGTCCACGTTAGTCTTTGATGAAGATTTGAGAGGAGCGAAGATTATAATAAACTTTCTAGTTTACTTGGCTCGTCATGCAGAATTGGCTCCAGTTCATCTTGTCTAGGGCTCTGATACTTGAAGCTTAAAACGTCACGTTTTAGGTCCACACTGTGGGATTGACCTAAGTAAATTTGAAGATTGTTGTTGCAGAATTTTTGTTTTTACGTAAATATATTTTTTCTCATTTTAGTACATGATAGTCTCCTGTTTTTTCACATTAACAAAGCCGAAATTACAGTGATCGTTTAAATCACAAAGGTACGTCCGATCACATCAATGGCATGGTTACGACTCTCACACTCTGTGGATCCAACGGAGAGCAGCGCGCTTCGTTACAGGATCATTTAGTAATCGCGAAAGCGTTACGGAGATGATAGATGAACTCCAGTGGAAGACTCTGCAGGAGAGACGCTCAGTAGCTCCGTACGGGCTTTTGTTGAAGTTTCGAGAACACACCTTCACTGAGGAGTCATATATTGCTCCCTCCTACGTATATCTCGCCAAGAGACCATGTGGATAAAATCAGAGACTCTTCCTCGTGATGACTGGGTGTTGTGTGCTGTCCTTAGGTTAGTTAGGTTTAAGTAGTTCTAAGTTCTAGGGGATTGATGACCTCAGATGTTAAATCCCATAGTGCGCATAGCCATTTGAACCATAAAATCAGAGAGATTAGAGCCCACACAGAGGCACACCGACAATCCTTCTTTCCACGAACAATACGAGACTGGAATAGAAGGGAGAACCAATAGAGGTACTCAAGGTACCCTCCGCCACACACCGTCAGGTGGCTTGCGGAGTATGGATGTAGATGTAGAACAACAATATTCCAAAGGGGTTCCAATTTTTGTTAAGAAATGAATTTCTACTAGTTTTAGTTTCGATTATTATTTCATAAATAAATCCAAAAATAAACATAGTAACCAGTACAGTATTGCGTAATTAATAGAAATTTTAAGTGTGCCAATAGTTCGTAATTTCAAATGTTTCTAAAAAAAATAATTCTAACTGTACATACAGAACTAGTACTTATCAATTATAACATCGGAAATGAAGTAATTTTCATAAATATTAGCTTGAAATATATTAAAGTTTTCAGAAAAGCAACTGAGATAATATTCACCTGTCCAAAAATCGAAAAATATTACTGGTATCGACAACTACCGTTGAGGAAAGGTAATGCTGGAAGAAGACGTCCGTTACAGGCCCAACTCTGTTCAAATGGAGTCAACTACGAGCAACTATACCACAAACTATGGTCCAGCTGACAGCAGTGTGCTGTGAATATCACTTAACAACCCTACGACGGTGCACCCGTACTTTCCCCTTTCAACTTGACTCAGGCGGCAGCAGGAATCAGCACGCTATGTGCGAGGAGCGGCAGCTGTGACGTCCTGACGCGTCCACGAAAATATCCGAACTACGCGGCCTTGCGTTCTGACTATCAGAACGCGGGGAACTTCCCTATCAGAGCCCTGAAATTCGGCAGATTTCAGTGTGAGGTGTACCTGCTCGCTGGTCTTGCCAAACAACTTTGACTCAGAGGCTCTCACTCTTTGTGCTGCCAGCGTTGAACTTCAGACCGCCGACTCAGGACGAATAGGTATACCCTCGTGGCACACAATACGTCCGAGATGATATCTAGTTCTACTGTCAGTACGGTTGTGGACTGCCACAGGGTACAGACCACAAGTCTCACCCACCATAGAAAGACCTGGAGTTCTCCACTAGGGGAGGAACAGAAGACAAAAGTTCTCGAAAAATCGCAAACACTTTCCACCAAGCTTCGGCACGGGAGCTGAATTAGCAGAACAAAACCACCCCCATATTGCACAAACCAATGGAACTATCCTCTAGTAATAGAATCTCCCCTCTTGATGGTTATGTTGGCTTGATTGCCAATTCCGACAGCGCGCTGCGTTCCCAAGCTGCATATTCTGAGAGGACCGAATCAGCGAATCCAATTCTGCATTGTCTAAAAAGATGATTTGAGACTAGTATAACGGTACTTCGCGGGCAGGCGTGACAATTAGCATCATATTAATTAAAATCGGGGATAAATCGACATTATTTTGGAAGAATTAAAAAGGGGAAAGTAATACGATACTTTAATAACTGCACAGTATTACTAACAAGGGAACCTCCCCATCGCACCCCCCTCAGATTTAGTTATAAATTGACGCAGTGGATAGGCCTTGAGAAACTGAACACAGATCAATCGAGAAAACAGGAAGAAGTTGTGTGGAACTATGAAAAAATGAACAAAATATACAAACTGAATAGTCCATGTGCAATATATGCAACATCAAGGACAATGTGAGTTGAGGAGCCCCGTGGTCCAGTGGTTAGCGTGAGCAAATGCGGAACGAGAGGTTCTTCGTTCGAGTCCTCCCTCGAGTGAAAATTTTACTTTCTTTATTTTCGCAAAGTTACGATCTGTCCGTTCAGTCATTGACGTCTCTGTTCACTATAATAAGTTTAGTGTCTGTGTTTTGCGACCGCACCGCAAAACCGTGCGATTAGTAGACGAAAGGACGTGCCTCTCCAATAGGAACCGAAAACATTTGATCGCAAGGTAACAGGTCAACCGATTCCTCCACAGGAAAACACGTCTGATATATTCTATACGACACTGGTGAGGGCATGTGCGTCACATGACAGGAATATGTTGTCGACCCACCTAACTTGTACACTTGGCGAATGGGTAAAAAGATTCTTCTACCTTGCCCGATTTAGGTTTTCTTGTGGATGTGATAATCACTCCCTAAAAAGTGATGAAAACATAAGAGTTTGTCACATAAACTGCATCAAATGAATGCAACAGTTTCACAGTCGCACAGTTTCCCCTGTGCTCTGTCAAAACATATGTTTTTTTACGTCTTCAAATGTTTCCGTGTGTAGACCGTCAAATCCTGCATGTGTCCAAGCAAAGCTAAACATGTCCTGGAATTTTGGAGAGCGAAGTTGATTATGTGTGAGTGCCTGAACTTTAATAATTCTCTGAAAATAAAAAATTAAACTTTTCACTCGAGAGAAGATTTGAACCAAAGGCCTCTCGTTCCGCAGCTGCTCACGCTAACCACGGGACCACGGCACTCGTTTGCAAACCCTCTCCTAGATGTTAGCTGTCTTGCGCATGGACTACTCAGTTTGTATATTTTGCTTATTTTTTTCATAGTTCCACACAACTTCTTCCTGTTTTCTCGATTGATCTGTGTTCAGTTTTTCAAGGCCTATCCACTGTGCCAACTTACAACTAAATCTGAAGGGGGGTGCGATGGGGAGGTTCCCTTGTAAGAAGCAATATAATGAAAAGTAATAAAAAGCAAAGTAGCGAAGACCAAGCTGGACAGAAAGATATAGGGGCGCGTTTGTTTTGTAATATATATAAAAGAACATGTAACACATTATTGAGCTCTCTACCTTCAGTTATCGCGATTGGGCTAGTCGATGAAAAAGTGGTACGCGACTGCGAAATTCGTTATGGCGATTATTAAGGACTCTCCAAGCACGTTTAAAATACATTACGTGTGACGAAGTGATCAGAGACGTTTTTGACGGGTGAAGTGAAAATGATTCCGACAACATAATTCGAACTTTGTGTTGGCTGGGAAAAATACTCTTGAGGAAACTATTATGGTCGTGGAACCCACGAAAGTTGTACGCAACGCAAAGCTATAGTTTACGTAATTCTGCATTTTATAAAATTACGAAACGCGTGTGCGCGGAACATTAAGAGATTCTTATCCTTGGACGGTTGCGGAGGTAACTGATACAAACAACGCGCCAGCATAAAAATAGTTCGTTTATTAACTACCAGATATTAATTAACGGGGACCTAAACTACTAAAAACAGTGCATACACCGTTAAATTGAACTCTGCGTGTGAAAGACGATTACATCGAACATTTCGAGAGCGAAGAATAGACATTTAAGTGCCGAATTGAGAGCCTGGGTCGTGACGATATTTGGACATTATATGACACGCGTTATTCAGAACACGATATCGACCATTCTAACACTGAAAAGAAGGATAGGATCATCACCTCTAATCCCGATTCATATTTAGTTAGTGAAAAGAAAAGTGTTAATAAACAAACTACATTTCAATTTTATCCACGATTTTGGCTTCATTACGTAGTCTTGACTACATGATAAACAATATCTGTGGAAGTTGTATACAACGTATCGTCATAATATTTAGCCAACCAATAATGTGGGACACCAAAAATGTAAATCTATAAAATTTGTTCTTACAACGGATGTATATAGTGTGAGTGCGACGAACTGTATTAAGAAACTGAAATCCATTACGTACTTGCAAGTTTATCTGCGAAAATGGTCCTTGTCGGTACATCAGCATAAGGTTCGAATAGAATCGCTGGAACATTGCAAACCATTCAGATTAATCGAACATCTAAATACGCATAATGGTGGTATCACCAGGACGTGTTCTTTCTCCTCACCCCCGTGGCAGTAATTGAATTAAGAGTCAGCCGGGAATAACATTTAAATCAATTAACGAACATTGAGTTAGTGTAGGGATAGTACCCGTGATCTAGGGGAGCGTGTTTGATTCATAATCAAAACGTCTTCGGTCCCGGGTTCGATCCCCGCCACTGCCTAAATTTTGATAAATAATCAGCATTGGCGGCCGAAGACTTCCGGCATAAGAAGTCAGCCTCATTCTGCCAACGGCCTTGTCAAAGAGGGCGGAGGAGCGGATAGAGATTCAGGGTACTCTCTTGTCCTAGGGGTGGGAAATTGCCCCTAAAGGCGGAAGAATCAGCAATGATCAACGACATGAGGATGCAGAAGGCAATGGAAACCACTGCATTAAAGACACGTAACGTGTATCCACAGGACATGTGGCCTGTTATTGAAGAAGTGTCATGATGATCTCACCATTGGCAAAATATTCCGGAATAGTCCCCCATTCGGATCTCCGGGAGGGGACTGCCAAGGGGGAGGTTACCATGAGAAAAAGATTGAATAATCTACGGAAGGATAACGTTCTAAGAGTCGGGGGGTGGAATGTAAGAAGCATGAACGTTGTAGGGAAACTAGAAAATCTGAAAAGGGAAATGCAAAGGCTCAATCTAGATATAGTAGGGGTCAGTGAAGTGAAGTGGAAGGAAGACAAGGATTTCTAGTCAGATGAGTATCGGGTAATATCAACAGCAGCAGAAAATGGTATAACAGGTGTCGGATTCGTTATGAATAGGAAGGTAGGGCAGAGGGTGTGTTACTGTGAACAGTTCAGTGACCGGGTTGTTCTAATCAGAATCGACAGCAGACCAACACCGACAACGATAGTTCAGGTATACATGCCGACGTCGCAAGCTGAAGATGAACAGACAGAGAAAGTGTATGAGGATATTGAAAGGGGAATGCAGTATATAAAGGGGGACGAAAATCTAATAGTCATGGGCGACTGGAATGCAGTTGTAGGGGAAGGAGTAGAGGAAAAGGTTACAGGAGAATATGGGCTTGCGACAAGGAATGAAAGAGGAGAAAGACTAATTGAGTTCTGTAACAAGTTTCAGCTAGAAATAGCGAATACCCCGTTGAAGAATCACAAGAGGAGGAGGTATACTTGGAAAAGACCGGGAGATACGGGAAGATTTCAATTAGATTACATCATGGTCAGACAGAGATTCCGAAATCAGATACTGGATTGTAAGGCGTACCCAGGAGCAGATATAGACTCAGATCACAATATAGTAGTGATGAAGAGTAGGCTGAAGTTCAAGACATTAGTCAGGAAGAATCAATACGCAAAGAAGTGGGATACGGAAGTACTAAGGAATGACGAGATACGTTTGAAGTTCTCTAACGCTATGGATACAGCAATAAGGAATAGCGCAGTAGGCAGTACAGTTGAATAGGAATGGACATCTCTAAAAAGGGCCATCACAAAAGTTTGGAAGGAAAACATAGGTACAAAGAAGGTAGCTGCGAAGAAACCATGGGTAACAGAAGAAATACTTCAGTTGATTGATGAAAGGAGGAAGTACAAACATGTTCCGGGAAAATCAGGAATACAGAAATACAAGTCGCTGAGGAATGAAATAAATAGGAAGTGCAGGGAAGCTAAGACGAAATGGCTGCAGGAAAAATGTGAAGACATCGAAAAAGATGTGATTGTCGGAAGGACAGACTCAGCATACAGGAAAGTCAAAACAACCTTTGGTGACATTAAAAGCATCGGTGGTAACATTAAGAGTGCAACGGGAATTCCACTGTTAAATGCAGAGGAGAGAGCAGATAGGTGGAAAGAATACATTGAAAGCTTCTATGAAGGTGAAGATTTGTCTGATTTGATAGAAGAAGAAATAGGAGTCGATTTAGAAGAGGTAGGGGATCCAGTATTAGAATCGGAATTTAAAAGAGCTTTGGAGGACTTACCGTCAAATAAGTCAGAAGGGATAGATAACATTCCATCAGAATTTCTAAAATCATTGGGGGAAGTGGCAACAAAACGACTATTCACGTTGGTGTGTAGAATATATGAGTCTGGCGATATACCATCTGACTTTCGGAAAAGCATCATCCACACAATTCCGAAGACGGCAAGAGCTGACAAGTGCGAGAATTATCGCACAATCAGCTTAGCAGCTCATGCATCGAAGCTGATTACAAGAATAATATACAGAAGAATGGAAAAGAAAATTGAGAATGCGCTAGGTGACGATCAGTTTGGCCTTAGGAAAAGTAAAGGGACGAGAGAGGCAATTCTGACGTTGCGGCTAATAATGGAAGCAAGGCTAAAGAAAAATCAAGACACTTTCATAGGATTTGTCGACCTGGAAAAAGCGTTCGACAATATAAAATGGTGCAAGCTGTTCGAGATCCTGAAAAAAGTAGGGGTAAGCTATAGGGAGAGACGGGTCATATACAATATGTACAACAACCAAGAGGGAATAATAAGAGTGGACGATCAAGAACGAAGTGCTCGTATTAAGAAGGGTGTAAGACAAGGCTGTAGCCTTTCGCCCCTACTCTTCAATCTGTACATCGAGCAAGCAATGATGGAAATAAAAGAAAGGTTCAGGAGTGGAATTAAAATACAAGGTGCAAGGATATCAATGATACGATTCGCTGATGACATTGCTATCCTGAGTGAAAGTGAAGAAGAATTAAATGATCTGCTGAACCGAATGAACAGTCTAATGAGTACACAGTATGGTTTGAGAGTAAATCGGAGAAAGACGAAGGTAATGAGAAGTAGTAGAAATGAGAACACCGAGAAACTTAACATCAGGATTGGTGTTCACGAAGTCAATGAAGTTAAGGAATTTTGCTACCTAGGCAGTAAAATAACCAATGACGGACGGAGCAAGGACGACATCAAAAGCAGACTCGCTATGGCAAAAAAGGCATTTCTGGCCAAGAGAAGTCTACTAATATCAAATACCGGCCTTAATTTGAGGAAGAAATTTCTGAGGATGTACGTCTGGAGTACAGCATTGTATGGTAGTGAAACATGGACTGTGGGAAACCGGAACAGAAGAGAATCGAAGCATTTGAGATGTGGTGCTATAGACGAATGTTGAAAATTAGGTGGACTGATAAGGTAAGGAATAAGGAGGTTCTATGCAGAATCGGAGAGGAAAGGAATGTGTGGAAAACACTGATAAGGAGAAGGGACAGGATGATAGGACATCTGCTAAGACATGAGGGAATGACTTCCATGGTACTAGCCGGAGCTGTAGAGGGCAAAAACTGTAGAGGAAGACAGAGATTGGAATACGTCAAGCAAATAATTGAGGACGTAGGTTGCAAGTGCTACTCTGAGATGAAGAGGTTAGCACAGGAAAGGAATTCGTGGCGGGCCGCATCAAACCAGTCGGAAGACTAATGACCAAAAAAAAAAAAAAAAAGAGTTAGCGTCTCGAATTTTGAAACGTCCACTGCCATGTGTGAAGGCGAGTGACACCACGAGTGCTAGCGTCGATCGCGGGGTGTCGTCGCCATCGTATTGAATGACATTGAGCGGTCACACTAGGGAGGTACCGTTCTGATGGCAAGCATGGCCACGTTTTGGCAAAAAACATCAATCTAGGCGAGATCCCTCAGTCTCTCATTTACAGTGACCCAATCTTTCCACGTCGACCATTTCCAGTTTCTGAAAGAGGGATGTTAAGCCTCCCAGACAGTCATGCCTAGGGTGGGAGGGGGGGGGGGAATTACAGTCCTCTCTTTACCATAAACGTACGCCAACCACTCGTCGCAGCTTCCAACATGAGAATGCATGGAGTTTTATGAACGTTTGCACAAAGGCTCAGTTTACAGCAGTCTCTCTTAAATGACTTCTTCCACCTCCATTCAGCCATCTTGCTGTCTTCTACGATGATCTGGCCCAGGTAAAATGTTTAGCGAACTGGCGCCCTTCTGTCCGACCCTAAGCGGAAGGAGAACTTCGGCCAGAAGTCCCTCTGGAGGTAAGAACCACTGAAAACTGTTTCCCAGAATCACTCGCACTGGTCATTGGGCTCAGCATTTATGGCACCCAATTCATCTCGCTCCCTGTTCTCAGATCACTCTGATATGGCCCCCCGAGTACAAGTTCTATATGAATGTTGATCTGACTGACAGTGTTGTTAAAGTGAAAGAGCGGCATGCCACCTCTCAGTATATTTATCCTATGTCTATATGTATGGTCTATTTTTTGTAACGTGTGCTAGCAATATAAACACTGGATAAATTATCAACTGCCAAGCTCGATAAAATAATTTATTCATATAGATCACCAGTTTCGGCAATTGCCAACTTCTGATATCTTCACATCATTACACAATGTCCTCCATCAGTGCAATAAGTGGTGCTGTACAAGGTGTGTTCTTGTTGCTATAGTGAGCCACTCTGGAAGTCGGCATGTCAGTTTTAAAATAACAGCTATGTACAGACATATTATATTAGGATCTGTCAGTTGTAAAGTGGTGATGAATGTGAGCACTTGTAATTGGCACAATAATATGTGTGTACATAGATGTTATTTTAAATTTCACATGTGGCCGGTTAGAGCAGTTCACAATATCAAGATGGTTGGAACCAGCCCATGCCTACGTCACAACAGGCGGTCCAGCTCGTGTGTTCGCCGCGAAGTGGGCCTCTAAGTTAACAGATCGCGCGAGTCTCATTTTTCAATCGATATAGTGGTATTACCTAATCCAAATTCGTCCCGAAAACACACGCGCGTATGCGTGAACCATCGCTCGCCCCAACCTACATACCTCCGCAATTTAACCTAACACAAAGTTCACATCACAACGTAATTAAATTGATCAGTTAATTAACCTCGGTGCTGCAGAAAGCGCCACGTCCACCTGGACTTGGAATCAAATAGTTAAAGTCTCTACCATGATCTTCAACCGACCGCCACATCCCCTTATCAACCCATGTTCATGCACTGAGCTGTACGAGGTGCATTCAAGTTCTAAGGCCTCCGATTTTTTTTCTAATTAACTACTCACCCGAAATCGATGAAACTGGCGTTACTTCTCGACGTAAACTCCCAGCAGACGTACACATTTTCCACAACGCTGACGCCATGATTCCATGGCAGCGGCGAAGGCTTCTTTAGGAGTCTGTTTTGACCACTGGAAAATCGCTGGCACGGCTGGTGAATGTGCGGCCACGGAGAGTGTCTTTCATTGTTGGAAAAAGCCAAAAGTCACTAGGAGCCAGGTCAGGTGAGTAGGGAGCATGAGGAATCACTTCAAAGTTGTTATCACGAAGAAACTGTTGCGTATCATTAGCTCGATGTGCGGGTGCGTTGTCTTGGTGAAACAGCACACGCGCAGCCCTTCCCGGACGTTTTTGTTGCAGTGCAGGAAGGAATTTGTTCTTCAAAACATTTTCGTAGGATGCACCTGTTACCGTAGTGCCTTTTGGAACGCAATGGGTAAGGATTCCGCCCTCGCTGTCCCAGAACATGGACACCGTCATTTTTTCAGCACTGGCGGTTACCCGAAATTTTTTTGGTGGCGGTGAATCTGTGTGCTTCCATTGAGCTGACTGGCGCTTTGTTTCTGGATTGAAAAATGGCATCCACGTCTCATCCATTGTCACAACCGACGAAAAGAAAGTCCCATTCGTGCTGTCGTTGCCCATCAACATTGCTCGGCAACATGCCACACGGGCAGCCGTGTGGTCGTCCGTCAGCATTCGTGGCACCCACCTGGATGACACTTTTCGCATTTTCAGGTCGTCATGCAGGATTGTGTGCACAGAACCCACAGAAATGCCAACTCTGGAGGCGATCTGTTCAACAGTCATTCGGCGATCCCCCAAAACAATTGTCTCCACTTTCTCGATCGTGTCGTCAGACCGGCTTGTGCGAGCCCGAGGTTGTTTCAGTTTGTTGTCACACAATGTTCTGCCTTCATTAAACTGACGCAACCACGAACGCACTTTCGACACATCCATAACTCCATCACCACATGTCTCCTTCAACTGTCGATGAATTTCAATTGGTTTCACACCACGCAAATTCAGAAAACGAATGATTGCACGCTGTTCAAGTAAGGAAAACGTCGCCATTTTAAGTATTTAAAACAGTTCTCATTCTCGCCGCTGGCGGTAAAATTCCATCTGCCATACGGTACTGCCATCTCTGGGACGTATTGACAATGAACGCGGCCTCATTTTAAAACAATGCGCATGTTTCTATCTCTTTCCAGTCCGGAGAAGAAAAGTCGGAGGCCTTAGAACTTGAATGCACCTCGTATTAACGTTTACTAACGTGCATTAACGTATATGACATTTTCTCTACAGAAATAAGTGAACTTTGGATTTTGGCGGTCACTTTGTGTTTCGCTACCAACATGAGAAAATTGTGGCAAACAAAGCTCACCTCCACTAACCTGTCACCCGACCACCATCTCCTCCTCCTAGGAACTGGTGGTAGAAGGACTCACTCAGGCTGCACTAGACTGATCGAGAGAAGAATGACTTTATTTTATTTGCCAGCACTTTACTTACCGATTAATTATATTTATCACAGAATACGCGCTCTGACATGTCCCACAGCATACAGACCTGCAAACTACTCCTACATAACTCATGTATAAGGCTCTACATACACGCTTGCTAATTGTAAACCGTCAAAATAAGTCACTACACAGCCTACAGAGATGCGAAGCACTCCTAAATAATTCAAAACACTTGAGCCCATAGAACAGAACAACTCTTAATTTGTCTAAATAATAATCCATCTAAAATACCATGCTCGCTAACTGTAAACTTTTCAAAATCATACACCAGTCTTTTTGTAAACAATTACATATAGATAGCACCACCACCCTCTGTATTCGCCAATCAGTCCACGGTCCAACTGACTTACTACACAGAATCATCGCCACAGAGACATACAGAAAGCAGAGCAAACGCTCACTGAACGTGGAGGTGACTGGATACAGTCGAGTGCGGTGCTGTATTACATGTCCCGATCACTGCATTTGGGCTACGTGGTGGCATCTTTGCTTCATTTACAATCCATTTTAGAACACAGAACGAGATGTTATGACGTGATCGCGTATATAGATCAAATCGACAGAGTTGCGAAAAGTGACCGAGGAATATATATATAACGATCGAATATAGAGTGTACTGCGGTGAACTTGAGGAAGTACTTTGCTATCTTCTGGTTCGCACCGAACAATTTGTATATCGGGCCAAATATGCTGCAACAGGAGGAATCTCGGAGAAACGTGGACACCGAAACGAAGGGAATTAGGGGGGGTTGTCAATTTTGTTCCCCCATTGAGGGTGCATTACACTGTACGTCTATTGAGTTACCAGTGATTCCAGATGCATCAGTCACGTGACATAGCCTGCATTCTACTCGTATACAGCTACACGTCCGGTATTTGTTTTAAATCACTCTCTACTTGCGATCGTTAACGGTACACCTGTCGGTCATCAAAGGACTTCCATCTCATGTGTGAAGAAACTTGACACACTCCTCTAAAGGAGCTTTCAGTTATGCAATCACCCCAGTCGCATCTTGGGTGTAAAATCGAGACTTCAGGGTCATAACGAACTTAGCGGTAAGAGATTGTGATGTACTGCAATCGCTGTGTACGGATTGCCCGACTGATGCGTTGTTTACAGAGTTAGTGACGGAATGAGTTGTAATTTTCACATGTCGCACGCTGCTGCTTTGCCCGTGTATGTAATCGGTGTTTCGTTATGAACCTTTATGCTGTTTACAAGAATATATATAATTTGGTCTTTGGTTGGAATTATAGTTGGCTCCTTTCTGTATGACGGACGGAAGGTGGTTAGCACCAGGCGCTTCTGTACGGAGGTGTCCGTGGACTGCTGCGTCGGCTATGGGCCGCTTAGTGTGACGTCACTAACACTGCTGGGCGGCCTTGTTATCCCGGGGGTGTCGCTTGGAGCAGGAGAGTCACCACAGGACATTTTAATTTCTACTGTCTATACTTTTACAAATGAATTCATAAAACTTTGTCACCATGACCAGGAAGGATTCACACTCATCGCAGTTCAAAAACATAGCAAAATACCTTTTTTTACGTGTGAAATTTCATCTTTTTTCACTTATTACTGCCTGCATTTGTTGCTATAGGTACACTTTTCTTCCTAAGTAAGAAAGATTCTTCGATGAATTTTTCATAGCATACAAACTGTAGTTACAGGTGTATGAAACTCTCGAATTTCCCACCTCTATTAAAAAACTGTGGAAAAAAAGAGATAATTAACTATCAAACTTGAATTTTTTCTAAACATGAAGTTTAAAATGTAACAGTTCATTTATTTTTTCATAAATTAAATAATTTCTAGAGTTTCATACTGTTGTGGGTTGGCAGGAGAGGCAACACCGTATTATTAGAGGAAGCCGAAAGGCACGCGTTTTAGCTCACGCAGGCTGGCGTGAGGTCTGGAACAGGTCAAGGAAATTAGACTTTAGAAAAAAACGGACGTAGCTGGTGGAATACTTAACTTTAATCCATTAATGGTGAACGTAGCTCTTGAGTGTACATCACTCATAATATCAATAGTAAGTGGTAATGGCGCCTTGCTAGGTCGTAGCAAATGACGTAGCTGAAGGCTATGCTAACTATCGTCTCGGCAAATGAGAGCGTATTTTGTCAGCGTACCATCGCTAGCAAAGTCAGCTGTACAACTGGGGCGAGTGCTAGGAAGTGTCTCTAGACCTGCCGTGTGGCGGCGCTCGGTCTGCAATCACTGATAGTGGCGACACGCGGGTCCGTCGTATGCTAACGGACCGCGGCCGATTTAAAGGCTACCACCTAGCAGGTGTGGTGTCTGGCGGTGACACCACACATACCCCTTTAACTACGGTTTGTCTGATGTGCGAAAGTCATCGAAAAATCTCTCTTACTTAGGAAGAAAAGTGTACCTATAGCAAGAAATGCAGCTAGTAGTAAGTGAAAAAATGATGAAATTTCACATGTAAAAAAAAAAGTGTTTTGTTGCGTTTTTTAGCTTCCACTACTTGCTATGAGTGTGAATCCAGAATCCTTCCTGGTCATGCTGTTAAAGTTTTATGAATTTATTTGTAAAAGTATAGACAGCGGAAATTGAAATGTCCTGTGGTGCCTCTCCTGCTCCAAGTCGCCCCGTTTGACGTCCTACCCCCCCCCCCCCCCCCTTAAGAGAATCAATAATTGGTGATGAGACGTGGATCTAGGGTTATGATTTTGGGGCTAAGGTTCAGTCTTCACAATGGGTCACGAATAGTTCTCCAAGACCTAAAAAAAGCTCGTCAGGTCAGGTCAAATGTCAAAGCCATGATGATAGTTTTCTTTGACTTTGAAGGATTAGTTCACGATGAGTTCGTGCCACAGGGACAAACTGTTAAGCGGTGTTACTATCGGGATGTATTGCGACGCCAGCGATGAAATGTGAGAAGGAAATGGCCTGACTGAAATGTGGCGAGACAATTCATGCCTCTTGCGTCACGGCAACGCACCCGCACATTCATCCCAGTTGGGGCGTGACTGTTGCACAGAATACAAAATGACTGTGGTGCCTCATGCTCCTTACTCTCCAGACTTGGCCCCTGTGGACTTTTATTTCCAAAGTTGAAAACCCTGTTGAAAAGACCAAGATTTGCTACGATAGACGAGATCTAAGAAATTCGCGATCCAGCAAGAGGCGTACCGAGACTGCTTCCGGAAGTGGAAACGGAGTTGGAAGGGGTGCATAAATTGTGGAGGAGAGTATTTCAAAGGAGACCATGCACAAGAAGTAAAAGGGTATCGTAGAAAAAGTTTGTGAACAAACCTCCGGAATGAAACTTCCTGGCAGATTAAAAGTGTGTGTCGGACCGAGACTCGAACTCGGAACCTTTGCCTTTCGCGGGCAAGTGCTGTACCCAAGCTCGACTCACGACCCGTCCTCACAAATTTACTTCTGCCAGTATCTCGTCTCCTACCTTCCAAACATTGCAGAAGCTCTCCTGCGAACCGGTCCCGAGTTCGAGTCTCGATCCGGCACACAGTTTTAATCTGCCAGGAAGTTTCATATCAGCGCACACTCCGCTACAGAGTGAAAATCTCATTCTGAACGCTCCGGAATTTTTGGAGCAGACCTATATACCGGGTAATCGAAAAGTCAGTATAAAATTGAAAACTGAATAAACCACGGAATAATGTACATAGAGAGGTACAAATTGACACACATGCTTGGAATGACATGGGGTTTTATTACAACAACAAAAAAAAATCACAAAATTCACAAAATGTCCGACAGATGGCACTGGACAGCAAAACTGCTACCGTGACGGGTGAGAGGTACGCCGATATGTTACAGAATCGCATCATCCCCAGCCTGGCTGATAAACACCTGCTGGAACGTACGATGTTTATGCAGGATGGCGCTCCACCCCATATTGCTAGACGCGTGAAAGATCTCTTGCGCGCGTCGTTTGGTGGTGATCGTGTGCTCAGCCGCCACTTTCGTCATGCTTGGCCTTCCAGGTCCCCAGACCTCAGTCCGTGCGATTATTGGCTTTGGGGTTACCTGAAGTCGCAAGTGTATCGTGATCGACCGACATCTCTAGGGATGCCGGAAGACAACATCCAACGCCAATGCCTCACCATAACTCCTGACATGCTTTACAGTGCTGTTCACAACATTATTCCTCGACTACACCTATTGTTGAGGAATGATGGTGGACATACTGAGCGTTTCCTGTAAAGAGCATCATCTTTGCTTTGTCTTAATTTTGTTATGCTAGTTATTGCTATTCTGATCAGATGAAACGCCATCTGTTGGACATTTTTTGAACCTTTGTATTTTTTTGGTTCTCATAAAACCCCATGTCATTCCAAGCATGTGTGTCAATTTGTACCTCTCTATCTACATTATTCCGTGATTTATTCAGTTCTCAAATTTATACTGACTTTTTGATCACCAGGTATATTTATATCATTCCAGTCCAAATAGAGATACACTGTTTCTTCATTCTACTTACAAATGTCTGATTTTGACCCTTCATATGGCATGGCGGTTTAGTGATAGAGGCAAGTCTGAATGACGAAGAACGACACTCCGTGCAGAACCGGGAATCGCAAAAGAAGTGGACGGCCTGGTGGCAGTGAAGCGGCGAATGACAGGCGAGGTGACGCGCAAGAAGTAAAATTCGGTCACGGATCGGTTTTTAAATCCTCGGCACGAACTTCTGAATACGACGAAGGCCATCGCCCAGGGGCTTCACCGACCGGCCGCATTCATTCACTAAGGCCGCCGAACCGAAGAAGAACTTGAAATGTTGTGTGTTAGTCAGGACACTCGAACTGAATTCTTTAGTCCCCAAATCACCTTGCTTAGTGCTGGTTGTAGCTCTGTGGACAGCACGAAGACTGCGCGACCATTCTGCTGCCGCCATTTCTCTCGTAGGAAGCAGATGACATTTATATTCTCTGAAGAGCCAAAGAAACTGGTACACCTGCCTAATATCGTATAGTGACCCCGCGAGCACGCAGAAGTGCCACAACACGACGTGGCATGGACTCGACTAATGTCTGACGTAGTACTAAAGGGAACTGACACCATGAATCCTGGAGAAAACTCCATAAATTCGTAAGAGTACGAGGGGGTGGAGATCTCTTCTGAACAGCACGCTGCAAGGGACCCAAGTTATAGCAAATAAACAATTTTTTCAGCCTTCAGTTGCAAGGTAATTTTACTCGTTTACCTAGGTTTCGATTCCAGTAATGGAATCTTCTTCAGAACAAAAAATGAAATTATTTTGTGAGCCAAACACTGGCCATGTCACAGATTAAAAATTAAAACATTAAAGACGCATAATGTTTTAATTTTTAATCTGTGACATGGCCAGTGTTTGGCTCACAAAATAATTTCATTTTTTGTTCTGAAGAAGATTCCATTACTGGAATCGAAACCTAGGTAAACGAGTAAAATTACCTTGCAACTGAAGGCTGAAAAAATTGTTTATTTGCTGTACATTTCACAGTTGCTGACACGCTGCAATATGTTAAAGATTTGTAGACCCAAGTTATGCTGAATAATGTTCATGTCTAGAGAATTTGGTGGCCGGCGGAAGTGTTTACACTCGAGCCACTCTATAGGAATTATGCACGTGTGACGTGTCGCGTTGTCCTGCTGGAATCACCCAAGACTGTAGGAATGCACAATGGACACGAATGGATGCAGATGATCAGACAGCATTCTTAGGTACGTGTCACCTGTCAGAGTTGTATCTAGACTATCAGGGCTCCAATATCTCTCCAACTGCACACGCCCCACAACATTACAGAGCCTCCACCAGCTTGAACTGTCACCTGCTGACATGCAGGTTCCATGCATTCATGAGGCTGTCTCCATACCCCTACACGTCCATCCACTCGATACAATTTGAAACGACACTCGTCCGACCACGGAACATGTTTCCAGTCATCAACAGTCCAATGTCGCAGTTGATGGGCCCAGGCGAGACTTAAAGTTTAAGTTTTGTCGTGCAGTAATGAAGGGTACACGAGTGGGCCTTCGGTTCCGAAAGCGCATATCGATAAAGTTTCGTTGATTGGTTCGCGCGCTGACACTTGTTGACGGTCCAGCATTGAAATCTGCAGGCCGGCTTGAGTGGCCGAGCGGTTCTAGGCGCTACAGTCTGGAACCGCGCGACCGCTACGGTCGCAGGTTCGAATCCTGCCTCGGGCATGGATGTGTGTGATGTCTTTAGGTTAGTTAGGTTTAAGTAGTTCTAACAAGGAAACCTCCCCATCGCACCCCCCTCAGATTTAGTTTTAAGTTGGCACAGTGGATAGACCTTGAAAAACTGAACACAGGTCAATCGAGAAAACAGGAAGAAGTTGTGTGGAACTATGAAAAAAATAAGCAAAATATACAAACTGAGTAGTCCATGCGCAAGATAAGCAACATCAAGGAGAGTTTGGGCTCAGGAGCGCCATGGTCCCGTGGTTAACGTGAGCAGCTACAGAACGAGAGGTCATTGGTTCAAGTCTACCCTCGAGTAAAAAGATTAATTTTTTATTTTCAGACTATTGTCTGTCCGTGATCGTGTGTCAATTATCAAAGTTCAGGCACTCACACATAATCAACTTCGCTCTCCAAAATTCCAGGACATGTTCAGATTTGCTTGGACATATGCAGGATTTGACGGTCTACACACGGAAAATTTTGAAAACGTTAAAAATGCATGTTTTGGCAGAGCACCGGGAAAACTGTGCGACTGTGAAACTGTTGCATTCATTTGTTGCAGTTTATGTGACAAACTCTTATGTTTTCATCACTTTTTTGGGAGTGATCATCACATCCACAAGAAAACCTAAATCGGGTAAGCTAGAAGAATCTTTCTACCCATTCGCCAATGTGAGTCGCCAACTTATTCCTGTCATGTGACGCACATGCCGTCACCAGTGTCGTATAGAATATATCAGACGTGTTTACCTGTGGAGGAATCGGTTGACCTATGACCTTACCATCAAATCTTTTCGGTTCCCATTGGAGAGGGACGTCCTTTCGTCTACTAATCGCACGGTTTTGCGGTGCAGTCGCAAAACACAGACACTAAACGTATTGCAGTGAACAGAGACGTCAATGAAAGAACGGACAGATCATAACTTCGCAAAAATAGAGAAAGTAAACTTTTCCCTCGAGGGAAGATTTGATCCAAGGACCCCTAGTTCCGCAGCTGCTCTCGCTAACCACGGGACCGCGGCTCTCCTGAACTTCCTGTGTCCTCGATGTTGCCTACCTTGCGCATGGACTACTCAGTTTGTATATTTTGCTTATTTTTTTCATAGTTCCACACAACTTCTTCCTGTTTTCTCGATTGATCTGTGTTCAGTTTTTCAAGGCCTTTCCACTGTGTCAACTTATAACAAAATCTGAGGGGGGGGGGGGGGGTGCGATGGGGAGGTTCCCTTGTAAGTTCTAGGGGACTGATGACCTCAGCAGTTAAGTGCCATAGTGCTCAGAGCCATTTGAACCATTCTTGAAATCTGCAGCAATTTGCGGAAGGGTTGCGCTTCTGTCACGCTGAACGATTCTCTTCAGTCGTCGCTGGCCCCGGTCTTGCAGGATCTACTTCCGGCGGCAGAGATGCAGCACATATGATGTTTTACCGGATTTCTGACATTCACAATACACTCGTGAAACGGTCGTACGGGAAAATCCCCACTTCATCGTTACTTCGTCCGCCCCCGGTAGCTGAGTGGTCACTGCGACAGAATGTCAGTCCTAAGGGCCCGGGTTCGATTCCCGCTTGGGTCGGAGATTTTCTCCGCTCAGGGACTGCGTGTTGTGTTGTCCTAATCATCATCATTTCATCCCCATCGACGCGCAAGTCGCCGAAGGGGCGTCAAATCGAAAGACTTGCACCAGGTTAGCGGTCTACCCGACGGGAGGTCCTAGTTACACAACGTTTACGTTTATCGTTACCTCGGAGATTCTGTGTCCCACAGCTCGTGCGTCGATTATTACACCACGTTCAAACTCACTTATGTCCTGATAACCTGCCATTGTAGCACAAGTAACCGATGTAACAACTGCGTCAGACACTTGTTGTCTTATATAGGCGTTACCGAGCGCAACGCCGTGTTTGTTTACATATCTCTGTATTTGAATAAGCATGTCTCTACCAGTTTCTTTGGCGATTCAGTGTAGAATTAATCCCCTGAGTTGAGTTTTCTCACGTATTGCATTTTTTAGTTTTTTCACTGTATTTGCCTGGATGCGAGATAATCTGAACGGATAATCACTCAACCCTATGTCCACAAAACAATATTCACTTCTATCCCTAATAATCACTTTGCCTTACCAGTGCGCCGATGGACATACTGCTTTGTCTTGAAACTGCCTACTAGTAAGAAATCACGCTGCTTGCTGTTGTTTAACTGGTCTTTCTATGTGCTACGCAAGATCTTACTCCAGATAAAGTTAACTGTTGAAACTCGTGAATTACAATGAGAGTTCGAAATAGTTCGAAGAGGGATGGAGAGGCTTAATGATGAATAATTTGCAAAGTGATTGAACATCAATTTTATGTTCGTTAACCAAATTAGAAAATGTGAATGAACATACCTACATCATCAGACTTTGTTATTAGTAAATGAGTATAGTTTGGAAATAAGCAGCAGTTTTTCAGATTTAATATCTGTCGTCAGTTTCAAATATACTTCTACTGTGCTGTACCTGTGTTTGACAGATTAGTCATCTTCACAAGCATACAAGTTTAGGCATAATATACATATTTAGACCTTGACTATACATTTATGTGAAGAAGTAGATTACACAAACTCACTTAGTACAGGTTTAGCATATGTAAATATCTTCTTCATTGTTAATCTGCGTTTACAGTAATCACAAACAGTATGTACATTTCTATGAAGAAGATATTGACATCCGCTAAACGAGTACTAAGTGAGTTTCTGTAATATACTTCTTATACTCCACATAAATATGAATCAAGGTCTAAAGCTTTATTATACACCTAATTTAGTAGGCTTCTGAAGAAGATTAATTTGTTGAAGCCAGTGAAGCATATCAAAAATTCATTTCAAATGACGCCTGCTTTTTAGTCTGCAAAATACACTCCTGGAAATTGAAATAAGAACACCGTGAATTCATTGTCCCAGGAAGGGGAAACTTTATTGACACATTCCTGGGGTCAGATACATCACATGATCACACTGACAGAACCACAGGCACATAGACACAGGCAACAGAGCATGCACAATGTCGGCACTAGTACAGTGTATATCCACCTTTCGCAGCAATGCAGGCTGCTATTCTCCCATGGAGACGATCGTAGAGATGCTGGATGTAGTCCTGTGGAACGGCTTGCCATGCCATTTCCACCTGGCGCCTCAGTTGGACCAGCGTTCGTGCTGGACGTGCAGACCGCGTGAGACGACGCTTCATCCAGTCCCAAACATGCTCAATGGGGGACAGATCCGGAGATCTTGCTGGCCAGGGTAGTTGACTTACACCTTCTAGAGCACGTTGGGTGGCACGGGATACATGCGGACGTGCATTGTCCTGTTGGAACAGCAAGTTCCCTTGCCGGTCTAGGAATGGTAGAACGATGGGTTCGATGACGGTTTGGATGTACCGTGCACTATTCAGTGTCCCCTCGACGATCACCAGTGGTGTACGGCCAGTGTAGGAGATCGCTCCCCACACCATGGTGCCGGGTGTTGGCCCTGTGTGCCTCGGTCGTATGCAGTCCTGATTGTGGCGCTCACCTGCACGGCGCCAAACACGCATACGACCATCATTGGCACCAAGGCAGAAGCGACTCTCATCGCTGAAGACGACACGTCTCCATTCGTCCCTCCATTCACGCCTGTCGCGACACCACTGGAGGCGGGCTGCACGATGTTGGGGCGTGAGCGGAAGACGGCCTAACGGTGTGCGGGACCGTAGCCCAGCTTCATGGAGACGGTTGCGAATGGTCCTCGCCGATACCCCAGGAGCAACAGTGTCCCTAATTTGCTGGGAAGTGGCGGTGCGGTCCCCTACGGCACTGCGTAGGATCCTACGGTCTTGGCGTGCATCCGTGCGTCGCTGCGGTCCGGTCCCAGGTCGACGGGCACGTGCACCTTCCGCCGACCACTGGCGACAACATCGATGTACTGTGGAGACCTCACGCCCCACGTGTTGAGCAATTCGGCGGTACGTCCACCCGGCCTCCCGCATGCCCACTATACGCCCTCGCTCAAAGTCCGTCAACTGCACATACGGTTCACGTCCACGCTGTCGCGGCATGCTACCAGTGTTAAAGACTGCGATGGAGCTCCGTATGCCACGGCAAACTGGCTGACACTGACGGCGGCGGTGCACAAATGCTGCGCAGCTAGCGCCATTCGACGGCCAACACCGCGGTTCCTGGTGTGTCCGCTGTGCCGTGCGTGTGATCATTGCTTGTACAGCCCTCTCGCAGTGTCCGGAGCAAGTATGGTGGGTCTGACACACCGGTGTCAATGTGTTCTTTTTTCCATTTCCAGGAGTGTACATACTCCACTTGCTAAAAATTATAGCCGTGATAGAATATTAAGCAGTAAATTTACAAAGTTAGCTCTTCGACAAAATGTTCATGCAAATTAATTCGTCAAACGAAATTTACGTTCTGTATTTAGATAGGGGTGATGTCTTCCTTTCCAGAGTTCAAGCACTTCCGAGATAAAGAAAAAACACTGTCGTATTAGTCAAACAATGCGAGTTACGAAAATTTACAAACAAAAACTGAAAATGTTCCCTAAACACGACATTCCGCTGTGTGATGAGCAAGCGAACACGGGAAATAACCCTTTTTAACGTCTTCCAAACTACAGTGACAGCATGCCGATTTGAGGCTGCTGCAACTTAGTCAACGTTAAGCGATAGCTGAGGTTGTGAAAAGAGGGGCGCTACTGTCGACGACTGGAAACTAGCGGTTTGGAGCGATGAATCATGATGAGTTGTTGTTGTTGCTGCTGCTGTCCTTGTCTGCAGTACGAAGACTGGTTTGATGCAGCTCTCTTGTGAAACCTCTTTGTCTCGGAATAACTACTGCAACCTACATTATTCTTAATCTTTTAATTTAGTTTATTTATTTACTTACATGTCTTGTTCCGTAGGACCAAATAGAGCAGCAAATGTCCAATGTCATGGAACGTGTCGGTACACGAAATTACAAAATAAAAGTAGTTACAGATAACATAAAATGTATATGGACCCAAAAATTCAAGCCGTAAGTTTCAGTTAACGCAATCAACAATATAACGTAAGAATCAGCTTAATTTTTGAAGGAACTCCTCAACGAGATAGAAGGACTGACCCACGAGGAAACTCTTCAGTTTATATTTGAAAGCGCGTGGAGTACTGTTAAGATTTTTGAACTCTTGTCGTAACTTATTGAAAATGGATGCAGCAGTATAGTGCATACATTTCTGTACAAGAGCAAAGGAAGTGAAATCCAAATGCAGATTGGACTTCTGCCTAGTATTACCTGCGTGAAAGCTGCTAATTCTTGGGAATAAGCTGATACTGTTAACAACAAACGACAGTAAAAAATGTGTATATTGAGAGGCCAATGTCAAAATAGTCGGACTAGTGAACAGGTGTCGACAAAAGGTTCGCCAACTGACACCACCTATTGCCCGAATTGACCCAAAAATATCCTTTTACAATGGGAAGAGTTATCCAAAAATATAATACCATACGACATAAGCGAATGAAAAAAGCAAAGTAGACTAATTTTCGTGTCGCACGATCACTTACTTCAGATACCTTTCGAATAGTAAAAATGGCAGCGTGAAGTCTTTGAACAAGATCCAGAACGTGTGCTTTCCACGACAATTTACTATCTATCTGATCACCTGGAAATTGAACTTCTCATTTTCACTAACCATATGCCCATTCGATGAAATTAAAACGTTGGGTTTTGTTGAATTGTGTGTTAGAAACTGTAAAAACTGAGTCTTACTGTGATTTAGCGTTAGTTTATTTTCTACAAGCCATGAACGTATGTCATCAAATGCATTATTTGAAACAGAGCCGATATTATACACAACATCCCTCATTACCAAGCTAGTGTCATCAGCAAATAGAAATATTGTAGAATTACCCATAACACTAAAGGGCATATCAATTATATAAATAAGGAACAGCAGCGGCCCAAACACTGATCCCTGGGGCACCCCACACTCAGGCCCCACGTCAGAGCCTTTCTCAACAATGTTCATAATGCCCTTTTGCTGCCTGTTGTTAAAGTAAGAGGTGAACCAATTGTGATCTACTCCCTGTATTCCTTAATGGTCCAACTTCTGGAGCTATATTTTGTGATCAACACAATCAAAGCCTTAGTTAAGTCAAAAAATATGCCTTGTGTTGGAAACCTTTTGCTTAACCCATCCAGTACCTCACAGAGAAAAGAGAAGGATTTTCAGTTGTTAAGCGACTTCTAAAGCCGAACTGTACATAAGATATCAAGTTGTGTCATAGAAAATGATCAATTATCCTTACAGATACAGCCTATTCAATAACCTTAGTAAACACTGATGCCATAGAAATAGGTCTAAAATTTGCTATGTTATCTCTATCTCCATATTTATAAACCGGCTTTACTACTGAGTACTATAATCGTCCACGAAATCCTCCATTCATAAAAGAAAAATTACAAATATGGCTAAATACAGGGCTAACATGCGTAGCATAGTTCTTTAATATTCTGCTAGGCACTCCATCATATCCATGAGATTCCTTAGTCTCCAGCGATTAAGTTATTGACTCATCCTCCCTTTTGTCTGTGAGACATCAGTCTCGGAAAGCCATTTTCCAAGAGGGACGTATGATTACCTGTAGAAACTTAGTTTGTATTTAATTCACCAGCAATGCTCAGAAAATGATTGTTAAATTCTGTACATGTATCTGACTTATCAGTAAGTTGCTGTTGCTGAACAGACACTTCCTTCACAACTGACCATATGGTTTTAATTTTATCCTGTGAATTAACTATTCTGTTTGCGCACCACATACTCTTTGGCTTCCTGATAACATTTTTAAGCACCTTACAATACTGTTTCTAATGGGTTACTGTAGCTTGATTGTGACTACTTCTAACATTTTGACATAATTCCCGCTTTGTTCTACATGATATCCTTATCCCACTAGTCAGCCACCCAGGCTGCCTTTTACTGCTACTACCCCGTTTAGAACGTTCTAATGGAAAGCAACTCTCAAAGAGCATGAGAAATATATTAATGAAAGCATTACATTTGCCATATGTGTATTCATCTTCTTACTGTATTCGTCTCTTGGTCCCCTCTACGATTTTCTCCCCCCACACTTCCTTGCAGTACAAAATTGGTGATTCCTTTATGTCCCCTGTCAACCGATCCCTACCACAAATTTATCTTTTCTCCAATTATATTCGGACCTCCACCTTAGTTACGTGATCTACCGACCTAATCTTCAGCACTCGTCTATTCTCATCCTGTCCAAACTGTTTATCGTCCATATTACACTTCCACGTAGGGCTACATTTCACATAAATACACTCCTGGAAATTGAAATAAGAACACCGTGAATTCATTGTCCCAGGAAGGGGAAACTTTATTGACACATTCCTGGGGTCAGATACATCACATGATCACACTGACAGAACCACAGGCACATAGACACAGGCAACAGACCATGCACAATGTCGGCACTAGTACAGTGTATATCCACCTTTCGCAGTAGTGCAGGCTGCTATTCTCCCATGGAGACGATCGTAGAGATGCTGGATGTAGTCCTGTGGAACGGCTTGCCATGCCATTTCCACCTGGCGCCTCAGTTGGACCAGCGTTCGTGCTAGACGTGCAGACCGCGTGAGACAACGCTTCATCCAGTCCCAAACATGCTCAATGGGGGACAGATCCGGAGATCTTGCTGGCCAGGGTAGTTGAGCACGTTGGGTGGCACGTTGGGTGGCACGGGATACATGCGGACGTGCATTGTCCTGTTGGAACAGCAAGTTCCCTTGCCGGTCTAGGAATGGTAGAACGATGGGTTCGATGACGGTTTGGATGTACCGTGCACTATTCAGTGTCCCCTCGACGATCACCAGTGGTGTACGGCCAGTGTAGGAGATCGCTCCCCACACCATGATGCCGGGTGTTGGCCCTGTGTGCCTCGGTCCTATGCAGTCCTGATTGTGGCGCTCACCTGCACGGCGCCAAACACGCATACGACCATCATTGGCACCAAGGCAGAAGCGACTCTCATCGCTGAAGACGACACGTCTCCATTCGTCCCTCCATTCACGCCTGTCGCGACACCACTGGAGGCGGGCTGCACGATGTTGGGGCGTGAGCGGAAGACGGCCTAACGGTGTGCGGGACCGTAGCCCAGCTTCATGGACACGGTTGCGAATGGTCGTCGCCGATACCCCAGGAGCAACAGTGTCCCTAATTTGCTGGGAAGTGGCGGTGCGGTCCCCTACGGCACTGCGTAGGATCCTACGGTCTTGGCGTGCATCCGTGCGTCGCTGCGATCCGGCCCCAGGTCGACGGGCACGTGCACCTTCCGCCGACCACTGGCGACAACATCGATGTACTGTGGAGACCTCACGCCCCACGTGTTGAGCAATTCGGCGGTACGTCCACCCGGCCTCCCGCATGCCCACTATACGCCCTCGCTCAAAGTCCGTCAACTGCACATACGGTTCACGTCCCCGCTGTCGCGGCATGCTACCAGTGTTAAAGACTGCGATGGAGCTCCGTATGCCACGGCAAACTGGCTGACACTGACGGCGGCGGTGCACAAATGCTGCGCAGCTAGCGCCATTCGACGGCCAACACCGCGGTTCCTGGTGTGTCCGCTGTGCCGTGCGTGTGATCATTGCTTGTACAGCCCTCTCGGAGTGTCCGAAGAAAGTATGGTGGGTCTGACACACCGGTGTCAATGTGTTCTTTTTTCCATTTCCAGGAGTGTAGTTTCAGAAAACCCTTCCAACCATTTAAATCGATATGCGGTGACAACAAATTTCTTTTCTTCAGAAACTAGTTTCTTGGCATTTTCAGTCTATGTTTTATATCCTCTCTACTTCGGCCATCATCATGAGTTATTTTGCTGCCCAAATAGGAAAGCTCATCTACTACTTTAAGTGCCTGATTTCGTAATTCCCGCAGCATCACCTGATATAATTCTAGTACATTCCAGTGTCCATGTTTTGCTTTTGTTGATGTTCATCTTATTTCATCGTTTGAAGACACTGTCCACTCCGTTCAACTGCTCTTCCAAGTCCTTAGCTGTCTCTGAGATCGGCAAGTCCCACGGTTTTTATTTCTTCTCCCTGAACTTCTGTTCCCACTCAAAATTTTTCTTTGGTTTCCTTTACTGCTTGCTCAATGTACAGACTGAATAACGTCGGGTGCAGGCTACAGCCCTGTCTCACTCCCTTTTCGACCACTGCTTCCCTTTCATGCCCCTCGCCTGTTTTAACTGCTGATGACGTGATAGAAGAAGAAACTCGAGTCGATTAAGAAGAAACAGAGGATTCTGAATTTAGAAGAATTCTTGAAAACTTAAGATCAAATAAAGCAGAAGTGATACATATCATTTCATCGGAGGAAATCGCAAACAAACGATTATTTAAGTTGGTGTATAGCATGTATGAGACTGTCGATACACCACCAGACTTTCGGAAAAATATCATCCACGCAATTCCGAAGACAGCCACGACGGATATGTGAGAACCTAAGGTACGATCAGCTTAACAGGTAATACATCCAAGCTGCTGACATGGATAATATACATAAAAACGGAAAAGGAAATTAAGGAACAGTTAAATGACTATCAACTGGACTTTAGGAAAGCGAAAGGCACCAGAGTAGCAGTTGTGACGTTGCGGTTGATAATGGAAGCAAGGCTGATGAAAAATAAAGACATATTCATAAGACTTGTCGATCTACAAAAATCAATCGACAATGTCAAAGGGTGGAAGGTGTTTGAAATTCTGAGAGTAATAGGAGCAATCTACAGGGAAAGACAGGTGATACGCAATATGTACAAGAACCAAGCGGAACAATAAAACAGGAAGACCAAGAACGAAGTGTTCGGAGTAAAAAGGTTGAAAGACAGTGATGCGGTCTTTCGCCCCTTCTGTTCAATCTATGCATCGAAAAAGCAATGATGCAAGTAGAAAAATCGTTAGGAGTGGAATTAAAATGCGTGGTGAAGGGACATCAATGATAAGATTCGCTGATGACACTGATATCTTCAGTGAAAGAGAAAAATAAGTACAGGATCTGATGAATGGAACGAACAGTTTTAAAGAATACTATAGATTGAGAGTAAACCAGAAAAAGAGCAAAGTAATGAGAAGTAGCGGAAATAATAATAGCAAGAAGCTTAACACAAAATGGGTGATCACAAAGTAGACGAGATTAAGGATTCTGCTACCTTGGAAGTAATATAATTCATGACGGACGAAGCAAAGAAGCCGTAAAAAGCAGACCAGCATTGGGAAAGAGGGCATTTCTGGGTCAAAAAGTCTACTGGTGTCAAACGTCTGCCTTTGAGGGAGCACATTCTGAGAGTGTACGTTGGGAGCACAGGATTGTATGATAGTGAAACATGGGCTGTGGCGAAACCGGAACAGAAGAGAAGCGAAGAACTTGAGATATGGTGCTACCGAAGAATCAGGTAGACTGATAAGGTAAGGATCAAGATGTTGCCAGCCACATCGACGAAGAAAGGAATATGTGGTAAACGCCGACAAGGAGAGGTGAAAGGATCAGGGAATAACTTCCATGGTACTAGAGGGAACTGTATAGGAAGACAGAAGTGCAATACGTCCAACAAATAATTGAGGAGGTAGGTAGTAAGTGCTACTCTGAGATGAACAGGGTGGCACATGTCCAGAGTGAAGACGTACTTTCGCGTGTTGGCTTCTGCCGGTTGTTTCTGAGTGAAGAGGGATCAGGATGTTCTGATCGACATTCATTTCCTCATGGCTGAGGCTGTCAACGAGTGCGAACTGGCAGAATCATCGCCATTTTGCACAACAAAAGCCCCATCAGTTCTTTGATGAGCCATTGCACAGTCTTAAGTTTGATGTTCTTTGAACGATTTCTGGTGTCACAGTACGATTGTTTCATCAAACTGTTAATCAAATGGTATATACAGAAAAAGTGTCATACATATGTGAATCAGTTCACAACAAATGAACGAGTGATTTTTTTTCTTCCGAAAGATGAGGCATAAGCATACACCTCCTTGACTGCCTTGTGAAGAGTGGATAAAGTGTTGGGTGAAGAGGGTGAAACATCCCCTTAGAAAAATTTATGTATTACTGTGCTGGTAAATCTCTTACGTTATTTGATTTTCAAACAGCTGAGCAAAACTCAACGTACTCAGTCATTTCTCTCTTTACTTATTCTGATCATCACTACACTGACACACAATATTTTTGTTGTTATGGTCTTCAGTCCTGAGACTGGTTTGATGCAGCTCTCCATGCTACTCTATCCTGTGCAAGCTTCTTCATCTCCCAGTACCTACTGCAACCTACATCCTTCTGAATCTGCTTAGTGTATTCATCTCTTGGTCTCCCCCTACGATTTTTACCCTCCACTCTGCCCTCCAATACTAAATTGGTGATCCCTTGATACCTCAGAACATGTCCTACCAACCGATCCCTTCTTCTGGTCAAATTGTGCCACAAACTTCTCTTCTCCCCAATCCTATTCAATACTTCCTCATTAGTTATGTGATCTACCCATCTAATCTTCAGCATTCTTCTGTAGCACCAGATTTCGAAAGCTTCTATTCTCTTCTTGTCCAAACTATTTACCGTCCATGTTTCACTTCCATACATGGCTACACTCCATACAAATACTTTCAGAAATGACTTCCTGACTCTTAAATCAATACTCGATGTTAACAAATTTCTCTTCTTGAGAAACGCTTTCCTTGCCATTGCCAGTCTACATTTTATATCCTCTCTACTTCGACCATCATCATTTATTTTGCTCCCCAAATAGCAAAACTGCTTTACTACTTTAAGTGTCTCATTTCCTAATCTAATTCCCTCAGCATCACCCGACTTAATTCGACTACATTCCATTATCCTTGTTTTGCTTTTGTTGATGTTCATCTTATATCCTCCTTTCAAGACACTGTCCATTCCATTCAACTGTTCTTCCAAGTCGTTTGCTGTCTCTGACAGAATTACAATGTCATCGGCGAACCTCAAAGTTTTTATTTCGTCTCCATGGATTTTAATACCTACTCCGAAATTTTCTTTTGTTTCCTTTACTGCTTGCTCAATATACAGATTGAATAACATCGGGGAGAGGCTACAACCCTGTCTTACTCCCTTCCCAACCATTGCTTCCCTTTCATGTCCATCGACTCTTATAACTGCCATCTGGTTTCTGTACAAATTGTAAATAGCCCTGTATTTTACCCCTGCCACCTTTAGAATTTGAAAGAGAGTATTCCAGTCAACATCGTCAAAAGCTTTCTCTAAGTCTACAAATGCTAGAAACGTAGGTTTGTCTTTCCTTAATCTTTCTTCTAAGATAAGTCGTAAGGTCAGTATTGCCTCACGTGTTCCAGTATTTCTACGGAATCCAAACTGATCTTCCCCGAGATCGACTTCTACTAGTTTTTCCATTCGTCTGTAAAGAATTCGTGTTAGTATTTTGCAACTGTGGCTTATTAAACTGATTGTTCGGTAATTTTCACATCTGTCAACACCTGCTTTCTTTGGGATTGGAATTATTATATTCTTCTTGAAGTCTGAGAGTATTTCGCCTGTTTCATACATCTTGCTCACCAGATGGTAGAGTTTTGTCAGGACTGGCTCTCCCAAGGCCGTCAGTAGTTCCAATGGAATGTTGTCTTCTCCGGGGGCCTTGTTTCGACTTAGGTCTTTCAGTGCTCTGTCAAACTCTTCACGCAGTATCGTATCTCCCATTTCATCTTCATCTACATCCTCTTCCATTTCCATAATATTGTCCTCAAGTACATCGCCCTTGTATAGTCACTCTATATACTCCTTCCACCTTTCTGCTTTCCCTTCTTTGCTTAGAACTGGGTTTCCATCTGAGCTCTTGATGTTTATACAAGAGGTTCTCTTATCTCCAAAAGTCTCTTTAATTTTCCTGTACGCAGTATCTATCTTCCCCCTAGTGAGATAAGCCTCTACATCCTTACATTTGTCCTCTAGCCATCCCTGCTTAGCCATTTTGCACTTCCTGTCGATCTCATTTTTGAGACGTTTGTATTCCTTTTTGCCTGCTTCATTTACTGCATTTTTATATTTTATCCTTTCATCAATTAAATTCAATATTTCTTCTGTTACCCAAGAATTTCTACTAGCCCTCGTCTTTTTACCTACTTGGTCCTCTGCTGCCTTCACTACTTCATTTCTTCTTCTACTGTATTTCTTTCCCCCATTCCTGTCAATTGTTCCCTTATGCTCTCCCTGAAACTCTGTACAACCTCTGGTTCTTTCAGTTTATCCAGGTCCCATCTCCTTAAATTCCCACCTTTTTGCAGTTTCTTCAGTTTTAATCTACAGGTCATAACCAATAGATTGTGGTCAGAGTCCACATCTGCCCCTGGAAATGTCTTACAATTTCAAACCTGGTTCCTAAATCTCTGTCTTACCATTATATAATCTATCTGATACCTTTTAGTATCTCCAGGGTTCTTCCATGTATACAACCTTCTATCATGATTCTTAAACCAAGTGTTAGCTATGATTAAGTTGTGCTCTGTGCAAAATTCTACCAGGCGGCTTCCTCTTTCATTTCTTAGCCCCAATCCATATTCACCTACTATGTTTCCTTCTCTCCCTTTTCCTACACTCGAATTCCAGTCACCCATGACTATTAAATTTTCGTCTCCCTTCACTACCTGAATAATTTCTTTTATTTCATCATACATTTCTTCAATTTCTTCGTCATCTGCAGAGCTAGTTGGCATATAAACTTGTACTACTGTAGTAGGTGTGGGCTTCGTATCTATCTTGGCCACAATAATGCGTTCACTATGCTGTTTGTAGTAGCTTACCCGCATTCCTATTTTCCTGTTCATTGTTAAACCTACTCCTGCATTACCCCTATTTGACTTTGTGTTTATAACCATGTAGTCACCTGACCAGAAGTCTTGTTCCTCTTGCCACCGAACTTCACTAATTCCCACTATATCTAACTTTAACCTATCCATTTCCCTTTTTAAATTTTCTAACCTACCTTCCCGATTAAGGGATCTGACATTCCACGCTCCGATCCGTAGAATGCCAGTTTTCTTTCTCCTGATAACGACGTCCTCTTGAGTAGTCCCCGCCCGGAGATCCGAATGGGGGACTATTTTACCTCCGGAATATTTTACCCAAGAGGACGCCATCATCATTTAATCATACAGTAAAGCTGCATGCCCTCGGGAAAAATTACGGCCGTAGTTTCCCCTTGCTTTCAGCCGTTCGCAGTACCAGCACAGCAAGGCCGTTTTGGTTATTGTTACAAGGCCAGATCAGTCAATCATCCAGACTGTTGTCTTTGCAACTACTGAAAAGGCTGCTGCCCCTCTTCAGGAACCACGCGTTTGTCTGGCCTCTCAGCAGATTCCCATCCGTTGTGGTTGTACCTACGGTACGGCTATCTGTATCGCTGAGGCACGCAAGCCTCCCCACCAACGGCAAGGTCCATGGTTTATGGGGGGGGGGGGGAATATCGACCGAGACAATATTTTTAGCGGAACGCAATCTGACTTTCAATAATTCCTGCCGCGTGGGATTAGCCGAGCGGTCTAGGCGCTGCAGTCATGAACTGTGCGGCTGGTCCCGGCGGAGGTTCGAGACCTCCCTCGGGCATGGGTGTGTGTGTTTGTCCTTAGGATAATTTAGGTTAGGTAGTGTGTAAGCTTAGGGACTGATGACCTTAGCAGTTAAGTCCCATAAGATTTCACACACATTTGAACATCAATAATTCCTACAAAAGAATAGCCCTGACTAACAATAACGTATACCTTTCATGAATCACTTACCTCACAAAAATCCTTGTTACTCGAACAACTGCAGTGCAGCAAGCGCCAATACTGCCAGCTTAATAAGATTTTCTAATTACTGAAGGCACTAACTACTGATAGGCATACTTAGCAAATGAAAGATAATGATAGAGAACAAACAATGGATTTACCTTAATAGTGTTCAAAAGTCATAATATATATATATATATATATATATATATATATATATATATATATAAGTTCATGACATCCAGTCTTACAAATTTCGTTTTTCTGACGGACACACGTCCACATCGTTCGCTCTCAAACTTCTGCCATCTCTCCCCCCACATCCGCCACTGCTGGCGGCTCACCTGCAACTGCGCAACGCTACGCGCTGTTCACATCCAACTGCCCAACACTGCGATAGCCAATATTCCAACAATGCAAATCAGCCACAGACTGCACACAGTAGAGTCAGTGATTTTCGTATAGAGCGCTACATGGCGTTACCAATATAAAAACCTAAACAGCCTACTTACAACAGGACCATCAGCAGAAGCAGTGCAGTCTCCTCGCCACCTCGATCGCCCTTGATTTCTACCTGTGGGACAAACTGAAGGGCGTCCTCACACACTGGAAGAGCTACAGCAGAACACTGAAAACGCAGGTGGCAACACCAACCAAAACACTGCATCAAAACTAGTGTCCACTTCCTAGGGCTGCGAATTCTGGAAAACATAAATTCAAATGGGAATTATAAGAAGAACAGCAGCGCCAAAAATGGAACAAAAACTCATGTAGAAACACATCCTACAAAGCTGTCACTGAAGATGCCTTACAAAGAATAACGGCGGAACGAGTATGGCACGAAAATTGTGTTTCATTGAGTGTAACTAAGCGGTCCAAAGTAAAAATCATCAACGTACTGAAAACGATTTTGCTGCCGTCCGTCACGCAGATGGGCTACGCGCGTCTCACCGTCTAATAAATCGAGCAAGTCACTGTGTCACCCTGAATGGAGGTCGTTTCCAGCATCTTCTGTGGCGGTCATGAAGAAGGGTCAAACCAACGTCAGTCTTCATGAAAATACACTCTGAGACCAAAAACAGCGACGCATTACGAATGAATGAGCCGAATGGGAAGGAATTTGGTAGACGTGATGTTCATGTATAGACAAACAAACAATTACAACTTCACAAAAAAAAAAATTCCTGACAAGTACGAGTAGGACCCTCCCCCAGAGGTCTAATTATATACGAGGGTTGGCACTTTAATAGTGCCAACTATTTATTTACAGCTCGTACAAAACAGATACCTATTTCGAAGTTTTATTGGCCTTCAAAGTAGTCACCAGCATTGTGTACAACTCGTTGCCAGCGATGTGGAAGTCGTAGGATACTCTTAGCAGTGCCAGTCGTGTTGACAGTTCGAGCGGCGCTGTCTATTGCCCGACGAATTTGTAGCAGTTCTGAAGTGAATGCGGTGAAGTGTTTTCCTCAGCTTATAAATCGAGTTAAACACTCGAGGGCTTAAGTCAGAGGAGTGCAGTAGGTGGCATAGCGTTTAGCAGCCCCATCACTCAAACAAATCAGTAACAGCTTGCACTGTACGTGCTTGAGCATTATACTGCAGAATGATGGTCAGGTCCTGCAGAAAGTGTCTGTCTCTATGCTGTTCATTTTTGGAACACAACCAACGACCAACTTGGAGATAGAAGTCATTACTTTCAGCAGGACCTGACCATCATTTTGCAGGACAATACTCAAGCACGTACAGTGCAAGCTGTTACTGATTTGTTTGACTGCTAAGTGCTATACCACCTACTGCACTCCTCTGACTTAAGCCCTCGTGAGTTCAACTCGATTTCTAAACTGAAGGAAACACTCCACGGCATTCACTTCAGAACTGCTACAAATTCGTCGGGCAATAGACAGCGCCGCTCGAACTGTCAACACAACTGGCACTGCTAAGAGTATCCTACGACTTCCACATCGCTGGCAACGGGTTTTACAAAATGCTGGTGACTACTTTGAAGGCCAATAAAACTTTGAAACAGGTATGTATTTTGTACGAGCTGTAAACAGATAGTTGCCACTGTTAAAGTTCCCACCCTTGTACATAGACCGTCCAGTCCGAGAATCCAGATAACGTCTACCCATTACTAAGAAAAAGAGGTCTCAACAGAAGGAAGGACAGACAGTAGGATAACAAATGACAAAAAATTTCTTTCATGTGACTTGAATACAAACTAACACTTACAAATTTTATCCTATGCTTCTACTGTGAAACCATGCCTCTTGCCAAATATCATGATTCTGGGACAACAGGAAGTATTGTATTGATTTTGATGACTTTGCGATTATTAAAATGTGTGACATAAATATCCGTACTGTTCGATTGCACTGACTTAGAAGCTAACGAAGACTATAGAGACCTTAGTGTGGGACTTAAATTTCAGCTTGATACTTGTACTCGTTGATGAGAAAAAAAGGGTTCTTAACAGACGGACAAGCAGGCAGTCACATAAATGACAAAAAGATTTCTTTATGTGTTGTAATTACAAATTAACAATTTTAGGTGTTTTTCTTCATTTGTACTGTGAAACCTTGATCCCTATGAAATCTGTTTATTCTGGGTCAACGAGAAGGACCCTACAGGTTTTGATGTATGACTTTGCGAGCAGCAAAATATGTGACATTAACGGCCGTATCTTTTGACCGCATTGACTTAGAAGCTTCAGTTTCTCACTCTGCCAAGTGACTGTAGACCCTTCTATGTGACATACTTCGACTTGGTATGTCCACCCATACGTCAGGAAAAGGGTTTTTAACAGGTGCACATACAGATAGACAGAGAGAGAGAGACACACAGACGGACAACGAAGTGATCCTATAACACTTCCATTTTTACTCTCTGAGGCACAGGTCCCTAAAAATTGGATACTTTTTTTTAAGAGACAGAACTTCGCAAAATGAGCCAGTCAAAAACGTGTTGATCCACCTCCAGCAGTTACGCAAGTAGTTATTTGGCTTGGCGTTGACTGTGTTCTTGGGTGGTATCCTGAGGGATATCATGCCAAATACTGTCCAACTTTCGCGTTAAATCGTCACAATTTCAACCTTAACCCTATTGCTCCCAAAGCGTTCAATTGGGGAGCGAGCGGGTTTGTCAAGCACGAAGAAAAAAATGGTCAAATGTGTGTGAAATCTTATGGGACTTAACTGCTAAGGTCATCAGTCCCTAAGCTTACACGCTACTTAACCTAAATTACCCTAAGGACAAACACACACACACACCCATGCCCGAGGGAGGACTCGAACCTCCGCCGGGACCAGCCGCACAGTCCGTGACTGCAGCGCCTGAGACCGGTCGGCTAAACGCGCTCGGCAAGCACGAAGACAAACAGTAGAAACTCACCCTGTGTGGGCCGGCAATATCTTGCTAAAATATGATGAACGGCAACAAAACGGAGCACAGAATATCGTCGATGTAATGCTGTGCCACAAGGGACAAGTAAACGAATCCTGCTATGAAATGGATTGTCACCCCAGACCATAGCTCCCGGCTGTCTGGCCTATGGCGGGCGACACTCAGGCTGGTATGCCAAAGCTGTGTACAGCGTCTGGCCGTGTGCAGCGGGGAGGGGAGTGCGGGGGGGGGGGGGGCATTATCTTGCTGAAATGTAGTCCCGCAACAGCTTGTCACGGAGGACAACCAAACAGGTCGTAGAATATCGTAGATGTACCACTGTCCTGTAAGGCTCCTTCAGATGACAACCAAAAAGAAATGTCACTCCAGACGATCTCTCCTGCTTGTAGGACCATCTAGTGCTCGACCCTCGTGTTGCTACACCACTGCTGTCCACGGCGTCCTTAGGCACGTCTTTGCTGGTCATCGGTCCTCATTTAGAAGCGGGACTCATCACTGAAGGCAATTACGCTCCAGTCAATGAGATTCCAGGCCAAAAACGCTTCTGTAGAAGCTCTGGCCAATGTTGTGATACCAACCTGGCTGTCGCCAGACAGCCGGGAGTTATGGTGTGGGATGCGATTCCATTTCATAGCAGGATTCATGTGGTTGTCCCTTGCATCGCAGCAGTACGTCGATAATATTCTTCGCCTCATTTTGTTGCCCTTCATGGTAAGCCACCCTGAGCTTAAATTTCAGCAAGATAATGTCCTTCCGCACACGGCGAAAAGTGGTCGTAGGTGGTTGGATACCTTCAAAATGTAATTTGACAAACTGCTAAATAATTTGCTCAGTTGTGTGATGTGAGTGGCAAGAGAACATTCACAGTGTAAATAAGCGATTCTAATGAAATTTGGCAGATAAGTAGAGGGAGTCAAAATAATGCAATACGATTACATACTTTTTTAGTTTTTGCTCAGTTGAGTTTTTAAGCGGTAAAAACCAGCCTATAATCTGCTTGGAACATTAGGCTTAGACCAACACCATTTTCATAGTTTTAAAAGACACTAATGGAGAGTTCGAACCAAGAATTCGGCAATGTCTTTTTGAAGCCTTCGATGTTCATGTGACGTTATTGAAACGTGGCAAACTAACGTTGGACCGCGCCAAAAGATATTTCACAGAAGTTCTCGATAGATCCTAGGTATGGTCAACGTCAAAGAACTGTCCTGAGCGTCGTACCAGAGGAGAAGGAATTCGTTCGTCTGGTGATACGAGATGGCTCGACGTGACATATATAGATATGGACATGGCATTTGCTGTTCCAGAAAGTTTGTGTGAAAGTTTTCAGTCCTAATTCTTCTGAATGAGTATGATATTAGTCTCCACTTGAGAAATAATGTTAATCTACACTTGAGAACCAATGCAGTCACTAGTACATAATCAGTTCTCTCTGGCAAGATTTTCGAATGTACTCAAGTATGCGTTGCTATGAAACAGGGTATTTAGAGGATTGCTCCCCACAATTTTGGGAATCCTGCTAAATGTTGTTTCATATTGATTTGTCTGTAGTGAGTATTATGTGAACAAATATCGTCCATTTCATGTGTATAGTGTAAAAACTTTGTTTTAAGTATTTCCTTATAAATTATCAGGAATGTAGTGATTTTGTATTATAATAATGAGTTACATGTATTTCTGAATTGGAAATTATAAGTATGTGAAACGGTAAGCTAAAAAAAAAAACAAATAACCGTTAATTTAAAAGATCAAATGAAAAATGTAAAATAAATATTTGGAATAGTAATGAATATTTTGATATTTTAATTAGGTATGCTGAAAATACTCTGACATTGTGTAGAGCTCATTTTCCAAAATGGTATTTCAGAGACCAGCATTGTTATATGTGGTTGTTTATGGCATGAAAGAGTCTTTAATTATTTTTATAACAAAAGTTTTCATTTTTAAAAAAAATTAATGGTGGTGGGGTATTCTGTAAAATTTCATATCATTGAAATAGTTGATTACACAGTTTTGAAGAAGATTAATTAAGGGGGGTAGGACGTCAAACTGGTCTACTTGGAGCAGGAGAGGCACCACACGACATTTTAATTTCCACTGTCTATACTTTCACAATTAAATTCATAAAACTTTGTCAACACGACCAGGAAGAATTCAGGATTCAAACTCATAGCAATGTAAGTTCAAAAGTATAGCAAAATAATTTTTTTTACGTGTGAAATTTCATCATTTTTTCACTTACTATTGGCTGCATTTGTTGCTATAGGTACACTTTCCTTCACAAGGAAGAGAGATTCGTCTATGAGTTTTGCACAGCATACAAACCATAGTTACAGGTGTATTTATTCAATTAATGGAAAAATAAATGAGCTGTTACATTTTAAACTTCATGTTTAGAAAAAACTCAAATTTTATAGTTAATTATCTCAATTTTTAGCACAGTTTTTAATAGATTTGGAAAATTCTAGATTTTCATACACCTGTAAGTATGGTTTGTATGCTGTGCAAAATTCATCGAAGAATCTCCCTTACTTATGAAGAAAAGTGTACCTATAGCAACGAATGCAACCAATAGTAAGTGAAAAAATGATGACATTTCACTTGTAACAAAAATATATTTTCTTATATTTTTGAACTTCCACTGCTATGAGCGTGAATCCTAAACCCTTCCTGGTCATGCTGACAAAGTTTTATGAATTTATTTGTAAAAGTATAGACAGTGGAAATTAGAATGTCCTGTGGTGCCTTTCCTGCTCCAAGTAGGCCAGTTTGACGTCCTACCCCCCTTAAATTTCAACTTTTATGTGAAAGACATTTTCTTATTTTTCATGGTTTTTAAGATATTCCCTTTAAACCTAATACGCCAAATTACCTTTTGGGGTGTGTTTTTCTTCTTAAATGGGAAGTCGAAAACATACGTGTTCCATTGATTTGGCCCCTCTACATACACAATAATTTTCATCAGGATCGCTTATTTGCACCTGGGCATGTCCCCTTGTCAGCCATGAAAGCAACAAAAGAACCTGCAGCAAACACAGAGTTACCAAGTAAAAACCAAAGTCACAGACAGACCATGACACTCACCCCCGCAGAAACGATGGACGTTCTCCGTACGTTTACGTGTCCTTCGGGCAATGGACGGGTTATTAGGTTGCTTGAGACACAGAACATGCAACGCTCATTTCTGTCGGTCGGCCGCTACGGTGATTCATGGCGAGCAGCTGTTGTCTGGCGTGCCATGGTGACGTGGCGATCACCAACAGCGGCGGGGCTGTCCATCACAGGACTTCACGCGTGACGAACGATCCAAATTCCTCGTCCAGTTCGCTCGCCACGCAACAGCCTTGGGCCGTCAGTACAAAAGCGTGTGGCACTAAAAATTCTGAGCAGAGTTTTTCTGTGCTCTCGATGCGCACAGCTGGCGAGGAAGAGGACGTGTGAGATGGTACGGCTGGTGTCAGGGTTCAGGGTTACCTAACATACAGACTCCAATATGTCGATACTAAGTGGAGACTACACCCAAAAACTTAGCTTTTGTTCCACTTTGCCAGTATCAACCGCATTTTAAAATCATGGCTGACACGTAAAGGTGTATCAATATCCAAGCTTCGAAATTCAGAACTTCATTGGTTCTTCAGTTGTGAATTTGTAATATGACTTTAATTATACTTTTCAAAACGAACTTTTGGCACTCCGACCTCACTTTCGACATTCAAGATTTTTTAGCTACGTTCACAAGACATAGTTCATTAGTTGTAAGCATTCATTTTACGACAAATATTATTATTTTCCTTTCAGTATTTTTTTCAAGTTTCAAAGTTAAATATTCTTGACTTACCGGAACATAAATGTGATGATAAAGTAAACTATATTTTCCATAATATTCGTGTACAGAAGCATGGAAATATCCCAAGAATACTTCCTGCAAAAATATCATCGACATTGGCTAGTATTTAGGATACAAAAGTTGGCACTGAAATCAGAAAAACAAACTTATAGGAAAATGGATATTAAAATTTTATGAAAAAGTGAATGGTAGTACAGCACCCATTAAAATCCACCAGCACCTTGCTTTCTCCCTTCCTGTTGCTGTGTTCTTCTTCTTGTAATTTCGAAGTCAGGGCAGACCTTTTCTTTTAATTTTTCTTTCACCAGGCAACGTCGTGCTGAATGCTCGATCCGTGCTTGATCTCTAGATAAGCAGATCTTCGTCTGTTAAGGGGGATAGAAGGGTGTGGTGATTCGTGCTTTCTTCAGTCTTCACACATCCCATACTGAATTGAGAAACAGCTTCTACAATACCTGAAAGTATCTTTTTTCCTTCTTTGTTCTTCTTTGGGACACATGGACCAAATGACACTGTGCATACTTTTATTTGCGTTTTGTGTCTTTCCATCAGTGCTTCTTGCCAGCAGTGCACCGGATGACAGTCTGGTACTATCTTGACAACTTTTGTAGTGGTCCCTCGTGCAGTAGATACATAAAATATTTCTTAGACGTACTTGAAATTCGAGTGTAGCCAAATCGTTTTGGAATTTAAGAGTAAACACTTCAAAGATATGAATTAGACATTAAATTTATTTCGACAAAAAATTGAAATTTACGGGTGGTTGTTGTTGTTGTTGTGGTCTTCAGTCCAGAGACTGGTTTGATGCAGCTCTCCATGCTACTCTATCCTGTGCAAGCTTCTTCATCTCCCAGTACCTACTGCAGCCTACATCCTTCTGAATCTGCTTAGTGTATTCATCTCTTGGTCTCCCTCTATGATTTTTACCCTCCACGCTGCCCTCCAACACTAAAGTGGTGATCCCTCGATGTCTCAGAACATGTCCTACCAACCGATCCCTTCTTCTTGTCAAGTTCTCTCACAAACTCCTCTCCAATTCTATTCAATACCTCCTCATTAGTTATGTGATCTACCCATCTAATCTCCGGCATTCTTCTGTAGCACCACATTTCGAAAGCTTCTATTCTGTTCTTGTCTAAACTATTTATCGTCCACGTTTCACTTCCATACATTGCTACACTCCATATAAATACTTTTACAAACAACTTCCTGACACTTAAATCTATACTCGAAGTTAACAAATTTCTCTTCTTCAGAAATGCTTTCCTTGCCATTGCCAGTCTTCATTTGATATCTTCTCTACTTCGACCATCATCAGTTATTTTGCTCCCCAAATAGCAAAACTCCTTTACTACTTTAAGTGTCTCATTTCCTAATTTAATTCCCTCAGCATCACCTGACTTAATTCGATCACATTCCATTATCCTCGTTTTGCTTTTTTTGATGTTCATCTTATATCCTCCTTTCAAGACACTGTTCATTCCGTTCAACTGCTCTTCCAAGTCCTTTGCTGCCTCAGACAGAATTACAATGTCATCGGCGAACCTCAAAGTTTTTATTTCTTCTCCATGGATTTTAATACCTACTCCGAATTTTTCTTTTGTTTCCTTTACTGCTTGCTCAATATTCAGATTGAATAACATCGGGGAGAGGCTACAACCGTGTCTCACTCCCTTCCCAACCACCGCTTCCCTTTCATGCCCCTCGACTCTTATAACCGCCATCTGGTTTCTGTACAAATTGTAAATAGCCTTTCGCTCCCTGTATTTTACTCTGCCACCTTTAGAATTTGAAAGAGAGGTTTCCCGTCAACATTGTCAAAAGCTTTCTCTAAGTCTACAAATGCTAGAAACGTAGGTTTGCCTTTCCTTAATCTTTCTTCTAAGATAAGTCGTAAGGTCAGTATTGCCTCACGTGTTCCAGTATTTCTACGGAATCCAAACTGATCTTCCCCGAGGTCGGCTTCTACTAGTTTTTCCACTCGTCTGTAAAGAATTCGTGTTAGTATTTTGCAGCAGTGACTTATTAAACTGATAGTTCGGTAATTTTCACATCTGTCAACACCTACTGTCTTTGGGATTGGAATTATTATATTCTTCTTGAAGTCTGAGGGTATTTCGCCTGTCTCATACATCTTGCTCATCAGATGGTAGAGTTTTGTCAGGACTGGCTCTCCCAAGGCCGTCAGTAGTTCTAATAGAATGTTGTCTACTCCCGGGGCCTTGTTTCGACTTAGGTCTTTCAGTGCGCTGTCAAACTCTTCACGCAGTATCGTATCTCCCATTTCTTCATCTACATCCTCTTCCATTTCCATAATATTGATACCGGTGGTATCTCCCCTTAAAGGTGCAAACTGCCATAATGATGATAACGATGATGATGATCTGTCCATTAGCCATGTCCATCGCTGCTGATTCTTCGCTCTACAGTCCCCACGGTTTTTTGTCATCATTTCGCCATGCTCCACTTGTCTTCATGTCATCAACCGGCTGGTATCTTCTTCTTCCTCCTTCACTGGTCCTCTAACCAGGTACCATTCGCTCTAAAGCATCCTTTATTATGTAGTTTTTTGCCATCCAGCGTCCTAGCCAATTCTCTTTCCTTCTCTTAAGTGGTTGCATTATTTCTCATTTCTCATTCACACTGTGCGAGGCAACATTATTCGTGAAACTCATTCTGGAAACATTATTCGTAATTTTATCTGCCCATTTGATACCATCAGTTCTTCTGGAAAATCTTTTAACCCTTTCTCCTTTCTCCATGAGAATGTCTGTACTTCGGCATCATTAAGGGTAACACGCCATCCAAATCGCTTCTCTAATCTACAACTGAAGGTATCTTTTTGTTCCACCTACTCACCACAAACCTTCACTTCGAGCATCTTTTATTGTCTTGTAAAAATCGTAGCCTTCTTCACGTTTATCATCATTCTATATTCGTAACATCTAGTGTTCGCGTCTTTTTACATACTGTCAATTGCCTTTTCATTTTTACTTAGCAATACCACATCATAAACAAAACTTTTACACTGTACCATCCTTTTCGCTATTGCACTGTTTGTCTGTTCCTTCTGTTCTCGGTAGAATATTTTATATATTATGAATGAAACAAACACAGTACTGGTGTAATATTCTACAGTATTTACCAAACACATGACCGAAGACAAATTCCAAATGGAATTAAATGCAGTCAAACAAACAACATCAAGCAATGGCTATCCTCCTACCTTAGTTGACTTCATAATGCAAAAAATGTAGAAACATCATGTAGTCTCTGCTTTACCGTGTTCTTGACCAACCAGCTCAAGACTGCAATAAATGGTACGCAATTCCATACTTAGGAACCGTCTCACTGGATCTAGCCAGAAATCTTAAATTCAGGAATGTAAAAATCATTTTATGTGCAGAACACTGCGGGACCCGTTTTGCCCAATGCTAAAGACAGCATCCAGCTTTGGAAAAGAGTGGAATATGTGAAGTTACTTGTAACTGTGGTAAGTTCTATATGGGTCACTCTTACACGGCAATATGTACTGGCCGGAAGGACACTACAGAAGTTGGAAACTTAGAAAAGGAGACTCTACTTTTTCAGGCCACCTGCCTCAAGAAGGCCATAGTTACAAGGTAAAACATGAAGTATTGCATCGCAACTACAAAGGAAGGAAGATGAACTATCTTGAAATAATGGAAATTAATGAATGCACTCACCGCTTCTAACTGCAGATACTTCTCATAATCCCAGCCAGGCCATGTTGTAAACTAACCTTCTTACTCACATGCCCCACTTCCTTTATTTCAGTTACTATAATTCCTCTCGTTATGTTAAAATATTTTTACTTTGTATAATCACAGCTGCTTCACTTCCCAGCTTAATATCACTAGTATGTCTTATCTGTTTCTAATTTAGGACCTATTAAAGACAAGATTATTTTGTTCACCCACATCTTTGGAATACATCACAAAAGTTTATTGTTCAGTTACATTTATATGTGCGTCTATAGTTCATTAGTTAATGTGTGCAATATTTTATCTTAGTTAAACAATCTTACATCGCATTTACACTGAAATAATCTCTCTTTTTTTATTCCTGATTCTGACAGTAACGTTTTTTATCTCTCGAAATGGACACACTCTGTACATGCATTAGTTTAAGATCTTTGATCCGACAAAATTTCCCTGCATCGCAGTACTTATTTCTGTACCTGATGATGCCCAAAAACGATCGTGTAACTAATAATAAATACTGTAGAGTGCTACACAAGAACTGTGTGTGTTTCATTCTTTGTGCTATTGTAACACCGTTCCTTATTTAGAAGCAACTTTTAACTTCATCGTCTAAATACATATCAACAAAGCAGTAGGTGCAAAACAACAATTTTGACTAATCCTCTGCCATTCTTCATCGTCCCACGTAACACTAACTTCCTTAGTACCCAAAGACAGTGTTAAACGGACATTGTAAACGTTATACCCAGGTGGACTGGTCGTAAGCCGTGTGACTCAGTTCATGGTCAGTGACGTGTGTCGCAAAGTCGCAACGCTACAGAACTACAGCGGAATGCAGGGAAACTTTCAGAGGATGGACGCTTGGTGTGGGGACTGCCAGTTGACTCTAACGTAAGTGAATGAAAAGCACTGCACAAAAATACGGCGTGCGTCCCGTCACTCTTCAATTGCGACATATCACGACACCCAGTAAAAATCGTAAAAGTGGAACAACGGCATAAAACAACAAGGGACATTTCAATAAGTAATGGAAGACATTTTTTCTGAAAGCAGGTCGGTGTTATTCAGGATTCCAATACATCATACTATTCCCCACTCTTCTGGCTACAAAACATTATTTTCCATCATAATCTCCTTGCGCCACGTAACTCGGAGGGACTGTATGCCCTCATGGTACCACTCTACTGGTCCACTTCGGGTCCAGCGTCTTGTTGGATCAGTAGTCTCCCCATCATGCACACACACACACACACACACACACACACACACACACACACACACACACACACACACACACTCTGTTAGGCCAACTGATGCAAGTCGGAAAGTGCGAGATCCGGGCTGTGGGGTGGATGAGGAAGCACAGTCCAATGAAGTTTTGTGACTTTCTCTTGGGTGCACAGTGTTGTATGAGGCTTTCTGCTGCCATGGAGAAAAAGTTCGCTTGCATTTTTGTAGCTACAAACACGCTGAAGCCGTCCCTTAATTTCCTAAGGGTACCGCAATACTTCATACTTCACCGTTGCACCAAGAGGGAAGAGATCGAACAGAACAACCTCCTCAAAGTCCCAGAAGACCGTCCTTATCGCTATCGCAGCTGAGGGTGCGGCTTTAAACTTTTTCTTCTGAAGGGGGGTGCTGCGGCGCCATTCCATGGAATGTCGTTATGTTTCCGGTTCGAATAACCCATGTTTCATCGTCTCTGACCATGTTCGACAAAATACTGTAGCGATCAACGTCGTTACGTGCAAGCAGCTCCGCATAGAGGGTCCTTCGTTGCTCTTTGTGGAACCCGGCGGCACGTACCTTTGACTACTCCAACTGGTGGTGGAGTGTTTCGGCACTATCATCAGAGACGTACAGTTGCGCAGCAAGGTGTTTGACTGGGATCAGTCTATCACCTCGAATGATACTGTCCGGACGTCCCAACATTGCAGAAGTCACAGCTGCGTGCGGGCACAAGGAAATCAGGCAGGTTTGCGCGACCTTGTTGCGATGTTGACAGACGCCTCTCCCGACGACTCACCGTGCTTTTGTTCAATGCCAGCTCTCCGTAGACATCTTGTATTCGCTGTGAATATATGAAATGCTCCCGTTTTCCACCGGAAGAAACTCAGTGACACATCTCTCCTTGGAGCGCACCTCCGCTACAGACGCCATTTTGAAGGCTACATGTAGTGCTGCCGCATATCGGCACTTCATGAAACTCTAGGGGCTGAAGCAGGGATGTTCCACGATGTCCCACAACATCGCATTTTTTTCAACCGAAATTGGCCCACAAAATAAATGTAATGCATTACTTATTGAGGCGGGCCGCAGTGGCCGAACGGTTCTAGGCGCTTCATTCTGGAACCGCGCGACCGCTACGGTCGCAGGTTCGAATCCTGCCTCGGGCATGGATGTGTGTGACGTCCTCGGTTAGGTTTAAGTAGTTCTCAGTTCTAGGGGATGATGACGTCAGATGTTAAGTCCCATAGTGCTCAGAGCCATTCCAACTATTTTACTTATTGAACGCCCTCGTAGTTGTAAGAAAAGGTCATGGATCGCAGCGATCCATTCGGAGGATCCTTGAGAAATAGAACTCATTCGCGGCTGGAGCGACTTACAGAACCTTTTGTCGACGACTTCTTCTATATTTCTTCTCACTCTCGGAGCCTTAGTAGGAAGAATTGATAGAGGAGAGAGAGACGAGATAAAATACAAGAGTGGTGCGTCTTGTTACGTATTCATCTAACAAGTGCAAGAGAGTTATCAAGTATGGTCACAGACTACAGGAGAAGCATTCCATACCACGGAGGGTTCAATATTGATTCCCTGAGAACATCCATTCCAAACTGCCAGACAAAAACGTGAGACTCTCAGAAGGGGAGGTAAATGGAAAGTGATGGGTTGAGAGGGGTATGTTATGTTGCTTCAATGTGTACAGAATCGAGTCAAATTATCAAAGATCTTTGTAGTATGAGCCCGCTTGTCAGTACAACTTTGCACCTACTGTGACACTGAACGGTTGTGGCTTTGTTCTTGTGTGCTCTGCTGAGACTAGTTGGCCCATGACTGTCTGGTCCTCGACATCCTGGATATCGGCACTGGGTCAGAGCTGACGTGCAAGTGGCTCCAACAGATGTTGTATTGGGGACGTATCGTCCTGGCTTTCAGAGTACATAATATGCCCGTCACTGCATGGAGACACGTTCCATATTCAGACGAGTATTGTCCTGTTGAAAAATGGCATCATGGTAATGCCATATGAGAAACAACATAAGACGTCTCAGCATGTCCTTGAGTTACAGCTGTTCTGTCAGAGTTGTCATCAGTTGCTACCAGCTGTGACCTAAAGTCATACCCGATGGCTCAGCCCACAATGTGGGACCGATCACCTCGCTGTCTGGTCCCCTCGCCCCCCATACAACCAACCAACCAACCAGTCACCCCACCGTGACATCAGGTTGAACACCTCTCTGCCTCTCCAAAACAATGGAACAATGGAATCTTTTCCCAGCAAGCCGCGGTGCTCGCCAATGATCGTCACCGACAGTAGTACAGACCCATGGTTCGACACTGAGCAGAATGCTACGCCTTTCACAAGCAGTCCAAGTTTCCTGGTCATGGCACCACTCTGAATGCTTGTGTGACGAGGTTGATGGATCTCTACATATGGGATGGCAATCCATAACTGCGTCTGTTGCCAGTCTCTTAACAGTGCCACAGGATGACCTAATGTTGCACGGAATTCATTTGTTGTTCTCAGATAGCAGGTGGACATATGAAGGGGTTACCATGTGTCTAGCACACAACACGACGATCCTCCATTTTGGAGGTCATAATTGGCGGATCAGACCCTTGAAAATGAGTATACCTGCCATAACGTTTTCAACAGTCGAACATCGGGCCACTGTCTCATACGAACGCCTTACAAATTTTATACGCTGTCATTATGACCACCTGCTTAATAGCTTGTCTGTCCGTTTTTGGAACGATATACACCATTGCGTCTGCGTATCAGACAGTTTATTGGTAGGTTTGTGTAGGTATGTGACATTAGATGCCTAGGAACAGGTCATATAATTGGCGTAATTAACGGGTCGCCGATTTGTGGTCTCGGCGATGATGCCAGATTGTGGGTTCCATAGGATTCATATCAGGCGAATTTGGTCGCCGATCTCAAGATAACGCTCCTCAAACCACTGTAGCACGGTTCTTGCTCCGAGACACGGAACACTGTACTGCTGAAAGACGACATCGGGGAAGACAACAAGCATAAAGGGAACCCGGTGCTTTGCAGCTGTCAGCGCGTCCTATATTACGCGCGGCATGTTTCGAGCCGCCGTTCACCTCGATGACGGCGTTTGTGGAGACGACCATCGACCTATCGTAGCAAAAATATGATTCACCTGAAGAGCCGACACTTTTCCATTGATCAACGTTCGAATTCCGGTGATCTCGTTCCCACTGCAGTCGGAATTGATGATGTAGTTGGGTCAAGATGCGAACAAGTACGGGTTGCCTGCTGTGGAGCTCCATGTTCAACGATATACCTTGAACAGTGTGCTCCGAAACACTTGTGCGTACACGAGCATTGTGTTCTTTCAGCAGAGATGCCACAGACCACCATTACAGAGCAGCGAAGCCTCCGAACCCCACTTTCCCTGAAGAGTCGTGGTCATTTATCGCCTAGTAGTAGTTCCACTGTCCTCCTACCTCTTTCTGCAGACGCTCACGATAGTAGCACGTGAATACATCTACATCTACATCTACATCCATACTCCGCAAGCCACCTGACGGTGTGTGGCGGAGGGTACCTTGAGTACCTCTATCGGTTCTCCCTTCTATTCCAGTCTCGTATTGTTCGTGGAAAGAAGGATTGTCGGTATGCCTCTGTGTGGGCTCTAATCTCTCTGATTTTATCCTCATGGTCTCTTCGCGAGATATACGTAGGAGGGAGCAATATACTGCTTGTCTCTTCGGTGAAGGTATGTTCTCGAAACTTTGACAAAAGCCCGTACCGAGCTACTGAGCGTCTCTCCTGCAGAGTCTTCCACTGGAGTTTATCTATCATCTCCGTAACGCTTTCGCGATTAGTGAATGATCCTGTAACGAAGCGCGCTGCTCTCCGTTGGATCTTCTCTATATCTTCTATCAACCCTATCTGGTACGGATCCCACACTGCTGAGCAGTATTCAAGCAGTGGGCGAACAAGCGTACTGTAACCTACTTCCTTTGTTTTCGGATTGCATTTCCTTAGGATTCTTCCAACGAATCTCAGTCTGGCATGTGCTTTACCGACGCTCAACATTATATGATCATTCCATTTTAAATCACTCCTACTGCGTACTCCCAGATAATTTATGGTATTAACTGCTTCCAGTTGCTGACCTGCTATTTTGTAGCTAAATGATAAAGGATCTATCTTTCTGTGTATTGGCAGCACATTACACTTGTCTACATTGAGATTCAATTGCCATTCCCTGCACCATGCGTCAATTCGTTGCAGATCCTCCTGCATTTCAGTACAATTTTCCATTGTTACAACCTCTCATCATCTGCAAAAAGCCTCAGTGAACTTCCGATGTTATGTATATTGTGAATAGCAACGGTCCTACGACACTCCCCTGCGGCACACCTGAAATCACTCTTACTTCGGAGGACTTCTCTCCATTGAGAATGACATGCTGCGTCCTGTTATCTAGGAACTCCTCAATCCAATGACACAATTGGTCTGATAGTCCATATCTTCTTAATTTGTTCATTAAACGACTGTGGGGAACTGTATCGAACGCCTTGCGGAAGTCAAGAAACACGGCATCTACCTGGGAACCCGTGTCTATGGCCCTCTGAGTCTCGTGGATCAATAGCGCGAGCTGGGTTTCACACGACCGTCTTTTTCGAAACCCATGCTGATTCCTACAGAGTAGATTTCTAGTCTCCAGAAAAGTCATTATACTCGAACACAATACGTGTTCCAAAATTCTACAACTGATCGACGTTAGAGATATAGGTCTATAGTTCTGTACATCTGTTCGACGTCCCTTCTTGAAAACGGGGATAATCGACCACCTTCGCCGTTTTCCCGATACTTGTTCACAGACTCTGCACAATAATAATCTGCCTTTCTCAAAGTCTCTTACCTTAATGGATTTCCCCATTTGCAGCCCACATCTTCGCTACGGTGATCCCCCGTCGGTGTGTGCTCCACTTACATACTTTTGTTACCATGTCACTTGTCCGCAACACCACCAGGCGCCACTCAAAGCCGCGTTGGGCAGTTTTGGCTTACCATTGTTTATTGCACTGTTCTACCGGATGGCCACTTCGTAGACCAACAATGAGCCCCTATCAAACTGTGCCAGGTGCTGATAACGCAATCTCACACAAGTACGCAATATCTTCTTGTCCAAAGTGATGACTCAACATCTGATGCAGTTCACGCCCCTTATACTCCCTACCGTGCAAGGTAACAACGCTGACAATGAACGACATTAATCTGCACTCTAAAGACCATTTTGCCCCTCATACACAACTGCTTCTCGTAACACTGACATCCGAACACGTCGATTCTCTCTCTCTCTCTCTCTCTCTCTCTCTCTCTCTCTCTCTATCTCTCTCTTTCTCCCTTTTTTCAGGCAGTGTAGAGGTAGTGTACACTTCATTTTTTCCCGCTGACGTGGGAGACATCTGCGCATCAGAAGCTTCCGTACATCTAATGTTGAGTAAAAGTTTACATTCGTTCTCAAGTGTCCGTGGAATTCCCACACGCAACAGTCGCTTCGGGGAAACCCCTAACTTAACTAACTGCACCATTCATCAAGATGACGCCCTAGCAATGCATGACGATCGTCTAGGCGGCTACGAGCTCTTATATGAAAACAATTCGTCTAGGCTGGGACATACTGAAATGTAGCATACATTTAGCCACTATCGTTCCATTAACTCACGTTTGGTATTGGTATCCCGAAGAAGCAGTTTGGAGTACACTGAGTTTCACTTATTTTGTTGTTGTTGTGGTGGTCTTCAGTCCTGAGACTAGTTTGCTGCAGCTCTCCATGCTACTCTATCCTGTGCAAGCTTCTTCATCTCCCAGTACCTACTGCAACCTACATCCTTCTGAATCTACTTAGTGTATTCATCTCTTGGTCTCCCTCTACGATTTTTACCCCCAACGGTGCCCTCCAATACTAAATTGGTTATCCCTTCATGCCTCAGAACATGTCCTACCAACCGATCCCTTCTTCTAGTCAAGTTGTGCCACAAACTCCTCCCCTATTCTACTCAATACCTCCTCATTAGTTATGTGATCTACCCATCTAAACATCCGCATTCTTCTGTAGAACCACATTTCGAAAGCTTCTATTTTCTTCCTGCCCAACTATTTATCGTCCATGTTTCACTTCAATACATGGCTACACTCCATACAAATACTTTCAGAAACCACTTCCTGACACTTAAATCTATACTCGATGTTAACAAATTTCTCTTCTTCAGAAACGCTTTCCTTGCCATTGCCAGTCTACATTTTATATCCTCTCTACTTCGACCATCATCAGTTATTTTGCTCCCCAAATAGCAAAACTCCTTTACTACTTTAAGTGTCTCATTTTCTAATACAATTCCCTCAGCATCATCCGACATAATTCGACTACATTCCATTATCCTCGTTTTGCTTCTGTTGACGTTCATCTTATATCCTCCTTTCAAGACACTGCCCATTCCGTTCAACTGCTCTTCCAAGTCCTTTGCTGTCTCTGACAGAATTATAATGTCATCGGCGAACCTCAAAGTTTCTATTTCTTCTCGATGGATTTTAGTACCTACTCCGAATTTTTTTTTGTTTCCTTTACTGCTTGCTCAATATACAGATTGAATAACATCGGGGAGAGGCTACAACCCTGTCTCACTCCCTCCCCAACCACTGCTTCCCTTTCATGTCGCTCGGCTCTTATAACTACCATCTGGTTTCTGTACAAATTGTAAATAGCCTTTCGCTCCCTGTATTTTACTCCTGCCACCTTCAGAATTTGAAAGAGAGTATTCCAGTCAACATTGTCAAAAGCTTTCTCTAAGTCTACAAATGCTAGAAACGTAGGTTTGCCTTTCCTTAATCTTTCTTCTAAGATAAGTTGCAGGGTCAGTATTGCCTCACATGTTCCAATATTTCTACGAAATCCAAACTGATCTTCCCCGAGATCGGCTTGTACCAGTTTTTCCATTCGACTGTAAAGAATTCGCGTAAGTATTTTGCAGCTGTGACTTATTAAACTGATAGTTCGGTAATTTTCACATCTGTCAACATCTGCTTTCTTTGGGATAGGAATTTATTTTATGCTATTAAAAAACTCATCTTCACAAACAGGGCACTAATGAATTTGCACTGGTGTGCAAAACTTATGCGGAAGAAATTATTACGTGATGTGTCACTGCCGAACAACATAGCTCAATGAAACTTGATGCACACATAGGAAGAACTGCTGCAGTATACTGGAGAAGATAACACAAAAAACACGCATTTGGACGAAAATAAATTACACTTTTTTATGACAGTAATTACAACGAAGTATTACACTGTAGCGCCGAAGGAAGTGGCATAGGCATGAGTACTCAAATACAGAGATATTTAAACAGGCAGAATACGGCGCTGCGGTCGGCAACGCCTATATAAGACAAGTGTCTGGCGCAGTTGTCAAATCGGTTACTGCTGCTACAACGGCAGGTTATCAAGATTTAAGTCAGTTTGAACGTGGTGTTATAGTCGACGCACGAGTGATGGGACACAGCGTCTCCGAAGTAGCGATGAAGTGGGGGTTTTGCCGTACGAACATTACACGAATGTACCGTGAATATCAGGAATCCGATAAAACATCAAATCTCAGACATCGCTACGGCCGGAAAAAAGATCCTACAAGAATTGGACCAATGACAGCTGAAGAGACTCGTTCAGTGTAACAGAAGTGCTCCAGATTTCAAAGCAGGATGATCAATAAGTTTCACCGTGCGATCCATTCAACGAAACAATATCGATACGGGCTTTCGAAATCGAAGGCCCTCTCGTGTACCCTTGATGACTGCATCACACAAAGCTTTACGCCTCGCCTGGGCCCGTCAACACAGACATTGGACAAGGTGATGATTGGAAACATTTTGCCTGGTCGGACGAGTCTCGATTCAAATCGTATCGAGCGGATAGACGTACACGGATATGGTGACCAACTGATGAATCCATGGACCCTGCAGCAGGGGACTGTTCAAGGTAGTGGAGCCTCTGTAATGGCTTGGGGGTGTGTGCGGTTGGGGTGACATGGGATCCCTGATACGTCTAGATACGACCCTGACAGGTGACACGTACGTAAGCATCCTGACTGATCATCTGCATCCATTCATGTCCATTGCGCATTACGACGAACTTTGGCAATTCCAGCAGGACAATGCGACGCCCCACAAGTCCAGAATTGCTAAAGAGTGGCTCTTCTGAGTTTAAACACTTACGATGGCCGCTAAACTCCCCAGACGCGAAAATTATTGAGCATTGGGATGCCTTGTAACGTGCTGTTCAGAAGAGATCTCCACCCGCTCGTACTCTTACGGATTCATGGATAGCCCTACAGGATTCATGTGTCAGTTCCCTCTAGCACTAGTTCAGACATCAGTCGAGTTCATCCCACGTTGTGTTGCGGCACTTCTGCGTGCTCGCGGTGGCCTTACACGATATTAGGGAGGTGTACCAGCATCTTTGGGTCTTCAGTGTAAATCATAATTATATCAGAGAGATGAACACAATGGCAGCTGTGAAAATCGCGACCAAGCCGGTTACTTCTACTCACAAAAACTCACTGTCTCATCCACTAGAGTTAGATCAGCTACTAAAAATAATAAACAAAATTTGGTTGGCATGTTATTATACTGGAATAAAAAATGACAACACATCTATCTGCTAAAGCATTCCTTATTAATCAAGAACACAGGAACACTTTGATAGTGTCACAGGGTTATTTGGTAAGCGTGATAGCGTTACGGAGATGTTTAACAAACTCAAGTGGCAGACTCTGCAAGAGAGGCGCTCTGCATCGCGGTGTAGCTTGCTCGCCAGGTTTCGAGAGGGTGCGTTTCTGGATGAGGTATCGAATATATTGCTTCCCCCTACTTATACCTCCCGAGGAGATCACGAACGTAAAATTAGAGAGATTAGAGCGCGCACAGAGGCTTTCAGACAGTCGTTCTTCCCGCGAACCATACGCGACTGGAACAGGAAAGGGAGATAATGACAGTGGCACGTAAATTGCCCTCCGCCACACACCGTTGGGTGGCTTGCGGAGTATAAATGTAGATGTAGATAGACATTTCGTCCCATAATTGCAAGCAAGAAGAGACAAGTGAAGTAACACAACCGAGATTTTTTTTAGCAATGTGAACAAAAAAAAATTAATCAGCGTTATACAGAGAATACAAGAGTTTAAGGCATATGTATTCAAAAACATTATGCTAGTTCCTCGCTCGATGAAAACTTATTTCTGTTCGTACTGTGGTCTTCTTTGCGAAAACCAATTTATTGGCCTAGAGCGCTTAGTTTCGGTAACATACATTGCCATCTTCAGATCCAGAGTACCAGGCAGTGATAGCTACCTCAAACAGTGCTTAAACCACTCTGTTTCAAGTTACTATTACGCAATATGCATATGAAAGTAGAGCCATTACAATGACATGCCCTGGAACATCAGTAGAAATACGTACGCCATGTCCTCTCGGGTATTAGACAGTCATATAGAAAGAAACAAAGAAGCATTCCCTGCTTCCCCCCCCCCTTCCCCTCTCCTCAGAGGCCAGTTACAAATAGTGTTGGTGCTGCGATAGTTTCCACGATACATTTGTAAGCCGTTTTGTTGCACCGTAATGCAGCACACCAAATTAAAAGAACCCAGGATATGCAGGTGCTAAGAGAGAATTTTCAAGCAGTTATCCGGCCACTGTATTTCGAGGTGTCTCCTTTAACAAATGTCAGCCGATTGGCATTCCTCTCTCTCTCAAGAGCTAGCGATACAGACGGACGGACAAGCTCTGACTATCTTATTCTTTTGTCTTGTACAACTGGAATACAAATCAGAGCTGTGTTATTGTTACAAATCAGTAATAGAAATAACTACTGGCCATTAAAATTGCTACACCACGAAAATGACGTGCTACAGACGCGAAATTTAACCGACAGGAAGAAGATGCTGTGATATGCAAATGATTAGCTTTTCAGAGCATTCACACAAGGTTGGCTCCGGTGGCGACACCTACAACGTGCTGACATGAGAAAAGTTTCCAACCGATTTCTCATACACAAACAGCAGTTGACCGGCGTTGCCTGGTGAAACGTTGTTGTGATGCCTCGTGTAAGGAGGAGAATTGCGTACCATCACGTTTCCGACTTTGATAAACGGCGGATTGTAGCCTATCGCGATTGCGGTTTATCGTATCGCGACATTGCTACTCGCGTTGGTCGAGATCCAATGAGTGTTAGTAGAATATCGAATCGGTGGGTTCAGGAGGGTAATACGGAACGCCGTGCTCGATTCCAACGTCCTCGTATCACTAGCAGTCGAGATGACAGGAATCTTATCCGCATGGCTGTAACGGATCGTGCAGCTATGTCTCGATCCCTGAGTCAACGGATGGGGACGTTTGCAAGACAACAACCATCTGCACCAACAGTTCGACGACGTTTGCAGCAGCACGGACTATCAACTCGAAGACCATGGCTGCGGTTACCCTTGACGCTGCATCACAGATAGCAGGGCCTGCGATGGTGTACTCGACGACGAACCTGGGTGCACGAATGGCAAAACGTCATTTTTTCGGATGAATCCAGTTTCTGTTTACTGCGATGGTCGTGATGGTCGCATGCATGTTTGGCTACATCGCGGTGAACGCACATTGGAAGCGTGTATTCGCCATCGCCTTACTGGCGTATCACCCGGCGTGATGGTATGGGGTGCCATTGGTTACACGTCTCGGTCACCTCTTGTTCGCATTGACGGCACTTTGAACAGTGGACGTTACATTTCAGATGTGTTACGAGCCGTGGCTCTACCCTTCATTCGATCCCTGAGAAACCCTACATTTCAGCAGGATAATGTACGACCGCATGTTGCAGGTCCTGTACGGGCCTTTCTGGATACAGAAAATGTTCAACTGCTGCCCTCGCCAGCACATTCTCCAGATCTCTCACCAATTGAAACCGTCTGGTCAATGGTGACCGAGCAACTGGCTCGTCACGATACGCCAGTCACTACTCTTGATGAACTGTGATATCGTGTTGAAGCTGCATGGGCAGCTGTACCTGTACACGACATCCAATCTCTGTTTGACTCAATGCCCAGGCGTATCGAGGACGTTATTACGGCCAGAGGTGGTTGTTCTGGGTACTGATTTCTCAGGATCTATGCACCCAAATGGCGTGAAAATGTAATGACATGTCAGTTCTAGTATAACATATTTGTCCAATGAATACCCGTTTATCATCTGCATTTCTTCTTGTTGTAGCAATTTTAATGGCCAGTAGTGTACGTTACACTGTGTTTTTAGAAGATTTTCTAGAGAAAAGCCGCTTCACAAGGTCTCGGGCGATTTTAAAAACTGCGTTAAAAGCTATACAGTGTTTCTGTAAAAGAATGGTGGCTCTATACTTCCCATTTGCAGAAATTTACTAATGTAAGTCATCATTTCAGAGCTGCCAAATGTAATGTAAAATTATTGTCAGAAGTCGACTCGCATGTGTGAAACAAACACACGCATCAAATGTGTGAGTAAAATAGTCTCTGCATTGGACATATTATTTACCATTTCACTGACTGTTTGTTAAAATACGTTAGTGGCGCAATTCCAGCTTCTAAGACTTCTAGTGACCTTATACACTCGACTATGCACCATTGCATCATCTTCTGCAGCAAGTTAAGGTTTATGATTTTGCATCATCTTCTGCAGCAAGTTAAGGTTTATGATTTTCACGGCAGAATGAGTAACTAATGAATTTGACATGAAACTGATAAAAAGCAAAAGATCTCGTCAGATATTTCACGTAGCTTTCGTGGTGGATATCAGTGTGGACGAATTACAACCAGTGTTCCGCGGGAATGCCGCTCTCGTAACCTTAATATTTCTTGACTAGATGGTAGTGGTTAGACGTCGTTTAATACTGCTTTCTTTTTTATCTCAGAGTGTGGTAACTGTAATTTTCTTTGCAAGAAGACGCCACAATTTCTTGTCTTTAAGATTCATCGTAAAACAGGGTTCGTAGTGGAACCGAACATTTCGTAGTATCCTTCTCTCATTACCTTTGATCGTTTAATCAGTGAATAAAGACGATAATCTTTAAGGAAGGCCTGTCCAAATTAATTTCAGACTCTTACAAGTAGGTGAAATCCACGTCAACAGTTATTTTTGCGAATTATTATAAAGTCAGTTTTCATTAATGATGGCAGTCAAAGATCCTATTGTAAGTAGGCTGTTTATATTTTCTTATTGGCAACGTTACGTAGCGCTCTGTATGAAAATCACTGGCTGTGCTGTGTGCAGTCTGTGGCTAGTTTGCATTGTTGTCTGCCATTGTATTGTTGGGCAGCGGCAGCTGGATGTGAACAGCGCGTAGCGTTGCGCAGTTGGAGGTGAGCCGCCAGCAGTGGTGGATGTGGGGAGAGAGGTGGCGGAGTTTTGTAATTTGTCATGAACTGCTATATATATATATGATGATATTAAGGTAAATACAGTGTTTGTTCTCAATTAAAATCTTTCATTTGCTAACTATCCCTATCAGTATTTAGTGCCTTCTGTAGTTTGAATCTTTTATTTAGCTGGCAATAGTGGCGCTCGCTGTATTGCAGTAGTTCCAGTAACGAAGATTTTTGTGAGGTAAGTGATTTGTGAAAGGTATAGGTTAAAGTTACTCAGGGCCATTCTTTTGCAGGGATCTTTGATAGTCAGATTGCGTTGCGCTAAAAACATTGTGTGTCAGTTTAAGCACAGTCTTGTATAATTTGTTCTAAGGGGACGTTTCATACGTGTAAAATTGTTATAAGGGTATGTTTCACTATGCCTATATTAACTTTCGTTCGGTTTGGCGAAAAAATGATTGCGGCGCTGCGCTGCGTAATGTAGCGATCGGAAATAATTCAATTTCTCGCAGTTTCAGCTTTGAATTAATTCCTGTTCTATGTCACTTCCCTGAATTCACTTTAAAAATTAATTAGCAGTTCTTTTTAATAATGAAACTTTTTCCTTTCACAAAGATAATTATTTTCAAGTAAAGCGGATGGTACTTCTGAAAATAAAGTTTTTAATACTTTTAGACTATATATTTTCACAGTTAAGTCATAAGCGCTCACACGAGCTAACACAATACAGACAACGTGAGACAGGATGAGCTGAGACAAAATGACAAAATGAGAGCGAGACACTATTGTCTCGACTATTTATAGAATTATACAAAAAAGCTGACGTAACTATAACTTCTTACGCCAAATGTTTTATGTACAGTACTTATTCTTTTTAAATGGTTATTCCTGAAAAATTCACAAGCATACAAAAATATCATCGAAACTATTTAATATCATCCCTTATGACCGTATAAGAGTGGATGAACCGATCCTGCTTGTGGGAAGAATCTTTTCTGAATGTCTAAATGAAGTGCTGCTGTTATTGTCTAACCTACGCGTCATTCGGACCATACCGTATTGTATAATACTCACATTTCCCTCCAGCCTAAGAATATTTTCTAAGAATATTAAACATTTTCCTCCATATCACGTTACTGAGCGCTCTTTGCACGTCTGCAAACGCTGTGGAACGTGTCTCGGTATTTCTTAAGTCTTGGATCCATTATCAATCACAATCTCAAAACTGCCTCTCTCGTACCCTTATAGCGTTAAAAAAGATTTAGCTTAGATGAACGGCAGAAAGAATGGGACCTCTTCAGGCCAAACATATGACCTCGTCTGATTTATACAGCATCGTCTCATCTGCATATGAATGGCTCGTTGGCAATAAAGCAGCAAGCAACTTTAATAGCAAAATGATCCCCGTGTTGTGGGAGCAAAGCTAGTCCGTCTCCCTTGAATGAAAGGAAACTGTTTTTTTTTTTCAGGTCCTTGTTCCTGTGCAGATTTATTTGAGACTCATTACATCATTTTTCAGTCTTTTAATAAATGTTTTCGGAACCTCATTCAAAACTAAATTAGCTTATTAAAGAGACAAAACTTCCGGCGACAGTTTCTTGCCAGTTTTCTGTGCCAAAATACTACGTCTACATCTAAATCTACATCTATACTCTGCAAACCACCTTGAGGTGCATGGCAGAGGGTATGTCCAACTCTACCAGTTATTGGGGGTTTCTTCCCATTCCATTCACGTATGGAGCGCGGGAAGAATGATTGTTTAAATGCGTCTGTGCCTGCAGTAATTATTCTAATCTTATCTTCACGATTCTTATGAGAATAATACGTAGCAGTCGTAGTATATTCCTAGAGTCATCATTTAAGGTCGGGTTTTTGAAACTTTGTTAGCAGACATTCTCGCGATAGTTTACGCCCATCTTCAAGAGTCTTCAGTTCAGTCCCTTCGATATCTCGGTGACATTCTCCCACGGCTCCAGCAAACCTGCGACAATTCGTGCTGCCCTTCTCTGTATACGTTCAATACCCTCTGCTAGTTCCGTTTGGTATGGGTTCCACACACTTGAACAGTATTCTAGCATTGGTCGCACGAGTGTTCTGTAAGAGATGTCCTTTGCAGACTCATTGCACCTACCCAGTATTCTACCAATAATCTGAAGTCTACTACCTGCTTTACACACGTTTGTTCCACTCGCGGTTTGAGACTTGCGATGTGTTGGTATTTGCCTCGACAGTTGAGAAAAAAAGTAGAGGGATCCAGGTTTCAAGGCACCAACGACTTGCCAAGGGAGGCAAATTGTGGTATCCTTTCTGAAGGTATCACTAGCATCTGCATCTACGTGAGTGGTCTGTAACACATCCTTACATTTTTGGTAGAGTTCTATGATTCTCTTTCGATTCCTTTAGCATCCCATGTGGGGAAAAACGAAAACTTAAGTCCTTCAGTACGAGCTCTTCCCTTCTTCTTCCTCTGCTGCTGCTGCTACCACTGCCGCCACCGCCTTTCTTATGTTTGTCCGTCTCATTCTGTGGATGTACTGAATCAGTTGCTATGCCATCTCTTGGGTGATCGTCGGTGAGGCCATTTTCCATGTCGTCGTCCATGTTTATAAATTTTAGTTTTAGACACCCTTTCTTTCCAGATGATCCTCCTAACTTATTTTCCTTGTCTTCTTCCGTTTATTTGTATCTTATACTCCACACTGTTCACTTTTCGGTACAGCTGTTCTTTTGTCCACGTGGTTACTACTTGGGCCCCTCTTAGCGGCTTCATTTCCACTCAAGTTGTTTTATCTTTCTTGTTTCTACTCTAGTTTCTGCTCCATATGTCATAACCAGACGCACCATAGTTTTTATGTTTCTATTTTCGCCTCAGCGTCATACATGTGTTTCTCCAGACACTATTTTGCTGGCATCCGGCTACACTTACTCCTTCTGTCACCTGGTTTTTCAACTTCAGCGGTTAAGTAGTAGTAGCTGTTGAGAACACTCACTTGCTAATTAAAGTTCAACCACTTTTTCAGTTGACACATCATCTACTTTCAACTACATCTTACAGGTGTTTCCGTTATTACCATACCTTAGTTTTTTGGATAAGGTTTCCTTGTTATATTGCTTAGCTGTTTAAGTAAATTTATCGTGAAACCTTTGTAAAATATCGTCATTATCTGCTATCAGTACAGCAGAATCCGCATAACATATAAAATTTACCACTTTGTTACCCATTTTAAAGGCTGGTTTCTTTTTTATAGCATCTATGACGTAGTACATTCTTTAGGCGTACGGGAATGGGCTTAATGAGTCTACTTGTCTACTTCCCTTATCTATTATAATTTTACCTGTGAATTCCGCATGTGTTTTAATTCTCGTTCTATCACTTGTATACAGAGGGGTCTAAAAAATGTATCCACGGTTTAAAAGTCCATAACATGCAATCTAATTGACGGAGTTGTCTCATTTTTGATGAAAGTGTAGCTTAAAGTCCAACTTAAATATATCACTGTAGGTTTTAGAAATGGCTACCATTAACATCCACACGCAAACGTTGTCGCCGAACTGCAGCACGAACTACTGACTGCAACGTGTTCAGTTGGATATTTGCACATGAATGTACGATGGATTCCCGAAGTTCAGCCAGTGTGCGTGGTGTTTGTCGGTAAACTACGTCCTTTAGTGTTCCCCACAGGTAAAAGTCCTGAGGAGATAGGTCTGGGGAATGTGGTGGGTACTCCACAGCACCTCTACGGCCTATCCATCTCCTGGTAGATTTTCGTCGAGATACGCCCTAACACGATTTTGGTAGTGGACTGGGTCACCATCTTACTGAAAGTAAACTCTTCCGTCTCCATACAAGTCTCCGATGGTAGGCAAAATGGATGTCTGAAGCTTCTGAAGGTACATGTCACCGGTAACTGTGCCGTCAGAGAAGAATGGCCCAATCAAGCCCCGGTAACACAACCCACGCCACACATTTACTTCTGGCAAATTCACGGACGTTCGGATTTTCGGCAGCCCAGTAGATGCAGTTGTGGAGATTTACTGTACCACTGAGTTGGAACTGTGCCTCATCAGACCACACAATCATCTCTGCAAACTCTTCATCGTTGCGCACCACGTTAGTAAACCACTCGCAGTACTCCAGTCTACGATCTAGGTCGTCCTCGTTCATTGCGTGTAGCAGTCGTGGGATGTAGCACTTCCACTTTGCTGTCTTCAAAATTCGCCGAACACTTGAGCGATTCACTCCAGTTTCTCGGGCACACTGTCTCACAGACTTCTGCGGTGAGCGAGTGAATTGTTGTAACACACGACGGGAGTTAGCTGGACTTGCTACTGTTACAGGTCGTCCAGATCGTTGTTTGTGTACATCTTTACCACAGCCTTCAGCTTCAAATTTGTGTCGTATGCGACGAATCGTTAAACGTGTCGGCGGCTCTGTTTGATACTCATTTTACCATTGCTGGTGAACCTCATTAATGTTTTCGTACTTAGAACAGCACTTCAAAACTGACTTCCTTTCATCGAATGTAAGCCTTGCGCCAGCCATGTTTACTCGAGTGACTAGGTGCAACTAAGAACAAAACACTGACTATCTGGCGACTGTCGTCTGACAAAACAAAACAACGCATGTGTGGCGATTGCCGGAACTACAAACTATTACACTACCAAAGATAAGACAACTCCGTCAGTTAGTTTGTCAGTTATGGACTTTTAAACAGTGGATACATTTTTTTGGACCCCTCTGTATTTACAGGCTGTAACAGGTGCAAGTGTAGAGATTTTTATATATGGTACCTTAATATTTACACGCCTCAGTGATTTGGTTGTTTCTTGTCTTTATCAAAAGAGTCTTCCCAGAAACACGTAACAAATTTACAGCATGATGTTTCCTGAAATGCTACACGTGTCTGAAATTGCGGCTTTTTTACGGTTCACTATCCTGGCTTCTAAAAGGAAACATGTTATGGCTGACATCAAGCAGAAACTCGTTATTAGAGATGAGCTGAACTGAGGTTCTTCGCAGAAAGCCTTTGCTGCCGAGTACGTTGTTGGACGAGCAACTGTTTATGACCAAACTTTAACAGACGAAGAAATAATCAAAAGCGTACAGAGAAGTTACCATGAAAGTGGTGAGGAAGAGCACATATGAGGAAAGAGCATGAAGATCTCTGTCCACTGCTGGCGCTGAAGCAGAAATCTTCCTGGAGTACATTCTGCAACGATCAGAAACAGGAAGTACCGATTTAATGCTTAGAAAGCCGCTGTGTGATAAAGCATACTCCAGTCTCATACCATCATTGCGCCAACTAAAAATATTCGCCATGTCTCATAGTGAATGATACTACTGTATATGTTTCAAGGAGAAAGTTTTCTCATGAAAATAAGTGTGTCTTTGGTTTGAAGGAGGTATAGTTCCTGTGTGTTTAAATTTAAGACATTCTCAATAATTCGGCATCAGGCTGCCATATGTGCAAAGAATGGCCGGGTTAGCAACAATCTAGTGCAATTGTAAATAAGTCAAAGAGTCCAGAATGAGATTTTCACTCTGCAGCGGAGTGTGCGCTGATATGAAACTTCCTGGCAGATTAAAACTGTGTGTCCGACCGAGACTCGAACTCGGGACCTTTGCCTTTCGCGGGCAAGTGCTCTACCATCTGAGCTACCGAAGCACGACTCACACCCGGTACTCACAGCTTTACTTCTGCCAGTATCTCGTTTGGAAGGTAGGAGGCGAGATACTGGCAGAAGTAAAGCTGTGAGTACCGGGCGTGAGTCGTGCTTCGGTAGCTCAGATGGTAGAGCACTTGCCCGCGAAAGGCAAAGGTCCCGAGTTCGAGTCTCGGTCGGACACACAGTTTTAATCTGCCAGGAAGTTTCATGTCAAAGAGTAATGGATCATTACGTGTGTTATGAAAAACCCAAAACAAAGATATAGTTAGTGCTCCCTCATGAACCAAATATTGAAAGTTGCTAATACATATATAAATTTGTGACATCGTCAGTGCGAGGACGATCTGTAGTATTATGAACAATGAATAAATCCTCAACTTCCAAGATCGCTAATCATTTATTCATATAGTTGACTGGTATTCGCAATTCTCTGTTGCCACCTACCGATCTGCGTTTACATCATTACATAATCTCCTCTAACAGCAAAGTAGTGCTACACAGTCCATGTCTATCCTGATATCGTGAGCTGCTCTAGACATTTGCCTGTCCATTTTAAAATAACAGCCATGTACACACATATTAGTGCTCACATTCATCACCGCTTTACAACTGACAGATCTCAATACAGCATGTGTCTACATAGCTATTATTGTGAAATTGACCCGCCGACTTTCACAGTGGCTGACGATACCAACAAGGACACATACCGAATAGCACCCCTTACTTTACTGATGGAGGAGATTATGTAATGATGTAAGCATATTGGAAATTGGCAACAGACAATTGCCTAATCTGGTCATCTGTACGAATAAATTATTTTACCGATCTTGGCATGGGCATGATCCTCGTGTCCTCCTGTTCTTCATTTGGTATACGTGGCTCGAGACTTTTTCTACGTAAGGAAATTGTGGGCAGAATGTTATAATAACTGCATGTGTAACCAGTAGCAGAGGTGATTCAGAACAGGGAGCGAGACGAACTGGGGGCCATATATGCTGAGCGCAGTGAACTGGGCGTGCGAGTGATTCTGGGATACAGTTTTCAGTGGTTCTTACCTGCAGAAGGACTTTTGGCCGAAGTTCTCTGCTCCGTCCGCTTAAGGTTCACAAAATATTTTAACTGGGCCAGGCGCCAGTCCATCGCAGAATACAGCAAGATGGCTGAAATGGGGCGAAGGAAGTCATTTAGCCGGCCGAAGTGGTCGAGCGGTTCTAGGCGCTTGTCTGGAACGGCGCGACCGCTGCGGTCGCAGGTTCGAATCCTGCCTCGGACATGGATGTGCGTGATGTTCTTAGGTGAGTTAGGTTTAAGTAGTTCTAACTTCTAGGGGACTGATGACCTCAGATGTTAAGTCCCGTAGTGCTCAGAGCCATGTGAAGTCATTTAAGAGAGACTGCTGTAAACTGAGCTTCAAGATCTATAAGATCACATATAGTACAGCACTTCCCCATTGTGTCCAGTGCTGGGGTGCTATTCCAATGTCGAAGCGCCCTGGTAATAGTGGCAAATATAAGGGGAGATGTGAATTGGAGTTTATGTTGGGGAGGGGTATCTGACTTGGGTAGTTCGTGCAGCTATGTCAACCATATTGTTGTGGTGTTGTAGTGGTGAGCATATTTGACTCGTAAGCAAGAAGACCCGGGTTCGAGTCCCGGCCTAAGCACAAATTTTAATTCACTTTTTCAGCTTCCAACTTTATCGTTTTGTGCAAACATTGGGAAGGTCATAAACTCCGTTCATTCTCATGCTCGAAGCTGGGACGATTTGGACAAAGTGGCTGGCGTATATGTTTTGTAGAGACAGGATTGTAAATCCCACCCCCTGATGCCAGGGGCGAGTGAGCTGCAAAAACATATATTTCATGGACATGACTGTCTTGGAGGTTCAACAGTCTTCTTTTAGATATTGGAAATGTTATGCGCGGAAAGGTTAGATCACTGTGTAAATCTATGTACATGTTTTTTGCCCCAACGAGGCCATGATTATCATGGGAACGGCGCCTCCAAAGTCCAGAATCATCTTTTATTCAGTCAAGGCAGAATTGGATTCGCTGAATGGCTTGTCTCAGGATATGCAAAGTAGAGGGTTACTTCCCCAGCGTGGGAAACCAGCGCTGTGTCTGCATTGGCTCTCAAACCAACAGAACAGTCACGAAAGGAGGTTCATTGAGTCGAGGGTAGTTCGATTGGTTTGTGAAGTGTGGGGGTGGCTTCGTTTTGCTAATTCGTCTCTTATACCGAGGCTTGGTGGGGAGAGGTTATGACTGTTCGAGGACTTTCGTCTTCTGGTCCTCCCGTGGTGGGGAACTTCAGGTCTGTCCCTAAAGGGTGAGACCTGTGGTCTGCATCTTGTGGTGGACTAAGAGCCCGAGGCAGTTTCCAACTGTACTGACAGTTGAACTGCGTATCATCTCGTGTGTCACGAAAGTGCTGAGTCGCCATTCTGACGTTTGACAGTTGTCTGTGAATCAAATTGGTTTGGCCAGGCTGGTGAGCGGGTTCTAATGTCTCTTGCAGCGGTCTCTCCCCGATATTTTCAGAAATTTTATAAATTATATAACTCAGTACATATCTCGAAATATCTCTTCTTATCTTACCGATTATCAATGCAAAGTAGTTTCAAGCGCAATTGTTCCTTGGAGCGTCCATTTACTCCATGAAATAGCTTCTCTGCTATCTATGTTTTCTCTTATGAAAAGAATGAAGAAAGGCGTGCCGATTAGTCGTGAAAGGAGGAGGATGTATATGTATGTATTGTTGAGCTAGTCGCCATCTTGATGAGATTCTGTATGAGAAGGAATTTAATACATGAACTAAACTAAAGTAAGTGTGTTCGCGTATTATTTAACTGATTGTCATTGACAGTGTCTGCTTACTACGCTGTGTTGCACGGGATCAGTGGGGAACGTCTGATTTACACTGGACGAACCTGCCGTTTTGTACGCTCAAGCAGATCTCCGGTCTTCCCCATGTGATCACCCAAAATTAATAATTATTACAAATGTTTTCAGGAGATCGACTGACAATTTTCGTCGCACCGAGACTTCGAAATTGCTTCACTGCCTTATGGAATTTAAGTTAAGCTCAATTTAATCAGGATAGAACAGTATTGAACTGTGTGAATGTGATAAGCCTGCTTTGTGAATGAAAATTCCCTTAACATACGCATGTTTTTTACTATCCTGATCAGTGGAGCTAAATCAGGCCGGTGTGAGAAAGGTTTTTAAATTTAAGATCCCACAAAACAAAATATTGAAGGGTGCACCTCACACTGAAATCTGCCTGAATTTCAGGGCTCTGATACGGAAGTTTATTATTTTATTTTATTTTTTAAAATAAAAATCTTCCCTATCAGAGCGCTGAATTTCAGGTAGATTTCAGTGTAAAGTTCCTCACGTTTTGATAATCAGAACGCAAGGCCGCGTCGTTCGGATATTTTCGTGGACGCGTCAGAACGTCACAGCTGGCGGAGCGGCCGCTCCTAGCACATAGCGCGCCGTTTCCCGCTGCCGCCTTAGTGAAGGTGAAAGGGTGAAGTCCTGCTGCACCGTCGTAGGGTTGTTAAGTGATATCCATAGCACACTGTTCTCAGGTGAACCGTAGTTTGTGGTATAGTTGCTCGTCGTTGATTCCATTTGGATAGAGTTCGGCCTGTAACAGGACAGCCGGCCGGGGTGACCGAGCGGTTCTAGGCACTACAGTCTCGAACCGCGCGACCACTACGGTCGCAGGCTCGAATCCTGCCTCGGGCATGGATGTGTGTGCTGTCCTTAGGTTAGTTAGTAGTTCTAAGTTCTAGGGGACTGATGACCTCAGCAGTTAAGTCTAGTGCTCAGAGCCATTTGAACCATTTGTTACAGGACATTCTCCTCTAGCATTACTTTTCTTCAGCAGTAGTTGTCGATACCAGAACTATTTTTCGAGTTTTGGAGTGAATATAATCTCAGTTGCTTTTCTAAAAAGTTTTAACGTATTTCAAGCTAATATTTATGAACAGAAATTACTTTATTTTCGATGTCATGTGCTAGTTCTCAATGTACAGTTAAAATTATTTTTTTTTAGAAACATTTGAAATTACGAACTATTGGGACATTTAAAATTTCTGTTATTAACTACGCAATACTGTACTGGTTACTATGTTTATTTCTGGATTTATTTAAGAAGTAATAATCGAAATGAAAGCTACTAGAAAAATAGTAAACCCTTTGGAATATTGTTATTTCCGCAGAGTGTGTGAGTCGTAACCAAGCCTTTGATGTGATCGGACGCACCTTTGTGTTTTGTGCGAACAATGTAATTTCGGCTTTGTTAATGTGAAAAATCAGAAGACTTATTATCATATACTAAAATAAGAAAAAATATATTTACGTAAAAACAAAAATTCTGCAACAACAATCTTCAAATTTACTTAGGTCAATCCATCCGTGAGGACCTAAAATGCGACATTTTCACCTTCAAGTATCAGAGCCCTAGACTAGATGAACTGGAGCCAACTGTACATGACAAGGCAAGTAAAGTAGAAAGTTTATTGTAATCTTCACTCCTCTCAAATCTTCATAAAATTCTAACGTGGACCATAGATGGAATTAGGAAGGAGGGGGAAGATTACAGCCGTCACAGTGAATTCATGCAAACAAAGAGAGATTGCATTGCAGGGGAGCGAATTTCCATTGCTTCTACCCCAATGTATGCTTTGCCTATTAAAAACCTTTTCTTATGTGATTCGTTTTTATCATTTTTGTGCAAGATTTATCAGCTAGTTGTAGCTACTAAAGGTTTAACAAAACTTTTTGCCGGCCGGGGTGGCCGAGCGGTTCTAGGCGCTACAGTCTTGAACCGCGCGACCGCTACGGTCGCAGGTTCGAATCCTGCCTCGGGCATGAATGTGTGTGATGTCGTTAGATTAGTTACGTTTAAGTAGTTCTAAGTTCTAGGGGACTGATGACCTCAGATGTTAAGTCCCATAATGCTCAGAGCCATTTGAACAATTTGAATAAAACTTGTCAGTATTCTGTAAAAGTGAATACGCCATTGGTCTCATTCATACTCCCTCTACTATTCACTGTTTTTATTTTCTTGTGGAGGTAGATGAGTAACTTCACTCAGACATATATTTATTATTACAGTGAGTGATGACTTGCAACACTGTATACTATAAAACACTGCGTGCATGTAGTAGTACAAGCTATATCTTTACTTAGGTTCTTTTTTATGTAACACACATTCATGGTGTGTTACTCTCTAATTTGTTTAGAATCAGCTGACGGTCAGTTATGAATCGGTGCTCGATGCCCGACATGCATATACTATTACAAGCTATAGCTTTACTTCGGTTCTTTTTTATGTAACACAAGTTAATGGTGTGTTATTCTAATTTGTTTAAAATCAGCTGACGGTCAGTTATGAATCGGTGCTGGGTGACCCACATAGAGTGTCTTGGCTGCCTGGTGCAAGTCTTTTGAGTTGACGACACCTCGGAGATTGGCGAGGCGATAGGGATCAAATGATGATGACGACAATCCAACTGCTACTCGGTAAGCGGAGAAAATCTCCAACATGGCCGGGAATCGAACCCACATCCCTCGCATTTCATTCTGCTGCACTGACCATTCAGCTATAGAATTGGACTGATGGTCATATTTGACTCAAAGAAATGAGGTAAATACAGGGTGGATAATTGATAGTGTTGGCCCAACAATCTCACGAAATAAGCGTCAAACGAAAAAACTACAAAGAACGAAACTCCTCTAGCTTGAAGGCCCCAAACCAGATGGCGCTGTGGTTGGCCCGCTAGATGGCGCTGCCATAGGTCAAACGGATATCATCTGCGTTTTCTACAATAGTAACCCCCATTTTTATTACATATTCGTGTGGTACGTAAAGAAATATGAATGTTTTAGTTGGAACACTTTTTTCGCTTTGTGATAAATGCCGCTGTAATAGTCACAAACGTGTAAGTACGTGGTATCACGTAACATTCCGCCAGTGCGGACGGTATTTGCTTCGTGATACATGACCCGTGTTAAAATGGACCGTTTACCAATTGTGGAAAAGATCGATATCTTATTGATGTATGGCTATTGTGATCAAAATGCCCATGTGTGCTATGTATGCTGATCGGTATCCTGGACGACATCATCCAAGTGTCCCGACCGTTCACCGGATAGTTACGTTATTTAAGGAAAGAGGAAGTGTTCAGCCACATGGGGAACGTCAACCACGACCTGCAACAAATGATGATGCCCATGTAGGTGTTCTAGCTGCTGTCGCGGCTAATCCGCACATCAGTAGCAGACAAATTGCGCGAGAACCGATAATCTCAAAAACGTCGGTGTTGAGAATGCTACATCAACATCGATTGCGCCAGTACCATACTTCTATGCACCAGGAATTGCATGGCGACGACTTTGAACGTCCTGTACAGTTTTGCCACGGGGCACAAGAGAAATTACGGGACGATGACAGATTTTTTGCACGCGTTCCATTCAGCGACGAAGCGTCATTCACCAACAGCGGTAACGTAAACCGGCATAATATGCACTATTGGGCAACGGAAAGTCGACGATGGCTGCGACAAGTGTAACATCAGCGATCTTGGCGGGTTAATGTATGGTGCGGCATTATGCGAGGAAGGATTATTGGCCCCCATTTTATCGATGTAAATGGTGCAACGTATGCTGATTTCCTATGAAGATGTTTCACTGCACGACAGAATGGCGATGTACGTCCAACATGATGGATGTCCGGCAAATAGCTCGAGTGCAGTTGAAGCGCTATTGAATAGCATATTTCGTGACAGCTGGATCGGTCGTCGAAGCACCATACCGTGGCCCGCACGTTCACCGGATCTGACGTCCACGGATTTCTTTCTGTGGGGAAACTAGAAGGATATTTGCTATCATGATCAATCGACAACGCCTGACAATATGCGTCAGCATGTGCGAACATTACGGAAGGCGAACTACTCGCTATTGAGAGGAATGTGGTTACACGTATTGTCAAATGCATTGAGGTTGACGGACATCATTTTGAGCATTTATTGCATTAACGTGGTATTTACAGGTAATCACGCTGTAACAGCATTCGTTCTAAGAAATGATAAGTTCACAAAGGTACATGTATCACATTGGAACAACCGAAATAAAATGTTCAAACGTACCTACGTTCTGTATTTTAATTTAAAAAAACCTACCTGTTACCAAGTTTTCGTTAAAAATTGTGAGCCATATGTTGGTGACTATTACACCGCCATCTATCACAAAGCGAAAAAAGTGGTCCAACTGAAACATTCATATTTGTTTACGTACTACACGAATATGTAATAAAAATGGGGGTTCCTATCTTAAAAAACGCAGTTGATATCCGGTTGACCTATGGCAGCGCCATCTAGCGGGGCAACCATAGTGCCATCTGGTTTCTCCCTTTAAGCTAGACAAGTTTCGTTGTTTGTAGTTTTTTCGTTTGATGCTCATTTGGTGAAATATTTGGCCTGGTCACGATAAATGGACCACCCTGTGTACATATGAAATCAGTTGTTGTGTCCAAACAGAGATATACGGTTTTTTTCTTTCTAGCTACAAATGTGAGATTTTGACCCTTCACGTGACACAGCGGTTAGGTGGCGCAGGCAAGTCTGAATGGCGAAGAACGACGTTGTTGGATGACTCTCTGTGCAGAACCGGGAAACGCAAAAGAAGCGGACTGCCTGGTGGCAGTGAAGCGGCGTATCACAGCCGAGGCGACAGCAGAAAAAGTTAAAATCGGTCACGGATCGGTTTTTAAACTCTCGGCGCGAAGTTTTGAATACGACGGAGCCCATCGGCCAGTGGCTTTCGCGACTGCAGACAGCCATTCAGTAAGGCCGCCGAACCGAAGAAGAGCCGGAAATGTCGCAGGTGTGACAGGACATTCCGACTTAATTCTTTAGTCCCCTAATCACCGTGCACCAGTGCTGACTGTACCGCTGTGGACACCAGGAAGACTGAGCGACTATTCTGCTGCCGCCATTTCTCTCCTAGCGACCATGTGACATCTACATACTCCGAAGAGACAAAGAAACTAGTAAACCTGCTAATATCGTATAGGGCCCCGGTGAGCACACAAAAGTACCGCAACAACACGTTTATGAAAAAATGGATCGGCTGTTACATTTTAAACTTCATGGTTATACTTTAAAATCGCAATTCTTACCACAGTTTTAAATCGATTTGGAACATTCTAGAGTTTCATACATCTTTAAGTATGGTTTGTATGCTGTGCAAAATTCATCGAAGAATCTCTCTTACTTACGTAGAAAACAAATGCAGCCAATAGTAAGTGAAAAAATGATGAACTTTCACAGTTTAAAAAAATTTGTTGAGTTATGTTTTAGAGTCAATACTGACCTTACGACTTATCTTATAAGAAAGATTAAGGAAAGGCAAACCTACGTTTCTAGCATTTGTAGACTTAGAGAAAGCTTTTGACAATGTTGTCTGGAATACTCTCTTTCAAATTCTAAAGGTGGCAGGGGTAAAATACAGGGAGCGAAAGGCCATTTACAATTTGTACAGAAACCAGATGGCAGTTATAAGAGTCGAGAGACATGAAAGGGAAGCAGTGGTTGGGAAGGGAGTGAGACAGGGTTGTAGCCTCTCCCCGATGTTATTCAATCTGTATATTGAGCAAGCAGTAAAGGAAACAAAAGAAAAGTTCGGAGTAGGTATTAAAATCCATGGAGAAGAAATAAAAACTTTGAAGTTCGCCGATGACATTGTAATTCTGTCAGAGACAGCAAAGGATTTGGAAGAGCAGTTGAACGGAATGGACAGTGTCTTGAAAGGAGGATATAAGATGAACATCAACAAAAGCAAAACGAGGATAATAGAATGTAGTCGAATTAAGTCGGGTGATGCTGAGGGAATTAGATTAGGAAATGAGACACTTAAAGTAGTAAAGGAGTTTTGCTATTTGGGAAGAAAAATAACTGATGATGGTCGAAGTAGAGAAGATATAAAATGTAGACTGGCAACGGCAAGGAAAGCGTTTCTGAAGAAGAGAAATTAGTTAACATCGAGTATAGATTTAAGTGTCAGGAAGTCATTTCTGAAAGTATTCGTATGGAGTGTAGCCATGTTTGGAAGTGAAACATGGACGATAAATAGTTTACACAAGAAGAGAATAGAAGCTTTCGAAATGAGGTCCTACAGAAGAATGCTGAAGATTAGATGGGTAGATCACATAACTAATGAGGAGGTATTGAATAGAATCGGGGAGAAGAGGAGTTTGTGGCACATTTGACGAGAAGAAGGGATCGGTTGGTAGGACATGTTCTGAGGCATCGAGGGATCACAAATTTAGCATTGGAGGGTAGCGTGGAGGGTGAAAATCGTAGAGGGAGACCAAGAGATGAATACACTAAGCAGATTCAGAAAGATGTAGGTTGCAGTAGGTACTGAGAGATGAAGAAACTTGAACAGGACAGGGTAGCATGGAAAGCTGCATCAAACCAGTCTCAGGACTTAAGACCACAACAACAACAACAACAACTTCCACTCCTATCAGTGTGAATCTTGAATTCTTCCTGGTTATGCTGACAAAGTACAGATACTGGAAATTAAAATGTCGTGTGCTGCCTCTCCTGCTCCTGCTGCCGTAAGGTGTGTAGGACGTTAAAACGGCCGACTTGGAGCAGGAGAGGCATCACACGAGATTTTAATTTTCACTGTCTATACTTTTACAAATAAATTCATAAAACTTTGTCAGCATGACCAGGAAGGGATTCAGAATTCACACTCTTAGCAGTGGAAGTTCGAAAACATACGAAATAATTTTTTTTACACGTGAAATTTCTTCATTTTTTTCACTCACTAATTGCAGCATTTGTTGCTGTAGGTACACTTTTCTTCATAACTAAGAGAGGTTCTTTGGTAAATTTTGCACAGCATACAAAGCATACTTAAAGGTGTATGAAACTCTAGAATTTTCCAAATCTATAAAAACTGTGGTAAAAACTGAGGTAATTAACTTTAAGATTTGTTTTTTTCTAAACATGAAGTTTAAATTATAACAATTCATTCGTTTTTTCATAAATTAAATAAATTCTAGAGTTCTAGAGAGAAGAACCTCTCTAACTTATGAAGAAAAGTGTACCCATAGCAACAAATGCAGCCATTAGTAAGTGAAAAAAAGATGAAATTTCGCACGTAAAAAATGTATTTTATTATGTTTTCGAATTTCCACTGCAATGGGTGTGAATTCTGAATCCTTCCTGGTGATGCTGACATAGTTATATGAATTTATTTGTAAAAGTATAGACAGTGGAAATTAAAATGTCCTGTGATGCTTGTCCGGCTCCAAGTCGGCCCGTTTGACGTCGTACCCCCCTTAAAGGGGATGCCACTCGCTTTTTATCAGCAGAATTCTAAAAAATGCACGATGATAGTCCACTTTATTAACCACAAATAATTTCCGTTCTTCACACTTTCACAGAGAACAAACAAAATAATGGACTGCAGGTTTGCGTAATTACTATTAAACTACACTCCTGGAAATGGAAGAAAGAACACATTAACACCGGTGTGGCAGACCCACCATACTTGCTCCGGACACTGCGAGAGGGCTGTACAAGCAATGATCACACGCACAGCACGGCGGACACACCAGGAACCGCGGTGTTGGCCGTCGAATGGCGCTAGCTGCGCAGCATTTGTGCACCGCCGCCGTCAGTGTCAGCCAGTTTGCCGTGGCATACGGAGCTCCATCGCAGTCTTTAACACTGGTAGCATGCCGCGACAGCGTGGACGTGAACCGTATGTGCAGTTGACGGGCTTTGAGCGAGGGCGTATAGTGGGCATGCGGGAGGCCGGGTGGACGTACCGCCGAATTGCTCAACACGTGGGGCGTGAGGTCTCCACAGTAAATCGATGTTGTCGCCAGTGGTCGGCGGAAGGTGCACGTGCCCGTCGACCTGGGACCGGACCGCAGCGACGCACGGATGCACGCCAAGACCGTAGGATCCTACGCAGTGCCGTAGGGGACCGCACCGCCACTTCCCAGCAAATTAGGGACACTGTTGTTCCTGGGGTATCGGCGAGGACCATTCGCAACCGTCTCCATGAAGCTGGGCTACGGTCCCGCACACCGTTAGGCCGTCTTCCGCTCACGCCCCAACATCGTGCAGCCCGCCTCCAGTGGTGTCGCGACAGGCGTGAATGGAGGGACGAATGGAGACGTGTCGTCTTCAGCGATGAGAGTCGCTTCTGCCTTGGTGCCAATGATGGTCGTATGCGTGTTTGGCGCCGTGCAGGTGAGCCCCACAATCAGGACTGCATACGACCGAGGCACACAGGGCCAACACCCGGAATCATGGTGTGGGGAGCGATCTCCTACACTGGCCGTACACCACTGGTGATCGTCGAGGGGACACTGAATAGTGCACAGTACATCCAAACCGTCATCGAACCCATCGTTCTACCATACCTAGACCGGCAAGGGAACTTGCTGTTCCAACAGGACAATGCACGTCCGCATGTATCCCGTGCCACCCAACGTGCTCTAGAAGGTGTAAGTCAACTACCCTTGCCAGCAAGATGTCCGGATCTGTCCCCCATTGAGCATGTTTGGGACTGGATGAAGCGTCGTCTCACGCGGTCTGCACGTCCAGCACGAACGCTGGTCCAACTGAGGCGCCAGGTGGAAATGGCATGGCAAGCCGTTCCACAGGACTACATCCAGCATCTCTACGATCGTCTCCATGGGAGAATAGCAGCCTGCATTGCTGCGAAAGGTGGATATACACTGTACTAGTGCCGACATTGTGCATGCTCTGTTGCCTGTGCCTATGTGCCTGTGGTTCTGTCAGTGTGATCATGTGATGTATCTGACCCCAGGAATGTGTCAATAAAGTTTCCCCTTCCTGGGACAATGAATTCACGGTGTTCTTATTTCAATTTCCAGGAGTGTATATGAAATGCTAGTTAATTCACTGTTTAATTTTTCTAATATTAATAACGGAAGTTTATCAATTTGGCGTGATATTTCCGAACACATCAGCCAGTAGCTGAGAAGGATCACAATTAAGCGGTGTTTCTCACGATACCCATGCCGAAAAAACCACGTGTCATCGGTACCTCACACCACGTTACGTCATCTTCCCACTGCTGCCATCTCAACTGCATAAAAAGCGGTTCTTTCAGCTAAGTAATGTGGCTGTAAAGCCAGAAATAGTACATTTCCAAACAAAGTTTTTACGAGTACTTTTGCATCATAATGAAACCTTAATACGTTAATATGACTGCGTACATAATCGATCTTTATGCTCCCCCGTGTCTGTATGCAGCTATTACATGTACTGCATATGAATCTTCCGCATTTAAAGCACCTACGTCCATTATCACTTACGCAGTATGCAGATCTTATGAACAATACGCATCTGACCCAACACACGTCAAAACTATGTTTCTCCATAAACTTTACAGGTCATCTTGGTGCTTACAATTCCAATTAAAAACAGTTACAAAGTGAGTGAACTAAACAACATTAGAAAGTGAATATCCCCTAGCAAGAAAAGTGACGTAAGTCGATAAACGGCAAATTTAGTTTTTCTTCCGAAGCCTACGTCTGAAGTGACCCAACGTGCACGAAAACTACACTGGAATTTATTGCACACAATACTTACTTTAAATTTAAAAGAAGCTTACACTGTTTCAATATAAGTTATATAGAAGTAATTCCTTATGTCGAGTTTTCTCACGTATTGCATTTTTGAGTTTTCTCACTGTTCTCACCGGGATGCGATATAATGTGGAAGGGTAATCACTCCACCCTAAGTCTATAAGCAATGCTCACTTCTCCCTCCCTCAGTTTGGCTTACCTGTACGAGAACGGACAAAATGATTTGTCTTGAAACTGCCTCCCTGTAATAAATCACGCTGCTTGCTATTGAAACCTTCCCGTCTCCTCTATATCTCTTTTGTTACGCAACCTTTCCTTCTACAATAACCTGTGAAACCTTCCCTTAGGATTTATAACTCTTGCGTAATGATAACAAATGAACTCTTCCCTTTGAAATTAATTCTCTTTCTCAATAATAATAATAAGTGCAATCTTCGCATGCAAATTTAAATGCTGCTTATTAAAAGTTATTTTCTGATTATTTCGACGGAACATAGAATGTGTCGTCGTCGTGGCCCTCAGTCGTTACCTGCAATAACCCAAAACTGCTCCTTACCTTTTTTACTGCTTCTGGATCGCCATCTGACTGCTACATCGAACTGCGACATGAATATACTTACTGTGTTTCACTATACTCTATTGACTGCTGGTGGGCTGTCATAATAAGTGGCTGTATTTATTACCAAAGCTGACGTTATTCTTTAATAGCAAAGCTGACGTTATTTTTTAATTAATATGACTGAAGTTACGTAATTCATAGTTAAACTTTTTCTTGACTAATATAAAATTTTGCAAAGTTTTACGTTGATGGTTTTTGGCTTGGGTTATAATCAGTAATGTAATATTGCTGGCAAAAATTAATTATATTCTGAACACGATTCTTCAAATATTTACTGTTGGTAATGAAATGATTTTACAAACGTTCAAATGGGACTTACTTTTACAACTAGCATTGCGCAAACATACCTTCAGTAGTCTTGAGTTTCTCAAAAAATTAATTCAATAATATTAGTTCCTCTTATGATAATAGTTAGCTGATGTCTCTGTACATCCGTTTATAATCTCTTGTAAATCATAGCTGGTGGCTGGCAGGCACACCGCTCATCTCAACCTCTCGCTTCAGACCTGCTACCGACTCGCTTCACATCTCGCTTACTACTGACTTTCTACGAACGCTAAAGTGCGTTCTCTCCCGCCAAGAATGCTTTCTGGTGCAGACAATCCCTGCTACCATTACAAAATGTATCAATGCGCGGTCTATCCCGCTCTTTTCTTAAAATCTATCCATACGCGGTCTCTCCCGCCCCTTTTTTTAAAATTATATCAATGTGTGGTCCCTCCCGCCAACAGTACTTTGGTGCAGACATTCCCTGCTACCACAATTATTTCCAAAATAGAAATATACACCTATTACACTATTGTTTAATCACTCTTACCTTATCCTGTGCAAGACCTTGCGGCAGCTGAAGTTAACAGTCACATCTCGCGAACTGCAGTGTGAGTCCGGAATACTTTTCTTTAAAACTTCTGGATAACAAGTGGAATGTGGTGGTAGAATGTAAACTAATTTGTAAACTGATTGAACTTCACTTTTGCATTCGTTAACCATACTGGAAAGTGTCAACATACATACCTACATTACTGGGTATTGTTATTAGCTAATGGATACATTTTGGAAATAAGCAGTAGTTTTAAGAATAAATTTCAGTCGTCAGTTGCAAACGTACAATTACTGTGCTTTACCAGTCTCTACAAATTTATTTCTCAGCTTCAGAAGTCTACAAAATAGATACATTATAAATCTTTAGACCTTGGCTATAGATTTATGTGAACTATAAGAAGTGAAATACAGAAACTTAGTATCCTTTTAGCATATGCCAACATCATCTTCATTGTTGATCTGTGTTTATAATAATCACAAACAGTATGTACATTTCTAGGAATATCATGGCGTTATGCTTCTATGAAGAAGATATTGACATTTTCTAAACCAGTACTAAGTGAGTTTTCTATAATATACTTCATATACGTCACATAAATGTGAAGACAAAGGTCCAGAGATATGTAATGCCCTGATTTTGTAGGCTTCTGATGACGACTAATTTTTTTAATCCCGTTAATTGCATCAAAAATACATTTCAAATGACGCCTGACTTTTATTCTGAAAAATACAGACTGCACTTGCATTGAATGATAGCCATGAATACAACAATATTAAGCAGTAAGTTTACAAAGTTAGCGCTTCGATAAAACGTTCATGCAAATTAATTCGTCAAGCGAAATTTACATTCTGTATTTAAGAAGAAGTGATGTCTCCCTTTCCAGAGTTCAAGCACTTCCGAGATAAAGAAAAAACACTACTGTAATAGTCAAACAATGCGAGTTACGAAAATTTACAGACAAAAACTGAAAATGTTCCCTGAACACGACATTCCGCTGTGTGATAAGCTAGCGCACACGGGAAATTACCCTTTTTAACGTCTTCCAAATTACAGTGACAGCATTCCGACTTGAGGCTGCTGTAGTCAGCGTTAAGCGATAACCGAGACTGTGTAAAAAGAGGGACGCTATTATGGACGACTGGAAACTAATGGTCTGGATTGATGAATCATGTCAAGTTGTTGTTGTTGTTGTTGTTGTTGTCGTAGCCTGCAGTACGAAGACTGGTTTGATGCATCTCTCCTGTCCAAGCTCTTCATCTCCAAGGAACTACTACAACCTACATTCTTCTTCATCTATTTATTTAGTTTATTTATTTACTTACACGTCTAGTGAAGAGCAAATCTCCAAAATCATGGAACGTGTCAGTACATGAAATTACAACATTAATAACAAATAAAAATAAAAAGTTTATGAACACAAATGAGTCCAGCCATAAGTTTAAGTAAACACAGCAACAATATAAAGTAAGAATCAGGTTAATTTTTCAATGAACTCCTCGACAAAATGGTTCAAATGGCTCCGAGCGCTATGGGACTTAACATCTAAGGTCATCAGTCCCCTAGAACTTAGAACTACTTGAACCTAACTATGCTGAGGACATCACACACATCCATGCCCGAGGCAGGATTCGAACCTGCGACCGTAGCAGCAGCGCGGTTCCGGACTGAAGCGCCTAGAACCGCTTTTTTTTTATCTTGCACTTTGTTCGACAATATTCGTTGCTTTTGGTCTAGGCGGACCTCAGAAGACATCCGTTCAAGTCGATCGTTGGTTCCTTGACTCAGTTTTTTTTAATACAAAGAGCACGCAGCCCTCTGACCGAACACGCTGAGATACCGCGCCGGCGTCGGCCGCAGCGGCCGGTGACCCATGAGGAAACTCCAGTTTCGATTTCAAAGCGTGTGGATTACTGCTGAGATTTTTAACTCTTGTAGTAATTTAATGAAAATTGATGCAGCAGCATACTGCACACCTTTCTGCACTGGAGTTATGGAAGTGTGATCCAAATGCAGGTTGGATTTCCGGCAAGAATTAATTGTGTGAAAGCTGCTAATTCTTGGGAATAAGCTGATATTGTTAACAAGAAACGACAGTAAAGGATATATATATATATATATATATATATATATATATATATATATATATATGTATATATATAGTGAGAGGCCAGTGTCAAAATATTCCGTTTAGTGAACAGGGGTCGACAAGAGGTTCGCCAACTGACACCATTTATTGCCCGAACTGAGCCAAAAATATCCTTTTAGAATGGCAAGAGTTATCCCAAAATATATGACCACACGACATAAGCGAATGAAAATAAGCAAAGTAGACTAATTTTCGTGTCGAACGATCACTTACTTCACATGCCGTACGAATAGTAAAAATGGCAGCATTAGGTCTTTGAACAAGATCCTGAACGTGAGCTTTTCCACGACAGTTTATTATCTGTCTGAACACGTAGAAATTTCAGTTTCACTAATCATATGCCCATTCTGTGAAATTAAAACGTTGGGTGTTGTTGAATTGTGAATTAGAAACTGTAAAAACTGACTCTTACTGGGATTTAGCGTTAGTTTATTTTCTACAATCCATGAACGTATGTCATGGACTGCACTATTTGAAACATAGCCAATATTGCACACACCATCCTTTACTACGAAGCTAGTGTCATCAGCAAATTGGAATATTTTAGAATTACCCATAATACTATCGGGCATATCAATTATATAAATAAGAAACAGGAGTGGTCCCAACACTGATCCCTGGAGCACCCCTCATTTCACCGTACCACACTCAGGCCCCACATCACAGCCATTCTCAACACTGTGAATAATGACCTTTTGCTGTCTGTTGTTAAAGTAAGAGGTGTACCAATTGTGAGTTACTCGCCGTATTCCTTAATGGTCCAACTTCTGGAGCTATATTTTGTGATCAACACAATCAAAAGCCTTAGTTAAATCAAAAAACAAGCCTAGCGTTCGAAACTTTTTGCTTAACCCATCCAGTACCTCACAGAGAAAAGAGAACATAGCATTTTCAGTTGTTAAGGGACTTCTAAATATAAATAAAATGATAAATTATCCTTACTTACACAGCCAGAACCAAACACTGATGGCTTAGAAATAGGTCTAAAATTGTCTACATTATCCCTTTCTCCGTTTTTATAAAGCGGCTTCACTACTGAGTACTTTAATCGTTCAGGAAACAGACCATTCCTAAAGGAAAAATTACAAATGTGGTTGAGTACAGGGCTAACATGTGCAGCACAGTACTTTAATATTCTACTAGGCACTCCATCATATCCGTGAGAGTCTTCAGTGATTTAATTATTGACGCAATCTCCCCCTTGTCTGTATCACAGAGGAGTATTTCAGACATCAATCTCGGAAAGGCATTTTCCAAGACAGTTATATGATGCCTTGTAGAAACTAAGTTTTTATTTAATTCACCATCAGTGTTCAGAAAATGGTTGTTAAATACTGTACATATATCTGACTTATCAGTAACAGAAATATTTTTACGACGAACTGACTTTATATCGTCAACTATGTTCTGCTCACCAGACACTTCCTTCACAAATGACCATATCGTTTTTATTTAATCCTGTGAATTAGCTATTCTGTTTGCGTACCACATGCTCTTGGCCTTCGTAATAACATTTTTAAGCACCTTACAATACAGTTTGTAATGGGCTACTGTAGTTTGATTGTGACTACTTCTAACATTTTGATATAATTCTCCTTTCTTCTACATAATATCCTTATCACATTAGTCAGCCACCCAAGGCTGCCTTTTACTGCCAGTACCCCGTTTAGAACGTTCTGATGGAAAGCAACTCTTAAAGAGCATGAGAAATGTGTTAACGAAAGCATTATATTTGTCATCTATGTATTCATCTGCTTACTGTATTCATCTCGCCGTCTCTTCTACGACTTTTACCACCCACACTTCCCTGCAGTACAAAATTGGTGGTTTATCTATGTGTTGGAATGTGTCCTGTCAACCGATCCCTTCTTCTACTCAGATTTTTTTCTCCCTAGTTCTGTTTAGTACCTCCTCATTATATTGTAACAAATAAACTCTCGGTCACAAATATTAAATCAAAATTGACCTGGTTTCGACGCTACTATGAGCGTCGTCTTCAGAATTAGACTAACTGTTCTAAAACATATTAAGTATATAATACATTAATAAAATTAAAGTTTGTACTGACTCGAAAAGATGCTGTACTTACAAGTCACATATTAAAAACTATCTAAGCCGGAAAGGCGGCGTCATGAACACTTGTCAGATGGCGAGCCGCTAAGGGCTGCTCGTACTGTGGACAAGCGTTGCAACAAGAGTGACTTGTAAGTACTACATCTTTTCGAGTCAGTACAAACTTTAATTTTATTAATGTACTATATACCTAATGTTTTAGTACAGTTAGTCTAATTCTGAAGACGACGCTCATAGTAGCGTCGAAACCAGGTCAATTTTGACTTAATATTTGTGACCGAGGGCTTATTTGTTACAATATAATTCTGACACGGTCAGCTATGCTCAAAGTTTTACCTCCTCATTAGTTACGTGATCTACCCATCTAATCTTTAGCATTCTTCTGTGGCACCAAGCACCAAATTACAAAAGTTTCTATTCTCTTCTTGCCTAAACCATTTATCGTCCATGTTACACTTCCACACATGGCTACACTCCACAAAAATACTTTCAGGAGACACTTCCTACCACTTAAATCGATATACGATAATATCAAATTTGTCTTCTTCAGAAACTTTTTTCTTGCTAGTGCCAGACTACGTTTTATATCCTGTCTACTTCGGCCGTCACCATGAGTTATTTTGCCGCCAAAATTCCAAAACTCATCTCCTACTTTACGTGTCTCATTTCCGTGTCTAATTCCCTCAGCATCGCCCGACTTAATTCGACTACATTCCATTATCCTCGTTTTGTTTTTGTCGATGTCCATCCCGTGTCATCCTTTCAACACACTGTCCACTCCGTTCAACTGCTCTTCCACGTCCTTTGCTGTCTGTGACAGAATTGCAGACGTGCAGACTTCGTGGTTTTTGGGCGGCCGCCCCTCATTACAGATGTCGGACATCATAGGTTCGTAGGTGTTGTAACCGCGACAGGAACGGTCGCCGAGTCGCCGCTAACGAAAACGTGGGAGGACCGAATGGGAGCGGCCCGAGAACAAACAAGACGGACGAACGGCAATGGAAGGACAAACACGACGACAGACAACTGAGCAAGACACCAAGATCAACAACAAAGTATTAAGCAACGAGGTCATAAGAGATAATCTCACGAAATCAAAACAACGTACACTCGTAAATGGGAAGTAAGCACACACAACGTAAACACAAGCGACATATTACCTAACTCAAAGCAAATACCAGACTGCCTCGCTGAGTTTTTTCTTTTTTTCCTTTAATGAATTTCTATTCCACTCGAAGGGGGCCGGCTGGCAGCAGCTTAGTACGCTGCTTTTCTGCCTACAGAAATTTCAAAACATAAGAAGATAAAAAAAAACAATAAAAGCAGGCGATAAAACGGCGACGTAAATTGTGAAACAGCGGAAAATTGTGGAAAGTTAAAACATAAAACAAAGGGTGGGCGTTGCTAATTAAATACACATGAAGAAGACAGGTAAAATAGTAGACAGACAATTAAAAAAACACGGCGACAGTATGGTTTCTGTTCGCAAGACATATAAAAATCACAAATGTTCAAATGTGTGTGAAATCTTATGGGACTTAACTGCTAAGGTCATCAGTCCCTAAGCTTACACACTACTTAACCTAAATTATCCTAAGGACAAACACACACACACCCAGGCCCGAGGGAGGACTCGAACCTCCGCCGGGACCAGCCGCACAGTCCATGACGGCAGCGCCTGAGACCGCTCGTCTAATCCCGCGCGGCAAAAAATACACCCAGCAACAGTATGATGTCCGTTCGAAACACTTCGGAAAAGATGCACAACACCTAACGATCACTGGAAACACTGTACTAAAATCTCGGCATGAAGATGACACACCACAGGCAAGGGCAGATGGGGAGGGAGGGGAGGGGGGCTGGACAGATGAGGGAGAAAAAAAGGGGGGAGAAGAGGAAAAACGAAAGAGGGGGGGAACGACGGAGGGAGAGGACTCATAAGAGGTAGGGGCAGGGCAGAAGCAGGAGGGAATGGGGAAAGGCAGAGGAGGGAAACGCAAAAGGACTTGGGGGAGAGAAAGGGGGCAGAGAGAGGGTAGGCAGGGAAGAAAGAGGATGGAAGGGGGGGGGAGAAGGAGCCGAGGAAAAGGACAGAGGAAGGCTCGCTAAGGCGGCTGCCTCAATATACGACAGGGGGGGAACGACGGAGGAAGAGGGGTAGGGGCAGGAGGGAAGCGGGAGGGAATGGGGAAAGGCAGAGGAGGGAAACGCAAAAGGACTTGGGGGAGAGAAGTGGGGCAGAGAGAGGGTAGGCGGGGAAAAAAGAGGATGGAAGGGGGGGGGGGGAGAAGGAGCCCAGGAAAAGCACTGAGGAAGGCTCGCTAAGGCGGCTGCCGCAATATACGACAGGGTGTGTCGCTATTGGCCGCTGGGACCGCGTGTTCCACAGTGGCGCCCTCACGTTAGACTTGAGGCCAGGAGCATGTGCGGCCACGGCTTACGGGGCAACTGCTGCAGAGACCTGTACCGGTCATCGAGTTCCATGGCTTCTGGCGCGGATTCGAAACCTGGGGCACTCGGTACCACAGTAGGCTGAGCAGACCAGTAAAACAGGACGACTGGCGAACTGTGGCAGAACTAACATCAGACTCTAATGCTGGGCAGGGAACAAGTGTGTCTGAACACACAGTGGACCGATCACTCCTAACGAAGGATCTCCGCAGTCGCCAACCCGTGGACGTGCCAATGTTAACACCACGACATCGGCAACTACGACAAGAGTGGGCACGTGACCATCGGCACTGGACGCTGGCGCTGTGGCAATGTGTTACACAGTCTACTGAATCCCGATACGTTCTTCATCGTGCCCATGGCAGGGCGCGAATCCGTCACCTTCCAGCAGAACAGCACCATGACACCTGTACTGCGGAATGGATACAAGCTGTCAGCGGCTCCATTATGCTGTGGGGAACATTGATGTGGGAATCCACAGGCCCAGAGGCCGGCACCATGACGGTCAAATAGGATCACACACTGGTTCCAGACCACGTACACCCCCTTCCTGAAGATCACATTGCACGACGATAGTGGCATTTTTCAGCAAGATAACGCGCTATGTCACGAGGCCAGGAGTGTGATGGAGTGACTCGAGGAACACTGTGCCGATTTCCAGTTAACGTGCTGGCCCCCCAACTCGCCAGATCAGAACCCATCAAACACATCTGGGACATTTCCAGAATGAGATTTTCACTCTGCAGCGGAGTGTGCGCTGATATGAAACTTCCTGGCAGATGAAAACTGTGTGCCCGACCGAGACTCGAACTCGGGACCTTTGCCTTTCGCGGGCAAGTGCTCTACCATCTGAGCTACCCAAGCACGACTCACGCCCCCTCCTCACAACTTCTGCCAGTATCTCGTCTCCTACCTTCCAAACTTTACAGAAGCTGTCCTGCGAACCTTGCAGAACTAGCACTCCTGAAAGAAAGGAAAGGTTCGCAGGAGAGCTTCTGTAAAGTTTGGAAGGTAGGAGACGGATACTGGCAGAAGTAAAGCTGTGAGTACCGGGCGTGAGTCGTGCTTCAGTAGCTCAGTTGGTAGAGCACTTGCCCGCGAAAGGCAAAGGTCCCGAGTTCGAGTCTCGGTCAGGCACACAGTTTTAATCTGCCAGGAAGTTTCACATCTGGGATATGATTGAACGTGGCGTCAAAGGTCATCGGCGCCCTCTCCGGAACTTACGGTAATTAGGTGCCTTGCGTGTTGCAGATGTAGTGCCAGCTCCCTCGAGCAACCTAACACGGCCTCATTGCTTCCACGGCACAATGTGTCACTGCTGTTACCCGTGTCTAGGTGAACATACCAGCTATCATGCATGTAGATAGTCATAATGTTCTGACCGATCAGTGTATGTATGCTAAACATTTCCTTCCAAGCCACTAGACCGATTTGAACTATACTTGGGACACATATCACTTACTGTCTGGAGAGAATCGCTGGGGAAGTATGAACAAAAATGGTTCAAATGCCTCTGAGCACTACGGGACTTAACATGTATGGTCATCAGTCCCCTAGATCTTAGAACTACTTAAACCTAACTAACCTAAGGACATCACACAACACCCAGTCATCACGAGGCAGAGAAAATCCCTGACCCCGCCGGGAATCGAACCCGGGAACCCGGGCGTGGGAAGCGAGAACGCTACCGCACGACCCCGACCTGCGGACGAAGTATGAACCCCATACCTATCAAATGGTGGGGGTTGAAAAAGTAGTGTAGCCCACAACGTGGGAATACCCAGCTTTTTTTCAGCGCCTATTTAAAAATAAGAGCACTTAGAAAATACTTTGCATATAATTTCAAACCTTTACGAAACTTAAGGTTTTTTAACATGGCTGTCAATCAGCGACTGTTGTATAATACAAATTTTTGAAAAAACACAGCCCACAGTCGCGAACACAATTAATTTGTGACCTAGGTTTCGGGGTCACAAGGGACACATTGTTCGGACGAAATTAAAACTAAATGTTACACCATAACGTACCAAAAAATACGAAAGCTGCGGTCATACACATGGCAGCCCCTAGTGGCTTGCACCTCTGTTGCATTTTATTTTAATTCTGACTATCTGACGCTGTCAGGTATGACCGCAGCTTTCGTATTTTTTGGTACGTTATGGTGTAACATTTATTTTTAATTTTGTCCGAACAATGTGTCCCTTGTGACCCCAAAACCTAGGTCACAAATTAATTGTGTTCACGAGTGAGGGCTGTGTTTTTCAAAATTTTGCTTCACGAAACTTTTTCTCGATGATAATCTTCACAAAATGATGAAAGGGGAAAAAAATTATTGCTTACTACATTTCGCTTTTCATGCTATAAAACTACTGTATCTAACGCGACGTTTTAATTTACTATTTTTTTACCACTAATTGCAGTCGTTTAACACTCGCCAGACAGTATTCTCATACATCAGTGAATATACCTGCAAAATTGTATCATTCTGCGATACATAGTTCAGGAGATATTGTGTCGCACACACTGAGCAGCGTGTAAACGGAAGTGCAGGGTAAAATCCGTTAGGGAGACACGTGGAATACATGTCAAATACGTTAAATGTATCTTATACACAGAGGGGTCCAAAAAAATGTATCCGCTGTTTAAAAGTCCATAACTGGAAAACTAATTGACGGAGTTGTCTCATCTTTGGTAATGTAATAGTTTGCAGTTCCGGCAATCGCCACATAATCGTTGTATTGCGTTGTTTTGTTTCGGCAGATGACAGTCGCCAGATACTCAGTGTTTTGTTCTTAGTTGCACCTAGTTACTCGAGTAAACATGGCTGGCGCAAGACTTACATTCGATGAAAGGAAGTCAGTTTTGAAGTGGTGTTCTAAGTACGAAAACATTAATGAGGTTCAACAGCAATGGCAAAATGAGTATCAAACAGAGCCGCCGACACGTTTAACGATTCGTCGCATACGACACAAATTTGAAGCTGAAGGCTGTGTTAAAGATGTACACAAACAACAATCTGGACGACCTGTAACAGTAACAAGTCCTGCTAACTCCCGTCGTGTGTTACAACAATTCACTCACTCACCACAGAAGTCTGTGAGACAGTGTGCCCGAGAAGTCCAGTGGAAGACTCTGCAGGAGAGACGCTCAGTAGCTCGGTACGGGCTTTTGTCAAAGTTTCGAGAACATACCTTCACCGAAGAGTCAAGCAGTATATTGCTCCCTCCTACGTATATCTCGCGAAGAGACCATGAGGATAAAATCAGAGAGATTAGAGCCCACACAGAGGCATACCGACAATCCTTCTTTCCACGAACAATACGAGACTGGAATAGAAGGGAGAACCGGTAGAGGTACTCAAGGTACCCTCCGCCACACACAGTCAGGTGGCTTGCGGAGTATGGATGTAGATGTAGATGTAGATGTAAACTGGAGTGAGTCGCTCAACTGTTCGGCGAATTTTGAAGACAGCAAAGTGGAAGCGCTACATCCCACGACTGCTACACGCAATGAACGAGGACGACCCAGATCGTAGACTGGAGTACTGCGAGTGGTTTACTAACATGGTGCGCAACGATGAAGAGTTTGCAGAGATGATTCTGTGGTCTGATGAGGCACAGTTTAAACTCAATGGTACAGTAAATCGCCACAATTGCATCTACTGCGCCGCCGAAAATCCGAACTTCCATGTAGACAAAGGCGTGAGTTTGCCAGAAGTAAATGGGTGCTGTGAGTTGCCAAGCGAGACTTGTATGGAGACGGAAGAGTTTACATTCAACAAGATGGTGCCACAGCCTACTACCAAAATCGTGTTAGGGCGTATCTAGACGACAATCTACCAGGAAGATGGACAGGCCGTAGAGGTGCTGTGGAGTACCCACCACGTTCCCCAGACCTCACTCCTCTGGACTTTTAGCTGTGGGGAACACTAAAGGACGTCGTTTATCGACAAAAGACACGCACATTAAATGAACTTCGAGAATCCATCGTACATTCATGTGCAAATATCCAACTTAACACGTTGCAGTCAGTAGTTCGTGCTGCAGTTCGGCGGGATCGTTTCTGTGTGGATGTTAATGGTGACAATTTCGAACACCTACAGTGATATCTTTAAATTTGACTTTTAGCTACACTTTCACCAAAAATGAGACAAGTTATGAACTTTTAAACAGTGGATACATTTTTGGACCCCTCTGTATACGTCACATGTGCGTATGTGGGCAAAAGAGACACACATCATTTAATCAGCAATGACTGTCATGCAGCTTATGCGCAAAAGAGAAACAAAAATTTTAGAACGGAGACTCAGCTAAAGCTATGAAAAGTGGGAAAACAGACACCACATTTGCAAACGACCTCATGACACTACATCCAGCTTACTAGCTTAAAGACACCAGTCAGCATTAATAATAATTGTCCACCTATCACAACACACAAGATGCATTACAGTACGTTTAAGCTTCAAAATAGACACGCGCCACCTTTGTCAGCTGAACCCACAATTTTTTGAGGTTATACTCTAGGCTCGAAATTTCCTATACAGATTTTTCGCCGGCCGGAGTGGCCGGGCGGTTGTAGGCGCTACAGTCTAGAACAACGAGACCGCTATCGTCGCAGGTTCGAATCCTGCCTCGGGCATGGGTGTGTGTGATGGACTTAGGTTAGTTAGGTTTAAGTGGTTCTAAGTTCTAGGGGACTGATGACCTCAGCAGTTAAATCCCATAGTGCTCAGAGCCATTTGAACCATTTGAACAGATTTTTCCTGTGTTGCAGATGCCTTCCTGTACTGAACATGAGGCTGAGATTTCTCGACAGCCACACAGAACATATATGGCATAAGGCAAAGTTCGATTAATTATAATTAAATTTTTAACTTCTTGCAAACTTGTGGTTTCCAACAAAGTGACGATTTCACTCTGTAGATTCCAAGACATTTCCTCAGGATGGCACAGAATTCTAGTTTTTGTTGTTGTTTTTGTGGTCTCCAGTCCGAAGATGAGTTTGATGCAGCTCTCCATGCTACTCTGTCTTGTGCAGACCTGTTTATCTCCGAGTAACTACTGCAACATACATCCTTCCGAATCTGCTTACTGTATTCATCACTCCGACACTTCCTTGCGTATTATATTGGTGATTCCTCGATGTCTCAGAAATTGTCCTACGAACCCATCTCTTTTTCTAGTCAGGTTGTACCACGAATTTCTCTCCAATTCAGTATCTCCTCATTAGCTACGTGACTATGCGTCTAATCTATAGCATTCTTCTCCAGCACCAAAAGTCTGAATTCTCTTCTTGTCTAAACTGTATATCATCCATATTTCACTTCCAAACATGACTACACTCCACACAAATACTTCAGAAAAGAGTTCCTGACACTTAAATCTATACTCGATGTTAGCAAATTTTTTCTTCCTCAGAAAGGCTTCTCTCGCCATTGCCAGTCTACATTTTACATCCTCCCTACGTCGACCATAATCAGTTCCTTTGCTTCCCAAATAGCAAAGCTCATCTGCTGCTTTGAGTGTCTCATTTCCTAATGTAATTCCCTGAGCATCACCTGATTTAACTGGACTAAATTCCATTATCCCTGTTTTGCTTTTGTTGACCATCTTACGTCTTCCTTTCAAGACACTGTCCATTCCGTTCAACTGCTGTTCGAGAGGGTCCGCAGCTCGTGGTCGTGCGGTAGCGTTCTCGCTTCCCGCGCCCGGGTTCGATTCCCGGCGGGGTCAGGGATTTTCTCTGCCTCGTGGTGACTGGGTGTTGTGTGATGTCCTTAGGTTAGTTAGGTTTAAGTAGTTCTAAGTTCTAGGGGACTGATGACCTCCGATGTTAAGTCCCATAGTGCTCAGAGCCATTTGAACCATTTTGCTGTTCGAGATCATTTGCTGTCTCTGACAGAATTACAACGTCATCGGCAAACCTCAAAGTTTTTATTTCTTCTCCCTTGACTTTAATTCCTACACCAAATGTTTCTTTTGTCTCCTTTACTGCTTGCTCGATACACAGATTGAATAACATCGTGGATGCGCTACAACCCTGTCTCTTTTCCTTCTGAACTACTGCCTTTCGCTGCCTGTATTTTACCCCTTGCCACCACTACAATTTGAAAGACAGTACCCCGGTCAACATTGTCAAAAGCTGTCTCTGAGTCTGCAAATGCTACAGATGTAGGTGAGAAGTCGTAGAGCCAGTATTGCCTCGCGTGTCCCTATCATCATCATCATCATCATCATCATCATCAGCCAGTTCAATCACTAGATGATGTGGCCTCTTCGAGTCGTGGATTCAGGTAGGCTTTCAGCAGTCTTCTCCAAGTGGGACGGTCTTGGGCAGTTCTCTGCCAGGTGTTACCAGCGATCTTCTTGATGTCTTTGTCCCATCTGTCTGGTGGTCTTCCCCTAGGCCTCCGGTGCTCTCTCGGACTCCACGCCAGTACTAGCTTCGTCCACCTGTTGTCTTTTCTTCTTGCGACATGGCCAGCCCACTGCCATTTCAAGGAACCTACTCTCTCTAAGATGTCATTAACCTTCGTCACAGACCGGATGTCATCTGCCCTTTTCCTGTCCTTTCTTTTATAGCCCAGCATTGATCTCTCCATGGCTCTCTGTGCTGTCCTAAGTTTCCCTTTTGTGAATGAGTTCAGTGTCCATGTCTCGCATCCGTACGTCATCACAGGAAGAATGCATTGATCAAATACTGCTTTCTTCAGATTTACTGCCATTTTTTATCTGAATACTGTTGAATTCTTTCCAAATGCTTGCCACCCGAGCTTGATGCGTCGATAGATTTCTGGTCTTACGTCTCCCTTCATATTTATAATCTGGCCAAGGTAGACATATTCACTGACCTCTTCTAGTAGACTGTCCTTGACTTTCACATCTCCAGCTGGGACCCATTTGTTGGATATTACTTTTGTTTTGGAAAGGTTCATGTTCAAGCCAACCAGCTGACATTCCGATGCAAGATCTGTAACTAAGTTTTGGAGCTCTGCGAAGTCTTTGGCAATATCATCAGCAAATCTCAAGTTGGTAAGCCTTCTTCCATTAATTCTAATTTCCTTACCTTCCCAGCTCAGCTTTGGTATAGCCATTTCCAATACACAGAGAACAGTTTTGGGGAGATGGGATCGCCTTGCTTGACACCCCTCATGATGCGGAATTCTTGAGTTGATTCGCCGATGTTAACAGAAGCTGAAGAATTCTCGTAGATTTTCCTGAGCACTTCAATGTATGCTGCTCCCACTCCTTGCTCACTCAAAGCTTGGAGGACAGCTACATGGCTAACGGAGTCAAATGCATTTTCAAAGTCAACAAAGGCAATGCAGAGAGGCAGTTTGTATTCATTCGCTCTGCTTATCACTTCACAGCAAGCTGATAGGACGGTAGTTTTTAATATTGTGAATACTTCCTTTCTTGTGTATCAAAATAATCTTAGCCTTGTTCCACGATAGTGGGATTGAAGCATAGTGCAGGCAGGAAGTAAATACTTTTGCCAAGTGATTTATTGTTACCTCTCCTGCCAGTTTGAGGATGTCAACGCTGAGCTCATCATCACCCGGCACTGTTCCCCTCTTCATGCTATCTAGGGCACACTTGACTTCCGATGGGAGTATATCTGGAACACTAGGTATATCATTTAAATTAGATACACTCAAATTTTCCCCTGGATTGCTATACAAATTGCTATAAAAGTCTCTGATGAACTTCAAAACCGCCTCCTTTTCAGTGATTCGACTGTCATTTCCATCGAGTGCGATAATCTGCTTTTTACCGATTTTGAGTTTGCGTTTGGCTGACTTTAAACTTGTCTTGTTCTCCAAGCTTGCTCGTAAGGTGTCTTCAGTGAATTTCTGTATGTCAGTTTTCATTTCTCTTCGCACTGCCTTACATAGTTCGGAGTACGCCACCATGTCACGATCGGTTTGGATTTTCATTTCTCTCCTCTGTTGTAAAAGGGTTTCAGTTTTGGCACTGAATTTCTTTGGTTGTTTATTTTTTTGGCATAGGCCACCGACTTCTTGTGCACTTGAAACAATCATTTCCGCCAAATCACAATCTTTAGTTACGTGGAACTTGCTTTGGAGGACTTCTTGGAATTTCGAGGAATGTTCTTCCAGGTTTTTGAGGTTCATTACCCTTCTCTTCCGTTTCATAAGTTTACTCCTTTCATTTCTTACATTGAGTTCGACCCTTGCTCTCACAAGACGGTGATCACTGCCAGTGTTGAACTGATTTAGCACTGATACGTCTTTTAGAATCTGCCGAATATTTGACAGAATAAAGTCTATCTCATTTTTGACTCTGAAATTTGGGCTCCTCCAAGTCCATTTTCGGTCAGGGTGCTTCTTAAAGAACGTATTCATGATGGACATACTGGTGTACTCAGCGAACTGGACTAATCTCTCACCTCTATCGTTTCGGTCGTCAATCCCATAGTTGCCCACCACTGTGTCGCCTTGTTTCTTGGTGCCAACTTTTGCATTGAAATCGCGAATGACCATCTGGAAGTGGGGCTGCTAGTCCCCCATCGGGCGCCTGCCCAGGTGGCGGATAGGGGAAAGCCTCCCAGATATGGGTGGCACCGGGGAAATGAAATACCCGGGGTGGACCAAAACTAGCAGTGTGGTGGCGTCTGTACTCTAGTGGAGCGGCCTACCAAAGGTGTCTGTACCCCATGTCAGGGGCGGCCTGGAAACTATATCGCCAATCCGTTCTGAAGCAAGCGTGGCGATTATGCTTCTCACCTTCCAGTTATGTTGTGTGACATTGATGTTAAATTTTCCGGAGTAATAGCCGCACAGTCGGATCTCCGGGTGGGAGCAACTCTGATGTCCCAAACACCAAGTGGTGCTGAGTAGAAGATACAGACTCTTCACGTCTGCACATATAACTGTCGCTCTCTAATAGGCAATGACAGACTAGAAGAGATCGAGAAAGAGCTTACAAAAATCAACTGGAGTATTGTTGGTTTAAGCGAAGTTCGCCGAAAGTTGGAAGACTGTCTCCGTTTGCGCTCTGGCAACTTGTTTTACTTTTGTGGCGACCCAGAAGGAAAACTCAATGGAGTTGGGTTCTTAATCAACAAGAATATTGCTGATAGAGTATCTGTCTTAGAAGGAACTTCCAGCAGGACAGCTCGAATGGTCCTCAAGGTGTCGAATAGGTACAAAATGCAGATTGTTCAGGTGTACGCTCCCACCTCAAGTCACCCTGACGAAGAAATTGAATCCTTTTAGGAAAGTCTGGATAACACCTGTAAAAAAGGTAGCGTGTCCCTATATTTCTCCGGAATCGAAACTTACTTTCTAGTGCTAAGTTTAAAGATTTGTCACAATCCATTTTTTTTGCGAACGGGATATCGGTCAGCACCACCGAACGAAACAAAATGATATGCGTCTCGCCGAATGCCGTCCGAAGACCGTACGTTGGGGCGTCGAGGTCTGTTGCACTGAGAGCGCGCACGTACAGGCGCACTGGGGTACCGGTTTGATAAAGGACGGCCGTCTTCGTACGGCGTCGGTGCGTTGTGAGCGCAGCCTTAGCGAGGGGTAGGGGGAACGTGTGCGAAGCGACTGCACCGTCACCATCCTCAGATTCGTCATACTCGTGGGAACGGCCTAGCCAGTGGGGTGAGGATGAGTAATTCCCCGCTACTTTTCAGCTAGTGTTGCGCAACGTAATGTAATAAATGAAAAAAGCTCATTTAAATAACAACTCAGGCAGACAGATCGAACGTTATAGGGCTTTTTTTTTATTTCACTGACTATTGTTAACTTTTACAAAAGTAGTGAAAAGGTGCAGACCTAAATTATGAGACAAATAAAGCCTCCTAAATGCTTGACACGGTTCTTAAATCCGTGATAGTGGCATCCTAATTCCGTGAACGGTTTCCCAATTCCGTGAGACCAAAAACAACTAACATATATTACACAAAACTAGAACATGTTAACATTACATTGTGATCCACTACATTGTGGTAACTTCGCCAACATATTAATGCGATGGAAAATACACCTTGTAATTAATCTGCCTCGAGACATTTGACTCTCATTTTTGAATGCTGAAGATTAGATGGGTAGACCACATAACTAATGAGGAAGGATTGAATAGAATTGGGGAGAAGAGGAACTTGTGGCTCAACTTGACTAGAAGATGGGATCGGTTGGTAGGACATGTTCTGAGACATCGAGGGATCACCAATTTAGCATTGGAGGGCAGCGTGGAGGGTAAAAATCGTAGAGGGAGACCAAGAGATGAATACACTAAGCAGATTCAGAAGGATGTAGGTTGCAGTAGGTACTGGGAGATGAAGAAGCTTGCACAGGATAGAGTAGCATGGAGAGCTGCATCAAACCAGTCTCAGGACTGAAGACCACAACAACAAGAACCATGGTGGAAGCTGAAGAACTCAATTAAATTTTTTTAAATACGATCTAACAAGGGGAAAAAAGGACGGCTTCAAAAGTCCGTGCACCAATCTTAGCTGAAGCAGTGACTAACATTCCTGGTTTCTAAGGAAGAAGACCCGAGTTCAAATCAAGAATTTTCCAAATCTATTAAAAACTGTGGTAAGAACTGACATTATTAACTATAAAGTTTGAGTTTTTTTCTAAACATGAAGTTTAAATTGTAACAGCTCATTTATTTCTTCATAAATTAAATAAGTTCTAGAGTTTCATACACCTGTAAGGATGATTTGTATGCTGTGCAAAATTCATCGAAGATTCTCTTATGTATCAAGAAAAGTGCCTGAACCCACCGATTCCATATTCTGCTAACAGTCATTGGATCACGACCAATGCGAGCAGCAATGTCGCGATACGATAAACCGTAATCGGGATACGCTACAATCCGACCTTTATCAAAGTCGGAAACGTGATGGTACGCATATCTCCTCCTTACACGAGGCATCACAACAACGTTTCTCCAGGCAACGCCGGTCAACTGCTGTTTGTGTATGAGAAATCGGTTGGAAACTTTCCTCATGTCAGCAAGTTGTAGGTGTCGCCATCGGCGCCAACCTTGTGTGAATGCTCTGAAAAGCTAATCATTTGCATATCACAGCATCTTCTTCCTGTCGGTTAAATCTGGCGTCTGGAGCACGTCATCTGCGTGGCGTAGCAATTTTAATGGGCAGTAGTGTAGAAAGGAAACAAATTTACTTGTATAATAATCCTTGCTTCTCTGGATGTTCTGGAAAACTACTGCAGACACACGTCTGGGACATGTTTATTAGATCCACCAGACGAATAACAAGAAAATAAATGGAAATCGTGCTTTACTTTAACGTCTCACAGTTTTTCAATGGCTTCATATTAGTGAAGTTGCTAAAATTTAGGCAAAGTCTCTTATTAGCGAGAACTCGGTAACTAAGCATTTGCGGACCTATGTTTATATGAAATTTTTTTCTGGTTTTACTTGTAGAATAACATATTAAAATACCGGATGATGAAAAAGTCAGTATAAATTTGAAAACTGAATAAATCACAGAATAATGTAGGTAGAGAGGGACAAATTGACACGCATGCTTGGAATGACATGGGGTTTTATTAGAACCAAAAAGATACAAAAGTTCAAAAACTGTTCGACAGATGGCGCTTCATTTGATCAGAATAGCATAACAAAGTAAGACAAAGCAAAGATGATATTCTTTACAGGAAACGCTCAGTATGTCCACCATCATTCCTCAACAATAGCTGTAGTCGAGGAATAATGTTGTGAGCAGCACTGTAAAGCATGTCCAGAGTTATGGTGAGGCATTGCCGTCGGATGTTGTCTTTCAGCAACCCTAGAGATGTCGGTCGATAACGATACACTTGCGACTTCAGGTAACCCCAAAGCCAATAATCGCACGGACTGAGGTCTGGGGACCTGGGAGGCCAAGCATGACGAAAGTGGCGGCTGAGCACACGATCATCACCAAACGACGCGCGCAAGAGATCTTTCACGCGTCTAGCAATGTGGGGTGGAGCGCCATCCTGCATAAACATCGTACGTTCCAGCAGGTGTTTACCAGCCAGGCTGGTGATGATGCGACTCTGTAACATATCGGCGTACCTCTCGCCCGTCAAGGTAGCAGTTTTGCTGTCCAGTACCATCTGTCGGACATTTTGTGAACTATGTTCTTTTTTGTTCTAATGAAACCCCAAGTGTCAATTTTTACCTCTCTATCTACATTATTCCGTGGTTTATTAAGTTTTCAAATTTATACTGACTTTTTGATCACCCGATATTTGCCTATGTTCGTGAATCGCCCTGTATATCGATGATTTTTTTTCAATATATCGACGGCCGATGATATTTGATTTAAATATCGATATATCGGATTCTCGGTATTTTTTTAAAATATCAACAGTCGTAAAAAGAACGGTATTTGAGGCGAGTCCGCCGCTCGTGGTCTCGCGGTAGCGTTCTCGCTTCCCGAGCACGGCGTCCCGAGTTCGATTCCCGGCGGGGTCAGGGATTTTCACCTGCCTCGAGATGACTGGGTGTTTGTGTTGTCCTCATCATTTCATCATCATCCAGGAAAGTGGCGAAATTGGACTGAGCAAAGATTGGGTAATTGTACGGGCGCTGATAACCACGCAGTTGAGCGCCCCACAAACCAAACATCGTCATCATCATCATCATATTTGAGGCGAGGCCGTTCCGTGCTCCCTACGCAGCTGGTGGGGCGAGGACTGGCGGACTCACGCACGCAGGCTCCTCCCCGGATGGCGGTACGACTGAACTCCGAGCGGCGAGGTGGCAAAGGGTGATTTGTTTCTGCGGGGCGGGCGAGCATACCGGGGCGGTTCCAGGAAACCGGGGGCTTCCGGTGGCCGCTGTTGGGCGGCTGGGGTGCTCCACACAGCGGCCGCCGGACACGGTCGGGCTCCGTGAGTCACGCTCCACCCCCACCAGAGCCTTCCGCCGTTCCCCCCCACCCCCCCTCCCGGCCACGCCGAAGCGACGCGCGCGCGTTTATAAGCGGGGCCGCGTCGCCGGTCGCGCTCAGTGTTCGCCGCCCAACAGCCGAAGTGGAGGTCGCGGAAGGCTCCAGCTTCAAGGTCGAGCGGCCAGCGGTCATCAGAGGTAGGCGCGCCGGCTAACGCAGATCTGCAGGCGCCAAGCGATGTCTCTAACCTGTCCAGCGTTACCACGGCTCCGCATGTATTGTCGAGAACAAAAATCCGAGGAAATTTTTTTTTTTTTAATTGCGTTCTACACTGTGGTGGCTAAAGTCATAGGATATGTGCGGCAACTCGGCGTAGGCTCAACTCGGAAGTCCCCTGCAGAAATATTAAGCCATTCTGCCTCTGCAGCCTTCCACGATTGTTGGCGGTGCAGGATTTTCTGCATTAACTGATCCCTCGACAGTAACTTCGGTAGGATTCATGTCGGACCATCTGGGTTACCAAATTGTTGTTGTGGCCTTCAGTCCTGAGACTGGTTTGATGCAGCTCTCCATGCTCCTCTATCCTGTGCAAGCTTCATCATCTCCCAGTACCTACTGCAGCCTACATCCTTCTGAATCTGCTTAGTGTATTCATCTCTTGGTCTCCCTCTACAATTTTTACCCTCCACGCTGCCCTCCAATACTAAATTCGTGATCCCTTAATGCCTCAGAACATGTCCTACCAACCGATGCCTTCTTCTTGTCAAGTTGTGCCACAAACTTCTCTTCTCCCCAATTCTATTCAATACGTCCTCATTAGTTATGTGATCTACCCATCTTATCTTCAGCATTCTTCTGTAGCACCACATTTCGAAAGCTTCTATTCTCTTCTTGTCTAAACTATTTATCGTCCATGTTTCAAATCCATACATGGCTACACTCCATAAAAATACTTTCAGAAACGACTTCCTGACACTTAAATTTCTACTCGATGTTAACAAATTTCTCTTCTTCAGAAACGCTTTCCTAGCCATTGCCAGTCTACATTTTACATCCTCTCTACTTCGACCATCATCAGTTATTTTGCTTCCCACATAGCAAAACTGTTTACTACTTTAAGTGTCTCATTTCCTAATTTAATTCCCTCAGCATCACCCGACTTAATTGGACTACATTCCATTATCCTCGTTTTGCTTTTATTGATGTTCATCTTATACCCTCCTTTCATGAGACTATCCATTCCGTTCAACTGCTCTTCCAAGTCCCTTGCTATCTCTGACAGAATTACAATGTCATCGGCGAACCTCAAGTTTTTATTTCTTCTCCATGGATTTTAATACCTACTCCGAAATTTTCTTTTGTTTCCTTTACTGCTTGCTCAATATACAGATTGAATAACATCGGGGAGAGGCTACAACCCTGTCTCACTCCCTTCCCAACCACTGCTTCCCTTTCACGTCCCTCGGCTCTTATAACTGCCATCTGGTTTCTCTACAAATTGTAAATAGAATTTCGCTCCCTGTATTTTACCCCTGCCACCTTCAGAATTTTAAACAGAGTATTCCAGTCAACGTTGTCAAGAGCTTTCTGTAAGTCTACAAATGCTAGAAACGTAGGTTTGCCTTTCCTTGGTCTACAAAATTATTCGCTTGAATTGTCCAGAATGTTCTTCAAACCGTTCGCGACTTGGCGTATTGTGATCCACAAAAATTGTTTCGATGTTTGGAATGAATGGCTACAAATGGTAGCCAAACGTCTCCATATCCAGCCAATTATCGCTTCAGTTGTACCACAGCACCCAGTGTATTGGATATAAACACAGTGCACACCATTACGGAGCCGTCTCCTGCTTCGGCAGTGTCTTGTTGACAACCTGGGTCTGCGCTGCACTTGAGCCCTACCGTCAGGTCTTACCATCTGAAAACAGGAGTCATCGTACCAGACCACGGCTTTCCAGTCTAGCGTCCATCCGATATGGTCTCGAGCCCAGGTGAGTCGCCGCAGGTGATGTCGTGATGTGTAGCCCAATAACGCCAAATTTCCCTACACTCTCCTAGAGGGTAAAAAATGGTTCAAATGGCTCTGAGCACTATGGGACTTAACTTCTGAGGTCATCAGTCCTCTAGAACTTAGAACTACTTAAACCTAACTAACCTAAGCACATCACACTCGTCCATGCCCGAGGCAGGATTCGAACCTGCAACCGTAGCGGTCGCGCGGTTCCAAACTGTAGCGCCTAGAACCGATCGGCCACTCCAGCCGGCCCTAGCGGATACGTTCGTCGTAAGTTCCACATTGATCCCTGCGCTTAGCCGGCCGGTGTGGCCGTGCGGTTCTAAGCGCGTCAGTTTGGAACCGCGTGACGGCTACGGTCGCAGGTTCGACTCCTGCCTCGGGCATGGATGTGTATGATGTCCTTAGGTTAGTTAGGTTTAAGTAGTTCTAAGTTCTAGGGGACTGATGACCTCAGTAGTTAAGTCCCATAGTGCTCAGAGCCATTTGAACCATTTTTTGATCCCTGCGCTTATTCCACGCAGTGTTGCGTGTCTGTTAGCACTGACAACACTGCACAAACGCCGTTGTTCACGATGAGAGTCAATGCCTCAAGTGCCGTATTCTCGACAAGCTCTTGACACTATGGATCGTGGAATACTGAATTCCCTAACGATTTCCGCAGTGACCTATCCCATGCGTGTAGGCCCAATTAGGATTCCGCGTTCAAAGTCTGCTACTTCCCGTCGTGCTGCCATAATCAGTTCGGAAACCTTTTCGCATGAATCAGCTGAGTCCAAATGACAGCTCCGTGAATGCACCGCCATTTCATACCTTGTGTACAGGATGCTACAGCAATTTGTATATGTGCATGGCTTCTGTCACATCAGTGGAATTTTCTGTTCTCTTCACGGTTTCAAGAAAATAGCCACTGAGCTATAATTTACTTTCAAAAATTGTCCCATTTGAAGATATCCCTCGAAAGCGTCCACTGCTGGTTAATAAGAATTGGTCTAGTGTGAGTTGGACTGGCGCACTGAGAGTCCAGTACAAACATAATTATTTGTCTACAGACAGTTCATCCATCCCAGGAATCGAGAAACGCGACGGATTTTTTCCCTGTTATCGACGTTGATACGCGTAAGAAAATGGTTCTAATGGCTCTGAGCACTATGGGACTTAACATCGGTTGTCAGCAGTCCCCTAGAACTTAGAACTACTTTAACCTAACTAACCTAAGGACATCACACACATCCATGCCCGAGGCAGGATTCGAACCTGCGACCGTAGCGGTCGCGCGGTTCCAGACTGAAGCGCCTAGAACCGCTCGGCCACACCGGCCGGTGATACTGGCAAGATATCAGTCACAGGGATTCCAAAACTTTCAGGAATGTTTTAATTTCAAATTTGAAGTCGAATAACTAATGATAAAAGAAATATTTTTTCACGTCATATAATTCCAGATTAATAATTTTCGAATTTTTTTTTTTCCTTTACTTGTACTGAGAAATCTTGCTTTCATGGTTCTAGGTCAACGAGAAGTACGCTGTAGGTATTGACGAGTGAGTTTAGCAATATCAAAATGTGTGACATCAGTGGCCTTCCAGCCAATATTGTCAAAACGTTTCTCTAAATCTACAAATGCTAGAAATGTATGTTTACGTTTCTTCAACTTATCTTCTAAGGTATGCCATACGGTCAGTATAGTCTCGAGTATTCGTGCATGTCTCTGGAACCGAAACTTGGACAGGATTTGTGACTGGTGTAAAGAATGGCAGCTGACTCTAAATATAGATAAATGTAAATTAATGCAGATGAATAGGAAAAAGAATCCCGTAATGTTTGAATACTCTATTAGTAGTGTAGCGCTTGATACAGTCACGTCGATTAAATATTTGGGCGTAACATTGCAGAGCGATATGAAGTGGGACAAGCATGTAATGGCAGTTGTGTGGAGGACGGATAGTCGTCTTCGGTTCATTGGTAGAATTTTGGGAAGCTGTGGTTCATCTGTAAAAGAGACCGCTTATAAAACACTAATACGACCTATTCTTGAGTACTGTTCGAGCGTTTGGGATCCCTATCAGGTCGGATTGAGGGAGGACATAGAAGCAATTCAGACGGCGGGCTGCTAGATTTGTTACTGGTAGGTTTGATCATCACGCGAGTGTTACGGAAATGCTTCAGGAACTCGGGTGGGAGTCTCAGGAGGAAAGGAGGCGTTCTTTTCGTGAATCGCTACTGAGGAAGTTTAGAGAACCAGCATTTGAAGCTGACTGGAGTACAATTTCACTGCCGCCGAAAGACCACAAAGGTAAGATAAGAGAGATTAGGGCTCGAACAGAGGCATATAGGCAGTAATTTTTCCCTCGTTCTGTTTGGGAGTGGAACAGGGAGAGAAGATGCTAGTTGTGGTACGAGGTAACCTCCGCCACGCACCGTATGGTGGATTGCGGAGTATGTATGTAGATGTAGTAGATGTAGATGATATTCCCCGAGGTTGCCTCCTACCAGTTTTTCCATTTTCCTGCAAATATATTTACCTTCAACTACTGTATAACCTCGACGTTCTGCAATATCCGCGGTGGATTTCAAAAACTTTTTTTTTCTGCTGTATAGGATTCGAAATTCGTGTAGAGGTCGGCGATCATTACGTAAACTGACAATCGTAATTTGTCAGCATCGCACCGTCTTTATCCTTCCTCATGAACTGTTTCGGTCACAGCCATCGTGAAATCAAAATGAAAACAGAGTCAGCAGATACAAGCTGTCTCGTCAACTACAGAAATGGATGGTGGTGATGGTGGTACACTTGTCACTGTAAGGTGCTGTTGTTGACCAGAGACCTTGTACCCAATCTTGATTTCATTCTGATCAGATTTTTTAAATCCAGATCCACAGTAGCCATAAATTTCTTACTTGTCTGTATTGCGGCTGAACTGTTTAATTTTAGTTTTCTTCTGCGGCAGTGCATAATTTACGCTTTAGACTGTTTTTAAGTACCATTCTGTGATGACACATATGGACTTGTTTCAATGTAGTGTGTGTTTTATATGAAGCACATTTGAGTATACCATTCAAACATTCCAAATAACGAAACTTACTGGCAGATTAAAACTGTATGCCGGATCGAGACACGAACTCGGAACCTTTGCCTTTCACGGGCAAGTGCTCTACCAACTGAGCTGCCCAAGCACCACTCACGACCCGCCCTCACAGCTTCAGTTCCGCCAGCACTTGCCGTAAAAGGCAAAGGTCCCGCGTTCGAGTCTCGGTCCGGCACACAGTTTTAATCTTCCAGGAAGTTTCATTTCAGCGCGCACTCCGCTGCAGAGTGAAAATTTCATTCTGGGTTCCAACTAACATCACTATCGTTACCAGTTTAAAAATCACATATTGTGCAAAAACACGTTGCGCACAGTCTACGTAGAAGATAGACTGAACAACGAGTTACGTCAACAGTTTCAACATATGATGCATGAAGTAATGTATGTAATAATACATAAACTGCGATCCAAAGAAGTGCTGTGGTCAGCCACCGTTTTTCCTCGACAGCTTATCAACAGTGACTTTTTTTTTTGGAGTTGTCTAACGGGAGTTTTGATTTTTCAAGCTTTTTCTCCCAATTTATCTAAATCCTAAAGGATCACAGTTGCGCCCTTTGACACGCCAAACGCTTAACCCTATTTAAGTCAGTTTATTACATCTCCACGTATAAATCGCAACGAGCAGCGTCGGCAGCAGATCTAGATCTCCCACTTCTTGAGCTCTATTGGTTCCAAACTCCATAGAAGTGTGCACGGGTCCACACATTACGTGAACTTATGGGTCCTTTTTATAAATCCCACAAGCGTGACCTTCGTTCCTGTAAAAAAAAAAAAAAAAAAAAAAAAAAAAAAAAAGCACTCCGTCTTTAGGCCACAAGTGGCCCCCTCGGGACCATCCGACCGCCGTGTCATCCTCAGTGGAGGATGTGGGTAGGAGGGGCGTGGGGTCAGCACACCGCTCTCCCGGTCGTTATGATGGTTTTCTTTGACCGGAGCCGCTACTACTCGGTCGAGTAGCTCCTCAATTGGCATCACGAGGCTGAGTGCACCTCGAAAAATGGCAACAGCGCATGGCGGCCTGGATGGTCACCCATCCAAGTGCCGACCACGCCCGACAGCGCTTAACTTCGGTGATCTCACGAGAACCTGTGTATCCAATGCGGCAAGGCCGTTGCTTTCGTTCTTATAAAGTTGACATCAAAAGCCCAGTTTCGTTTGTATGCAACTAAAAACGTCTTCAGTCAAAATATTTTGGTATATTTTCGACCCGCTAATTTCTTTGCGTCGATAGTAATTCTTGGGCAACTTATTCGTTTCTAAACTCACAACTTTACACCCTGGAGAACATTTTAAGCACTGATATTCCTTTTCATCAAAAGATTTTGTGACGGTCTGATACGATCTTCCGATTTCATTCCAACCCGTTTTCCCCAGTTCATTCATCTCTAAATATCTTGTACGACTGTGGTAGTTTTCCACAACGAACTTCACTCTAATTGTTTACGATTTTCAGTGAAACTTCTTTTGATCTCCAGTTTTTAGAGTTGTTTGATGTATACTGAATTTTATCCAGTTTTAACATCACTCCATCCCCGTTACCTCGGTCCTCATTCGCCACTAATCTGTCTGTACCTATCGTATGTAGATATCTCAAATAAGTTACTATCGTTTCAACATACAGTAAGGTTCTCAAATGGTAATATACTCAGAGGGCATATTTACTTTTGAAAACTCCCAAGAAATCGAAATGTGGAAGCGGTTGCGTCCTTATGTGCAGTATTTTTCTCTTGGCGCTGTTCATCGAGTATCGACCATATAGACGTCTTGGAGATCGCAATAATATTTCACGAAAGTCTGCGCTATACTTTTCACACAAAGAATTTTTAAGGATAAAAGGAAATAAGAAAGTTTAAGGGTTTAGAGTCATGTTGACTACGAGACCATTAGAAGATACATGAAACAAAAAGCACTCACCCGAATCCGATATTTACATGGCAACAGAGGTGACGGAACTCCAGTCTCGAGCCGTACCCCTTATATTCGGCAACACCGCGTGCCACGTTTGTAGCAAGTCCCACTGGAAACATTAACGCACAGTTCTTCGATTTTCAGACGCACTCGATCGAACAAGTGGTTTGTAAGGTACTACGTCATTTCCTTAAGTTTCTTGCCACGTATCTCGTCATAGCAACTGGTTTACTACATTTAGTTTTATGTGGTCATTCCACTTCAGGTCGCTTTGGACTGTTACATCTAGGTATCTTACGGTATTTGCTGCTAACAGTGCTTTATCGCCTACAGAGTAATCGATTATTAATGGATCTCTTCACCTATTCATGCGCAATAGGTAACATTTATTTTCGTTCGAGGACCACTGCCGGAGCCCGTATGATCAATCGTCCACAGGTATTCCAGCATTTCGATACAGCCTTAATATCTACTCTGTAGGAATCAGCATGGGTTTCGAAAAAGACGATCGTGTGAAACCCAGCTCGCGCTATTCGTCCACGAGACTCAGAGGGCCATAGACACGGGTTCCCAGGTAGATGCCGTGTTTCTTGACTTCCGCAAGGCGTTCGATACAGTTCCCCACAGTCGTTTAATGAACAAAGTAAGAGCATGTGGACTATCAGACCAATTGTGTGATTGGATTGAAGAGTTCCTAGATAACATAACGCAGCATGTCATTCTTCCAAAGTAAGAGTCATTTCAGGTGTGCCGCAGGGGAGTGTCGTAGGACCGTTGCTATTCACAATATACATAAATGACCTTGTGGATGACATCGGAAGTTCACTGAGGCTTTTTGCGGATGATGCTGTGGTATATCGAGAGGTTTTAACAATGGAAAAATGTACTGAAATGCAGGAGGATCTGCAGCGAATTGACGCATGGTGCAGGGAATGGCAGTTGAATCTCAATGTAGACAAGTGTAATGTGCTGCGAATACATAGAAAGAAAGCCCGCATCTCGTGGTCGTGCGGTAGCGTTCTCGCTTCCCACGCCGGGGTTCCCGGGTTCGATTCCCGGCGGGGTCAGAGATTTTCTCTGCCTCGTGATGGCTGGGTGTTGTGTGCTGTCCTTAGGTTAGTTAGGTTTAAGTAGTTCTAAGTTCTAGGGGACTTATGACCACAGCAGTTGAGTCCCATAGTGCTCAGAGCCATTTGAACCATTTTGAACATAGAAAGAAAGAAAGATCATTTATCTACAATATAGCAGGTCAGCAACTGGAAGCAGTTAATTCCATAAATTATCTGGGAATACGCATTAGGAGTGATTTAAAATGGAATGATCATATACAGTTGATCGTCAGTAAAGCAGATGCCAGACTGAGATTCATTGGAAGAATCCTAAGGAAATGCAATCCGAAAACAAAGGAAGTAGGTTGCAGTACGCTTGTTCGCCCACTGCTTGAATACTGCTCAGCATTGTGGGATCCGTACCAGATAAGATTGATAGAAGAGAGAGAGAAGATCCAACGGAGAGCAGCGCGCTTCGTTACAGGATCATTTAGTAATCGCGAAAGCGTTACGGAGATGATAGATAAATTCCAGTGGAAGACTGCAGGAGAGACGCTCAGTAGCTCGGTACGGGCTTTTGTTGAAGTTTCAAGAACATACCTTCACCGAGGAGTCAAGCAGTATATTGCTCCCTCCTACGTATATCTCGCGAAGAGACCATGAGGAAAAAATCAGAGAGAGTAGAGCCCACACAGAGGCATGCCGACAATTCTTCTTTCCACGAACAAAACGAGACTGGAATATGATGATGATGATGATGATGTTTGGTTTGTGGGGCGCTCAACTGCGTGGTTATCAGCGTCCGTACAATTACCCAATCTTTGCTCAGTCCAATTTCGCCACTTTTCTGGATGATGATGAAATGATGAGGACAACACAAACACCCAGTCATCTCGAGGCAGGTGAAAATCCCTGACCCCGCCGGGAATCGAACCCGGGACCCCGGGCTCGGGAAGCGAGAACGCTACCGCGAGACCACGAGCGGCGGACGAGAGACTGGAATAGTAGGAAGATGATCCGTTAGAGGTACTCCGCCACACACCGTCAGGTGGCTTGCGGAATATGGATGTAGATGTAGATGTAGATATAGATGTAGATGTATAATATATGAAGGCGCTCAATAAGTAATACAACACACCACTCTACTGGTCGACGTCTGAACCAATGCCTTCCCATCGTCCACTTGCTACCTCAAACTGAGTGCATACTTCATTGGTCCAAGGAGATGGATGCCTAAAAGTGCGAATTACTGGCTGTAGCGTGGATGTGGAAGAACAGTCCATTACGGTTCTGTGAACTGCTCGGATGCGCCGATTTACATGAGGCCTTGCATTGCCATGGAGAAAGAGAAATTGAGCAGCGAGGTATTCGATTGTGATCCGTCGATCACCTCGAATGAGACTGTCCGCACATTCCAACATTGCAAGAGTCACAGCTGTGTGCTTCGCCCAACGATTCACCGTGCTTTTGTTCACTGCCAGGTCTCGGCAGACCTTCTGCAGATGCATGTGAATATCTGCGATGCTCTGCAAAAGAAACTCAGTGGCAGCTGGGACGCCATTTTGACGATTACGTATGGCGCCGCCAACTATTGGAAGTTCATGAAACTATAGGAGCTGAAGCAGGAATATGCCACTATGTCCCATACAAAATTCCTCATTTTTTTTCAACCAAAAAGTGTTACATTAATTACTGCACGCCCCTCGTACTTTTCGAAGTCCCCTCGTTTACTGTATACAGTCCTTTGGGGTACTGGCGAAACCTTAACAGCTGTCGATTTCGTATCAGTAAAAAGAACGAGTTGAGTCCTGTCTGAAAACAGATCCTGAATCAACATGGGCGCCGTTGCCTGGTACGCTCTGGGTTTCATCGATGAACAAAGTGAGCTGAGTTATGGAACTTTTTGAGGAAACCATGAGGAGTTTTCAAGAAGGGTCGTCGAGCAGATGCGCAAAACTGTAGGCCTATATCTCTGACATCGATGTGTTGTAGAATTTTAGAATATGTTTTTTGCTCGCGGATCATGTCGTTTTTGGAAACCCAGGATCTACTCTGTAAGAATCAACATGGAATCCGGAAACAGCGATCGTGTGAGACCCAACTCGCTTTATTTGTTCATGAGACCCAGAAAATATTAGATACAGGCTCCCAGGTAGATGCCATTTTCCTTGACTTCCGGAAGGCGTTCGTTACAGTTCCGCACTGTCGCCTGATAAACAAAGTAAGAGCCTACGGAATATCAGACCAGCAGTGTGGCTGGATTGAAGAGTTTTTAGCAAACAGAGCACAGCATGTTGTTCTCAATGGAGAGACGTCTACAGACGTTAAAGTAACCTGTGGCGTGCCACAGGGGAGTGTTATGGGACCATTGCTTTTCACAATATATATATAAATGACCTACTAGATAGTGTCGGAAGTTCCATGCGGCTTTTAGCGGATGGTGCTGTAGTATACAGAGAAGTTGCAGCATTAAAAAATTGCAGCGAAATGCAGGAAGATCTGCAGCGGATAGGCACTTGGTGCTGGGAGTGGCAACTCACCCTTAACATAGACAAATGTAATGTATTGCGAATACATAAAAAGAAGGATCCTTTATTGTACGATTATATGATAGCGGAACAAACACCGGTAGCAGTTACTTCTGTAAAATATCTGGGAGTATGCGTACTGAACGATTAAAAGTGGAATGATCATATAAAATTAATTGTTGGTAAGGCGGGTGCCAGGTTGAGATTCAATGGGAGGAGTCCTTAGGAAATGTAGTCCATCAACAAAGGAGGTGGCTTAGAAAACCCTCGTTCGACCTATACATGCGTATTGCTGATCAGTGTGGGATCCGTACCAGGTCGGGTTGACAGAGGAGATAGAGAAGATCCAAAGAAGAGCGTCGCTTTTCGTCACAGGGTTATTTGGTAAGCGTGATAGCGTTACGGAGATGTTTAACAAACTCAAGTGGCAGACTCTGCAAGAAAGGCGCTCTGCATCGCGGTGTAGCTTGCTCGCCAGGTTTCGAGAGGGTGCGTTTCTGGATGAGGTATCGAATATATTGCTTCCCGCTACTTACACCTCCCGAGGAGATCACGAATGTAGAATTAGCGAGATTGGAGCGCGCTCGGAGGCTTTCCGGCAGTCGTTCTTCCCGCGAACCATAGGCGACTGAGAGGTAATGACAGTGGCACGTAAAGTGCCCTCCGCCACACACAATTGGGTGGCTTGCGGAGTATAAATGTAGGTGTAGATATAGAACCAGTGAAGTGTTTCGTTCGACAGCCGGACAAAAAAGTTATTAAGCAGATGGTGATGATGTTTTGGCTCATCAGTTTATGTTCGCTTGTTATCAGTTCCCTTTCCATCGTAATGCTGTCTGAACAAGTTTTAGACAAAGGTACTGGGGGGGGGGGGGTCAAAAACGCGGAAACACTAGAAAAACAACAGAGTACCATACCTAAAACTGTGTGTAGGGGAGAAATTATTCAGAATAACTTCTAGTCGTCTCGGGTCCTGTATGGTGTTCAAGGGAAATCTTATACCATTCTTCCAGCAAAATAGTCATAATTTTAGGTAACATTGATGGAGATGGATAGCGGTCATACAGCCTTCGGCGAAAGTAGACCTCGGTCTCAGTAATGTTGAGATCTGATAACTGTGGCAGGCAGACGCCATGCGGCAGTTCATCCCGGAGCTCACTGTGAGTCAGTTCGTAAGGGCGACCTGGAGAGAGAACATTCAAATTAAAATAGTTTGTTATACATGTCGTTAAAAGTAGTATTTCGAGTGATATTGACGAATGAGGATTCTCGACTTACTGTGTAACCGGACGCATTAATCAGAATGCCTTCTTTCACAGTCGTTTGCAGTGTTTTGTGGAGTCTTACAGACTCCACTACTTCCGTGGAAAATTATTTGCAATCCTAAATTTCCCTTTGCCTTTTATTTCGATGTATTTGCAGTGTAAGTAACTTAAAGATTCCAGAATGAGATTTTCGCTCCGCAACGGAGTGTGCGCTAATATGAAACTTCCTGGCAGATTACAACCTTGTGCCGGACCGAGAATCGAACGCGGGACCTTTGCCTTTCGCGGGCAAGTGCTCTACCATTTGAGCTACCCAAGCACGACTCACGCCCCGTCGTCACAGCCCTACTTCTGCCAGTACCTCGTCTCCTACATTCACAGAAGCTCTCCTGCGAACCTTGCAGAACCAGTACTCCTGAAAGAAAGGATATTGAGAAAGGCAAAGGTACCGAGTTCGAGTCCGGCACACAGTTTTAATCTGCCAGGAAGTTTCATATCAGCGCACACTACGCTGAGGAGTGAAAATCTCATTCTGGAAACATCCTTCAGGCTGTGGCTAAGGCATGTCTCCGCAATATCCTTTCCTTCAGGAGTGCTAGTTCTGCAAAGTTCGCAGGAGAGCTTCTGTAAAGTTTGGAAGGTAGGAGACGAGGTACTGGCAGAATTAAAGCTGTGAGCAGGGGACGTGAGTCGTGTTTGGGTAGCTAAGATGGTAGAGCATTGCCCGTGAAAGGCAAAGGTCCCGAGTTCGAGTCTCGGTCCGGCACACAGCTTTAATCTGCCAGGAAGTTTCATAACTTAAAGATTGTAAGAGTTTCGAACCCACGATCCACGTATTAGCTTTCTGAACTCTTACCGATACGCCAAACGCTGCCTACAAACAATAAAAACTATCGATCGTGAAGGAATTATCCGAATGAGACGTAAATCGGTAGATGTGCAGACAAAGAAATGATTAAAATTTCAAAAAATTGCACGATTTATTCAAGAGAGAGAGAGCTTGAAAAACTGAGCTAGTCAATAAATCGTTGGTCCATTTCTGGCCCTTATGCAAGCTGTTATTTGCCTGAGCATTGACTGAGTCATTCGATGTCATCCTGAGGGACATCGTGCCACACGCAGTCCAACTTGTGCGTTGTATCGTCCAAATCCCGAGCTTGGTGATGCATCCTGTCCATAACGATCGAAACATTTTCAGCCCAAGACAGATCCGGCCGCCTTTCTGGATTACGTAGGGTTTGCCAATCACGAAGACAAGCAGTAGGAACTTTTGTGTGCGGGCGGGCAGTATCTTGCTAAAATGTAATCGCAGGGTATCTTGCCATGAGGGGCAGCAAAACGGGGCGTAGAATATAGTCGACCAATGTGCTGCAAGGGTGCCGCAGAGGACAACCAAAGGTGTCAAACTACGAAACGGTTGTCGGGTCTTACGGCGCGCGACAGAGGTTGGTCGCCTATTACATGCCCCGACAACCAGGAGTGATTTGTCTGGACTACCATTTCTCTTAATAGCGAGACCTCTTTGGCTGTCGTCCGCGGCACCGCTACAGCACGCGGATGATATTCACACCCCATTTGTTGCCCTTCATGGCAAGGTACCCTGGGCTTACACTTCAGCAAGATAATGCCCGTCCCGAGACAGCGAGAGTTCCTACTCTTTGTCTCCGTGCTTGCGAACCCCCCCCCCCCCCCTTAGCCGACAAGGTCGACGGATCTCTCCCCAGTTGAGAACCTTTAGAGCCTTATGGATAATGCCCTGCTACCTGCTCCAGATTTCGACGACCTAACTCACCATTTGAATTTGGCGCGATAACACTCAGGAGGGGATCCAATACCTCTGTGGATCATAGCCAAACCGAGTAACTGCTTGCATAAGAGCCAGAGGTACAGCAACGCGTTATTGACTTGCTCAATTTGTGAAGGTTCTCCTAAATTGTTGATCTGCACATGTACATCACATCTACCGATTTGCGTCCGTTTCAGATAATTCCTTTGTAGTGAACAGCTTTTTTCTTTTGTCGCAGAGTTACAATTTTATTCTATAATCTTGGCAATCCCTTTTCTGTCACTTTCATTTGTGGCCAAGCCTTGAGTATGTCATAAATTTCGAGGAAATCTTTGATGGCGAGTAGACGCGGTCGTCTTGTTATTCTTAGTGGTGGGTCGACTGCGAGGAACACCTTTGTAATGGGCGTTTCGCATATTATAACTTCTTACAGCAACCCAAGTTTTTCTCTTCAAACAACTTTAGTATCTGCTACACTACTGGCAATTAAAATTGCTGCACCACGAAGATGACGTGCCACAGACGCGAAATTTAACCGACAGAAAGAAAATCCTGTGATATGCAAATGATTAGCTTTTCAGACCATTCACACAAGGTTGGCGCCGGTGGTGACACCTACAACGTGCTGACGTGAGGAAAGTTTCCAACCGATTTCTCATACACAAACAGCAGTTGACCTGCGTTGGCTGCTGAAACGTTGTTGTGGTGCCTCGTGTAAGGAGGAGAAATGCCTACCATCACGTTTCCGACTTTGATAAAGGTCGGATTGTAGCCTATCGCGATTCCGGTTTATCGTATCGCGACATTGCTGCTCGCGTTGGTCGAGATCCAATGACTGTTAGCAGAATATGGAAACGGTGGGTTCAGGAGGGTAATACGGAACGCCGTGCTGGATCCCAGCGGCCTCGTATCACTAGCAGTCGAGATGACAGGCATCTTATCCGCACGGCTGTAACCGCTCGTGCAGCCACGTCTCAATCCCTGAGTCAACAGATGGGGACGTTTGCAAGAGAACAACCATCTGCACGAACAGTTCGACGACGTTTGCAGTAGTATGGACTATCAGCTCGGAGACCATGGCTGCGGTTACCCTTGACGCTGCATCACAGACAGGAGCGTCTGGATGCACGAATGGCAAAACGTCATTTTTTCGGATGAATCCGGGTTCTGTTTACAGCATCATGACGGTCGCATCCGTGTTTGGAGACATCGCGGTGAATGCACATTGGAAGCGTGTATTCGTCATCGCCATACTGGTGTATCACCCGGCGTGATGGTATGGGGTGCCATTGGTTACACGTCTCGGTCACCTCTTGTTCGCGTTGACGGTACTTTGAACAGTGGACGTTACATTTCAGATATGTTACGACCCGTCGCTCTCCCCTTCATTCGATCTCTGCGAAACGCTACGTTTCAGCAGGATAATGCACGACCGCATGTTGCAGGTCCTGTACGGGCCTTTCTAGATACAGAAAATGTTCGACTGCTGCCCTGGCCAGCATACTCTCCAGATCTCTCACCAACTGAAATCGTCTGGTCGATGGTGGCCGAGCAACTGGCTCGTCACAATACGCCAGTCACTACTCTTGATGAACTGTGGTATCGTGTTGAAGCTGCATGGGCAGCTGTACCTGTTCACGCCATCCAAGCTCCGTTTGACTCAATGCCCAGACGAATCAAGGCCGTTATTACGGCCAGAGGTGGTTGTTCAGGATACTGAAAATTGCGTGAAAATGTAATCACATGTCAGTCCTAGTATAATATATTTGTCCAATGAATACCCTTTTATCATCTGCATTTCGTCTTGGTGTAGCAATTTTGATGGCCAGTAGTGTAAGTTTCGGGCCAAGTTCTTATCAAGTCAAAATTGTAGTTTATTAGCTCTTTCGCCTTTTAGATTATGTTTGAGGACGTCCACTTCCCCTCCCCCGTCACCAATTCAGGCTGTTGACACCTTGAAACTGCTCGCAGGACGCAATCAGCGGAAAATGTTTCGTCGTTTTCCCAGGGACAGCACAGCAGCAAGGCATTATACAGCTTCTTGTCATAGTTTACACACCAGTCAACCCGTCTTCCGTCGTTACGACGCTTACTGCAGCTTCACTTGCGGCGCAAGCTCTCGTTATCTTCATCGCAAAGTGCGAAAGCGAACACTCTCCCCTCCCTCGGCAGCGCCTGCGCCTGCACTTTGGGACTGGAAGCCACAAACGGCGATAGCTGGACTATAACGTGTGGCGCTGCCGTCATCAGCGGCTCGACGCCCTGATAGAGGCTTACACAACATTCGTCACGCCGGGCCGATGCTCTGAACCGTGGCTGGCAGGGAGTGGAGCGGAGGAAAACACTGCCAACCAGGGCGTGGAGGGGGCCGCCACATGTGCTGACCGGCTGCTCGTCCCACTTTACTGCGGCCTTCCAAGGTCCCCGTCCATATAAACGTCATGTCTCTCCATTCGTCTAACCACCCGCTAGTGGGAGCTGGTTGAAAGACCTGGAATGTAATTTGGACGCCAGTTTCAGATACCTCTGATAAGCTCTAGCCCTCTTACTCGTCTCTAGTACAACAGGTCATACATTTTCAATTCTTATGGCGTTGTTGTTGTTGTTGTTGTTGTTGTTGTTATTGTCGGCTTCATTCCTGAGACTGCTTTGATGCAGCTCTCCATGCTGCTCTATCCTGTGCAAGCTTCTTCATCTCCCAGTGCCTACTGCAACTTACATCCTTCTGAATCTGTTTAGTATATTCATCTCTTGCTCTCCCTCTACGATTTTTACCCTCCACGCTGCCCTCCAGTGCTAAATTTGTGATCCCTTGATGTCTCAGAACATGTCCTACCAACTGGTACCTTCTTCTAGTCAAGTTGTGCCACAAACTCCTCTTCTCCCCAATTCGATCCAGTACCTCCTCATTAGTTATGTGATCTACCCATCTAATCTTCAGCATTCTTCTGTAGCACCACATTGAAAACTTCTATTCTCTTCTTGTCCAAACTATTTATCGTCCATGTTTCACTTCCATACATGGCTACACTCCATACAAATACTTTCAAAAACGACTTCCTCAACACTTAAATCTATACTCGGTGTTAACAAATTTCTATTCTTCAGAAACGCTTTCCTTGCCATTGCCAGTCTACATTTTATATCCTCTCTACTTCGATCATCATCAGTTATTTTGCTCCCCAAGTAGCAAAACTCCTTTACCACTTTAAGTGTCTCATTTCCTAATCTAATTCCCTCAGCATCACCCGACTTAATTCGACTACATTCCAATATCCTCGTCTTGCTTTTGTTGATGTTCATCTTATACCCTCCTTTCAAGACACTGTCCACTCCGTTCAACTGCTCTTCCAAGTCCTTTGCTGTCTCTGACAGAATTACAATGTCATCGGTGAACCTTAATGTATTTATTTCTTCTCCATGGATTTTAATACCTACTCCGAATTTTTCTTTTGTTTCCTTTACTGCTTGCTCAATACACAGATTGAATAACATCGGGGAGAGGCTACAACCATGTCTCACTCCCTTCCCAACTACTGCTTCCCTTTCATGTCCCTCCACTGTTATAACTGCCATCTGGTTCCTGTACAAATTGTAAATAGCCTTTCGCTCCCTATATTTTACGCCTGCCACCATCAGAATTTGAATGAGATTATTCCAGTCAACATTGTCAAATGGTTCAAATGGCTCTGAGCACTATGCGACTTAACATCTATGGTCATCAGTCCCCTACAACTGAGAACTACTTAATCCTAACTAACCTAAGGACATCACACACATCCATGCCCGAGGCAGGATTCGAACCTGCGACCGTAGCAGCCGCGCGGCTCCGGACTGAGCGCCTAGAACCGCTAGACCACCGCGGCCGGCCAACATTGTCAAAAGCTTTCTCTAAGTCTGCAAATGCTAGAAACATAGGTTTGCCTTTCCTTAATCTATTTTCTAAGATAGGTCGTAGGGTCAGTATTGCCTCACGTGCTCCAATATTTCTACGAAATTCAAACTGATCTTCGCCGAGGACGGCTTCTACTAGTTTTTCCATTCGTCTGTAATGAATTCGCGTTAGTATTTTGCAGCCGTGACTTATGAAACTGATAGTTCGGTAATTTTCACATCTGTCAACACCTGCTTTCTTTGGCATTGGAATAATTATATTCTTCTTGAAGTCTGAGGGTATTTCGCGTGTCTCATACATCCTGCTCACCAGATGGTAGAGTTTTGTCAGGACTGGCTCTCCCAAGGCCGTCAGTAGTTCTAATGGAATGTTGTCTACTCCCGGGGCCTTGTTTCGACGTAGGTCTTTCAGTGCTCTGTCAAACTCTTCACGCAGTATGGTATCTCCCATTTCATCTTCATCTACATCCTCTTCCATTTCCATTATATTGCCCTCAAGTATATCGCCCTTGTATAGACCCTCTATTTACTCCTTCCACCTTTCTGCTTTCCCTTCTTTGCTTAGAAGTGGGATTCCATCTCAGCTCTTCATATTCATACAAGTAGTTATCTTTTCTCCAAACATCTGTTTAATTTTGCTGTAGGCAGTATCTATCTTACCACTAGTGAGATGAACCTCTACTACCTTACATTTGTCCACTAGTCATGCCTGCTTAGCCATTTTGCACTTCCTGTCGATCTCATTTTTGAGAAGTTTGTATTCCTTTTTGCGAGCTTCATTTACTGCATTTTTATATTTTCTCCTTTCATGAATTAAATTCAATATTTCTTCTGTCACCCAAGGACTCCCTCTAGCCGTCGTCTTTTTACCTACTAGATCCTCTGCTGCCTTCACTGCTTCATCCCTCAAAGCTGCCCATTCTTCTTCTACTGTATTTCTTTCCCCCATTCTTGTCAATTGTTCCCTTATGTTCTCGCTGAAACTCTGGTTTAGTCAGTTTATCCAGGTCCCATCTCCTTAAATTCCCACCTTTTTGCAGTTTCTTCAGTTTTAATCTACAGTTCATGGCGTTATGGAAACTGAAATCCACTTTGCCCCATTTCGCATACAAATCTATATATTCACTATGGCCGAGTCTACTGCTCGTTGTATAGTGGCTAGCCTTGCTGCTTCTGAATCACAGGGTCCCGGTTTCGAGTCCCGGCCGGGTCGGACAATTTATCCGCCCGTGAACTGGGCGTTTGTGTTGTCCTCATCATCTCATCATCATCATCATCATCATCATCATCATCATCATCATCATCATCATCATTCGTGCGGGGGCGAGGCCCGAAAAGGACAAATTACGAACTTGTGCAGGCGCTGATGTCCACGATATTGAGCACCTCACAAACAAACAATCATCATCATTGTGGCTGAAAATGTGCATCACCGCATTAATTGGCAACCTCTTCAACTTCTAATAAAGTAAGTTACTCGTTCATGGTGACTTAATAAACACCAGCCTGATGGTGTTGAAACTTTCCTGTTTACGAAAACAGAATACGCTGGCTGACTAGTTGTCTGCCATGAATCCACACAGGGATGATGAGAAAATGTACAAAGAAGCTAGCACGATTTTCAGAACACCAATCAATCAAAATGACAGGCAGAATCGCGTTATTCATTTTGTCGCCAACCGTGTTCAACCCGCGATGAGGTCGTCTTCAGGGCAATTTACAGTATTTGGTCGCTCGCTGCAGATGTCACCCTGCCTGTGCACGGTTGGTAATGCGTATATGCGGTATAAACATGTTGAAACATCAAACACATTACCAACCGTGCACAGCCAGGGTGACATCTGCAGCGAACGACCAAACGGTGTAAATTGCCCTGAAGACGACCCCATCTCGGGTTGAAACCGGTTGGCGACAAAATAAATAACGCGATTCTGACTGTCATTTTGATTGATTGATTATAAGTAAGCCAATCGCTGCTATTTCCACGCAACGATGTTGTCTAAAAATTTCAGAACACCAGTGTGTAAGCTATACCGAGTTCCTTTCACAGAATCTTATTCTTTGCTTGTACACTTGAGTGGATGGCCACTATTATTACCAAATAAAAGCAAAACAGCAAAATATTTTGAATTACTGCCAACTGTTAGTTTATGTTTGTCTGTGATTATAGAGCAACTTCAAGCCTACCAACGAACATGACACGTTGTATACCGAAACAAAGGCAAGAAACGTAGAAAATACGCCGAAAAAACGGCATCAGTCGAACCCATGCAGTGACTTAAATATAAAAAGAACAAGCAAACCCACTGATGCGGTCGAAATTTTCGCTGCAACTAGTTTGGAACATAAATTAAACATAAGTGCTTCGCATATGGGGCCCACCATTCCGTATTATAACAACTTGTACATTTTCCTTACAGTCCAATTACCTCTCAATGAATACTGCACTCCAGTTTCAGAATGATGGAATATAGCAATTAATCGTCCTTTTCTTTTAGGTTTTATTAAACAAATCTAGATTTTCGTTAGTGCCTAGCCGTTATCAATGTGAAAAAAAACAAGTAGTACGTAGTCAGGATATAGTATAAAAAGTTACAACTCGTGGCATAGGCTTTACGCTCATACACTGAAAAGCCGAAGAAACTGGTACACCTGCCTAATATCGTGTAGGGCCCCTGCGAGCACGCAGAAGTGCCGCAAAACGACGTGCCATGAACTCGACTAACGGCTGAGGTAGTGATGGAGGGTACTGAAACCATGAATCCTGCTGGGCTGTCCATAAATCCGTAAGAGTACGAAGGGGTGGAAATCTCTTCCGAACAACACATGTCAAGGCATCCCAGATATGCTCAATAATGTCGACGTCTGGGGAGTTTGGTGGCCAGTGGGAGTGTTTAACTAAGAAGAGTGCTTCTGGAGCCACTCTGTAGCAATTCTGTACGTGTGGGGTGGGATTGTTCTACTGGATTTGCCCAAGTCCGTCGGAATGCACAATGGACATGAACGGATGCAGGTGATTAGATACGATGGCCGGCCGGTGTGGCCGAGCGGTTCTAGGCGCTTCAGTCTGGAACCGCGCGACCGCTACGGTCGCAGGTTCGAATCGTGCCTCGGGCATGGATGTGTGTGATGTCCTTAGGTTAGTTAGATTTAAGCAGTTCTAAGTTCTAGGGGACTGATGAACTCCGATGTTAAGTCCCATAGTTCCCAGAGCCATTTGAGCCATTAGACACGATGCTTACCTAGTCTCACCTGTCAGGATCGTATCTAGACGTATCAGGAGTCCCATGTCACTCCAACCCATTCCAACTGCAAACGCCCCACACCTTCACAGAGCCTCCATCAGCTTGAACAGTCACCTGTTCACATGCAAGGACCATGGACTCGTGATGTTGTCTCGATACCCATGCACGTCCATCCAGTCGATAGAATGAAACCAGACTCGTCCGACGAGGCAACACGTTTCCAGTCATCAACAGTCCAATGTGTCAACAGTGTTGACGGGTCCAGGCGAGGCGTAAAGGTTTGTATGGTGCAGTCAAAGGATACACGAGTGGACCTTCTGCTTCGAAAGCCCATATTTAGTTGAATGGTTCGCACGCTGACACTTATTGATGACCGAGCACTGAAATCTGCAGCAATTTGCGGAAAGGTTGTGTTGTGAATTGGCAGGAGCCAATTCACGGACTTTGGAGGAAGCCGAAAGGCACGCGTTTAAGCTCACGCAGGCTGGCGTGAGGTCTGGAACAGGTCAGAGAAATAGCAAAACAGGAGGTAACTGGTAAAATACTTAACTTTAATCCACAATTGATGAACATCTCTCTTGACTGTACATTAATAACAATCTCAATATAAACTGGTAATGGCGCCTTGCTAGGTCGTAGCAAATGACGTAGCTGAATGCTATGCTAACTATCGTCTCGGCAAATGAGAGCGTAATTGTCAGTGTAGCTTCGCTAGCAAAGTCGGCTGTACAACTGGGGCGAGTGCTAGGAAGTGTCTCTAGACCTGCCGTGTGGCGGCGCTCGGTCTGCAATCACTGATAGTGGCGACAGGCGGGTCCGACGTATACTAGCGGATCGCGGCCGATTTAAAGGCTACCACCTAGCAAGTGTGGTGTCTGGCGGTGACACCACAGGTTGCACTTCTGTCACATTGAACGACTCTCTTCAATCGTCATTGGTCCCGTTCTTGCATGATATTTTTTCGGCCGCAGTGATGTAGGAGATCTAATGTCTTACTAGATTCCTGATATTCACTGTACACTCGTGAAATAGTCGTAAGGGAAAATTCCAACTTCATCACTACCTCGGAGTAGCTGTGTCCAATCGCTCGTGCGCTGACTGTAACACCACGTTCAATCTCACTTACATCTTGATAACGTGCCCTTCTAGCAGCGGGAACCGATCTAACAACTGCGGCAGACACTTGTCTCATATAGGCGTTGCCGACCGCAACGCTGTACTCTGCCTGTTTACGTATCTCTGTATTTGAATACGCGTGCCTATATCAGTTTCTTTGGCGCTTCAGTGTATTTTTACAGCAAGATATGTTTTAAAAAATGTTGAAGACACGTAATTACACGTGGAGGACGAATTGAAATGGAACTGGTTGTCAGGGTCGAGCTGTACGAGGTTTCTTTGGGAATGAGTAAGGATGGAGTTGGCAGGAAGTGCTGGGATGTGGCCCTTGACCTAGTTTCTCAGCCTTGTGTACAGACACTACATCGTGGAGAGTGCCAACCCTGGACTGCTGGTCGTAGCTGAAGATGCGTCCTCAGAGCAGGTTCCCTCCTTTTCGGGCTCTGAACTGCGGAAGCTGTGAAGTAAGGACATTTATTTTGTAGACTTATAGAGCCGCACGCCGTGCACAACACTGCTCTGCGGCCAGCTCATGAATTATTCATCCGCAGATCTGGTCATCCGCCGTCCACATCTGTTCGCCACGTCAGGCAAGAGGAGCGGGAGGCACACATTTGCATAGCAGCCCAACGCCCGGCCCGTGCTGTTGTTGTTGCTGTTGTCGACTCTGCGGCTGGCACTGCGCCAGTCTACTGTCTGACCAAAAGGGGCACACGTGTCCCACAGCGATACCACGGTACACGGAAACTCGCTTCTCGCCTTTAAACTTGGTTGTACTTGGATGATATCACACAGTTGTCCGCTCCAGGTAGCTCAGTGGTTTGGCGGAAAATAGATCGGTCCAGTAATCTGTGTTGCACAAATTTCTGACCTGGTTCCATGACGAGCTCAGTTTCTTCATGTAGATGTTTGGGATTTTGAGAAAGCAAGTATCCATTGTAGTAGGTTCTTCGATCAATACAGCCGTGCATCATCAGAAGAAAAAAGAATTTCAGGAGCAACATTTCCATCATGCGCACAATGCAGCATTACGTCTCGGTACAGAAATGCAACAACAGTACTTGAATTTTATTTTAAATTTATGCTCGACATCTCTAATGTGTTTGATATTCCGTACGCGCGTATGTTGATGATGATGATGATGATGATGTTTGGTTTGTGGGGCGCTCAACTGCGTGGTTATCAGCGCCCGTACAATTTCCCAACCTTTGCTCAGTCCAATTTCGCCACTTTCCTGGATGATGATGAAATGAGGAGTACAACACAAACACCCAGTCATCTCGAGGCAGGTGAAAATCCCTGACCCCGCCGGGAATCGAACCCGGGACCCCGTGCTCGGGAAGCGAGAACGCTACCGCGAGACCACGAGCGGCGGACGCGCGTATGTTGTTCATTAGGCGGCAGTTCTTAACAATAGGGACGTACATAGCCCGACTATCAGTTCACACTTCGTGCGCGACTGTATTGTGGTCTGCCTAGCTGCCAGGGGAACATCTGTTCGCTTTCCATCCCACTGATGTCATTCCTCCAGTTATGACAGGAAAAAACGCTTACTATCAATGAGGCATTTTTACTGCTCTTTTGCACAGAGCTTCTCAGCACGCCACGTATATTTGCTTCAAGTGCACCGTTACAACGTTTTAAGCAACGTCGAGCCGTGAACACCTGTTGATGGGTGAATGAGTATAGTGTCGGCGATGCCGTGTAGCGTGGTAGAGTCTGAAACGACTCCTTGTTTGCTAATTATCGATCTTTCATATCCAGTGGTTTTGAGTACATCACTGAATAGCATACACACATGTGAAGTCTCCGCTATTTTGGCTCCCAGGTGCCTCAAAAACAAACGCAGGCCTCAGTGTCATCTGTTTGTTTCCAGAGCGCAGCTGGTCCTTCTCTTCAACCCCGCTACACACCAGCGATTTAGCAAGGAATTTAAGATACTCTTATGAACATCACTCAGTTGCAAAGTTCTGCTATACAAAGTGAAGTGGCTATTTATGTCCGCATGCCGACTATTACTTGAAAAAAGCCGGCCGGTGTGGCCGTGCAGTTCTAAGCGCTTCAGTCTGGAACCGCATGACCACTACGGTCGCAGGTTCGAATCCTGCCTCGGGCATGGATGTGTGTAATGTCCTTAGGTTAGTTAGGTTTAAGTACTTCTGGGTTCTAGGGGACTGATGACCACAGATGTTAAGTCCCATAGTGCTCAGAGCCATTTGAACCATTTTGAACTTGAAAAAAAAAAATACTTTCAACTGAATTCGGCGATGTGCCTTTTACAAGTGCTTCCTGCTATCCCCCTAATTCTACGAAGTGGTCCTGTGTGGATGCATCCAACAGACACAGGGTGACTTTGTAAAATTAAGGGGATATGAGTAAGCACTTCTAAACGGCAAATTGACGAATTCAGTCTGTAGAATGTTGAAAATTTCGAGACAGCACTTTCCAGGAGGAGTCGGACAACATATTACTTCTCTCACTTTCAGTATTTCAATAAATTAGTTAACGTTTTCACGCTCATCTTAAATATTTGAGTAAAGGAATGTTCGAGCCTCCTTCAATGTACTAGTTTCTGAGACATTTCAAGATCGGTTTCAGTATTTCAGTAAATTAGTTTTCGAGACATTTTCAGGATCATCTTAAATATTTCAGTAAAGGAATATTCGAGCGTCCCTCATTTTGATCTTCTATGTTTCAGTAAACTCGCCTTCGAGCCTTTTCCAAATTCGTCTTCATTATTTCAATAAACTAATGTATAACTATTTCTTAGGTCCACCTACAGATGGGACATGCAGAAGTTAGATATTTACACTACTGGCCATTAAAATTGCTACACCACGAAGGTGACGTGCTACAGACGCCAAATTTAACCGACAGGAAGAAGATGCTGTGATATGCAAATCATTAGCTTTTCAGAGCAGTTACACAAGGTTGGCGCCGGTGGTACCATCACGTTTCCGACTATGATAAAGGTCGGGTTGTAGCCTATCGCGACTGCAGTTTATCGTATCGCGACATGGCTGCTCGCGTTGGTCGAGATCCAATGACTGTTAGCAGAATATGGAAGCGGTGGGTTCAGGAGGGTAATACGGAACGCCGTGCTGGATCCCAACGGCCTCGTATCACTAGCAGTCGAGATGACAGGCATCTTATCCGCACGGCTGTAACGGATCGTGCAGCCACGTCTCGATCCCTGAGTCAACAGATGGGGCGTTTGCAAGACAACAACCATCTGCACGAACAGTTCGACGACGTTTGCAGCAGCACGGACTATCAGCTCGGAGACCGTGGCTGCAGTTACCCTTGACGACGAACCTGGGTGCACGAATGGCAAAATGTCATTTTTTCGGATGAATCCAGGTTCTGTTTACAGCATCATGATGGTCGCATCCGTGTTGGCGACATCGCGGTGAACGCACATTGGAAGCGTGTATTCGTCATCGGCATACTGGAGTATCACCCGGCGTCATGGTATGGGGTGCCATTGGTTACACGTCTCGGTCACCTCTTGTTCGCATTGGCGGGACTTTGAACAGTGGACGTTACATTTCAGATGTGTTACGACCCGTGGCTCTACCCTTCATTCGATCCCTACAAAACCCTACATTTCAGCAGGATAATGCACGACCGCATGTTGCAGGTCCTGTACGGGCCTTTCTGGATACAGAAAATGTTCGACTGCTGCCCTGGCCAGCAAATTCTCCAGATCTGTCACCAATTGAAAACGTCTGGTCAATGGTGGCTGGTCACAATACGCCAGTCACTACTCTTGATGAACTGTGGTATCGTGTTGAAGCTGCACGGGCAGCTGTACCTGTACACGCCATCTAAGCTCTGTTTGACTCAATGCCCAGGCGTATCAAGGCGTACAAAGACGCGTCGTTTGACTGAGGAATACGTCAAGAGACTTTGCGTTGCGTGACGAACCCAAGATACGAGAAGGGCGTACGCATTTGTAGAGGAGCAAAGTACCATAAGTTGTTAAAAGAGCTCGTGCTGACACATCTTCGGTTAAAAGGAACTTTAATGTTCCCGAGGCCATAATCTTAAGAGCGGGTCTTTAGAAAAGACCGCGTTGTTACAGGGCCCATCTGCAAACTCGTTATTCTCGCCGAGTTACTGCGCTTTCGTTTATGTGCGTCAGCACGACCTCTCGACATTGTCCTCGTATGAAAGCGTTTCTGCACGTCCGCCCCTCCGCCTTGCTAACATACCCTGACTCATTACTCGCTCTGCGACTGATAGCGCTTCTCCTACACGGCCTCCATTTCCTGCGCTGTCCACTCAGACGACGCGTCACCTGCCGATACAACTTCTTCTCGTCTGACTGACGCAGTACAGCGGAATCCCCTTCACATCAAGACTGTGTTACTTAAAATCCGTCTTGATTGCAAAAATTTTTTTTTATTATTCATATGACCGGTTTCGGTTCATTCAGAACCATCTTCAGATCTGATATTTCAGTTACAGGAGTAACCCGTCCAAATCCAGCAACTTTCACATGCTACGATCTGAAGATGGTTCTGAATGAACCGAAACCGGTCATATGAATAATAAAAAAAAATTTTTTTGCAATCAAGACGGATTTTAAGTAACATTATAAAATCACTGATTGCTGTTATCCCATATGACATTATGTCTGTTTTTGTCAAGACTGTGTGCCTGACGGAGATTCGAACCCATAACCTCGCCTTTCGGGAGTACTGCTCATCTAATTTTTTTCTTTTTTTTTTTCCTTTTTTTTCCTTCGGGCTTCTCATTTCTCCTTGTAGTTCATCCCGTCTCTCTCCAAAAATGCCTTCTACAGCTAGATTGTCACACTGTAGTTCCTCCTCTAGATTGTCGCACAGATGACAAAATGGTAGATATCGAAATAGATGACAGAGGGATAGAAAAACAATTAAAATCGCTCAAAAGAGGAAAGGCCGCTGGACCTGATGGGATACCAGTTCGATTTCACACAGAGTACGCGAAGGAACTTGCCCCCCTTCTTGCAGCGGTGTACCATAGGTCTCTAAAAGAGCATAGCGTTCCGAAGGATTGGAAAAGGGCACAGGTCATCCCCGTTTTCAAGAAGGGACGTCGAACAGATATGCATAACTATAGACCTATATCTCTAACGTCGATCAGTTGTATAATTTTGGAACACGTATTATGTTCGAGTATAATGACTTTTCTGGAGACTAGAAATCTACTCGGTAGGAATCAGCATGGGTTCCGAAAAAGACGATCGTATGAAACCCAGCTCGCGCTATTCGTCCACGATACTCAGGGGGCCACAGACACGGGTTCCCAGGTAGATGCCGTGTTTCTTGACTTCCGCAAGGCGTTCGATACAGTTCCCCACAGTCGTTTAATGAACAAAGTAAGAGCATACGGACTATCAGTCCAATTGTGTGATTGGATTGAAGAGTTCCTAGATAACAGGACGCAGCATGTCATTCTCAGTGGAGAGAAGTCTTCCGAAGTAAGAGTGATTTCAGGTGTGCCGCAGGGGCGTGTCGTAGGACCGCTGCTATTCACAATATACATAAATGACCTTGTGGATGACTCGGAAGTTCACTGAGGCTTTTTTCGGATGATTCTGTGGTATATCGAGAGGTTCTAACAATGGAAAATTGTACTGATATGCAGGAGGATCTGCAGCGAATTGACGCATCGTGCAGGGAATGGCAATTGAATCTAAATGTAGACAACTGTAATGTGCTGCGAATACATAGAAAGAAAGAAACACCCTTTATCATTTAGCTACAATATAGCAGGTTAGCAACTGGAAGCAGCTAATTCTATAAATTATCTGGGAGTAGGAGTGATTTAAAAGGGAATGACCATACAAAATTAATCGTCGGTAAAGCAGATCCCAGACTGAGATTCATTGGAAGAATCCTAAGGAAATGCAATCCGAAAACAAAGGAAGTACAGTACACTTGTTCGCCCACTGCTTGAATACTGCTCAGCAGTGTGGGATCCGTACCAGATTGGGTTGATAGAAGAGATAGAGAAGATCCAACGGAGAGCAGCGCGCTTCGTTACGTATATCTCGCGAAGAGACCATGAGGATAAAATCAGAGAGATTAGATCCCACACAGAGGCATACTGACGATCTTTCTTTCCACGGACAATACGAGACTGCAATAGAAGGGACAACCGATGGAGGTACTCGAAGTACCCTCTTCCACACACCGTCAGGTGGCTTGCGGAGTATGCATGTAGATGGAGATGAATGGTCTGCAGTGTTTCTTCCGGTTTTCCTTCCCTTCTTATTGCTGCCGGCATGAATAACTTAGAAGTAGATATCTTCGGTGCAGCAAAGCAGCTTAAATCAATTCATAAAGGCAAGGTCTCCAGTCCAGATTGCATACTAGTTAGGTTCCATCCAGAGTATGTTGTTACGGTACCTCGCTACTTCGCATCCATATACACTGAAGAGCCAAAGAAACTGGTACACATGGCTAATATCGTGTAGGGCATCCGTGAACCTGCAGAAATGCCGCAACACGAGGTGTCATGGACTCGACTGACGTCTGAAGTAGTGCTGGAGGAAAAGGACACCACGAATCCTCCAGCGCTGTCCATAATTCCGTAAGAGTACGAGGGGGTGGAGATCTCTTCTGAACAGCGCGTTGGAAGGCATCCCAGATATGCTCAATAATGTTCATGTCTGGGGAGTTTGGTGGCCAGCGGATGTGTTTAAACTCAGAAGAGTGTTCATGGAGCAATTCTGGACGTGTGGGGTGTCGCATTGTCCTGCTGGAATTGTCCAACGCAATAGGATGCACAACGGGTATGAATGGACGCAGCGGATCAGACAGGATGCTTACGTACGCGTCACCTGTCAGAGTCGTATCTAGACGTATCAGGGATCCCTTATCACTCCAACTGCACACGACCCACACAATTACAGAGCCTCCACCAGCTTGAACACTCCGCTGCTAACATGCAGGGCCCATGAATTCATGAGGGTTTCTCCATAACCGTACACGTCCATCCACTCGATACAATTTGAAACGAGACAACCAGTCATCAACAGTCCAATGTCGGTGTTGACAGGCACAGGCGAGGCGTAAAGCTTTGTGTCGTGCAGTCATGAAGGGTACACGAGTGGGCCTTCGGCTCCGAAAGCCCATTCGACGATGTTTCGTTGAATAGTTCGCACGCTCAACATTGAAATCTGCACCAATTTTCCGGAATGGTTGGACTTCTGTCACGCTGAACGATTCTCTTCAGTCATCGTTGGTCCCGTTCTTGCAGGATCCTTTTCCGGATGCAGAGACGTCGGAGATTTGATGTTTTACCGGATTCCTGATATTCACGGTACATTCGTCAAATATGTTGTTGTTGTTGTGGTCTTCAGTCCTGAGACTGGTTTGATGCAGCTCTCCATGCTACTCTATCCTGTGCAAGCTTCTTCATCTCCCAGTACCTACTGCAACCTACATCCTTCTGAATCTGCTTAGTGTATTCATCTCTTGGTCTCCCCCTACGATTTTTACCCTCCACGCTGCCCTCCAATACTAAATTGGTGATCCCTTGATGCCTCAGAACATGTCCTACCAACCGATCGCTTCTTCTTGTCAAGTTGTGCCACAAACTTCTCTTCTCCCCAATCCTATTCAATACTTCCTCATTAGTTATGTGATCTACCCATCTAATCTTCAGCGTTCTTCTGTAGCACCACATTTCGAAAGCTTCTATTCTCTTCTTGTCCAAACTATTTACCGTCCATGTTTCACTTCCATACATGGCTACACTCCATACAAATACTTTCAGAAATGACTTCCTGACACTTAAATGTATACTCGATGTTAACAAATTTCTCTTCTTCAGAAACGCTTTCCTTGCCATTGCTAGTCTACATTTTATATCCTCTCTACTTCGACCATCATCAGTTATTTTGCTCCCCAAATAGCAAAACTCCTTCACTACTTTAAGTGTCTCATTTCCTAATCTAATACCCTCAACATCACCCGACTTAATTCGACTACATTGTATTATCCTCGTTTTGCTTTTGTTGATGTTCATCTTATACCCTCCTTTCAAGACACTGTCCATTCCGTTCAACTGCTCTTCCAGTTCCTTTGCTGTCTCTGACAGAATTACAATGTCATCGGCGAACCTCAACGTTTTTATTTCTTCTCCATGGATTTTAATGGCTACTCCGAACTTTTCCTTTATTTCTTTTACTGCTTGCTCAATATACAGATTTAATAGCATCGGGGAGATGATACAACCCTGTCTCACTCTCTTCGCAACCACTGCTTCCCTTTCATGGCCCTCGACTCTTATAACTGCCATCTGGTTTCTGTACAAATTGCAAATAGCCTTTCGCTCCCTGTATTTTACCCCTGCCACCTTCAGAATTTGAAAGCTAGTCAACATTTTCAGAAGCTTTTTCTAAGTCTACAAATGGTAGAAACGTAGGTTTGCCTTTCCTTAATCTTTCCTCTAACAAGGGGAGGCCGCCAATTGTGAAATTCAGATTCGATTCATACTGCGCATAATAAAAGCTTATGGCCAGATGTGTAATGTCGCAAAGCACTAAGATGCACTTCTCAGCCGTTGTCGAGAAAATCGACAGTTAAAAGAAACCGTTGCGGTGAAATACTCTCTACGATTAATAATTCTCTACAGCGTCGTGGCGCAGCGGTAAGCGCTCGGGTTCGTAATCCGAAGGTCGCCGGATCGAATCTCGCGCCATGCAATTTCTTTTTTATAATTAGTTTTTTGTAATTCAATATATATATATATATATATATATATATATATATATATATATATATATATATATATATATATATATATATATACTATTAATGAATTGCTTATGCATGTTGGTGAAGGCGGATCGCTCTCCAATTGTACCGCCTCCATTTTTCCGTTTGTTTAACAGGGTCCGCACTGACTTTCGACGATGTCATAAGTTGCGCTAGGGACCGCATCTAACTTCTTTCGAAGTTAGCACGCAACTACGCTAGTTATGCGGCGGCTCGTTTCGGCCCATTCAACGTCTGTTCTTCAGGTGTAACGAGCGAGTAACGGAGTTTATATTTCATACCTGCCACTGCAAATTTGTGATCGTGGAGTCTCTATTCTAATTCGAACGTTTTACTTACGCTACACGTATTCCTTTCGGAATATCGTTTCTACGTCTTCCGTTAACTAAACGTGGTTAACATTACGAAGACAATTAATAACATTTGTGAAATACAACTTTGTTTACGAAAACATAATGATGTTCGAAGTCGCCAGTTTTCCCATGACACACGACTTTCAACAACTTATTACATGCATAGTTGTTGCAATTGTTGCCGGGAATTATATATTTGAATTACAAAAAACAAATACTAAAAAAAAAGAAAGGTTGCATGGCGCGAGATTCGATCCGGCGACCTTCGGATTACGAACCCGAGCGCTTACCGCTGCACCACCACGCTGTAGAAAATATCTAATCGTAGAGAGTATTTCACCGCAACGGTTTCTTTTAACTGTCGATTTTCTCGACAACGGCTGAGAAGTGCATCTTGGTGCTTTGCCACATTACACCTCTGGCCATGAGCTTTTATTATGCGCAGTATGAATCGAATCTGAATTTCACAATTGGCGGCCTCCCCTTGTAAGATAAGTCGTAGGGTCAGTATTGCCTCACGTGTTCCATTATTTCTACGGAATCCAAACTGATCTACCCCGAAGTCAGCATCTACCAGATTTTCCATTCGTCTGTAAAAGCTGGCAGTGTGGACGCAGAAAGCAGAAAGTACGCAGCGGCGTACCGCCCCGCCTCAGGCGAGTACGCACTGCTAGGGAACGCGTCGCCCTCGCACGGGTCACGTAGCGCTCTGAAACCCAGTACGGCCTTATCACAGGTGTGTGTGTGTCTGTTCCGCTCGTCACACATGCGGGCGCTTCCTGCTTACAAAAGCCAGCCGCGGTGTGCGCAACTTGCGGCACCATTAAAAAACTCCACCACTGTGAGACAGAAAAAATACGTATACTCTCACTCGAAAATCTCCAAATTTATTTTCGAAACTGTTATTTTTACCTGGCATATTCTATGCACACTCCGTCCGAAAAGGCCTTCAAGACCCTAGGGGACCGACCGACCGCCGTGTCACCCTCAACGCGCTGACGTCACCGGACGCGGATATGGTGGGGCATGTGGTCAGCACACCACACTCCCAGCCGATGTCAGTTTCTGAAACCGGAGCCGCTACTTCTCAGTCAAGTACCTCCTCAATTTGCCTCACAAGGGCAGAGTGCACGCCGCTTGCCAACAGCGCTCGGCAGATCGGACGGTCATCCACGCAAGTTCTGGCCAAATCACTTCCAGCTCCCCAAGCCACTTTACGGTGAGAGACGGAGCCTAGCTGTGGTGTGAGTCCCTCTCCCCCATCCCCCCCCCCCAACTCTTTCACTGTCCGCTCCGTTCGGGAATGGTGCATGAAAAAATGACTGCATAAGTTCTAATGTCGCTGATTTTTCATTGTGATAATTTCTCGAGACGTATGTGGCAGGAAGTAACGTGTTGCCAACTTTTCGTTTCAACACTGCTGCTCTCTGGTTCAAATGGCTCTGAGCACTATGGCACTTAACAGCCGAGGTCATCAGTCCCATACTTAAACCTAACTAACCTTAGGACATCACACACATCCATGCCCGAGGAAGGATTCGAACCTGCGACCGTAGTGGTCGCGCGGTTCCAGAATGAAGCGCCTAGAACTCCGGCCGGCCCATTCCTCTCTGGAAGTGACTTGATAAACAATAAATTCAACAATATATATTCATTTTTCTGCGACCAATTCTCTATCAGATGACTGCCAGATCTTCTTTCCACACCATGGAAGTGCTGGAATCTGCAGACAAGGAGAGTTTAGTTTGATTTTTGCCATAACCTAATAAGGATTCTTGCGGCCGGTCTTGTGCCGAAAGGGACGTTTCCCATCCTATAATGTAGAGACAGATATTGAGAAGCTTTTTCGACGAGACAGATAAACTACTTTTTATAAATTGCAACAAAATCGATGTTTTGTTATTTGACACGATATTTTGTCCGTTTCCTCGGATGTCGTTCTCGTCGGGGAGAAACAAATGTGAAATTAGCTTCTACTGTCCCTGAAAGAAGTGACTACAGGTTCGTTACTGTATAGAGTAAGGTGTTTGATTTGGCATTCTGTACTGAGCAGCCGAGTCTCGCAACCATCTCTGAAAAGATGGCCATATAGAGTCATACTACCAAGTTCTTTATAAGTTTGATCTGATTTCCTTATCACTGAAATAATATCGCAAAGCATCGTTTCATTTAGCTCTCTTCTCCTGTCCTCGGTACTTCAGTAATTCTGCCAGGCAGTGTAATTTTGTGGTAGCTCTACCTGATGATGATGATGATGATGATGATGATGATGATGATGATGATCCCTTGATATAGTTCCACACGGCCGTGTAATGAACAAAGTGTATGACTGAATTTACGAGTCTGTAGCAAACAGCACGCCATTCTTAATGCAATGAAGTCTTCAAATGTAAAATAACTTCATCAAAACTAGACATAGTTGTCTCACTGGGAATTCCGCGATCGTTCAATAAGTAAAATATGGAGTTTCAGTCTTCGATCTGAAGATGGGCAGCTAGCCCGAAACCGGTAATTGAAAATAAAGAATAGCGATCGAAGACTGAAACTCCATATTTTATTTAAAATAACTTCGGCTGTAGCCCGTCAGTGTTACAGGACAACTATTTTTTACAAGATACAGGGTGTTAAAAAAAGGTACGGCGAAACTTTGAGGAAACATTCCTCACACACAAATAAAGAAAAGATGTTATGTGGACATGTGTGCAGACACGCGTAATTTCCATGTTACAGCTCATTTTAGTTTCTTCCACCTACGCTCAATGGAGCATGTTATCATGATTTCATACGGGATACTCTACCTGTGCTGCTAGAACACGTGCCTTTACAAGTACTACACAACATGTGGTTAATTGCGCGATGGAGCTCCTGCACATTTCAGTCGAGGTGTTCGTACGCTTCTCAACAACAGATTCGGTGACCGATGGATTGGTAGAGGCGGACCAATTCCGTGGTCTCCACGCTCTCCTGACCTCAACCCTCTCGACTTTCATTTATGGGGGCATTTGAAAGCTCTTGTCTACGCAACCCCGGTACCAAATGTAGAGACTCTTCGTGCTCGTATTGTGGACGGCTGTCATACAATACGCCATTCTCCAGGGCTGCATCAGCGCATCAGGGATTCCATGCGACGGAGGGTTGATGCCTGTATCCTCGCTAACGGAGGACATTTTGAACATTTCCTGTAACAAAGTGTTTGAAGTCACGGTGGTACGTTCTGTTGCTGTGTGTTTCCATTCCACGACTAATGTGATTTGAAGAGAAGTAATAAAATGAGCTCTAACATGGAAAGTAAGCGTTTCCGGACACATGTCCACATAACATCTTTTCTTTCTTTGTGTGTGAGGAATGTTTCCTGAAAGTTTGGCCGTACCTTTTTGTAACACCCTGTATGTGTACATCACCTAGTCTTTAACGTCGAAAGTTCCATGAGGCTTTTCGCTGCAGACAAGCAGTGACGCTGCAGCGAATTGCGGGAAGACCTGCTGAGGGTCGGCGCTTGGTGCAGGGCGCGCCAATTGACCCTCAACATAAACAAATGTAGCGCATTGCGACGACATAGACGGGAAAACGTTTTGTTGTATGATTACACGACTGCACAGCACTCACTGGAAGCAGTGACTGGCATAAAATACCTAGGAGTTCGCGTAGAGAGCGGTGTGAAATGGAAGGACGATATAACAGTAATCGCGAGTAAGGTACAGGCCATTGGAAAGACCGTCAAGAAACGGAGCCCATCATCAAAGAAACATGACATCGGAAGTTCACTGAGGCTTTTTGCAGATGATGCTGTGGTGTATCGAGAAGTTGTAACAATGCAGGAGGATCTGCAGCGAATTGACGCATGGTGCACGAAATGGCAATTGAATCTCAATGTAGACAAGTGTAATGTGCTGCGAATACACAGAAAGATAGATCCTTTATCATTTAGCTACAAATTAGCAGGTCAGCAACTGGAAGCAGTTAATTCCATAAATTATCTGGGAGTACGCATTAGGAAAGGAACTGATGATGGTCGAAGTAGAGATGATATAAAATGTAGACTGGCATTGGCAAGGAAAGCGTTTCTGAAGATGAGAACTTTGTTAACATCGAGTATAGATTTAAATTTCAGGAAGTCGTTTCTGAAAGTATTTGTATGGAGTGTAGCCATGTATGGCAGTGAAACATGGACGACAAATAGTTTGGACAAGAAGAGAATAGAAGCCTTTGAAATGTGGTGATACAGAAGAATGCTGAAGATTAGATGGGTAGATGACGTAACTAATGAGGAAGTATTGAATAGGATTGGGGAGAAGAGGAGTATGTCGCACAACTTGACAAGAAGAAGGGAAGTTGATCGTCGGTAAAGCAGATGCCAGACTGAGATTCATTGCAAGAATCCTAAAGAAATGCAATCTGAAAACAAAGGAAGTAGGTTACAGTACGCTTGTTCGCCCGCTGCTTGAATACTGCTCAGCAGTGTGGGATCCGTACCAGATAGGGTTGATAGAAGAGATAGAGAAGATCCAACGGAGAGCAGCGAGCTTCGTTACAGGATCATTTAGTAAGCGCGAAAGCGTTACGGAGACGATAGATAAACTCCGTGGAAGACTCTGCAGGAGAGACGCTCAGTAGCTCGGTACGGGCTATGGTAAAAGTTTCGAGAACATACCTTCACCGAAGAGTCTAGCAGTATATTGCTCCCTGCTACGTATATCTCGCGAAGAGACCATGAGGATAAAATCAGAGAGATTAGAGCCCACGCAGAAGCAAACCGACAATCCTTCTTTCCACGAACAATATGAGACTGGAATAGAAGGGAGAACCGATAGAGGTACTCAGGGTACCCTCCGCCACACACCGTCAGGTGGCTTGCGGAGTATGGATGTAGATGTAGATGTAGAAGTAGCTTACAAAACACTACTGCAACCAACGCTTGAAAATTGCTTGTCAGTCTGGGATCTGTTCCAGAGAGGACTGATAGAACAAACAGAGAAGATCCAAAGAAGAGCAACACGTTTCGTCACAGGTTCATTTAGTGACCGCGCAAGCGCCATGGAAATGCTCAGCCAAGTCGAGGGGCAGACGCTGCAAAAGAGGCGTTCTGCATCACAGTCTGACCAACTGTGAAAAGCAATATATTGGTTCCTCCTACGTTTATCTTCCGAGAAGACGACGAAGATAAAATTAGAGAGATACGAGCCCACACACAAACTTATCAGCAATCTAGATCGACGTATGTTTGCAGGTGGGGATATTCAGCCGCCAAATAATGGTCGAACCTTCCTCTGCCCTTTATTTCGCACAATTCGCTACTAGTTTCGGTCAAACGACCATTATGAAGTTAAGCTGCCATAAATGGAAGGGAAGTTGTACAGTAATTTGAGCAAATCAAATTGGAACAGAGCAAATTACTTTTGTTCAAATTACGGTATGACTTTCCTGCCGCTTATGCCAGCTTAGCTTCATAATGGTCGTTTGACCGAAACTAGCAGCGAATTGTGCCAAATAAAGGGCAGAGGAAGGTTCCACCATGAATTTTAACAATCTACATCTATACTCTAAACCATGGCAGAGAATACGTTGTATTGTACAAGTTATTAGGATTTCTTCCTGTTCCATTCACGTACGAAGCGCGAGAAGAATGATCGTTTGAATGCCTCTGTGAATGAGACATTATTCCAATCTTATTCTCACGAGCCTTACGTGAGCGATACGTAGGGGACTATAGTATATTCCTAGAGTCATCATTTAAAGCCAGTTCTTGAAACTTTGTTAACACATTTTCTCGGGATAGATTACGACTATCTTCAAGAGTCATCCAGTTCAGTTCCTTTAGTATCTCTGTGACACTCTCCCACGTAACAAATAAAGCTGTGACCATTCGTGCTGCCCTTCTCTGTATACGTTCAATATCTCCTCGTAGTCGTATCTCGTACGTGTCTCACACACGGAATGAGTCGTACGAGAGATTCGTAAGCAGTCTCGTTTGTAGACCGACTGCACTTCCCCAGTATTCTACCAATAAATAGAACTCTGCCGCCTGCTTTACCCACGACTGAACCTGTGTGCTCATTCCATTTCATTTCCCTGCAAATTGTTACACCCAGGTATTCGAACAAGTTGGTCGATTCCAACGGTGACTCATTGAAATTATCGTCACAAGATACCAATTTTTGATTTTTTTTTAGTTTTGCGAAGTGCACAATTTTACATTTATGAACATTTAAAGCAAGTTGCCAATCTTTGCACCACATTGGAATAGCATGAATATTCGACTGAATATTTAGGCAGCTTCTTTCAGACAGTACTTCATTATAGATAATTGCGTCATCTGCAGAAATTATGAGATTACTATTAATACAGGGTGATTCAAAAAGAATACCACAACTTTAGGAATTTAAAACTCTGCAACGACAAAAGGCAGAGCTAAGCACTATCTGTCGGCGAATTAAGGGAGCTATAAAGTTTCATTTAGTTGTACATTTGTTCACCTGAGGCACTGTTGACTAGGCGTCAGCGTCAGTTGATACTAAGATGGCGACCGCTCAACAGAAAGCTTTTTGTGTTATTGAGTACGGCAGAAGTGAATCGACGACAGTTGTTCAGCGTGCATTTCGAACGAAATATGGTGTTAAACCTCCTGATAGGTGGTGTATTAAACGTTGGTATAAACAGTTTACAGAGAATGGGTGTTTGTGCAAAGGGAAAAGTTCTGGACGGCCGAGAACGAGTGATGAAAATGTAGCACGCATCCAGCAAGCATTTGTTCGCAGCCCAGGAAAATCGACTCGCAGAGCTAGCAGAGAGCTGCAAATTCCACAATCAATTGTATGGAGAGTCCTACGAAAAAGGTTAGTTATGAAACCTGAACGTCAACTACCCGAGGCGATGGATCGGCCGCCAGGCAGCCCGTGACAGATCACTTCATCACTGGCCTCTAAGAAGCCCTGATCTTACCCCCTGCGATTTTTTCTTATGGGGGTATGTTAAGGATATGGTGTTTCGGCCACCTCTCCCAGCCACCATTGATGATTTGAAACGAGAAATAACAGCAGCTATCCAAACTGTTACGTCTGATATGCTACAGAGAGTGTGGAACGAGTTGGAGTATCGGGTTGATATTGCTCGGGTGTCTGGAGGGGGCCATATTGAACATCTCTGAACTTGTTTTTGAGTGAAAAAAACCTTTTTAAATACTCTTTGTAATGATGTATAACAGATGGTTATATTATGTTTCTTTCATTAAATACACATTTTTAAAGTTGTGGTATTCTTTTTGAATCACCCTGTATTATATGCAACGTCATTAAGATACAAAATGAACAGCAAGGGTCCGAACACACTTTCCGAACGTGCATCCGAAATTACTTCTACATCTCGCGATAACTGTCCATCCCAGACAACACACTGTGTCCTGCCCACCAAAAGTCCTCAATCCAGTCACAAAATTCACTTGATGCCCCCCTATGATCGAGCTTTCGACAGTAAGAGCGGATGTGGCACTGAGTCAACTGCTTTTCGGAAATCAAGAAATACTGCATCTACCTGACTCCTTTGATCCAAAGCTTCCAGTATGTTCAGCTATGTTCTCCCGGCGAACCTTAAGCTACTGGAACAGTGACTTTCGTGGCCGCTATAGTCCCACAGCTGAACCGAGAAGGATACATGGACGTGTAGACACGTGCTCGTAAGCGCGCGTCGCCAGTTATCTCAGTAAACCGCTCATATGCAGATCAAACCTGGTCAGACCTGTTTCCTTCCCTCATCGTGCACTTTCTTCGCTAGCAGTATTCAGTACTTATAATCAGAGGTTTTATTTACTTTATTTACACATCTATTTCCGTACGGCCAAATCGGGGAGCGAATCTCCATGCTCATGGAACATGTCAGTACATGAAATTACAACAAAAAGGTAATAACAGAAACAATAAATCGTTTACGAACCCAAAAAAGTCAAGTCATAAGTTTAAGTAAACACAATCAACAATATAACATAAGAAACAGCTTAATTTTCAGCAGAATAGGAATGACCTGTGAGAGGGCTCTTCATTTTCGCTTTCAAACCGAGTAGTTAACTGCTAAGATTTTTTAATTCTTGTGGTACTGTATTGAAAATGGATGCAGCAGTAAACTGCACACCTCTACTGCACAAGTGTTAAGAAAGTGCGAACCAATTGCAGACTGGATTTATGCCGAGTATTAACTGAGTGAAAGCTGCTAAATCTTGAGAATAAGTTGACATTTTTAACAAGACACGACAGTAAAGAATACATATACAGGGTGTTACAAAAAGGTACGGCCAAACTTTCAGGAAACATTCCTCACACACAAATAAAGAAAAGATGTTATGTGGACATAATTTCCATGTTAGAGCTCATTTTAGTTTCGTCAGTATGTTGTATCAGGTTGCAATGAAGCCTCATCCGTAAAGAGAACATTTTCACTGAAATGAGGATTGACACATTGTCGGATGAACCATTCGCAGAATTGTACCCGTGGAGGCCAATCAGCTGCTGATAGTGCCTGCACACGCTGTACACGGTACGGAAACAACTGGTTCTCCCGTAGCACTCTCCATACAGTGACGTGGTCAACGTTACCTTGTACAGCAGCAACTTCTCTGACGCTGACATTAGGGTTATCGTCAACTGCAGGAAGAATTGCCTCGTCCTTTGCAGGTGTCCTCGTCGTTCTAGGTATTCTCCAGTCGCGAGTCATAGGCTGGAATGTTCCGTGCTCCCTAAGACGCTGATCAATTGCTTCGAACGTCTTCCCGTCGGGACACCTTCGTTCTGGAAATCTGTCTCGATACAAACGTACCGCGCCACGGCTATTGCCCCGTGCTAATCCGTACATCAAATGGGCATCTGCCAACTCCGCATTTGTAAACATTGCACTGACTGCAAAACCACGTTCGTGATGAACACTAACCTGTTGATGCTACGCACTGATGTGCTTGATGCTAGTACTGTAGAGCAATGAGTCGCATGTCAACACAAGCACCGAGGTCAACATTAGCTTCCTTCAATTCGGCCAACTGGCGATGAATCGAGGAAGTACAGTACATACTGACGAAACTAAAATGAGCTCTAACATGGAAATTAACCGTTTCCGGACACATGTCCACATAACATCTTTTCTTTATTTGTGTGTGAGGAATGTTTCCTGAAAGTTTTGCCGTACCTTTTTGTAACACCCTGTATATTGAGACGGCAATATCAAAATACCCAGACTCGTCAACAGGAGGTCGACAAGAGGTTCGTGAACTTAATTTACTGTATGAACTGCCCGTTGCTGAGCCAAAAACATCCGTTTAGAATTGGAAGCGTTACCCCAAAATATAATACCGCACGACATAATCGACTGAAAATAAATAAAGTAGACTAATTTTCGTGTAGAACGATCACTTACTTCAGATACCGTTCGAATAGTAAAAATGGCAGCGTGAAGTCTTTGAACAAGATCCTGAACATGGGCTTTCCACGACAGTTTACTGTTTATCTAAACACAGAGAAATTTGAACTGTTCAGGTTCACTAATCATATGCCCATTCAGTCGAATTAAAACTTCGAGTTTTGTTCAATTGTGTGTTAGACACTGTAAAATCTGAGTCTTATTGTGATTTAGAGTTAGTTTATTTTTCTACAAGCCAGGAAATGTCATGAACTGGACTATTTGAAACCAAGTCAATGTTGCACACAATATCCTTTACTACCAAGCTAGTGTCATCAGCAAACAGAAATTGTGGGGAAGGCGGATAGTCGTCTTCGGTTCATTGGTAGAATTTTGAGAAGATGTGTTTCATCTGTAAAGGAGACCGCTTATAAAACACTAATACGACCTATTCTTGAGTACTGCTCGAGCGTTTGGGATCCCTATCAGGTCGGATTGAGGGAGGACATAGAAGCAATTAAGAGGCAGGCTGCTAGATTTGTTACTGGTAGGTTTGATCATCACGCGAGTGTTACGGAAATGCTTCAGGAACTCGGGTGGGAGTCTCTAGAGGAAAGGAGGCGTTCTTTTCGTGAATCGCTACTGAGGAAATTTAAAGAACCAGCATTTGAGGCTGACTGCAGTACAGTTTTACTGCCGCCAACTTATATTTCGCGGAAAGACCACAAAGATAAGATATGAGAGATTAGGGCTCGTACAGAGGCATATAGGCAGTCATTTTTCCCTAGTTCTGTTTGGGAGTGGAACAGGGAGAGAAGATGCTAGTTGTGGTACGAGGTACCCTCCGCCACGCACCGTATGGTGGATTGCGGAGTATGTATATAGATGTAGATGTAGAAATATTTTAGAGCTACCTGTAACACTAGAGGGCATATCATTAATATAAATAACGAGCAGGAGTGGCCCCAGCACTGATCCCTGGGGCAACCCCTATTTGACCGTATCCCACTCAGACCCTACATCACAGTCATTCCCAATACTGTGAATAATGACCTTTTTCCGTCTGTTGTTAAAGTGAGAGGTGAAGCAATTGTGAGCTACTCCCCATATTCCATAATGGCCCAACTCCTGGAGCAGTATTTTGTGATCAACACAATGAAACGCCTTAGTTAAATCAAAAAAATATGCCTAGCGTTCGAAACCTTTTGATTAATCTATCCAGTACCTCGCAGAGAATACAGAAAATGTTCAAATGTGTGTGAAATCTTATGGAACTTAACTGCTAAGGTCATCAGTCCATAAGCTTACACACTACTTAACCTAAATTATCATAAGGACAAACACACACACCCATGCCCGAGGGAGGACTCGAACCTCCGCCGGGACCAGCCGCACAGTCCATGACTGCAGCGCCTAAGACCGCTCGGCTAATCCCGCGCGGCAGACAATATAGAGGGGTGTACAAAGTACCCTCCACCACACACCGTAATGTGGCTTACAGAGTACAGATGAAGATTTAGTGGTAGTCCGTAAAGTTTTATTTCGTAGTCGGCTCTTGGTGGTTCTGAAACATCACCTTTCCTTCTCCTTCTCCTTCTTCTTCTTCAAGTATTTAGGAGCTGTCGGAGCAACCAGCACACAATAAATTCGATAATTATGCCACCTGTAAAACAAATGCACATTTCCCTCCTTGAGGCGAACAGGTTCGCACTGCACTTCCGTAAGTTGGCCCGGAAAAAAGGAACATACAGAGAGTATCGTCCCAATGGACACGCGTTACAAGTGAATGTTGCTCTGTGGGCGTTGACGTGTGTTTGTCGAAGATTTGTATCAGCTGATTAGGTGTTTGTTTCCTGCGTACAGTCATTGGAAAGTTCAGAGAACTCCAGGCTGGCCACGGCCACAACGGGATCCAAGCGCTCGAGAGTCCAGCGGGCAAGGTTCCAGAGCGTCAGTGGAGAGCGCGAACCGGCGTACACTTAGACGAGAGAGAGTCCAGCCCGCTCGCTTAGTTAGCACTATCGCTCCTTCCTCAGTGACTTTCGCGGCCTGCATAGGCCCACAGCAGAACCGGGTAGGATACACAGCAGCTCGTAACCAGGCATCTATTATATCTCTTAAAAGAAAGTAATGTAACTATTTATTTAATTAGCGGAAACACTCTCCTAGTAAATTTGTTTGAAAATACAAAAGAGATATAATAAGCAAAATAATGAATTTCGTAGGTTGCCAATTACGTATTATATCTGGTTTTATCGAGCGCCAGGCTCCCTACAAATTACTGTAAATGCAATAGCGTAGTAGTACTCAGCTCTGAAATTATTACTATCACAGAAAATAGACAAGTTTTAATAAAATTATTTCACTGGATTACTTCAATTAATCTCACAGAATATTTTTACATAATTTCTTCCGCTCCGGCTATTAGATATTGTGCTGCGAAAAAATATTTTTAAATGTACCGCGTAATGGCGGCTAATTGTTAACAGTCAGAGATTACTGTTACTCGCTCCGCAGCAGCTGGAAACATGCTAAATAATTTTCATTAAATACTCTTTTCATAAGATAAATGTGGCGTAGGTTCTTGAAATAACACACGGAGATCACTTTATACTAATATATTCTTACTAGGACACAGTTTACACCATTAAATATTTGCAATTACGTTACGACAGAAACAAACGCTAGCGCAGCGCAATAGCTTGCGTACCTTATTCCAGCTAACACCAGAACGAACAGAACAAAACAGACTAGACAGAAGAATGAGCATTGCATTGTATTTTATACTCTAACAAAGATAATCACATTATAATCTCATACAATAAAAATAATGTCTTTTCTGCATTTATCGATATATATATTGTATATTTTTACAGTTAAATCAATGTTTGCAATTAATTTTGCGTCACATACTGTCTGTTTTATTTATGTTTCACCTTGAAAAGGGTGAATATTGCGAAAGGGACACTACACATCGGCAGTTATCTCGCTACACAGCCCGTTTGCGTATCCATCTTTGACTGGGACCTGTTTACTTCCATTACCGTGCCCTTTCGTCCGTGGCAGTATTCGGTACTTGCAAAGATAGGTCTTCAGGGATGGCTACAACTTTTCGAAAACACCCGTACTCTGGTGCAGACTAGGTCCCAGATGTCACACGCTGCAGTCATTACCCCTGGTGAGCTCTCGTTTCAGAGTAATCGGCAAAAAAATAAAAAGAATTTCAAAATTTGTTATAAGCCACTAGAGCCTTAAGGGGGGTAGGACGTCAAACTGGCCGACTTGGAGCAGGAGAGGCACCACAGGACATTTTAATCCCCACTGTCTATACTTTTACAAATAAATTCATAAAACTTTGTTAGCATGACCAGGAAGGGTTCAGGGTTCACGCTCATAGCAGTGGAAGTTCAAAAATATAATATTTTTTTTACATGTGAAATGTCATCATTTTTTCACTTATTATTGGGTGCATTCGTTCCTATAGGTACACTTTTCTTCATAAGTAAGGGAGATTCTTCGATGAATTTTGAATAGCATACAAACCATACTTACAGGTGTATGAAACTCTAGATTTTCCAAATCTATTAAAAACTGTTCTAAAAATTGAGATAATTAACCATAAAATTTGAGTTTTTTCTAAATATGAAGTTTAAAATGTAAGAACTCATTCATTTTTTCATTAATTAAATAAATTCTAGAGTTTCATACACCTGTAGGTGTGTTTTGTACGCTGTGCAAAATTCTCCGAAGAATCTCTCTTACTTGTGACGAAAAGTGCACGTATAGCAACAAATGCACCCAATAGTAAGTGAAAAAATGATGAAATATCACACGTAAAAAAAATTTATTGTGGTATACTTTTGAACTTACATTGCTATGACTTTGAATCCTGAATCCTTCCTGGTCGTGTTGACAAAGTTTTATCAATTTATTTGTAAAAGTTTTTGTCGATGACATTGTAATTCTGTCAGAGACAGCAAAGGACTTGGAAGCGAAGATAAACGGAATGGACAGGATCGAGAAAGGAGGGTATAAGATAAACACCAGCGAAAGCGAAACATGGATAGTGGATTGTAGTCGAATTGAAACACGTGATGAATTAGATCAGGAAACGAGACTCTATAAGTAGTACATAAGCTTTCTTATATGAGCAGCAAAATAACCGGCGATGGCCGAAGTAGACAGGATATAAAATGTAGATTGGCAATGCCAAGGAAAGCGTTCCTGAAGAAGTGAAGTTTGTTAACATCAAGCATAGATTTAAGCACCAGGACGTCTTTTTTGAAAGTATTTGTATGGAGTGTAGCGATGGTTGGAAGTGAAACATGGAGGATAAACGGTTTAAAGAACTATGAAGAGGTACTGAACAGAATTGGGGAGACAAGAAATTTGTGGCAGAACGTGACTGAAAGAACGGATCGGTTGGCAGGATACGTTTTGTGGCATCAGGGGACCATCGGTTTAGTACTAGGGGGAAGGGGAGGGGGGGGGAGCGGAATACAGTAAGCAGATTCAGAAGGAAGTAGGTTGCAATAGTTATTCGAAGATGAAGAGGCTTGCAAAGGATAGAGTAGCATGGAGAGCTGTATCAAATCAGTCTTCGGACTGAAGAGCACAACAACAACATAATCTGCTGTAGGTCACGGTCCCAGCTATCACAATCCGCAACCATTCTCCTTGATGAGCCCTCGTTTACGAGTAATCGACAAAAAAGTTATTTCAAAATTTTGTTATATTCCGGTGGAGCCTTAACAACATCTACGTCTACATAGATACTCCGCAAGCCACCGTACGGTGCGTGGTGGAGGGTACCTTGTACAACTACTTATCATTTCCTTTCCTGAAACTTCCTGACAGATTGAAACTGTATGCCGGACCGAGACTCGAAATCGGTACCTTTGCCTTTCGCAAACAAGTGCTCTACCAACTGAGCTACCCAAGCACGACTCACGCCCCGTCCTCACAGCTTTACTTTTGCCAGTATCTCGTCTCCTACCTTCCAAACTTCACAGAAGCTCTCCTGCGAACCTTGCAGAACTAGAACTCCTGAAAGAAAGGAAAGGTTCGCAGGAGAGCTTCTATAAAGTTTGGAAGGTAGGAGACGAGGTACTGGCAGAAGTAAAGCAGTGAGGACGAGGCGTGAGTCGTGCTTGGGTAGCTCAGTTGGTAGAGCACGTGCCCGCGAAAGGCAAAGGTCCCGAGTTCGAGTCTCGGTCCGGCACACAGTTTTAATCGGCCAGGAAGTTTCATATCAGCGCACACTCCGCTGCAGAGTGAAAATCTCATTCTGATTTCCTTTCCTGTTCTACTCGTAAATAGAGCGAGGGAAAAACAACTGTCTATGTGGCCCCGTATTAACCGTAATTTCTCGAATTTTATCTTCGTGGTCGTTACGCGCTGTGTTGGCGGCAGTAGAATCTCTCGGCAGTCAGCTAGAAATTTTCTCAATAGAGTTTTCGGAAAGAACGTCTCTCCCCTCCAGGGATTCCCATTTGAGTTCCCGAAGTATCTCAGTAACACTGTTCGAACCTACCGGTAACAAATCTAGCAGCCCGCCTCCGAATTGCTTTAAATAAACAGCATTATTTCCAATTGTTGCCCTAGCCTAGCAGTTAAGGTTTTTGCTTGGTACGCTGATGGTTAGGGGTTAGAATCCTGTCAGATGTTATCTGTTTTTTGTTTACATCTCTATCGAAATTAGTGTGGTCATTATTTTTAGTGTAATAACAGATTTAAATATAATTTTTTTCATTCGTAATCCTTTGGCTCATAACGTTAGTCATTGTTTTAACTTTTTTATTTTCTCTCATTTTGTATTCCTTTTATTCCTGAAGCGCCTAGAACCGCTCGGCCACACCGGCCGGCCCTCTGTCACTCATCTAGCTTGAATATTGTTTTATTTGTATTACCTTCCTCCGTTTAAAACCTCGTCTGTCCAAGATGCGAAAAGAACACACCTTTCAAATATTTGTGTGACGATTACAGCCCACAGACGTGTATTTTGCAAGAAAAAGTAAAACTTTTGACACCACAGCACAGCCAATACAAATAGATTAGTTCGTCTTTTTTTTTTTTAACCGGTAGATCGGGAATTTTAATATTACGGTAGACAAATAAAAATAATTCAGATGACGTGAACAAAGTTACCAAATGAACAAGGAACAAAAGGAAGACAAAATCAAAACAAATAAAATAGTTAGTATAATGATTAAAATTGGGCAGCGTATGATTAGAAATGAATATATTCCTTCGATAGCAATGCATTACTTTGTCCAAGTGTTCCAGACGTATGCTTACATGTGACTCTACCTCTCCTTCCTCTTCAGTAACAACAGTAGTTGCAACATTGTACTATAAGGAAGGCTCCAGTCCTCTAATCCATAAACGGCATTTTTTTTTCTATGCGCATGTCGGCCGATGGGAAAAACTATTTGCCGTTGGCGTTTACTGGGGAAGACTGAAGAAGTGTTAGGAGGTGGGTTGGTGAGGGGGGGGGGGGGGGGGAGAAAGCCTTCACAGCATCGTGGAGGTCGTAAACTTGGCGCTTATGATGAATCGTATTTTCGTCGGGCCTGCAGCAGTAAACAGGATCTCATCATCGTGAATCAGGAAGAGACTCGTATTTCAAAGACAGCCGCGTCGGCTGCTCCGTCAATAGCCACGCAACGAGTTGTAATAAGCGCGGTCCGCACACACGGACGCCTTGCGTTTACAGAGCCCGAAGCTGTTGACTCTTGACTCGCAATCGGATATGCGCGGACGAGGAAGGAAGGCCTTGCTATGGCCGTGTAAACAGGGAGCCATTCGCGTGTCCGAAAGTCCGAGGTTCTGTTTCCGGGCAATTCGTGTAGGGCACACGCTGCAGCCGACCAATGTACAGGGTGGTTGTAATTAAACTGTCGCTATTTGAGCCGGTGTAGATGGAAAACTATTTAGCGTGTGGGTGCCCAACTTTATTTTAATGATGTTCAGACTGTGCGCTGCAGGATTTGCGTTGTTAGTAGTGACACGACTCGCCGTTACCGGCATCGGCACACGGACCGTGCATCCGAACGTTGAGCGTTGAGCGTGCCGAGTTTCTGACGTCATAGCGTGGAATAGCACGTTCGGGAGTCTTTCCGAACGTGCAGAGCAATATCTGGCACGTCAGATATTCTGAGCGTGCGTCTGAGCGTTGACCAATGAGATGGCACAACGCCACCTACGTCACACGCACGCCGTCTCCCTTCAGTACGCAGTTGTGAGGCGCCATATTGGCACTCATTTCAAGGTCATATGTATATATGCCGTTTCTGAGCACCAGCTGTTGTGGGTTGGCAGGAGAGCCAACACAGGGGACTAGAGGAAGCCGAAAGGCACGAGTTTCAGCTCACGCGGGCTGGCGTGAGGTCTGGAACAGGACAAGGAAATTGGACTTTAGAAAAACGGACGTAGTTGGTGGAATACTTAACTTTAATCCATAAATGGTGAACGTCGCTCTTGACGGAACATTATTCATAATATCAATAGTAACTGGTAATGGCGCCTTGCTAGGTCGTAGCAAATGACGTAGCTAAAGGCTATGCTAACTATCGTCTCGGCAAATGAGAGCGTATTTTGTCAGTGAACCATCGCTAGCAAAGTCGGCTGTACAACTGGGTCGAGTGCTAGGAAGTGTCTCTAGACCTGCCGTGTGGCGGCGCTCGGTCTGCAATCACTGATAGTGGCGACACGCGGGTCCGACATATACTAACGGACCGCGGCCATTTAAAGGCTACCACCTAGCAAGTGTGGTGTCTGGCGGTGACACCACACCAGCAAATTGAGAATCACTGGAAAACCCGTAGTTAGTTGTGTGATTCGTTCCAATAAAATAATGAGAAACATCATATTCGTGGCAAAAGAATTATTGTAACTTGCGTATTACAGTAGGCTATTTGAAGGCAGCGACACACTGAAGATCCACCAAAAACGTATTGCTCTTGGTACAATTTGTTATAATTAAATTTCAATTAGTAACACAATTATCTACGATTAACTTTTTAGGGCAACACGATATGGTCTAGTACACGCCGCGAGTCGCTGGTTTAGCGTAATGAGTAGCGTCTCTGTCCATGGAAGACATTTCGTTGGGGTGGTGGTTCGCGTCTTGTTCGGCCACTGCTTGAATACTGCTCAGCAGTGTGGGATCCGTACCAGATAGGGTTTACAGAAGATACAGAGAAGATCCAACGGAGAGCAGCACGCTTCGTTACAGGATCATTTAGTAATCGCGAAAGCGTTACGGAGATGATAGATAAACTCCAGTGGAAGACTCTGCAGGAGAGACGCTCAGTAGCTCGGTACGGGCTTTTGTCAAAGTTTCGAGAACATACCTTCACCGAAGAGTCAAGCAGTATATTGCTCCCTCCTACGTATATCTCGCGAAGAGACCATGAGGATAAAATCAGAGAGATTAGAGCCCACACAGAGGCATACCGACAATCCTTCTTTCCACGAACAATACGAGACTGGAATAGAAGGGAGCACCGATAGAGGTACTCAAGGTACCCCCCGCCACACACCGTCAGGTGGCTTGCGGAGTGTGGATGTAGATGTAGAACACTTCCAAATTGACAGAAGTTCTATCATAACCACTGTGGACCCTTTAAGATTGCAGTACAAGCCGAGATGTTAAGACGCCGGGGCAGGGCTGTAAACAGAGAGAGAGCGCGTGCCAGCGCTAAGTTGACCCCGCGCCAGAATGGAGCGGACTGACCCAGTGGCCGCTGCTTAGCGACCGTCCGCTGTTTGTTTGGCCTCGCGCCTCTTCTGTTTACCGCCGCTGCCCACGTGACCGGAGATGATAAAATGGCTAACGGCCGGCCCTCTAGCTTGCAACGCGCTGCAGCGTTACAGAGGGAAGTCGTCATTCACTGGGAAACTATTTGACTCCGAGCTTCCGAGGTCATTTTCTTGTCACACTCTGTCCAGGATGCGGACTGACAGACCAGTATGTTTAAATAGTCATAAAAATTGTCATTCCGCAGCTTCAGTGAAACAGCTTCCTTTTTTTTTTTTTTTTTTTTTTTCTTTGAAGTCAGTACCACCATTACGCTGTTTTGTATTTGCAGTGTTACAATTACACGATCACCATTTCGGCTTGAAATTGCCATTATCAAGTGTTTTAATGTTGTACAGTGCCTATGATGGCATGCTGTCCTATTTGGAATACACTGTTAGACACATTTCTAGTCTGGTATTTCTGGTAAAAGCCTACGGCTTTGTTTCATCACTAAGTATACCAAAACAAAGCAGTAGGGTTGTACCAGAAGTGACCGAGCGGTTCTAGGCGCTACAGTCTGGAACCGCACGACCACTACGGTCGCAGGTTCGAACCCTGCCTCGGGCATGGATGTGTGTGATGTCCTTAGGTTACTTAGGTTTAAGTAGTTCTAAGTTCTAGGGGACTGATGACCTCAGAAGTTAAGTCCCATAGTGCTCAGAGCCATTTGAACCATTTTTTTACCACAATACCAGAATAGACAATGTGCCTAATAGTGTATTTCAAATACGACAGTATGCCATATTAGGCACTGTATAACATTAAAACACTGTAAAGCCGAAATAATGATCGTATAAATGTAACACTGCAAATAAAAAAGTCTAATGGCGGCACTCACTTTAAAGAAATATATTACGACTGTGGCCCCACATTATGAAAAAAAATTATTATAGTTCCTTTCTTTATGTAAAAGGTTACACTAATACCACACACAAAATATACTGAAATAAATTTTGAAGTTTATTTTCACGAAAAAAACGCATTTAAGCAAGAAACTACACAAAACGAAGGTAATACACTGAAGAGTCAAAGAAACTGCTACACCTCTCTGATATCGTGTAGGGCTGCAGCGACCACGCAGAAGTGCCGCAACACGACGTGGCATGGACTCGAATGATGTCTGAAGTAGTGCTGGAGGGAACTGACACCGTGAATCCTGCAGGACTGTCCGTAAATCCGTAAGAGTACGAGGGGGTGGAGATCTCTTCTGAACAGCACGTTGCGAGGCATCACAGATGTTCGTGCCTCGGGACTTTGGTGGCCATTGGAGGTGTTTAAACTCGCAAGAGTATTCCTCGAGCCACTCTGTAGCAATTCTAGACGTGTGGGGTGTCGCATTGTTCTGCTGGAATTGCCCAACTCCTTCGCAATGCACAATGGATATGAATGGATGCAAGTGATCGGACAGGAATGCTTACGTACGTGTCACCTGTCAGAGTCGTATCTAGATGTATCAGGGGTCCCTTATCACTCCAACTGCACACGCCCCACACCATTAGAAAGCCTCCACCCACAATCGTATCTACACGTATCAGGGGTCCCTTATCACTCCAACTGCACACGCTCCACACCATTACAGAGCCTCCATAGGCTTGAACTGCCTCCTGCTGACATGCAGTGTCCATGTATTGATGAGGTTGTCTCCATACCCGTAGACGTCCATCCGCCCGATATAATTTGAAACGAGACTCGTCCGACCAGACAACAAGTTTCCAGTCATCAATAGTCCAATGTCGGTGTTGATGGATCCAGGCGAGGCATAAAGCTTTGTCTTGTGCTGTCCTCAAGGCTACACGAGTTGGCTTTCGGCTGAGAAAGCCCACATCGATGATGTTGCGTTGAATAGTTCGCACTCTGACACTTGTTTATGGCCCAGCACTGAAATCTGCAGCAATTTGCGGAAGTGTTGCACGCCTGTCACGTTGAACGATTCTTTTCAGTCGTCGTGGTACCGTTCTTGCAAGATGTCTTCCCAGTCACAGCGATGTCGGAGATTTGATGTTTTACCTGATTCCTGATATTTACGGTACACTCGTGAAATGGTCCTACGGGAAAGTCCCCACTTCATCGCTGCCTCGGAGATGCTGTGTCCCATCGCTTGTGCGTCGACTATAGCACCACGTTCAAACCCACCTAAATCTTAATAACCTGCCATTGTAGCAGCAGTAACCGATCTAACAACTGCGCCAGACACTTTTATACAGGCGTTGTCGAACGCAGTTCCGTATTCTGCCTGTTTACACATTTCTGTATTTGAATACGCATGCATACACCAGTTTCTTTGGCGCTTCAGTGTGTAGCCATGAAACATTTCAAAAACTCGGTACAGGTAAATAGCTAACCATAACGTAATGTAACGCATTAACCCATGAGCCTCAAATGCAGCATTTAGAGATTTGTGATACCACTGAAAGTCCTCTGAGCGAAAATAAAGTTTCTTCAGACTGTCTTATTGCTGACGGCACCGAACAATCCACTATCTCGGACGTATTGAACGTGTAAATTCTCTTTCTATTTCGCCACCATTTTCAGCAACTACGGTCGGTGACGCCCCTGTAAGCGATTTTGCAAACTAATTTGGCGGCGCAGCGTTCCAAACGAGCTTTGAGAGGTCCTCTTTCACGTACTGTATCATTTGTTACGTTATGTGTAACCTTTTCCCCGAACCGATGTTTTAAAATGTTTCGTGGACTTTATAATTATCTCGTATTTCAGTATTTTAAACATAGCTGCGCAGCAGCAACGGTTCCACGTAATAAAACTATAAACAGCCGACCAGTTGCAATGGATAAAGAAATCTTTACCTAGGTTTCAACAAATTTAAATTTGTCTTCTTCAGAAGGTGGCAATTTTACATTAGCATGGACTGATGTATCATCGTCGTTTTTACAAATATCTGCATAGATCCATTTGTTCAAATTAAAATATAGCCCTGAAAATAGGGTTTGTCATGTAAATGTAAATTAGTACATGGATGTTGCAGAGCTCACAAGCGCTTGTGAGCTCTGCAACATCCATGTACTAATTTACATTTACATGACAAACCCTATTTTCAGGGCTATATTTTAATTTGAACAAGCGCTTGTGAGCTCTGCAATATCCATGTACTAATTTACATTTACATGACAAACCCTATTTTCAGGGCTATATTTTAATTTGAACAAATGGATCTATGCAGATATTTGTAAAAACGACGATGATACATCAGTCCATGCTAATGTAAAATTGCCACCTTCTGAAGAAGACAAATTTAAATTTGTTGAAACCTAGGTAAAGATTTCTTTATCCATTGCAACTGGTCGGCTGTTTATAGTTTTATCTCGTATTTAATATCTTACCGGCATTCTCGGCTGACTACGCCGCACACCATCTTTCCTATATCATTTCAGACTGGAGTTGGGTTTTTACAGGCGCAAACCTTAGCAACGTCGTCGTGGATTAAAGCTGTGTGCCGGACCGGGATTCGAAGGCGGCGGCTTGCTTTTCACCGGCAGTGCTCTTACCAAATGAAGCATCCAGGCCTCGACTGCCTTGCGAAAGGCGAGGTTTCATCGTTGTATTCGCTTTTAACCTGTGAGACATATCAGGCGTCACTTATCACTCCAACTACGCTCTGGTAATTATTTTACGGAGATTATACAACAACTGCGCTTCTGGGCAAGAATTATTATTTTTGTTTAAGATGAAGACAGGAGTTACATTATTTTTAAAAAATGAGCTAGAACGATGAGACCGCCTCTCTCGTTGGTGGAGAAAAGAAACGTGCATAAATTCTTGAGTTCAGTCCATAGTCATTTCCAGGACTTCGTTTTTGAGAGTTCAAAAATGGCTCTGAGCACTACGGGACTTAACATCTGAGCTCATCAGTCCCCTAGAACTTAGAACTACTTGAACCTAACTAACCTAAGGACATCACACACATCCATGCCCGAAGCATGATTCGAACCTAAGACCGTAGCAGTCGCGCGGCTCCGGACTGAAGCGCCTAGAACCGCTCGGCCAAAGCGGCCGACTAGTTTTTGAGAGTAACTTTCATTAAATTATAGATATTGGAGAGTATGGAAGTAGCTTCATTTAACAAGGAATTCAGCTTTTTGGAGTAGAGAACTATGTGCTAAGTTATTTTAACTACTTTTGATTTTCAACAAATTGTATGGATTAACAATACGTACTCTTAAATAGCATAGGCAAATACTCTGCATGAAATTGTTTGCAAGGGAGAAGAAACTGACGCCGATGAAGTCGATTAAAGTGAGCTATGGACGGCCTGTAAGAGGAGGACGGAAGCCCCCCCTCCCAAAAAAAAAAAAGAAAAGAAAAGAAATGAAAAGGAAGTGACACAAAATAATAAAAATTAATAAATGAAAAAAACAGAAGAGATAAAAAGAAAAGCGCATCAATTGAAACTAAAACGTTAATAAATCAAGAAAAAAGTCAATATGAAGTGTAGATTGTTACATTACGATATTAGTTTCTGACTCCCAGGTGTATTTTCCTTTTTTTAAATGCTAACTGCAGACCGCTTACAAAGAAGGGAAAAATTGGGTAGGTGCCGGACTACAAACTGTAACAGCCTTGTTTCAGTTGCCAGTCTGTTCTACGATTGTGTTTAGTCGTTATTTTTCCTTTCACTGGCCATCGTATGTGTATGTGAAAAATGCGAAGTTGTACCGTCGTTCGGAGTACGTGTAGGTCCCCCAACAACTGGGTAAGTCAAGTAAGAGTTGCAGTAAGGCATACCAGCTCCGATAGAACCTTTCCGAGCAGAGCAGAGCAGTATTTAAACGAGCCCTTGGATTTACGACATCTTTACAACATACACTTTTTTTTATTGTCACAAGTATTCGATCCGTCTTCACGCCACGTAATTCGCTGGGTGAGTCAAGCTGCTCGCCATAAAATCAGTCCCTGTAGGCAGGAACCTTCAATAACCGCCCACCCGTACTTCCTGCCGCAGCGACAGAGTAACACCTCGGTTCACTTTGAAAATGGCTGACGATACACAGCCGATATATTAGAAGAAGAAGTGAAACTTAAGCGGCACCCGCCCGAAATTTTATGAAGCAGTCATTGTGCTGTGAAAATACACTACTGCCCATTAAAATTGCTACACCCAGAAGAAATGCAGATGATAAACGGGTATTCATTGCACAAATATATTACACTAGAACTGACATGTGATTACATTTTCAAGCAATTTGGGTGCATAGATCCTGAGAAATCAGTACCTAGAACAACCACTTCCGGCCGTAATAACGGCCTCGATACGCCTGGGCATTGAGTCAAACAGAGCTTGGATGGCGTGTACAGGTACAGCTGCCCATGCAGCTTCAACACGATACCACAGTTCATCAAGAGTAGTGACTGGCGTATTGTGACGAGCCACCATTGACCAGACGTTTTCAATTGGTAAGATATCTGCACAATGTGCTGGCCAGGACAGCAGTCGAACATTTCATGTATCCAGAAAGGCCCGTACAGGACCTGCAACATGCGGTCGTGCATTAACCTGTTGAAATGTAGGGTTTCGGAGGGATCGAATGAAGAGTAGAGCCACGGGTCGTAACACATCTGAAATGTAACGTCCACTTTTCAAAGTGCCGTCAATGCGAACAAGAGGTGACCGAGACGTGTAACCAATGGCATGTCATTCCATCACGCCGGGTGATACTCCAGTATGGCGATGACGAATACACGCTTCCAATGTGCGTTCACCGCGATGTCGCCAAACACGGATGCGACCATCATGATGCTGTAAACAGAACCTGGATTCATCCGTAAAAATTACGTTTTGCCATCGTGCACCCAGGTTCGTCGTTGAGTACAGCATCGCAGGCGCTCCTGTCTGTGATGCAGCGTCAAGGGTAACCGCAGCCATGCTCTCCGAGCTGATAATCCGTGCTACTGCAAACGTCGTTGAACTGTTCGTGCAGATGGTTGTTGCCTTGCAAACGTCCCCATGTGTTGACTCAGGGATCGAGACGTGGCTGCACGATCCGTTACGGCCATGCGGATAAGATGCCTGTCATCTCGACTGCTAGTGATACATGGTCGTTGGGATCCAGCACGGCGTTCCGTATTACCCTCCTGAACCCACCGATTCCACATTCTGCTAACAGTCATTGGATCTCGACCAACGCGATCAGCAATGTCGCGATACGATAAACCGCAATCTCGATAGGCTACAATCTGACCTTTATCAAAGTCGGAAACGTGATGGTACGCATTTCTCCTCCTTACGCGAGGCACCACAACAACGTTTCACCAGGCAACGCCGGTGAACTGTTGTTTGTGTATGAGAAATCGGTTGGAAACTTTCCTCATGTCAGCACGTTGTAGGTGTCGCCACCGGCGCCTACCATGTGTCAGCGCTCTGAAAAGCTAATCATTTGCATATCACAGCAACTTGTTCCTGTCGGTTAAATTTCGCGTCTGTAGCATGTCATCTTCGTGGTGTAGCAATTTTAATGGCCAGTAGTGTAATTTGTAAAGTAATCAGAAGTTTCAAATCTGTTTTCTGCATGGGAGTTAGATTTTTTAAAGAACCGGACGGTACTGGTTGGTAACTAATATGATCTCTAAACTCCGTCCGAGCAGACCTCGGAATGTTCAAGGGTACCGACCGGCCGCCGGTTCATCCTCAGCCGATTAGCGACACTGGATGCAGATGCAGAGTGGGATGTGGCCAGCACACCGTTCTGCCCGATTTAGTCAGTTTTCGTGACTGGAGCCGCCACTTCTCAGTCAAGCAGCTCCTCAGTTTGTGTGACAAGGTCTGACTGCACCCCACTGTCAGCAGTACTCGGTCGGCCCGGACTGCACCCACCTCGGTGCTAGCTAAGCCCGAGAGCTCTTAAGGGGGACGTATGTGAAGTTGCAATACTTTGAAAAAAACGTTATCAAGTTCAAAGCTTTCAAGACAGTGTAAAGAAATTTGGCACAGTTGTTAAGGAATGTTACATGCTCTCAAGACCAGATACATTTGGAACTCCTGATCCACCTCGTACAATTGCAACAGTTAACCAACCATTGCCATGGGTGAACGTATCATTAACGTCTATACTGAAGTTAAGCCTGCATCCACAGAAGACTGCTGGTCCATCAAGTAATGAATGTGCTGCAACAGATTTTATAGTATTCTTCTTCTTGTCAGCAGCAGATGTTGTCATTTCAACGTCTTCTATTATTTTATACATGGTGTGTCTTGCACGACGACGATATCTTCTATAGTAAGGCATCGCGGCAGCGTTCAATGCAGTTGCCTGTGCAGCAGCAGCAGCGCGAATGAGACACTGCGAGGCATAAGCACCTCCGATGACTTTTTATCAGATATTGATGAGACATATATTAAATGAAAGACATTTAAAAGCCGATTGTATTGATGTGTGTTTAATGAAAATCGGACTAATAGTTTATGATTTATTGCAGTTTGAAAATTTTTCCGTTAAAGTTCTAACATTGGCCTTATGGACGAAAACTTTTAACTTTTGGCGCTTAATCTCGACTACTTTACGCCGGACAGGTCTGTAGCGTAACCTCCCCGGAGAATTTTCAAAGACAATATTTAAATGTTAGAACTAGCAATCTGACCCATGTGTAAGCTCACCACAAAAATGTAAGTCAATTCAATAAAAAAAAAAATGAAATCTCAGTGACAATGAAAACGCAAATAGACCGAAATGTCGATCTTAGGCCCTGTTCTTACCTCAGTAAAATTGCATCTGCTCTTATTTTTTCGCCATAGCTTGGAGGAAATGCATCGCAAAAATTCGTTGAACTTAAGTAAATTTTTTCTTTAAGGAAATGCATGGGAAATTTTCTTTCAATAAAATGTTTGTTTTGTTAAAATGCTTGGTTTGAAAACAGAATTATTATTGGGGCATTTCTTGAACAAATTAATTACAATTACATTACATTATTAGCTGAGCGCAATGCTGCTTCATTACCTTATTTAACAATATACCTCGTTCTGAATCTTGACCAGAGGCCCATGTCGACGCCCGCCGACTCCTCACACACAACTCCGACTGTCTCTCGCGCGCTACCAGCACCGACTGAAAAACATGCTCTCGCGACTCGCTACGTCCAACCACTGCCTCGCAACTGCAACTACCGACTCCCTACACGCAACTGAACTCTCGCGCGGTCAAGCGCAGACTAGCAACGATAAATAACTCTCTGGTCAGAGATTCTCTCATGGCTCGCCATCGCTGGTAATGAATACCCTGCATACATACGTGTTTCAATGGTTATTGAAGTTTTTAATTACAAACAGTTTAAATTTTTTCCACAAACTGAGTACAAATCTTCCTTTTCTGAATAATCTGTCTGACCGAATTTAATGTATTCTTATACGAAGTTTGATACCCCGTTATTTCAAACACCTGTGGAACAGAATATCGATATGTTCTCTTGCTAGATTTTTCACAGCTCTCCAAATTTCTGTGATAAAGTATACCAGATCTTAGGGCTTTTCTTCGTTTGTGCAGCCATATTGTTCGTAGCTGCTTTACAATTACTGAGGGTATGTTCGTTCCGTCGTTACAACTACAAGAAAATGCGAGTTTTTCTTTCTTTCGTTTTAATTACAGACCACGTAAGATGCTTTATCTCAATAAAGCGAAACGCGTCTGGTGCAAAAAAACACGCATTTTCTTGTAGATGGAACAACAGAACGAAAATACCCTCAGGGCTTTTCTCTTACATGAATGCCTTATTATTGTAGTAAATGGAAATTCCTTCCATAAAACGTTTCACTTTAGTACTGACTAATAGCATGCCGAATTTAAGTGCTGTAATGTTAGTGGCTTCTGAGGGAAAGGTACAAAAAAATTTCCAAAATGTGAGTCACGGGAAACCTGAATCAAAGATTTGACAGTGTTTGTATTAGGCCTTACCTTAGCTGGGTGAACTAATGCAAACCCTACGCATTCTCCTCTTCATCCTCAAGCAGTCTTTTCTTTGCTTGTCCTTTTAGTTAACCTGATTTTCAAACTGAGTAACAATAATGTCAGCTCATCAATTCCACCGTTATCGATTCCCTTCAATATCGACTGTGTGACAGCTCCTGGATCAAAGCCTTGCTTCCTGAGGGTAGCAGTCCGTAGTCTTCCAAGATTAGCACAGTTACAAACTAAACAAACATCGTACGCTGCAACTTCATCAGCTGTGGAAAAAAATGTTGTTGTAGGGCTTGGTTTTCCTATCAGATTTGTAACTCTCATTAGGAGTTTTTCCGTGCACACACTTTTGTAGAAGTTCTGGGTCTGCTAAACACCGAAATATTCCCCACATTGTGAGTGCATAACGCTGGAAGGAAACGCCGCCGGAATAAATAATGTGAGGAAATACGGAACAACAAAGGGGCGTGGCCCTGTGCAAGCCTTTGTTAGTTATTATTTTTATCAAGCTTAGGAGTGGAATTGGAACGTCGTATTCGGGAATTAAAAGTTCAGTCCACGTAATAAATACAGATCCAAAGAAATTGTCTTTCAAATTTTTGGTTGCTTTCGCTTACGTCCTCTCAATTTCGGTGATACGACTGCAATTTATGTTACAACTGCGGCAAGGCCGTTGGCAGTAACTAATGTAACTAATGCAAAAAATGTGCATCAATAGAACCTACGCAAATCACTCCAGCTGCAGTGCACTGCTAGACTGGAAATAGAGCCTTAGTGTGCCCTCACGACAGGTGAGGTGTTCCTCCAGGAATAGCCACGTGTAGCGACCGCTCTTCGATTTCGTAGCGCTGTACAATCACAGGAGAGCAGACTTTATTGTGTCGCAGCAGAGTTTGGGGCGAATCGTCTTTGTCTTGGCCTTATCCCGTATCTTGACGAGGTCGCCATATGTTTCGATTTTGGCAATATTAGTGGTAGCAGGGAAAAACTACTAGAAGCTGACCTCGGGGAAGATCAGTTTTGATTCCGTAGAAATACTGGAACACGTGAGGCAATACTGACCCTACGACTTATCTCAGAAGCTAGATTAAGGAGAGACAAACCTATGTTTCTAGCATTTGTACACTTAGAGAAAGCTTTTGACAATGTTGACTGGAATATTCTCTTTCAAATTCTGAAGGAGGCAGGGGTAAAATACAGGGAGCGAAAGGCTATTTACAATTTGTACCGAAACCAGATGGCGGTTGTAAGAGTCGAGGGGCATGAAGGGGAAGCAGTGGTTGCGAAGGGAGTGAGACAGGGTTGTATCCTCTCCCCAACATTATTCACTCTGTATATTGAGCAAGCAGTGAAGGAAACAAAAGAAAAATTCGGAGTAGGTATTAAAATCCATGGAGAAGAAATAAAAACTTTGAGATTCGCCGATGACATTGTAATTCTGTCAGAGACAGCAAAGGACCTGGAAGAGCAGTTGAACGGAATGGACAGTGTCTTGAAAGGAGGATATAAGATGAACATCAAGAAAAGGAAAACGAGGATAATGGAATGTAGTCGAGTTAAGTCGGGTGATGATGAGGGAATTAGATTAGGAAATGAGACACTTAAAGTAGTAAAGGAGTTTTGCTATTTGGGGAGCAAAATAACTGATGATGGTCGAAGTAGAGAGGATATAAAATGTAGACTGGCAGTGGGAAGGAAAGCGTTTCTGAAGAAGAGAAGAGTATACACTTAAGTGTCAGCAAGTCGTTTCTGAAAGTATTTGTATTGAGTGTAGCCATGTATGGAAGTGAAACATGGACGATAAATAGTTTGGACAAGAAGAGAATAGAACTTTTCGAAATGTGCTGCTACAGAAGAATGCTGCAGATTAGATGGGTAGATCACATAACTAATGAGGAGGTATTGAATAGGATTGGGAAGAAGAGAAATTTGTGGCACAACTTTACTAGATGAAGGGATCGGTTGGTAGGACATGTTCTGAGGCATCAAGGGATCACCAATTTAGTATTGGAGGGCAGCGTGGAGGGTAAAAATCGTAGAGGAAGACCCGGAGATGAATACACTAAACAGATTCAGAAGGATGTAGGTTGCAGTAAGTAATGGGAGATGAAGGAGCTTGTGGAGGATGGAGTAGCATGGAGAGCTGCATCAAACCAGTCTCAGGACTGAAGACCACAACAACAGGAGGTAGCAGGGTGACCGGATGCACTTCAAACACAACACCTCCCCCCTTAACCTGGGACGCAGTTTGTGCACGTCTACTATGATCGTGTAGAGTTATCCTGTGTGAAAGCGTCCGTACGTTTCTTAAACGTTTGAGTATCGTGTAACTGAGACGGGACGCGAGTAGCAGCTCGACATTCACCTAGTCGGATGTGGGGAACTCACCCAGACTGTCCGGCACAGCACACCTTGTCACAGTATGTTGTGCTCGACGGCGAGTGTTCTTCAGAGATGTGACTGTTGTCGAGAGTGTCGCAGAGAAGTCTGATAGGAGCGCTGTTGTTTTCTATATACATAAATATTCTGGCGGACAGACTGGGCAGCAATCTGCGGTTGTTTCCTGATGATGGTGTATTTTACGGGAAGGTGTCCTAGTGTGGGAGGATACAAGATGAATTAGACAAAAGTTGTAGTTGGCGTGATGAATGGCAGCTAGCTCGAAATGTGCAAGAATGTAGGAAGACTAAACCTGTAATGTTCGGATACAGCATTACTAGGCGGCCGCTGTGGCCGAGCGGTACAAGGTGCTTCAGTCTGGAACCGCGCTGCTGCTACGGTCGCAGATTCGAATTATGCCTCGAGCATGGATGTGTGTAATGTCCTTAGATTAGTTAGGTTTAAGTAGTTCCAAGTTCTAGGAGACTGATAATATCAGATGTTAAATCCAATAGTGCTTAGAGCCATTTGGGAATTCCTGGAAGGAAGGTGACGTTCTTTTGGAAGAATAGTATTGTGAAAATTTAGAGACCTTATATGACGGTAGTATCTGTTCCCGAAAGAACAGTTACCGTGGATGACCATGCAATTTTGCTAGGAATGGAATGATAATTAAATGGACACCCTAGCTGCAAACAGGCGTTGATTTACTTCATTGGGGGCATGTTGAAAATGTGTGGCCCGACCGAGACTCCAACCCGGGATCTCCTGCTTACATGGCAGAGGCTCTATCCATCTGAGCCACCGCGGTCACAGAGGATAGTGCGTCTGCAGGGACTTATCCCTCGCACGCTCCCCGTGAGATCCACATTCCCAACATGTCCACACCACTACATTCGTAGTGCGCCTAATAGATGTTTGGCCATCTTACTCATTACTCGTGGCAGATTAATCCACCAAGTCCCGTACGAGTTCGGGCATAGCGTGTCCGTTCGCACAAGAAGGTCAATGGCCGGGTAGCCATATTTTAACTATATATGACGGTAGTATCTGTTCCCGAAAGAACAGTTACCGTGGATGACCATGCAGCTTTGCTAGAAATGAAAAGATAATTAAATGGACACCCTACCTTCAAACAGGCGTTGATGTACATCATTGGGGACATGTTGAAAATGTGTGCCCCGACCGGGACTCGAACCCGGGATCTCCTGCTAAGGGATAAGTCCCTGCAGACGGACTATGCTCTGTGCCCACGGTGGCTCAGATGGATAGAGCGTCTGCCATGTAAGCAGGAGATCCCGGGTTCGAGTCCCGGTCGGGGCACACATTTTCAACATGTCCCCAATGAAGTACATCAACGCCTGTTTGCAGCTAGGGTGTCCATTTAATTATCATTTCAAAATTTAGAGAACCGCCATTTGAAGCTGACTGCAGAACGATTCTTTTGCCTGCAACATATATTAAGCGTAAGGACCAGCAAGGTAAGATACGGCAAATTAGGTTCTCGCACGGAGGCGTATAGATAGTCGTTTTTCCGTCGTTCTGTTTGCAAGTGAGACAGGGAAGTAAATTACTAATAGTGCTACGGGATGCTCTCAGCCACGCCCATGAGGCGGGTTGCGGAGTATCGATGTAGATGCAGATTTCCCCGTCCCGGGGAGAAGGTGGTTAACGCGCGCGTCCACACGGCGGCTGTCTGAGCCGCCACAGTGGTGGTGGAGACAAACGCGGCCCGGGGTCGTCGGCCCACAAGCCGTGGAGCGCCGCCAACTCCGGCGCGGCACAAACACGCCCACGCGAGCCTCCCAAGGACGACCGGTGCGGGGTCACGCCCCCCCCCCCCTCCACCCGCCGCACAACACCAGAGCACAACACAGAGGCACGGCGCAAAGGACGCTGCCGCCGCGGCCGGAGCGACCCGGTCCAGTGACGTTCCTCGGGGCACTAACGGCGAAAATCTGTTTGAAGTACCCTTCGCGATGCACTACACTGCACTAATTTGTGACATTCGAACATAATCCACTCAGGCAGCCGCCGGGACATGGAACGCAACAAAAGTTAAACGTGAAACTTCCTGGCAGATTAAAACCGTGTGCCGGACCGAGACTCGAGCTCGGGACCTTTGCCTTTCGCGGGCAAATGCTCTACCACTGACAAGGGAACCTCCCCATCGCACCCCACTCAGATTTAGTTATAAGTTGGCACAGTGGATAGGCCTTGAAAAACTGAACACAGATCAATCGAGACAACAGGAAGAAGTTGTGTGGAACTACGAAAAAAATAAGCAAAATATACAAACTGAGTAGTCCATGCGCAAGATAGGCAACATCAACGATAATGTAGGCTCACGAGCGCCGTGGTGCAGTGGTTAGCGTGAGCAGCTGTGCAACGAGAGGTCCTTGGTTCAAGTATTCCCTGCAGCGAAAAAATTAATTTTTTATTTTCAGACAATTATATCTGTCATGTGACGCACATGCCGTCACCAGTGTCGTATAGAATATATCAGACGTGTTTTCCTGTGGAAGAATCGGTTGACCTATGACCTTGCCATCAAATGTTTTCGGTTCCCATTGGAGAGGCACGTCCTTTCGTCTACTAATCGCCCGTTTTTGCGGTGCGGTCGCAAAAACACAGACACTAAACTTATTACAGTGAACAGAGACGTGAATGAACGAACGGACACATCATAACTTTGTGAAAATAAAGAAAGTAAATTTTTCACTCCAGGGTAGACTTGAACCAAGGACCTCTCAATCCGCAACTGCTCACGCTAACCACGGGACCACGGCGCTCCTGAGCTCATACTATCCTTGATGTTGCTTATCTTGCGCATGGACTACTCAGTTTGTATATTTTGCTTATTTTTTTCATAGTTCCACACAACTTCTTCCTGTTTTCTCGATTGATCTGTGTTCAGTTTTTCAAGGCCTATCCACTGTGCCAACTTATAACTAAATCCGAGGGGGGTGCGATGGGGAGGTTCCCTTGTGAGATACCCAAGCACGACTCACGCCCTGTCCTCACAGCTTTACTTCTGCCAGTACCTCGTCTCCTACCTTCCAAACTTTACAGAAGCTCTCCTGCGAAACTTGCAGAACTAGCACTCCTGAAAGAAAGGATATTGCGGAGACATGGCTTAGCCACAGCCTCGGGGATGTTTCTAGAATGAAATTTTCAAAAATGGCTCTGAGCACTATGGGACTTAACATCTATGGTCATGAGTCCCCTAGAACTTAGAACTACTTAAACCTAACTAACCTAAGGACATCACACAACACCCAGTCATCACGAGGCAGAGAAAATCCCTGACCCCGCCGGGAATCGAACCCGGGCGTGGGAAGCGAGAACGCTACCGCACAACCACGAGCTGCGGACATGAAATTTTTACTCTACAGCGGAGTGTGCGCTGATATGAAACTTTCTTCCAGGAGTGCTAGTTCTGCAAGGTTCGCAGGAGAGCTTCTGTGGAGTTTGGAAGGTAGGAGACGAGATACTGGCAGAAGTAAAGCTGTGAGGACGCGGCGTGAGTCGTGCTTGTGTTGCTCAGTTAGTAGAGCACTTGCCCGCGAAAGGCAAAGGTCCCCAGTTCGAGTCTCGGTCCGGCACACAGTTTTAATCTGCCAGGAAGATTCATACCAAGAACCTGTCGAATCTATGTTACCCAGAATCGCTGATGTATTGCTGTCCAGAGGTCGACCGACACATTAACTACCAGATGGATACTATATTTCCATTCATCGATGTAAACGGTTCATAGAAAGGTCTTCCAAGTACTGAGCGAAGTGACGTAGTGCTTAGCAAACTTGATTCGCATTCGGGAGGACGACGGTACAAGCCCGCGTTCAGTCATCCGGATTAAAGTTTCCCGTGATTTTCCTGAATTGCTTCAGGCGAACGCCGGAATGCATCCTTTGGAAGAGCACAGCCGACTCTCTTCCCCATCCTTCCCTAAGTCGAGGTTCTGCTCCGTGTCTAATGACTTCCTTGTCGGCAGGACGTTAAACACTAATCTCCTCCTCTCCGACTTTCAAGCACTGAATTTTAAATTATTATCCGAAAACAGTATACGGCACATAAAGTTAAAGAAACACATTTTCGAAGATCCCTCTATTAGTAAGACTACCTCACTTTGGCAAACAACCTGAACAACGCACTTTCGTTGTGCACACTACAAATGTGCCTGTCAGAAACTTCGACACAAATTCAACCTCGCGGCTGCTCTACCGCCTGAAAGTATGCAAACCGCAGCTAAGAGATGTCTAAGGAGCTGCCTGACCACCAGGCGCTAGAGCAGCCGCGAGGTTTAACTACTGCCGAAGCTCCTGACAGGAACATTATTTACCTTTGTCAACAAAGGTATTTCGGTAGCACCGAGGATGTTGGCCGAACTGAAGAGGGACTCTTTGCTGTTGTATCCACGCATACCTTAATGTTGCACCCTCCATAACCACGCCACAGGCGGCCGAAAAACGGGTGGGGGGGGGGGGGATTGGAAAAGCAGAAACACCGTTCCGCTGCTTTGGATCGCGTTCAGATTTCATCAAATGGTTTTGAACGGTCTCTAGAGGTTCTACTCTGCATAGTGGAGCAAAAATTGTGGTCACATTACACGAAAGGTATTAAATCACGTTCAATTGGATTAGAGCCCCACGATGTCCTTAAGGTAGGACTGACAGCAGTGTTGAAAGTTGTCAAAAACTTGCTTTTGCTCATCACCCATGATCTGTCGTTTTCGAACACGAAATGGTCGCAAGATCATCAAGAACATTTCGTGTTGGTCATCGCACTCCGAACTGTTGTTTTAGACCGCTAAATGCGACGGAATCAACGCCCGAAACGGAGGTTTCACTGAGACCCTGTAAGCCACCCCCTGATGTCGATTCTGAGCAGCGGCCTGTTTGAAATGTTTTCCTCGCGCGCCCGTAAGAAACCCGCCTGATTTCAACGCTGGGTGTCCCGTTTATGAATTCCTTCACAGACGTGTCAAAAGAAGAGATGGAATGTTGGGTAAGTGGGGACGTGACGACCTTCTCATTGTATAACAAGTACACGGTGGCGTTGGGCAGAATTGTCTTGACATTTGGTGCTAATGTGACATCACTAACTCACCTGACAGCTCACATGAGTATCTGAGCAGTGGTCTTTTTTCCCGCAAGTGCCAACACCTTGCTGTTTAAAGCATCGCAGAGCCCTACGGTGACGTCACAGGACGCCACGCTTTTGCACCATTACGGAAGATGGCTGTAGGCACCTTTGAGCCAAATTTCAAACTTATACATCGCACTCGGTGACAGTTACAGAGTTTCTAAAAAGTGATCCTTTAATTTTGTTGCGCAGTGTAATTCTCAACAGGCGATGTGAGGATTTTCAGCAACTTGGCATGTCGATAACTACAAATCATTAGTCATAGCCTGCCGGGGTGGCCGAGCGGTTCTAGGCGCTACAGTCTGGAACCGCGCGGCCGCTACGGTCGCAGGTTCAAATCCTGCCTCGGGCATCAATGTGTGTGATGTCTTTAGGTTGGTTAGGTTTTAAATAGTTCTAAGTTCTAGGGGACTGACGACCTCAGCAGTTAAGTCCCATAGTGCTCAGAGCCATTTGAACCATTTTAGTCATCAAACAAATGTACAAATCGATAACCATATTTGAATATTCCACACAGCAACAGAGTTTCGGCCGTTGTGAAACTTCCTGGAAATTTGAAATTGTATGTCAGGCCGGGACTCGAACCCGGAACCCTCGCGTTTTGCGGGCAGTGTTGTACCGCCTGAGCTATCCAGACACAACTCACGACACATCATCATAGTTTCTACCTCTACCCTACCAAACTTCACGCACGTTCTCCTCGTACGCGACAGATCTACTTGGAGATAGGGACGAAAGACGGCGCTAGCCACAAATAGTTGACAAGTTAAACTTCCGGTTCCACAAGGTACGTTCTCTTCCGTATCCGAGGCACTGGACTGCTATTCGTGAGGACAAAGGTTTCAATCCCCCACTGGCAGTCAAGATTTACGGTTTCAGCGATTTCCCTAAATCTGTTAAGGTTGACGTCGGGATAGAATCTTCGAAAATGATACAGTTAATGTCCTTCCCCAGTGTTCCACAATCCGAGCTCGTCCTCTGTCCCAAATGATGTAGTGGACGACGAGACAAACCTGCATGCTCTCCCCTCTGCTTCTCTCCCCCTCCCCCTCCTCTCGCCACCCCACTGTCCCCTCTCATCCTCCCCTCTGTTCCTCCCCCCTCCTGTCTCTCTCTCTCACTCTCTCTCTCTCTCTCTCTCACACACACACACACACACACACACACACACACACACACACACACACACACACTCTCTCTCTCTCTCTCTCTCTCTCTCTCTCTCTCTCTCTCTCCCCCCCCCCCCCCTGCTCGTATCTCATTCAACTTCACTGACATGGATCTACACAATTTTCGCACCTGTTTGACTGCCTTCTTATCCTCAAAGTGAGATATGCATACTTCAGGGCCCGTAGTTCATGTTCATAAGCAGAAATATGCTCACTGATCATGGCAAACAGAGTTTGGTTAAATTTAAATTATTTGCTGTTAAATAAATTCTACATTCGACAGGATGTGTGTGTGTGTGTGTGTGTGTGTGTGTGTGTGTGTGTAAGCAATTTTTTTTTACAACAATATATTTCTACATAGTGCAGAAATGCACATATATAAGCTAAAACAATGAAAATTATTCTTGTTCCTTCTTCTTTCAGATCGAGTCTGTTGCGAGAGCTGCAGAGAGTTTACTGCGTTGGGTGAGTAACAAAAATTCAGCGGCGCTTTTATTACGATAAACCAATTAAGTAGTAAGAATGTAGTCGACTGAAGTCGGGTGATGGAGAGAAAATTAGATTAGGAAAAGCAGTAAAGGGGTTTTGCTATTTGGGGAGCAAAATCACTGATGATGGTCGAAGTAGAGAGGATATAAAATGTAGACTGGCAATGGCAAGGAAAGCGTTTCTCAAGAAGAGAAATTTGTTAACATCGAGTATAGATTTAAGTGTCAGGAAGTCGTTTCTGAAAGTATTTGTATGGAGTGTAGCGATGTATGGACGATAAATAATTTGGACAAGATGAAATAGAAGCTTTCGAAATGAGATGCTACAGAAGAATGCTGAAGATTAGATGGGTAAATCATATAAATAATGAGGAGGTATTGAATAGGACTGGGGAGAAGAGAAGTTTGTGGCACAACTTGACTACAAGAAGGGATCGGTTGCTAGGACATGTTCTGAGGCATCAAGGGATCACCAATTTAGTATTGGAGGGCAGCGTGGAGGGTAAAAATCATAGAGGGAGACCAAGAGATGAATATACTAAGCAGATTCAGAAGGATGTAGGTTGCAGTAAGTACTGGGAGATGAAGGAGCTTGCACAGGATAGAGTAGCATGGAGAGCTGCATCAAACCAATCTCAGGACTGAAGACCACAACAACAACAACAACAACATACAGCGTGATTTTTTCCACCATGTACAAATTCTAGTAACTGATCGATGAGAAGATACGGAACAAAAAAGTCTAATGGACTGACACTCGAGTTTGCTAAACATCTCCGTAACGCTATCACGCTTACCAAATAACCCAGTGACGAAACGCGCCGCTCTTCTTTGGATCTTCTCTATCTCCTCTGTCAACCCGACCTGGTACGGATCCCACACTGATGAGCAATACTCAAGTACAGGTCGAATGAGTGTTTTGTAAGCCACCTCCTTTGTTGATGGACTACATTTTCTAAGGACTCTCCCAATGAATCTCAACCTGGTACCCGCCCTACCAACAATTAATTTTATATGATCATTCCACTTCAAATCGTTCCGTACGCATACTCCCAGATGTTTTACAGAAGTAACTGCTACCAGTGTTTGTTCCGCTATCATATAATCATACAATAAAGGATCCTTCTTTCTATGTATTACATTACATTTGTCTATGTTAAGGGTCAGTTGCCACTCCCTGAACCAAGTGCCTATCCGCTGCAGATCTTCCTGCATTTCGCTGCAATTTTCTAAAGCTGCAACTTCACTGTATACTACAGCATCATCCGCGAAAAGCCGCATGGAACTTCCGACACTATCTACTAGGTCATTTATATACACTCCTGGAAATGGAAAAAAGAACACGTTGACACCGGTGTGTCAGACCCACCATACTTGCTCCGGACACTGCGAGAGGGCTGTACAAGCAATGATCACACGCACGGCACAGCGGACACACCAGGAACTGCGGTGTTGGCCGTCGAATGGCGCTAGCTGCGCAGCATTTGTGCACCGCCGCCGTCAGTGTCAGCCAGTTTGCCGTGGCATACGGAGCTCCATCGCAGTCTTTAACACTGGTAGCATGCCGCGACAGCGTGGACGTGAACCGTATGTGCAGTTGACGGACTTTGAGCGAGGGCGTATAGTGGGCATGCGGGAGGCCGGGTGGACGTACCGCCGAATTGCTCAACACGTGGGGCGTGAGGTCTCCACAGTACATCGATGTTGTCGCCAGTGGTCGGCGGAAGGTGCACGTGCCCGTCGACCTGGGACCGGACCGCAGCGACGCACGGATGCACGCCAAGACCGTAGGATCCTACGCAGTGCCGTAGGGGACCGCACCGCCACTTCCCAGCAAATTAGGGACACTGTTGCTCCTGGGGTATCGGCGAGGACCATTCGCAACCGTCTCCATGAAGCTGGGCTACGGTCCCGCACACCGTTAGGCCGTCTTCCGCTCACGCCCCAACATCGTGCAGCCCACCTCCAGTGGTGTCGCGACAGGCGTGAATGGAGGGACGAATGGAGACGTATCGTCTTCAGCGATGAGAGTCGCTTCTGCCTTGGTGCCAATGATGGTCGTATGCGTGTTTGGCGCCGTGCAGGTGAGCGCCACAATCAGGACTGCATACGACCGAGGCACACAGGGCCAACACCCGGCATCATGGTGTGGGGAGCGACCTCCTACACTGGCCGTACACCACTGGTGATCGTCGAGGGGACACTGAATAGTGCACGGTACATCCAAACCGTCATCGAACCCATCGTTCTACCATTCCTAGACCGGCAAGGGAACTTGCTGTTCCAACAGGACAATGCACGTCCGCATGTATCCCGTGCCACCCAACGTGCTCTAGAAGGTGTAAGTCAACTACTCTGGCCAGCAAGATCTCCGGATCTGTCCCCCGTTGAGCATGTTTGGGACTGGATGAAGCGTCGTCTCACGCGGTCTGCACGTCCATCACGAACGCTGGTCCAACTGAGGCGCCAGGTGGAAATGGCATGGCAAGCCGTTCCACAGGACTACATCCAGCATCTCTACGATCGTCTCCATGGGAGAATAGCAGCCTGCATTGCTGCGAAAGGTGGATATACACTGTACTAGTGCCGACATTGTGCATGCTCTGTTGCCTGTGTCTATGTGCCTGTGGTTCTGTCAGTGTGATCATGTGATGTATCTGACCCCAGGAATGTGTCAATAAAGTTTCCCCTTCCTGGGACAATGTATTCACGGTGTTCTCATTTCAATTTCCAGGAGTGTATATTGTGAAAAGCAATGGTCCCATAACACTCCCCTGTGGCACGCCAGAGGTTACTTTAACGTCTGTAGACGTCTCTCCATTAAGAACAACATGCTGTGTTCTGTTTGCTAAAAACTCTTCAATCCAGCCACACAGCTGGTCTGATATTCCGTAGGCTCTTACTTTGTTTATCAGGCGACAGTGCGGAACTGTATCGAACGCCTTCCGGAAGTCAAGGAAAATGGCATCTACATGGGAGCCTGTGTCTAATATTTTCTGAGTCTCGTGAACTAATAAAGCGAGTTGGGTCTCACACGATCGCTGTTTCCGGAATCCATGTTGAGTCCTACAGAGTAGATTCTGGGTTTCCAGAAATGACATGATACGCGAGCAGAAAACATGTTCTAAAATTCTACAACAGATCGACGTCAGAGATATAGGTCTATAGTTTTGTAGACTGTTTCCGGATGAAACTCCCTAGCAATGCGAAGAAAGAAATTCCTGCAACTGCAGTTAGAGTGGATTACGAAGACTCACGGACATATACAGGGTGAGTCACTTAACGTTACCGCTGGATATATTTCGTAAACTACATCAAATACTGACGAATCGATTCCACAGACCGAACGTGAGGAGAGGGGCTAGTGTAATTGGTTAATACAAACCATTAAAAAATGCACGGAAGTATGTTTTTTAACACAAACCTACGTTTTTTTAATGAAACCCCGTTAGTTTTGTTAGCACATCGGAACATATAAACAAATACGTAATCAGTGCCGTTTGTTGCATTGTAAAATGTTAATTACATCGGGAGATATTGAAACCTAAAGTTGACACTTGAGTACCACTCCTCCGCTGTTCGATCGGGTGTATCGGAGAGCACCGAATTACGTAGGGATCCAAAGGGAACGGTGATGGACCTTAGGTACAGAAGAGACAGTAACAGCACATTACGTCCACATGATAACACCTTTTTATTGGTCTTTTTCACTGACGCACATGTACATTACCATGAGGGGTGAGGTACACGTACACACGTGGTTTCCGTTTTCAATTACGGAGTGGAATAGAGTGTGTCCCGACATGTCAGGCCAATAGATGTTCAATGTGGTGGCCATTATTTGCTGCACACAATTGCAATCTCTGGCGTAATGAATGTCGTACACGCCGCAGTACATGTGGTGTAATGTCGCCGCAGGCTGCCACAATACGTTGTTTCACATCCTCTGGGGTTGTAGGCACATCACGGTACACATTCTTCTTTAACGTAGCCCACAGAAAGAAGTCCAGAGGTGTAAGATCAGGAGAACGGGCTGGCCAATTTATGCGTCCTCCACGTCCTATGAAACGCCCGTCGAACGTGTACCTCACCCCTCATGGTAATGTACATGGGCGTCAGTGAAAAAGACCAACAAAAAGGTGTTAGCATGTGGACGTAATGTGCTGTTCCAGTCTCTTCTGTACCTAAGGTCCATCACCGTTCCCTTTGGATCCCTACGTAATTCGGTGATCTCCGATACACACGATCGAACAGCGGAGGAGTGGTACTCAAGCGTCAACTTTAGATTACAATATCTCCGGATGTAATTAACATTTTACAATGCAACAAACGGCACTGATTACGTATTTGTTTATATGTTCAGATGTGCTAACAAAACTAACGGGGTTATATTTTAAAAAAACGTAGGTTTGTGTTAAAAAACATACTTCCGTGCATTTTTTATGGTTTGTATTAAACAATTACACTAGCCCCTCTCCTCACGTTCGGTCTGTGGAATCGATTCGTCAGTATTTGATGTGGTTTACGAAATATAACCAGCGGTAATGTTAGGTGACTGACCCTGTATATTCCTGGCAGCGTCAGTGTAGCGCCCTGAACGTATTGCAAAAACCGGTGGGGCGTTTCCTTACGCAACGGCAGATATGCGGCGTCTGACGTCAGGGCGTATCTGCAGAGGTCGCGAACCGCCCAGTATCTCTGCCGCACTCTCTGAATGGCTACAGCCAAACGGAAACAACAACAAAAACTATTAGTGTTTCGCCTCCCACGTCGCAAAGTCCACCTCACTGGACCCCCATTCACAGAAGGTTAACCGAGGAGCGGATTTACATTGAAGAGCGAAAGAAACTGGTACAGCTGCCTGATATCGTGTAGGGCCCCCGCGAACACGCAGAAGTGCCACAACGCGACATGTCATGGCCTCGGACTAAAGTCTGAAGTGCTGGAGGGAACTGACACCATTAATCCTGTAGGGCTGTCCATATATCAGTAAGAGTACGAGGAGTGGAGATCTCTTCTGAACAGCACGTTGCAAAACATCCCAGATATGCTGAACAATGTTCGTGTCTGGGGAGTTTGGTAGCCAGTAGAAGTGTTTAAACTCGGAAGAGTGTTCCTGGAGCTAGTCTGTAGCACTTTTCGACGTGTGGGGTGTCGCATTGTCCTGCTGGAATTGGCCAAGTCCCTCGGAATGCACAATGGGCATCAACGGATGCGGGGGACCAGACAAAATGCTTAGGTACGTGTCACCTGTCAGAGTCTTATCTAGACGTATCAGAGCTCCCTTATCTACATCTACATCTACATTTATACTCCGCAAGCCACCCAACGGTGTGTGGCGGGTGTCACCTGTCAGAGTCGTATCTAGACGTATCAGAGCTCCCTTATCTACATCTACATCTACATTTATACTCCGCAAGCCACCCAACGGTGTGTGGCGGAGGGCACTTTACGTGCCACTGTCATTACCTCCCTTTCCTGTTCCAGTCGCGTATGGTTCGCGGGAAGAACGACTGTCTGAAAGCCTCCGTGCGCGCTCTAATCTCTCAAATTTTGCGTTCGTGATCTCCTCGGGAGGTATAAGTAGGGGAAAGCAATATATTCGATACCTGATCCAGAAACGCACCCTCTCGAAACCTGGCGAGCAAGCTACACCGCGATGCAGAGCGCCTCTCTTGCAGAGTCTGCCACTTGAGTTTGCTAAACATCTCCGCAACGCTATCACAGTTACCAAATAACCCTGTGACGAAACGCGCCGCTCTTCTTTGGATCTTCTCTATCTCCTCCGTCAACCCGATCTGGTGCGGATCCCACACTGATGAGCGATACTCAAGTATAGGTCGAACGAGTGTTTTGTAAGCCACCTCCTTTGTTGATGGACTACATTTTCTAAGGACTCTCCGAATGAATCTCAACCTGGTACCCGCCTTACCAACAATTAATTTTACAATGATCATTCCACTTCAAATCGTTCCGCACGCATACTCCCAGATATTTTACAGAAATAACTGCTACCAGTGTTTGTTCCGCTATCATATAATCATACAATAAAATTATCACTCCAACTGCACACGCCCCACACCATTGCAAAGCCTCCAGCAACTTGAACTGTGTCCTGCTGACATGCAGGGTCCATGGATTCATGAGGTTGTGTCCACATCCGTACACGTCCATCCGCTCGGTACAATTTGAAACGAGTCTCAGGACACCAGGTAATGTTTCCAGTCTTCTACAGTCCGATGTCGGTGTTGACGGACGCACTCGAGGCGTAAAGCTTTGTGTCGTGCAGTCATCAAGGGTACACGAGTGGGCCTTCGAAAGCCGAATCGATGATTTTTTTGTTGAATGGTTCGCAAGCTGACACTTGTTGATGGCATAGCATTGAAATCTGGATCAATTTACGGAAGGGATGCAGTTCTGTCACGTTGAGCGATTCTCTTCAGTCGTCGTTGGCCCCGTTCTTGCAGGATGTTTCTCCGATCGCAGATTTGATGTTTTATTGGATTCGTGACATTCACGGTACAGTCGGGAAATGGTAGTACGGGAAAATCCCCACTTCATTGCTATGTCGGAGATGGCGTGTCTTATCGCTCGGTCGGCGGCTATAACAGCACGTTCAAACTCACTGAAATCTCGATAACCGGCCCTTGCAGCAGCAGCAAGCGATCTAACAACGTCTGAAGTAGTGTTGGAGGGAACTGACTCCATGAATCCTGCAGGATTGTCCACAAATCCGTAAGAGTACGAGGGGGTGAAGATCTCTTCTGAGCAGCACGGTGCAAGGCATCCCAGATATGCTCAGTAATCTTTGTCTCTGTGGAGTTTCGTGGCTTGTTGTCTTATACAGGGTGTTACAAAAAGGTACGGCCAAACTTTCAGGAAACATTCCTCACACACAAATAAAGAAAAGATGTTATGTGGACATGTGTCCGGAAACGCTTAATTTCCATGTTAGAGCTCATATTAGTTTCGTCAGTATGTACTTCCTCGATTCACCGCCAGTTCGCCCAATTGAAGGAAGGTGATGTTGACTTCGGTGCTTGTGTTGACGTGCGACTCATTGCTCTACAGTACTAGCATCCTCATTTCAGTGCAAACGTTCTCTTTACGGATGAGGCTTCATTCCAACGTGATCAAATTGTAAATTTTCACAATCAACATGTGTGGCCCGACGAGAATCCGCACGCAGTTGTGCAATCACGTCATCAACACAGATTTTCTGTGAACGTTTGGGCAGGCATTGTTGGTGATGTCTCGATTGGGCCCCATGTTCTTCCACCTACGCTCAATGGAGCACGTTATCACGATTTCATATGGGATACTCTACCTGTGCTGCTAGAAGATGTGCCTTTACAAGTATGACACAACATGTGGTTCATGCACGATGGAGCTCCTGCACATTTCAGTGGAAGTGTTCGTACGCTTCTCAACAACAGATTCGGTGACCGATGGATTGGTAGAGGCGGACCAATTCCGTGGCCTCCACGCTCTCCTGACCTCAACCCTCTTGACTTTCATTTATGGGGGCATTCGAAAGCTCTCGTCTACGCAACCCCAGTACCAAATGTAGAGACTCTTCGTGCTCGTATTGTGGACGGCTGTGATACAATACGCCATTCTCCAGGGCTGCATCAGCGCATCAGGGATTCCGTGCGACGGAGGGTCGATGCATGTATCCTCGCTAACGGAGGACATTTTTACATTTCCAGTAACAAAGTGTTTGTAGTCACGCTGGTACGTTCTGTTGCTATGTGTTTCCATTCCACGATTAATGTGATTTGAAGAGAAGTAATAAAATGAGCTCTAACATGGAAAGTAAGCGTTTCCGGACACATGTCCACATAACATATTTTCTTTCTTTGTGTGTGAGGAAAGTTTCCTGAAAGTTTGGCCGTACTTTTTTTGTAACACCCTGTATAGGCGTTGCCGACCGCAGCGCCGTATTCTGCCTGTTTGCGTATCTGTGTATTTGAACACGCACGCCTGTACCAGTTTCCTTGACGCTTCAGTGCAGTTGCCACACGCTTTCGTCCGACCAGCTTCTCGACTGGACTGAGGACTTCTTCGTAGGTGGAACTCGATACGTCTGTTTTAAACAGGGCAAAATCGTCAAATGTAAAAATAACTTCAGCGGGACGCCAAGGTACTGCGAGGGCCGTCACACTTCGTAACACACACAGCACAGCCAGAAGATACCCACCGCGTGACTCACAAGGAGAGGTCACGACGTTTGGAACGCGGATTTACTGCAAACTTCGTACACTCCTAGTACTCCACGAGGACAACAAAATGTGTAAGCAGTAGCGCGTACTTCTAAAGCGCTATTGAGAAAATCGCAAGAAAATTTCGGTCGTCAAATATGTGTACCTATGCGTGGCCATTTTTACCATGAAGCGGAGCAGACGAAGCCGGCCCGAGTGGCCGAGCGGTTCTAGGCGCTACAGAGTCGAACCGCGCGACTGCTACGGTCGCAGGTCGAATCCTGCCTCGGGCATGGATGTGTGTGATGTCCTTAGGTTGGTTAGGTTTAAGTAGTTCTAAGTTCTAGGGGACTGATGACCTCAGAAGTTAAGTCCCATAGTGCTCAGCGCCATTTGGAGCAGACGAGTGGTTAGCGTTCAAGCTCCGTAATCGCTGGATCGAGTCCCGTTCGTCAGTTTTTTTTTTATTTCTATTACTATTTATATTACAATCCATATAGTGGGAAAAATATCGTGTATTCGGATGGACTTTTATTAAATTTACAATGTTACTTGGCAGTCTACAAATCTTTACTATCACAGATAATATAATATTCGCAGCTATCGACTAGTAAACGACCAAACGCATAAAATGATACCGAAAATGTATGTACATCTACATCTACATCCATACTCCGCAAGTCACCTGACGGTGTGTGGCGGAGGGTACTTTGAGTACCTCTATCGGTTCTCCCTTCTATTCCAGTCTCGTATTGTTCGTGGAAAGAAGGATTGTCGGTATGCCTCTGTCTGCGCTCTAATCTCTCTGATTTTATCCTCACGGTCTCTTCGCGAGATATACGTAGAAAGGAGCAATATAATGCTCGCCTCCTCGGTGAAGGTATGTCCTCGAAACTTCAACAAAAGCCCGTACCGAGCTACTGAGCGTCTCTCCTGCAGAGTCTTCCACTGGACTTTATCTATCATCTCCGTAACGCTTTCGCGATTACTAAATGATCCTGTAACGAAGCGCGCTGCTCTCCGTTGGATCTTCTCTATCTCTTCTATCAACCCTATCTGGTACGGATCCCACACTGCTGAGCAGTATTCAAGCAGTGGGCGAACAAGCGTACTGTAACCTACTTCCTTCGTTTTCGGATTGCATTTCCTTAGGATTCTTCCAATGTATCTCAGTCTGGCATCTATTTTACCAACGATCAATTTTATATGATCATTCCATTTTAAATCACTCCTAATGCCTACTCCCAGATAATTTATGGAATTAATTGCTTCCAGCTGCTGACCTGCTATATTGTAACTAAATGATAAGGGATCTTTCTTTCTATGTATTCGCAGCACATTTCACTTGTCTACATTGAGATTCAATTGCCATTCCCTGCACCATGCGTCAATTCGTTGCAGATCCTCCTGCATTTCAGTACAATTTTCCATCGTTAAAACCTCTCGATATACCACAGCATCATCCGCAAAATGCCTCAGTGAACTTCCGATGTCATCCACAAGGTCATTTATGTATATTGTGAACAGCAACGGCCCTACGACACTCCCCTGCGGCACACCTGAAATCACTCTTACTTCGGAGGACTTCTCTCCATTGTGAATGACATGCATTCTCCAAGTATAACACCAACACAAAACAGTGATCCGTCTTCGAATCACAACTACATACAAGAATAATATAGAAAAAAACTGAAATAATTTCCTACTACTCTCTGCCAGAGACCTCTCCGATATACCAAGCCGGGGCGGCAGCTATCCACGTCTGCTGGCGGTCGCTGAACCGTCGATGTGCGGCCGAGCGCCGGCCTTTATAGCGCTTCGGCGGATGAATACCTCGGAACTATTTTCCATCACGTGGTTTGACGTGTGAAAATAGTTCCGGGATCTGCAGCGATCTCTTCCTTATGTTTATGTGAGCCGGTAGTGGCCCCTGGTGGCTGCTGATGTCTTTGCTGTGTTGTTGTTGTTGTTGTTGTTGTTGTGGCCGTTCATCAATATTGCCTGTCGGTTGTGTAGTGCTTCGGTGTGCCTGCGAAGCGGGCAACCCGCGGCTGCAGGCTGACAGTTTGGTTGCTGATACTCTAGGGGCTGTGATGTCTCGTGGAGAAGGCCACAGCAAAGGGCAACAGGCAGATTACATATTTCTAGATTTTCGGAAAGCGTTTTACACGGTCCCCACTGCAGGCAGTTGGAATAAGTTCACAGATACGTGAGTGGTGCGAAGACTTCTTAAGTAGTAGAATCCAGTATGTTGTCCTAGAGGGCAAAAGTCCATCACAGACAAGGGTATCGTCAGGAGTGCCCCAAGAAAATATAATCGGACCACTGTTGTCCTCTGTATACATAAATGGAAATTTGGAAATCTGTGGTAGGTTCCTATGGGACCTAATGGCTGAGGTCATCGCTTCCTAGGCTTACACACCACATAACCTAATTTAAGCTAACTTACGCTAAGGACAACACACACACACCCACGCCCGAGGGACGAGTCGAACCTCCGACGGCAGGAGCTGCACAAACCACGGCAAGGCGCTCTAGACCACGCGGCTATACATACGAGGGGCGTTTGAAAAGTCCGTGCAAATTCCGAGAGATGGCACCACCGGAACGTATCGAGGTCATGTTTAGTTAGTAGCATCTTCGGAAAGAACGCACACCAAGTTTCGGCCATATTGGTCTATTTCTCTGTGTTTGGCATTCGTGTGACTCAAGGAAGTCGAGTGATTGTCAAAAAAAATGGACGAAAAAGAAATTTCTTGCGGTGATTAAACATTACTTTATGAAAGGCTAAATGCCTCAGGAGACTAAAGAGAAGCTTGATAAACATTACGGTGACTCTGTGCCCTCGATTAGAACAGTTTATAATTGGTTTCGAAATATTCCGAGTGGACATATGGGCACAAGCGATGCTGAAAGTTCTGGACGCCCTGTGGAGGTTACGGCTCCAGAAATCATTGATAAAATCCGTGACATGGTGATGGATGACAGAACAGTTAAAATGCGTGAGATTGCTACTGCTGTGGGCATCTCGAATGAATAGGCACATAATATTTTGCATAAACATTTGGACATGTGAAAGCTGTCCACAAGATGGGATACATTACTATACTCCTGAGACCAGACAACAATCTAAACGATGGGTTACCAAGGGAGAATCTGCACCAAAAAAGGCGAAGACCAGTCCTTCGGCCAGAAAGGTTACGGCAACTGTATTTTGGGATTCGCAAGGGATAATCCTCATCGACTATCTGGAAAAGGGCAAAACTATTACAGGTGCATATTAGCCATCGTTATTGAACCGTTTGAAAACCGAGGTGCAAGAAAAACGCCGGCGATTGGATCGCAAAAAAGTCCTTTTCCATCACAACAATGCACCAGCACACACCTCAGCAGTTGTGGTTGCAAAATTAATGGAAATAGGATTCCAACTCGTTTTACATCGCTCCTGTTATTCAGACTTGGTTCCCAGGGACTACTGTTTGTTCCCCAATTTGAAGAAATGGCTGGTGGGACAAAGATTTTATTCAAATGAGTAGGTGATTGCAGCAACTAATAGCTATTTTGTAGACTTGGTCAATTCCTATTATTCGGATCAACAAATTAGAAGAGCATTGGACGAAGTGTATAAATCTAAAAGAAGACTATGTCGAAAAATAAAAAAGGTTTACCCAAAACACGTAAGTAGCTTTCATTTTTGCACAGACTTTTCAAACGCCCCTCGTAAATGATTTGGCGGACAGACTGGGCAGCAATCTGCGGTTGTTTGTTGATGATGCTATGGTGTACAGTAAGGTGTCGAAGTTGATTGACCTTAGGTAGAGACAACTTAGACAAAATTTCCAGTTGCTGTGATGTATGACAGCTAGGTCAAAATGTATAAAAATTAAAGTTAATGCAGATAAGTAGGAAGAACAAACCTGCAATGTTCAGATAGTGTTACTGCTGTCCTGAGTGAAACAGTCAAGTCGTCTAAATATCTGGGCGTAACGTTGGAAAGCGATATGAAATGGAACGAGTATGTGAAAACTGTAGCAGGGAAGGCAAATGGTCGACTTTGGTCTATTGGAAATATTTCAGGAAAGAGTGGTTCAGGTGTAAAGGAGACCGCATATAGGTCGCTGGTGCGACATGCTCTGCTCGAATGTTTGGCATCCGTACCAGGTCGGATTGAAGCAATTCAGAGGCGGGCTGCTAGACTTGTTACCGGTAGGTTAGAACACGCAGGTGACCCGGCAGGAAAGCCGAGGGCGCTAACGCGCTGCTTCCTGGACTCGGGTGGGGGCGCCGGCCCAGGATCGAATCCACCCGGCGGACTAACGACGACGGCCGGTGTGCCGGCCAGCCAAGATGTGGCTTTTAGGCGGTTTTCCACATCATACTAGGTAAATAATGCGCAGGTCCCCACGTCCCGTCTCAGTTACGCGACTCGCAGACATTTGAAACACATTCACATTATTTCACGATTTACACTAGACGCAGACAGCTGGGGTACACTGATTCAGTCCCGGGGGGGGGGGGGGTGTATGGGGTGGCCACCCCTCCAAATTACCCATGCCAAATCCGTACTTAACCCTGCCGACCCTGTTCACAATGTGGGATAAAGGCAGTAGCGAAAGAAAAGAAAAGAAAGAAAGAAAGGTTACAACACGCAAGTATTAGCAGGGAGATGCTTCGGGAACTTAAATGAGAATCCCTGGAGGGAAAGCGAAGTTCTTTTCGAAAAACGCTGATGAGAAAATTTTGAGAACCGGCATTTGAAGATGACTGCTGAACCATTCTACTACTGCCAAGATATATTGCTCATAAGGTCCAGGAAGATAAGATACAAGAAATTAGGGCTCACACGGAGGTGTACACAGAGTCGCTCTTGCCTCGCCCTATTTGCGATGTACATGTACAGGCAAACAAATGACTATAATTTCAGAAAAATTGGATGATTTATTCAAGACAAAGGGATTCACAAATTGAGCAAGACATCAACGCGTTGGTCCACCTCTGGCCCTTATGCAAGGAGCCGGCGTTGATTGGCAGAGTTGTTGGAAGTCGTCTTCAGAGATATCGTGGCAAATTCTATCCGTTTGCAGCCTTAGATCGTCAAAGTCAAGAGCTTGTTGCTACAATATAGCAGGTCAGCAACAGGAAGCAGTTAATTCCATAAATTATCTGCGAGTAGGCATTAGGAGTGATTTAAAATGGAATGATCATATGAAGTTGATCGTCGGTAAAGCAGATGCCAGACTGAGATTCATTGGAAGAATCCTAAGGAAATGCAATCCGAAAACAAAGGAAGTAGGTTACAATACAATTGTTCGCTCACTACTTGAATATTGCTCACCAGTGTGGGATCCGAATTAGATAGGATTGATAGAAGAGATAGAGAAGATCCAACGGAGAGCAGCGCGCTTCGTTACAGGATCATTTAGTAATCGCGAAAGCGTTACGGAGATGATAGATAAACTCCAGTGGAAGACTGCAGGAGAGACGCCCAGTAGCTCGGTACGGGCTTTTGTTGAAGTTTCGCGAACATACCTTCACCGAGGAGTCAAGCAGCATATTCCTCCATCATACGTATATCTCGCGAAGAGATCATGAGGATAAAATGAGAGAGATTAGAACCCACACAGAGGCATACCGACAAACTTTCTTACCACGAACAATACGAGACTGGAATAGAAGGGAGAACCGATAGAGGTACTCAAAGTACCCTTCGCCACGCACCGTCAGGTGGCTTGCGGAGTATGGATGTAGATGTAGATGTAGACCCTGCCCATAATGCTCCAAATATTCTCTACTGGAGAGAGGTCCGGCGACCTAACAGACCAAAGCAGGGTTTGGCAAACACGAAGACGAACAACAGAAACTCTCACCGTCTGAGGCCGGGCATTGTCGTGCTGAAATGTAAATCCACGATTCTTTGCCATGAAGGACAACAAAGCGGAACGTAGAATATCGCCGACGTACAGCTGTGCCGTTAGGGTACCGCGTATGACAATCAGAGGTGACCTGCTATGAAACAGAATGGCAGTCCACACCATCAGTCCTGGTTACCGGGCAGTATGGCGGGGGACATTCAGGTTGGTACCCCTGCGCTGTCTGGGGCGTCTCCACAGTTCGAAGCGGGACTCACCACTGAAGACAATTCTGCTCCAGTCAATGAGATTCCAACCCCCACCCTTTCGTTACAGGATCATTTAGTAATCGCGAAAGCGTTACGGAGATGATAGATAAACTCCAGTGGAAGACTGCAGGAGAGACGCCCAGTAGCTCGGTACGGGCTTTTGTTGAAGTTTCGCGAACATACCTTCACCGAGGAGTCAAGCAGCATATTCCTCCATCATACGTATATCTCGCGAAGAGATCATGAGGATAAAATGAGAGAGATTAGAACCCACACAGAGGCATACCGACAAACTTTCTTACCACGAACAATACGAGACTGGAATAGAAGGGAGAACCGATAGAGGTACTCAAAGTACCCTTCGCCACGCACCGTCAGGTGGCTTGCGGAGTATGGATGTAGATGTAGATGTAGACCCTGCCCATAATGCTCCAAATATTCTCTACTGGAGAGAGGTCCGGCGACCTAACAGACCAAAGCAGGGTTTGGCAAACACGAAGACGAACAACAGAAACTCTCACCGTCTGAGGCCGGGCATTGTCGTGCTGAAATGTAAATCCACGATTCTTTGCCATGAAGGACAACAAAGCGGAACGTAGAATATCGCCGACGTACAGCTGTGCCGTTAGGGTACCGCGTATGACAATCAGAGGTGACCTGCTATGAAACAGAATGGCAGTCCACACCATCAGTCCTGGTTACCGGGCAGTATGGCGGGGGACATTCAGGTTGGTACCCCTGCGCTGTCCGGGGCGTCTCCACAGTTCGAAGCGGGACTCACCACTGAAGACAATTCTGCTCCAGTCAATGAGATTCCAACCCCCACCCTTTCCCCAACCCTCCTCTCGCTCGAGTGCGACAGAAACCATATTTCCCATCTGTCTCCATTTACGGTACGCTACGACACATTGTAGCAACTAAAACGATCAGCTCTAAGCAGTAGATTTGAACACTGTAACAGGTGCATATAGCAGCAATTGTATGTATTGTAGGGCCCGTTAATCTTATAAGGAAACAGGCTATTTATTCTATAAATAAACTATCTTACCGCCCGCTGCTTCTCTCGCATAGGTAGTGTGGCCATGAGACGATTTGTAGACGATTTTTTTCTTTGTTTGTTTTGATTTAATCGCAACGCCTTCTAAACTTTTCGCGCTAATTAATGCCATATAACCATGGTCTTTTCCGAATGTACTTCTCTCTAAGCGATTCTGGCAGCTTATGTCCAAAATTTTTGTTAGCATGCCTTTTGCATTCTTCCGGAGATATTTCCATAGCAACTTTCATCCCCTCACAAATGTTTCTTTATATCTAACCGAGAACTCAAATACTAATTTTCATAAATTTGGCTTTAAATTTTTGTTTAATGCAACGAAATATTTTCTTCAAAATTGCACTCATTTACGGGTTGCGTTTCCAGAAACACTTAAACACGTATTTTCTTTATTTCTAACTGAGAATCAAACTGACGTATGTGTAGCCTTAAAAATCCTTAGTAATTCTTTATTAATTATTTGTTTTGAAAAACTTTCACTCGCTATTTTAACCCTTCGTGATTCAATTTCCAAAAATGCAGAAACTCAGATTTTTTTTATTTTTTGACTGAGAGACCAGTTTTTGCAGTTCTAGCAACAAACTTCCCATGATAACAACATACTTTCAAAAAGCCTTTCGTCCCCTCTTTCAACGGCTTAGGTGAGCAATTTCAGAAAATCGGTTCTTAAACGATGCCTACAGTGTAGGATCCACACTCTCCAGGTTTGGGATGCGCAATGAGGAGTCAGTGGACCACTCTGACCCTATTTCACCCCCGATGAGGTTGCATTCTCAAAAACATTTTTTTCATCTAGCCCTGTAACTGAGAAGCCAAACATCAGTTTTCAAAGATTTAGCTTTAGAAATGCTTTCACAATGAATAATTTTAAAAAAGGAACTTTCACTGACTATTTCGCTTCCATACGGTTATATTTCCAAAGATGCTGAAACACATGTTTCTTTATTTCTGACCAAGAAACTAAATACCAAATTTCGTAGGTGTAGCTTGAAAATTGCCTTAATAGCGACATTTAAAAAAACTCCATGTCCCTACATTGGCATTTCGATAAATCCCTTCTTAAACGACGCATACAGCATAAGATACAGACCTGCAAATTTCAGGTTTCTGTGCTTAGCTGTTTAGGCTGGGCAGTGATGCGTCGGTCAGCCAGGACACTGCCTTTTACATGTACAGCTGCAAAAACTGTCTACATTTAGTGTTATCTCTACAAGAAAACTGCAGCATTCAGAAAACCATAACAGGAAAGAAACAACTCACAAATGATTAGACCAGCCTGGCAAACCACACGTTTTTTTTTAAATGAATAGACCATTAGTATAACAAACATAGACGTTCGATCACATGTCTATAAATGTCACCTGCTCGTTACCACTCACCACTCTCCCACCCCACACACAATCAGTTTTCATTTACCACTACTACATCCACTATCATATCTTCCAATTACTTTCCCTCCACTCACATCTCACGTCAGCTACACACACACACACACACACACACACACACAGAGAGAGAGAGAGAGAGAGAGAGAGAACGGAGAGAAATGCATTCACAGGTTCGCAACGTTCACAACCTGCACAGAAAACATATGAGAGAACATGGTGAGCGCGGAACTCGTAAATTGGCAGTACTGTTTCTCCTGTGAAGTTTTACGAAAGTGACGTGAAGTGGAAATAACACCAACGCAGCATAAGAAGAAGTGAGGTCCAAAACAAAAAAAATTGTCAATTGTTGATATGCAACATAGTTTCTGTGCATCTCAACTTTCGCTAACAACAAAGGAAAATCTATTGGTTTGCAGACTATGTAAACAAGAGGCAAAAAAGACTTAAGTATTGTAAAATGTAGGACACTTCTGTAAGCAAATGGTTTTAATATCTAAATATGAAAATTTAAAAACACGTTATGCATCCATATTTCCAGAATGTCCACGCTTCTAGTAAGAAATACTCACTTATTCAGTTAAAGACGGAGAAACCAATAACGATTTATTGTAACAGCTATTGCGGAAGACTGCCATGTAAACAAACTTACTGAAGACCTTCAAATTGCTTCACCATAATGTTTATCTCCGTAAGTAGTGAGACAGTATGTCACGCACTTCTTAAATCTGTCCAGACACTACAGTATTTGATTGTAAGAATAGACATGAGACGTAAACTAGCCAGCTTACAAAGTTACAAGAACAGACTTTAAATGATGACTCTAGAAATGTACCACAAATAATTACACAGATTCTTCCCGCGCTCCGTACGCGTATGGAACGGCATGAAGCAATAATAACTGCTACAATGGAAAGTCCCTTTGCCATCCACTTTACAATGCAGATTATGCTTCTAGACGTAGATAAATATTACTTGATTCACTTCTTTAATTACCGTTGTTTCAATTCAAACGCACATTCGTTTATGGTGTGTATTTTGACACCATAATAGTGAACAGTTTAAGGGATGATGTTAGTAACATTTTCTTTCTTGTGTACACGTCAGACATTCGTGTCAGAACGTTGGTAACTAAATCGTAGTTAGCTTGTCAGCTGTCGACACAGTGTGCCTGATAACTGCTGCCACCTGGCGGCAGTTCTCAGAGACAACTGCGTTCGCTGACTAACAGATGGCGCTGGCGTGCAGCGCGGTGAGATCAGCAGTGCGCAGTACTGCGTTAGCGTTGTCACTGTTTGCTGGTTGATTCGACACGCTTCGGTACTTTTAGTCTGCTTGTTTTTTATTAATGACATCGCATTAATACACGATGAAACATTAATCAAAAACACCCACAGCAAATATAATACAAGTGGGTGATCTGTCAACTAAGTAAAATTCATACGACTCTTATTTCAGACAGCAGGTAAATTCTATGTTGAAATTGTGAGCAACAGTTACGGTGACGCAGAAATGAATGAAAAAAAATGTCTTTGACGTACAGTAATACACTTAATGCGAAAGGCCACCGCTCCGCTGTCTGTATAGTTTTCACAGAAATTGTAATGAGTAATTGGAAATGTTGGATTTGTAGCTCCGGTGAATGACGTTTCGAATGCAGCCAACTCCTGGGAATCGGAGACATGGACTGTTTAACAGATGCAACCACCGAGCCGGCATAACATGTTTCTCAAATGTTTTACGCTCACTAATAATTTCTTCCTATAGGCACCAGAAAAATGGGTAGCTTTCATTATTCATGTTTCCTGAGATACTTTCCATTTTCTGATGTTTTCTGATTTTGTTTCGTTTCAGTAGCTGTTAGGTGAACTCGATGACTGTGTGTTTGTCATACATATCACGCTGAATGGTGGACATGTGGTGCTCTGTTTTACGTGTAGTGCGTATTTACACTATGTGATCAAAAGTATCCGGACACCCCCAAAACCATCCGTTTTTCATATTAGGTGCATTGAGATGCCGCCCAACTACCAGGTGCTCTGTATCAGCGACCTCAGTAGTCATTAGACATCGTGAGAGAGCAGAATGGGGCGCTCCGCGGAACTCACGAACTTCGAATGTGGTCAGATGGTTGGATGTCACTTGTGTCATACGTCTGTACGCGAGATTTCCACCTCCTAAACACCCCTAGGTCCACAGTTTCCGATGTCATAGTGAAGTGGAAAAGTGAAGGGACACGTACAGCACAAAGCGTACAGGCCGATCTCGTCTGTCGACTGACAGAGACCGCCGACAATTGAACACGATCGAGCACCTGTTCACAAAGCACGGCCTGTGGCGGAGTATAATGGACTGGCCTGCACAGAGCCCTGACCTGAATTCTATAGAACACCTTTGGTATGTTTTGGAACGCCGACTTCGTGCCAGGCCTCACCGACCGACATCGATACCTCTCCTCAGTGCAGCACTCCGTGAAGAAGAGGCTGCCATTGCCCAAGAAACCTTCCAGCTCCAGATTGAACGTATGCCTGCGAGACTGGAAGCTGTCATCAAGGCTAAGGGTGGGCCAACACCATATTGAATTCCAGCATTACCGATGGGGGACTCAACGCACTTGTAAGTCATTTTCAGCCAGGTGTCCGGATACTTTTGATCACATAGTGTACTTCCGACAGAGCAATCATGATGAGCTAACTTTTTTATATTTATTTTACGATATTTAGTTCGTCCTCTTGAAAGACAGAATTGATTGGTCAATTGTGATAAAAAATAAAAACACCTACAGCCGTCCTTATGACTTTCGTTTATTTTGTCGCTACTAGTTTCAACGCTTCATTGCATCATCTTCAGCCTGACGGCCGTCGTCCCAGAGACCTACTGCTACAAGGATTGACATGCAAAAGCTTGATTGGTCAATGGATTACCTGACTGTCCGTTTGCAGTTAGGTGCAGTTCAGTTTTATTTATTTCAGATTATATTGCTGAATTTCCATGCTAATAACAGGAATAGTGCGATTCACACTGTAGTTTTCATTTCCAGTTTAAATGGATGGAAATGAATACACGATTAATAAGCTAAAACTAATGTTTGTGTGAAGAAAATACGAGCTTACGGGAACTTCTACCAGCTCTGTATATAGATACAAAACATACCAGCATATAAACTCAGCACGTCCTTCTTAACGGGGCAAAACTGTGAAATGCAAAATAAATTTCGGGAGTATCCTTATAGATGTCATAGGCCATTTACTACTCACGACATACAGGTAAAAAACTGTGTATGGTGACGAAATTGAGGTGGTAATACCTGACAGTGAAATGAACAAAAAGGTGTAAGTAAACACATCTTCAGTATGGACGATGTTTCATAAAATGGTTCAAATGGCTATGAGCACTATGGGACTTAACATCTCAGGTCATCAGTCCCATAGAACTTAGAACTACTTAACCCTAACTAACCTAAGGACATCACACACATCCATGCCCGAGGCATGATTCGAATTTGCGACCGTAGCGGTCGCGCGGTTCCAGACTGAAGCGCCTAGAACCGCACGGCCACACCGGCCGGCTGGATGATGTTTGCAATAAAGTAGTGGTACATTAAATTACACGTCACATAGTATTAATTTGGCCTGTGTTACTGAAGATAATCATAGTAGGCGCAATGCAAGAGCTTCCAAGTTAAACATCGTGGACTGCCTCACTCTTTCGAATGATCGGGTGCTAACAGCTTTATTAAAAATTCACCGTACATTTCCGGACATTGATAAGGGAACACCGAACAGGTTTTCTTTGGAGAAACGGTTTTTCATATTGGCTGTCGCAGCCATAAATTTATCAAAAGACATTTCCATTTTCCATCTTGGTTGTATTATGATCATACTCAGCTTCACACGATCAGCTGATTCCTGAATGTGGCATTTTGAAGCGCTTGCTCACAACGGATACGTCTGTCATTTAAATATACAGGGTGTCCGTGAATCATCTGTACATCTTGTGACTTTAATACCTTTAAATCTATGCAAGATATTAATAAATGGATTCCAACATGTGATATGATAACTCAAAGTTTTGTTTCCTCATTCACACAAATCAATGTGTGCTCCCTTGGTGACACGGATAATGTCTACTCGGAATTGCGTTTCTCTCCACGTACGATTCAGGATCTCCACGACGGCATGTTCAGCTATGTTGCAAATGCGTGCCTTCAATTCCTGTGGGTGTCTAACCTTGATTCCGTACACCAACTCCTTTACAAAAGAACACAGGAAGAAATCTAGTGGTATGAGGTCAGAGGATCGTGATGGCAGTCAAATTGGACCATCTCGTCGGATCCCGCTTCCCGTTCAACTTTTCATCTAGACAGGTTTGCAGGTGTTCGAATTGTAGCACAGTATATTCTTGTACAGTAAATATCTACGCAAACACTACCGTTGACGGCAGACTATAAAAAAGAACGGATCAATCATCCAATTGTGCATCAGTTGACGCAGAACATTGACCTCGAGATTGGCCCTTTCCAGTTTAAGTGTAACGTCAAGATGATGTGAATCTCATATACGACCGTTATAACGATTCAGTTTGCCGTATACGTGAAACGTTGCCACGTCGGAGAAATCTTTTCCAAAAGTCATTGTTTACCTCAGTCTTGTCTAGCATATCCACTGCAAACAGTTCGCATTGTCTTTTGTCTGTAGGTCTCCATGCCTGTAGCAGCTGCACCTTGCAGGGATGTAGCCGCAACCATTATGCAAGACTTCGTGCGTTGTTGATGTCTCGTTTCCAAGTTTATGGCCGCTGCACGCACCGATTTTGTCGGAATCCTTGCAAATATCTACATCTACATCTACATGGATACTTTGCAAATCACATTTAAGTGCCTGGCAGAGGGTTCATCGAACCAACTTCACAATCCTCTATTATTCCAATCTCGTGTAGCGCACGGAAAGAACGAACACCTATATCTTTCCGTGCGAGCTCTGATTTCCCTTATTTTATCGTGGTGATCGTTCCTCCCTATGTAGGTCGGTGTCAACAAAATATTTTCGCATTCGGAAGAGAAAGTTGGTGATTGGAATTTCGTGAGAAGATTCCTTCGCCAAGAAAAACGCCTTTCTTTTCACGATTTCCAGCCGAAATCCTCCATCATTTCTGGGACACTCTCTCCCATATTTCGCGATAATACAAAACGTGCTGCCCTTCTTTGAACTTTTTCGATGTACTCCGTCAGTCCTATCTGGTAAGGATCCCACACCGCGCAGCAGTATTCTAAAAGAGGACGGACAAGCGTAGTGTAGGCAGTCTCCTTAGTAGGTCTGTTACATTTTCTAAGTGTCCTGCCAATAAAACGCAGCCTTTGGTTAGCCTTCCCCACAACATTTTCTATGTGCTCTTTCCAATTTAAGTTGTTCGTAATTGTAATTCCTAGGTATTTAGTTGAATTTACGGCTTTTAGATTAGACTGATTTACCGTGTAACCGAAGTTTAACGAGTTCCTTTTAGACACTCATGTGGATGACCTCACACTTTTCGTTATTTAGGGTCAACTGCCACTTTTCGCACCATTCAGATATTTTTTTCTAAATCGTTTTGCAGTTTGTTTTCATCTTCTAATGACTTCATTAGTCGATAAACGACAGCGTCATCTGCAAGCAACCGAAGACGGCTGCTCAGATTGTCTCCCAAATCGTTTATATAGATAAGGAACAGCAAAGAGCCTATAGCACTACCTTGGGGAACGCCTGAAATCACTTCTGTTTTACTTTCCGTCAATTACTACGAACTGTGACCTCTCTGACAGGAAATCGCAAATCCAGTCACATAACTGAGACGACATTCCGTAAGCACGCAATTTCACTACGAGCCGCTTGTGTGGTACAGTGTCAAAAGCCTTCCCTACGTTGTTCACATCGGCATCTGAAACAGATGGCACGCCCCCTTTTTATGGAAAACACTACCTGTTTCCATAAATGACGTATGCCAAACCCGAATAGTTGGTCGGAACGATAGCTGCCTTCCATACCGTGTTCGAAAATTTCGCTACAGTTGGGGATTGGACGCCGTCTGTATGCACTAGATCACACGCTGATCTTTTTCCTGTGACAGCCACATTTTATGAGGTTTCCAAGTTCAATTTTGCATCACAATTGCGTCGCTTAGGAGGCAAAAATAGCTTAGTTGTAAACCGTTTGTTAATATCGTTAATATCTAGCGTAGTTTTAAGGTTATTTAACTGTTAAGGTAGTTACGGACTCCTTTGTAAACTGCTGTCGTAGCAGACTCGAACGAGAACAGAGTTCCAAACTCAACGATTTAAAGAACACTGCTGGCATAGCGCCACATGTCAGGAAACATAACACCTGATGGTATATCGCATAGAACATCACTCTCCAGTGGTTCGCGTGAATGACACTGGTCACTCAACAGTTAACAGCAGTTCTAATACATTCCGACAACACACGCCTCTGCCACGTTGATCGAACCTATCCATATGTTTCACATTATAATCATATATAACTTTTAGCTTGCGTATGGAAGAATGGGAAATAAAACTGAGGATCTGCTACGTGATATGAGTTTGGCTTTGGGAAAGTTGAAGGCTCCAGAAAGGCTGTTCTGACGTTGTGACTGACAATACAAGCAAGACTTTCTTCCTAATTATCTATTGTCCACATTAGTCTTTTATGATGATTTGAGAGGAGCGAAGATTACAATGAACTTTCTAGTTTACTTACGGCTTTTCATGTAGAGTTGGCTCCAATTCTTCTTGTCTAGGTGCCTGATTCTTGAAGCTGAAAATGTCACATTTTAGATTCTCACGGCTGGGATTGATCTAAATAAATTTGAAGATTGTTGTTGCAGAATTCTTGTTTTTACGTTAATAAAGCTTCACACATTTTAGTATATCATACAGTCTCTTCAGTTTTTACATTAACAAAGCCGAAATGACATTTATACATGAAGATGGTATCTGTTCTTTCGGATGGCTCACCGGCCATTTGACCATCTTCTTCTGCGCGGATGCAGAAACAGTGCCCGAACTCTTACGAGAGTCGGCAAAAAGTCGAGAGTAATGAGTATAATGAGCAGGGGCACTATGAATATACAGGGTGCGTCAAAAACATGTATACACACTTTGAAGCGTCGTAGAAAATTTATTTCCCGTTCTACAATGTTAAATTTCTGGAAATGGAGAGCTTAAAGACCAATTGGAAAAAATAAATGTACTTTGCAAATGTGATTAATGTTCAAAGTGGTGGCCTTCAGCGTCAATACATTTCTGAGTACTAGTCACCACTGATTCCGTACATCGTACCAAAGTGTCCAATGAGATTTCTGCGCACACCGCCTGAATCTCATTCCAAAGTGTGTCCAGGTTACGTGGTTTACGTTTGTACAGCTCATCTTTTACTGTGCCCCATAAGAAGAAATCCAGCGGCGAGAGGTCTGGAGAGCGTGCAGGAAACTCGATTGGTCCCCTGCGTCCTATCCACTGGCCTGGCACGTTGTGATCCAGGTACGCTCGTACGTCCCTATGATAGTGCGGCGGGGCGCCATCTTGTTGGAAATAAAACTCATCATTACCGTATAATGCACGAATGGCAGGGTATATGGAGTCAGCAAGCATTGTTTGGTACGTTTCTCCAGTAACAGTACCTTCAAAGCGGAAAGGCCCAATGAGTCCCCTTGCAGACAAACCACACCACACATTTACACCAGGCAAATTCACAGCCTTTTCAACTGTAATGCGAGGATTATCTTCAGCCCAGTACACACAATTGTGCCTATTGACAGTTCCATTGAGTTTGAATTGGGCTTCATCCGACCAAATTATGCTACCCATAAATCCCGTTTCACGTCTCACCATCTCCTGAACCAATTCACAAAATTCTAACCTTAGATCTGGATCGTCACTTAGCTGTTGCAGTTACTTCCTTGCCACTGCTGCCACCTGTTGAAGAAACATAACATTACTTTCCCACAGATATTTAACCTTGTAGAACGGGAAATAAATTTCTATGACAGTTCAAAGTGTGTATACATTTTTTTGACGCACCCAGTAGTGCAGGACAATATGTTGGGAATGTAGGTCTCACGGGAGGCGTGCCGGAAATAAGTCCCTGCAGTCGCACTATCCTCTGTGTACTCGATGACTAGCCAGCACGGTATCCTCCGGAAAAAAAAAAGAAAAAAAAAAGAAAACTGAGCGAAAAGATCAACAACGAACTTCAACGGATGTCATGTGACGACCGCTACGACGAAATACAACGAACAATAACGAGCAAAATCCAAAGAAAAAGAAAAAAAGAAAAAAAATGGCTCAGATGGATAGAGCGTCTGCCATGTAAGCAGGAGATCCCGGGTTCGAGTCCCGGTCGGGGCACACATTTTCGACTGTCCCCGTTGACGTATATCAACGCCTGTATGCAGCTAAGCGTAGTGATTTCATTGTAATTTCATGCGAAATTACATTGTTCTCATAAAATACAAAAATATGTCCGATCACATCAGAGGCATGCTTACGACTCTCACACTCTGCGGAAATAAAAATATTCCAAAGGATTTGCAATTATTCTTAACAAATGACTTTCTACTGTTTTCTGTTACAATATTAATTTCGATTATTATTTCATAAATGAATCCAGAAATAAATATAATAAACAGTACAGAATTGCGTAATTAGTAATAGAAATTTTAAGTCTACAAATATTTCGTAATTTTAAATTTTTATAAAAAAATAATTTTAACTGTATATTCAGAAGTGACTTATCGATTATAACAACGAGACTAAAATTTTTTATAAAGTAATTCATTTTCATAATTCTTAGCTTGAAATATAACATGTTGTTGTTGTTGTGGTCTTCACTCCTGAGACTGGTTTGATGCAGCTCTCCATGCTACTCTATCCTGTGCAAGCTACTTCATCTCCCAGTACGTACTGCAGCCTACATCCTTCTGAACCTGCTTAGTGTATTCATTTCTTGGCCTCCCTCTACGATTTTTACCCTCCACGTTGCCCTCCGATACTAAATTGGTGATCCCTTGATGCCTCAGAACATGTCCTACCAACCGAACCCTTCTTCTAGTCAAGTTGTGCCACAAACTCCTCTTCTCCCCAATTCTATTCGATACCTCCTTATTAGTTATGTGATCTAAACACCTAATCTTCAGAATTCATCTGTAGCACCAAATTTCAAAAGCTTATATTCTCTTCCTGTCCAAACTATTTATCGTCCACGTTTAACTTCCATACATGGCTACACACCATACAAATACTTTCAGAAGCGACTTCCTGACACTTAAATCAATACTCAATGTTAACAAATTTCTCTTCTTCAGAAACGCTTTCCTTGCCATTGCCAGTCTACATTTCATATCCTCTCTACTTCGACCATCATCAGTTATTTTGCTCCTAAATAGCAAAACTCCTTTACTACTTTAAGTGTCTCATTTCGTAATCTAATTCCCTCAGCACCACCTGAGTTAATTCGACTACATTCCATTATCCTCGTTTTGCTTTTGTTGATGTTCATCTTATATCCTCCTTTCAAGACACTTGTCATTCCGTTCAACTGCTCTTCCAAGTACTTTGCTGTCTCTGACAGAATTACAATGCCATCGGCGAACTCAAAGTTTTTATTTCTTCTCCATGAATTTTAATACCTACTACGAATTTTTCTTTTGTTTCCTTTACTGCTTGCTCAATATACAGATTGAATAACATCGGGGAGTGGCTACACCCGTGTCTCACTCCCAAATATAAAATACTGCGTAGAAAATTATATGACGGCTTTCAGATAAACATCTGCGATAATATTGACCTGTCCAAAATTCGAAAAATAATACTGGTATCGACAACTACTGTTGAGCAAAAGTAATGCTAGAGGAGGATGTCCCGTTACAGGCGGCACACTGAAGACTCAGCGTTGACGTTCGAAAGCACAGTCCGTGTGCCGAGGCTCAAGGAAATGTCAGACATCCATTTGTCCATTGTGTTAAATACGAGGTACAAGGAGAATTAGCAAAATAAATTCGCTCCGCTACACTGGATAGCTATAAATAGAACCTTCCTGCTCCGTCCACGACCAGTTCGTGTTTTGTTCGCCATTGACGGAACAATAAAGGACGCTGGGGGCTTACGTCACCGCGTTGCTGCGGGAGGCCTTCGACTCTGACGGGGCTGAGTTGTGACTGCGCCGACTCAGGCGTACATTCTCGCAGTGTCGAGCACCGGCAAGCCCACGGAGAATATTGTATAAGGTCGGCCTCCGTCGCGTAGCGGAATCGTTACCGCCTACCACGCAGGGGACCCGGGTTAGATTCCGGGCAGAGGTCTGAGTGTTGTGTATCTTTCATCATCATTGACTCGCAAGTCGCGGTAGTGGCGTCAACTAAAAAGGACTTGCAATATGGCGGCCGAACTCCCCCGAATGGGGTCTCCCGGCCAACAATGCCATACGATCATTTCCATTTCCATTGTTCCAGTATCACAACTAGAGATGGGTCGAACTCGTTCATTCCCGTGAACTACTTCATTCATTTCACTCTTTGCCGTGAAGCGTTCAAATGAAGTAGTTCATTCGTGAAGTACGGAAGCCTGGCGAAGTTGTCCAGTTCGCCGCTCAGCCGCGGCTACGCTCGCTTCGCCTCGCTCGTACAATAAAGCTTCGTAATACTTCATAATTTTACCAACAGATGGCCGAACTATGAAGTAACGTCCACGCAACGTTTTGCGTCTTACAGCGTCTGAGTTCACTTAAATACTGAATGGTCGAAGAGGACAAAAGAAAGATAAATAGAGAAGCCTGTCACATATAAAGAAGGTGTTACGTTTAACCTTGCTCGACATTTTCTCATGAAGCGCCAAAAAGAGTCTTCATCTGCCAAGTGAAACCTTATTTGTTGTATTTATGGACTGAAAACTAGGGTTACTAACGAAATTCAGTCCACTTTTATGTTCCTTTTAAAATTTAACCCAAAACAGAATGAGTATGTTTACCGCTGTCACAAAGTCTATATACCTACGTTAAGTAATTATTCAGAAGTTTTCCTGTAGATTTTATTTTTGTTGAGAATAATAACCCTCTAAATTCAAAACGTAAACTGTCACCTGTAGTCATTGGTACAATTTCAGGTAAAATCCCTCTTTATTATATTCGGAAAGCAATTTTTGTGTCTGTTCACGCTTATATAATGGCTAGCAACTCGCGATCGCGTAGAAGTAGTGAAATTTGGGGTTTCTTCGCTGATTTAGGTGATGGGAAAGCAAAGTGCAACTGTTGTTGTCAGTGTATTTCACCGCGCGAATCGTCGACAGGCAGTAGAGGGAGGACTGAAGTGAAGGGAGAATGAGTGACGTAGCGCCAATGTAGTGGGAGAGAGGGAGGGGAAGAGAGTGAGTGAACGAACTAGAAAAAAAGTGTGGAGTGTGCTATCTGTGGAGAGTTTGAAGTACCAGTTCATTGAAATTGAGTGGTTAGTTCACACTTCGCTGGAGTGAAGCGTTCATTTGAACGACTCATTCACGAGCTCCCCAACACTAATCACAACTTAAAACATTTCTTGATTATTACGACAGGTGTTTCGGATGATTTCCATTTTCAGGTACACCTACGTTGTCCTGACGTATATACAACATCTGGTGTGACTGTATCTGTTGTCTGTTCCAGTTACGTTTCACGCCAAATTTTAAAATATCGATTTCACGTTGAATTTGTATTGTTTTAAACAGCGTGGCTAAATATTTTGATATAATATTGCTCTAAAAAATGGTTTAAATGGCTCTGAGCACTATGGGACTCAACTTCTGAGGTCATTAGTCCCCTAGAACTAGTTAAACCTAACAGACGTAAGGACATCACACACACCCATGCCCGAGGCAGGATTCGAACCTGCGACCGTAGCGGTCTCGCGGTTCCTGACTGCAGCGCCTAGAACCGCACGACCACATCGGCCGGCAATATTGCTCTAACATTGTAGATATTTACTGTCATTTTTGACAGTTCACACCACAGATGTTTTATACTTACATAGTTAGAGACTATGGTCTACGATATTACGTCAAAATATTACGCCCACACTGTATAAAACCGTGCAACATCGACGTGAAATCGATATTTTAGAATTTCACGTTAAGCATAACTTGATCAGTGACCCCGTACAGTCACACCAGACGTCATATGAAGGGCTTATTTCAATAGTGGTAGAAGTCCATTTTTGTTCACTTTGAGAGACAGAGTCCTAAAGTTAAAAAAAATTGTTCAAATGGCTCTGAACACTATGGGACTTAACTTCCGAGGTCATCAGTCCCCTAGAACTACTTAAACCTAACTAACGTAAGGACATCACACATATCCATGCCCGAGGCAGGATTCGAACCTGCGACCGTAGGGGTCGCGCGGTTCCAGACTGTAGCGCCTAGAACCGCTCGGCCACTTTAGCCGGCCCTAAAGTTAAATGAGCGCTGAAAAATCTGCAGTTGAGATACCAGAAATATTCAAGTATATGGCTCCTTGCTAGAGATGAACCTTTCTTTCTGTTTGGATCATTAATTCCAGAAGCATTATAGGCAGAAAAGTGGAGGTAATGGACTTGTACCACTATTGAAATAAGCCCTTCATATATACCTCAGGACAACGCAGACGGACTTGAAAATGTAAAACTACCGAAAGAGCTGTCGTAATAATCAATAAGTGTTTTAAGCAGTAATACTAGAACCTGGCTTACAACGTCCTTTCAAGACATATATTTCACTGCAGCCACAGTCATCAAGAAATCACGGAGGATAGCTGACTAACCTTCGTATTTCTTACATTTTGCCTTTGTAGTATTGAAACTTCGTGGCAGATTAAAACTGGCATTGGCTAATTAATGTAGCGCAAACTTAATGACCAAGGCTGGGAGGTTTAATGTCGTCGTTTGGTTGGAATACTGGATCCAACAAAGCATTACATAAACTCCATTCCTTCCCAGAGTTAACCATATAATGATATCAAGCGTTTTTCTGGCTTCTGACATAAAAGGACAGACCACCACAATAATAAACACTTTTTATCCCTCCGTCATTCTGCGTAATCTTACTTGGTACATGCGATTCAAATCATGACATGCTGAGGGAATTAGATCAGCAAATTACACGTTCAGAGTAGTAGAAGAGTATCGCGATTTTGGCACCAAAATAACTGACTGTGGCTAAAGTGAAGGATCCCGGGTTCGTTTCCCGGCGGGGTCAGGGATTTTCTCTGCCTCGTGATGGCTGGGTGTTGTGTGCTGTCCTTAGGTTAGTTAGGTTTAAGTAGTTCTAAGTTCTAGGGGACTGATGACCATAGATGTTCAGTCCCATAGTGCTCAGAGCCATTTGAACCATTTTTTTTAAAGTGAAGGATATACAAAATACAAACTACTAGCAAGGAAAAAGTTTGAGAAGGAGAGAAATTTGTTAACAACGAATAAAAGTTTAACTGCCAGAAAGTCTTCTCTGAAGGTATTTGTATGGAGTGTAGTCATGCATGGAAATAACATGGATGACAAGCTGTTCAGACAGGAAAAGAATAGAAGCTTTTGAGATGTGGTGCTACTGAAGAATGTTGAAGATCAGAGGGTTAAATCGAACAAGTAATGAAGAGGTACTGATTCTAATTGGGTAGACAATAAAGGTGTGGCAACGAATTGATTAAAAGAATGATTCGATTAATAGGACACATCCTGAGGCCTCACTGAATCGGCAGTTTGATAACAGAGGTAGGTTTGAGGGAACAAAATTGTAGAGGGGTGCCAAGATTTGACAAGTGTGAGCAGTTTCAAATCGATGTACGCTTCAGTAGTCATTCAGAGATGAAGAGAATTGCACGGAACACACTGCCGCGCAAAGCTGCATCAAACCAGTCTTCAGACTGAAGACAACTACAGAACTATCCTTTCTTTTCTTCTGTTGTACGTTCCACAGTTTGTTTACAGATTCTCTGTTCGCCATTTATTTACTCAGCATCGCCTTCATTTTTTCTTCATCTTTACAATATATTCTGTACACTTGTAGACCAAGTTTTCTAAACTTTCGTTCCTGTTAGCCAGAAGGGCAATAATACTAGCGAAACAGCACGAACCACTGGCATATACAGGATGTTTCAAAAATGACCGGTATATTTGAAACGGCAATAAAAACTAAACGAGCAGCGATAGAAATACACCGTTTGTTGCAATATGCTTGGGACAACAGTACATTTGCAGGCAGACAAACTTTCGAGATTACAGTAGTTACAATTTTCAACAACAGATGGCGCTGCGGTCTGGGAAACTCTATAGTACGATATTTTCCACATATCCACCATGCGTAGCAATAATATGGCGTAGTCTCTGAATGAAATTACCCGAAACCTTTGACAACGTGTCTGGCGGAATGGCTTCACGTGCAGATGAGATGTACTGCTTCAGCTGTTCAATTGTTTCTGGATTCTGGCGGTACACCTGGTCTTTCAAGTGTCCCCACAGAAAGAAGTCACAGGGGTTCATGTCTGGCGAATAGGGAGGCCAATCCACGCCGCCTCCTGTATGTTTCGGATAGCCCAAAGCAATCACACGATCATCGAAATATTCATTCGGGAAATTAAAGACGTCGGCCGTGCGATGTGGCCGGGCACCATCTTGCATAAACCACGAGGTGTTCGCAGTGTCGTCTAAGGCAGTTTGTACCGCCACAAATTCACGAAGAATGTCCAGATAGCGTGATGCAGTAAACGCAGTAATCGTTTCGGATCTGAAAAATGGGCCAATGATTCCTTTGGAAGAAATGGCGGCCCAGACCAGTACTTTTTGAGGATGCAGGGACGATGGGACTGCAACATGGGGCTTTTCGGTTCCCCATATGCGCCAGTTCTGTTTATTGACGAAGCCGTCCAGGTAAAAATAAGCTTCGTCAGTAAACCAAATGCTGCCCACATGCATATCGCCGTCATCAATCCTGTGCACTATATCGTTAGCGAATGTCTCTCGTGCAGCAATGGTAGCGGCGCTGAGGGGTTGCCGCGATTGAATTTTGTACGGATAGAGGTGTAAACTCTGGCGCACGAGACGATACGTGGACGTTGGCGTCATTTGGACTGCAGCTGCAACACGGCGAACGGAAACCCGAGGCCGCTGTCGGATCACCTGCTGCACTAGCTGCGCATTGCCCTCTGTGGTTGCCGTACGCGGTCGCCCTACCTTTCCAGCACGTTCGTCCGTCACGTTCCCAGTTCGTTGAAATTTTTCAAACAGATCCTTTATTGTATCGCTTTTCGGTTCTTTGGTTACATTGAACCTCCGTTGAAAACTTTGTCTTGTTGCAACAACACTGTGTTCTAGGCGATGGAATTCCAACACCAGAAAAATCCTCTGTTCTAAGGAATAAACCATGTTGTCTACAGCACACTTGCACGTTGTGAACAGCACACGCTTACAGCAGAAAGACGACGTACAGAATGGCGCACCCACAGACTGCGTTGTCTTCTCTCTCTTTCACATCACTTGCAGCGCCATCTGTTGTTGAAAATTGTAACTACTGTAATTTCGAAAGTTTGTCCGCCTGAAAATGTACTGTTGTCCCAAGCATATTGCAACAAACGGTGTATTTCTATCGCTGCTCGTTTAGTTTTTATTGCCGTTTCAAATATACCGGTCATTTTTGAAACACCCTGTATCTACACACATACTCCGCAAGCTATCTTACGGAACATGGTGGTGGGTACTGTGTACTAGTCATTTCCTTTCCCGTTCCACTAGTAAATGAAGCGAGGGAAAAACGACTGTGTGTCGCCGTAAGAGTCCTACATTGTCTTATCTGTGTGGTCCTTACGCGTAATGTACGATGGCAGTGCTATCATTTTCATTGCATTGCACGATGTGGGACTGTAGATTTTCATCCGACCACATTTGTTACCCCAAATTTCACTTTCAAGTTTCAGCTTCTTTCTTCAATACATTTCCCAGGGTTTTGTGGTCAGTTGATAGTTTCCTAGCAGCTTCCCTATTCTAGTGTCCTTCAGCCTTGAATCCGAAAACCATCCCTTGCTTTTTCCAATAACGTGCAAAACCAAATATACGTATAACTATGGGAGCGAAAAGTTATTGTTATTTATGCTTAATCTTGTACGTGGCTGCACGTTCAGAGACCGTGAATAGTTAACAATTGAAAGAAAGTCAGCCCTCGGTCACTATTTTTAACAAATTAACCTGGTTTCGACACTGCTAGGAGTGTCTTACTCAGAATTTAAAACAAAGAATGGTCTATATTTTTAGTCATAATTCTGTGAGCATGTTATAGATCATTCTTTGTTTTAAATTTGAGGAAGACACTCCTAGCAGTGTCGAAACCAGTTTAATTTGTTATAAGTAGTGACCAAGGGCAGATTTCTTTCAATTGTTATTTGTGCTGTTGTAGCACAATAGTTAAATAAATAACTAAATTATTTTTCCACACAATTTTTCACAAAATGCACCAATTCTCCGAAGCAAACAACAGCTGAAACAAAAGTTGTGGGAAGATAAACTAGAGACATCTGGAGGGATGTAACGAAACTCCAAGTATGTAAGTCTCATCTGATAGCAGTTATTGTAACTAACTGAGGTGTATTGCATTTCAGTCCTCGTAAATAAAACAAACTGTCTTTTTTACAGATATGTAGAGTACAGCTTTTGTTCAGTAATTACTGAATCATTGGCTTGCATGAATAGAGACTAATTCAAAAGTTCATAAATATGCTAATCCCCTAATGCAGTTGGAATCAAAGTTGAAGTGCTGGAGAAGAAACGTCAATAATTAATTACTGAGTTTAGCGTCAGCTAAAACGAAACGAAAAAAGGTTAATGGGGATATTATTTTGCACCGTACTGTACACTTGTGTTCTGTGGTTATCTTTATTGAGTTGCTTAATTCTTTGCCAAAGATGAAACGGCAAGAAATTTGCGAAGTACTGGCGGATTTGAAGCCGTGACTTCGTCCCGCGTACCCTCTCTTGACTGAGGTCGTAACCCTCTACAGGCGAGGCTCTGGGTTCACATCCCGCGCTGGTGCACAGTTTGAACCTACCACTAACAGAATAGCGCGCACTACGCTGGGATGGATAGGAGATCTTTGCCCCTTCTGTAGTCTGCAGCTTTTGCACAACAGCGGTACTATACTTAGTTGTTTACTTATTGCGACGATGTGACATTTGACGTGACGAAACAGCGCAATTTCAACATCATCTGAATGCTTCTTCCAGGCTACTTCGGCAAGCGCACTATAATAGTTACATACGACGTTTTGAATGGTTCTCTGTTATAAAGATTCGGACTGCGCTAGTTTAAATGTCTCGTGCTTCATCTTTCGGTAGTTGTTTGTTGTCTGTCGATCCTGTGCAAGAATCTTCTCTGCATAGGCTCAACAATCTACATCCATCTGGACTTGCGTACTGCATTCATCCCTTGGTGTCCCTCCATCAACAAAATTAATTATTCTTTGGTGCCTCAGAAACCGTCTAATAAACCAAATCTCTTCTTTTGTTCAGTTGTACCATGAAATTCTTCTTTCCCCGATTCGATTCATTATTTCCTCATCAGTTATACTATCTACCCACCCTATAGTCAGCATTCTTCTGAAGCACCATAAGGGTTGCTACTTAGTTGGCAAGGGCTGTAATCTCAATATATAAAAGGCAATGTCTAACTGAATCATCGTCGCCCAGCCGAAGCCGCTAAGGACAAAACTTGAAATTTCGAGATGGTGTGGATCTTATACTGGAGACGTAATTTAAGAAGGTATTTTTCGAAATTCCAACCCTAAGGAGGTCAAATAGGGGATGAAGGGTTTTTTTTTTTAAGAATGTCGCTATTAAGGGAATTTTGAAGCTGGACCTACGAAAATTGGTATTTGGTTTCTCGGTCATAAATAAAGAAATACACGTTTCACTATCTTTAGAAATTTAACCCTTTTTTGCAAATACATAATTGGTTTTTAGGGCTACTAAGGGAGTGCAATAGGGGATGAAATTTTTTAAGAAAATATTTCGTTACATTAAAAAAATTTAAACGTAAATTTATGAAACTCTGTTTGACTCAATGCCCAGGCGTATCAAGGCCGTTATTACGGCCAGAGGTAGTTGTTTTGGGTACTGATTTCTCAGGATCTATGCACCCAAATTGCGTGAAAATGGAATCACATTTCAATTCTAGAATAATATATTTGTCCAATGAATACCCGTTTATCATCTGCATTTCTTCTTGGTGTAGCAATTTTAATGGCCAGTAGTGTACTTCATGTAGTTCAGTAATTCTCACCGCCGGCCGGTGTGGCCGTGCGGTTAAAGGCGCTTCAGTCTGGAACCGCGTGACCGCTACGGTCGCAGGTTCGAATCCTGTCTCGGGCATGGATGTGTGTGATGTCCTTAGGTTATTTAGGTTTAAGTAGTTCTAAGTTCTAGGGTACTGATGACCATGGAAGTTAAGTCCCATAGTGCTCAGAGCCATTTTTTAGTAATTCTCACCCTTGTACATACAGTACTCAATTAGGTTTGTACGAAACCCTCAGAGTACGTGTCCGCCTCATTAGAACAACTCTTAATTTTTGTTATAGTTTCGCATTCACGAACATATTCGTCATTGTCGTTGTTGTTGTTGTTGTTGTTGTTGTTGTCTTCAGTCCTGAGACTGGTTTGATGCAGCTCTCCATGCTACTCTATCCTGTGCAAGCTTCTTCATCTCCCAGTACCTACTGCAACCTACATCCTTCTGAATCTGCTTAGTGTATTCATCTCTTGGTCTCCCCCTACGATTTTTACCCTCCACGCTGCCCTCCAATGCTAAATTTGTGATCTCTTGATGCCTCAGAACATATCCTACCAACCGGTCCCTTCTTCTTGTCCAGTTGTGCCACAAACTCCTCTTCTCCCCAATTCTATTCAATTATTCCTCATTAGTTATGTGATCTACCCATCTAATCTTCAGCATTCTTCTGTAGCACCACATTTCGAAAGCTTCTATTCTCTTCTTGTCCAAACTATTTACCGTCCATGTTTCACTTCCATACATGGCTACACTCCATACAAATACTTTCAGAAACGACTTCCCGACGAATCTATACTCGATGTTAACAAATTTCTCTTCTTCAGAAACGCTTTCCTTGCCATTGCCAGTCTACATTTTATATCCTCTCTACTTCGACCGTCATCAGTTATTTTGCTCCCCGAATAGCAAAACTCCTTTACTACTTTAAGTGTCTCATTTCCTAATCCAATTCCCTCAGCATCACCCGACTTAATTCGACTACATTCCATTATCCTCGTATTGCTTTTGTTGATGTTCATCTTACATCCTCCTTTCAAGCATTCGTCATTATCTTCATTGATTTCAGATCTACTCCTGTATGCATGCCACCCCTAGGCTTGTTCGAAGACAGATGATGATATGAATGATGGCTGTGATACGAGTGCTATGCATCGTCTAAAATGGGCCAGAGACGGAGCATCGCACGTAGAGTGCGTACAGGCCGAATTTATCAGCGGGCCACGGTTAAGTTGAGACGTGCCTCTTGTTAGCAGTGCTTAATGAGATCAGTAACCTGGCTTGCACATACACGTGCGTGTGTGTTTAAGACACGCCCACAGTGGCTGGGCCGCGAAGCGCTTTGGTGTCAGGGCCTCTAGACGGGCTCAGCGAATCGGGACAGATAGCGCTCTAGGACGAACGCAGCGCCTTACTGTACTTCCAAGCGGAGTGACACTGACCTCGCAGGCTGTACCTTCTCGCGCCGCTGCCCCCAATTATGCCCTTATTGCGTCAAATACGCGTCGGAGAAGCCTTACGTCACGTCTTCTGGCCGGAAACAAGCAGCGTCTGTAGTGGTTAATAAAAAAGAAAAAGAGAAGAAAAGAAAAGGTTAACATCGTTAATGACCGTGAAATAGGGAAAGAATGAAATGCAAATCGGACTTCGTTGTACAGAAAAGCTATCGGACTTCGTGATTCGGAAAAGCTATTGTTGAGGTGGTCATTGTGGCGAATCTGACAAGGGAACCTCCCCATCGCACCCCCCCCCCCCACCCCTCAGGTTTAGCTATAAGTTGGCACAGTGGATAGGCCTTGCAAAACTGAACACAGATCAATCGAGAAAACAGGAAAAAGTTGTGTGAAACTATGAAAAAAATAAGCAAAATATATAAACTGAGTAGTCCATGCGCAGATAGGCAACATCAAGGATAGTGTGACGTCAGGAGCGCCGTGGTCCCGTCTTTAGTGTGAGCAGCTGCGCAACTAGAGGTCCTTGGTTCAAGTCTTCCGTCGAGTGAAAATATTACTTTCTTTATTTTCGCAAAGTTATGATCTGTCCGCTCCTTCATTGACGTCTCTGTTCACTGTAATAAGTTTAGTGTCTGTGTTTTGCGACCGCACCGCAAAACCGTGCGATTAGTAGACGAACGGACGTGCCTCTCCAATGGGAACCGAAAACATTTGATCGCAAGGTCATAGGTCAACCGATTCCTCCACAGGAAAACACGTCTGATATATTCTGTACGACACTGGTGACGGCATGTGATCGTGTGTCAATTACCAAAGTTCAGGCACTCACATATAATTAAGTTCGCTCTCCAAAATTCCAGGACATGTTCAGATTTGCTTGGACGGGATTTGACGGTCTACCCATGGAAAAATATGAAAACGTGAAAAACACATGTTTTGGCAGAGCACAGGGAAAACGGTGCGACTGTGAAACTGTTGCAGTCATTTATTGCAGTTTATATGACAAACTCTTATGTTTTCATTACTTTTTTGGGAGTGATTATCACATCCACAAGAAAACCTAAATCGGGCAAGCTAGAAGAATCATTTTACCCATTCGCCAAGTGTACAAGTTAGGTGGGTCGAGAACATATTCCTGTCATGTTACGCACATGCCGTCACCAGTGTCGTATAGAATATATCAGACGTGTTTACCTGTGGAGGAATCGGTTTACCTATGACCTTGCGATCAAATGTTTTCGGTTCCCATTGGAGAGGCACGTCCTTTCGTCTACTAATCGCACGGTTTTGCGGTGCGGTCGCAAAACACAGACATTAAACTTATTACAGTGTACAGAGACGTCAATGAACGAAAAAACAGATCGTAACTTTGCGAAAATAAAAAAGTAAACTTTTCACTCGAAGGAAGACTTGAACCAAGGACCTCTCGTTCCGCGTCTGCTCACGCTAACCACGGGACCACGGCGCTCCTGAGTTAACACTCTTCTTGATGTTGCATATCTTGCGCATGGACTACTCAGTTTGTATATTTTGCTTATTTTTTTCATAGATCAACACAACTTCTTCCTGTTTTGTCGATTGATCTGTGTTCAATTTATCAAGGCCTAGCCACTGTCCCAACTTATAACTTAATCTGAGGGGGGTGCGATGGGGAGGTTCCCTTGTGAGCAAAAGTCAAACCAATTTTCGCTACAAAAATTATTTGAAAGAGAAAAGAGAATAACAAAATGCGATTAACAGGGGGGGATGGCGTAGATAAGAGTTCATTCTTTACCACGTTAACATGTATTCTTTCGTGCGGCGTCCAGGTCTTCAAAAATCTCCTGCTTCAATTCTGCGTGAAAAGTCGTAGCTGCTCCGAACTCTTGCAATAAATTGCATTGTCCAGGAATTATTAATGTATACAAATTAAAACCAACTTGATACTGAATGCAATATATTTTACGTTGCTGCTTCCATCCCACAAATTTCATACAAACTTCCACAATACGTCTGCACATCAATAAGTTTTTTCGTCTTAATCCGACCTAGACTCGCTAATGAGTAAGTTAAGCTTCCGCTCTCAAGAGACAAGAGCGGGTAGAAAACAAAAAGAGTTACAATTTTTGTACCTTCATTTTCTTATATATTTTCTCTGCCGTCATGCTCTCATACAGCTGCGCCGGTATAATTTATATCTGAGCGAACGAGTGTAGAGCGGCGAAATTCAAAGTCCCGCTGCACGCCGATCGCAGTGTGGCAGGCGAACAGTGGAAATGATGAGCTACGAGGCGAATTGCACCATGGTGTATGGCGGGGGATACTCCCGACACCACACTTAAATCCGCCTTTCCTGTTACATTCGCGAATGGTGAGCTGGAAGAATGACAGTCGATGAAACTGGCGTTACTTCTCGACGTAATCGCCCTGCAGACGTACACATTTTTCACAACGCTGACGCCATGATTCCATGGCAGCGGCGATGGCTTCTTTAGGAGTCTGTTTTGACCACTGGAAAATCGCTGAGGCAATAGCAGCACGGCTGGTGAATGTGCGGCCACGGAGAGTGTCTTTCATTGTTGGAAAAAGCCAAAAGTCACTAGGAGCCAGGTCAGGTGAGTAGGGAGCATGAGGAATCACTTCAAAGTTGTTATCACGAAGAAACTGTTGCGTAACGTTAGCTCGATGTGCGGGTGCGTTGTCTCGGTGAAACAGCACACGCGCAGCCCTTCCCGGACGTTTTGGTTGCAGCACAGGAAGGAATTTGTTCTTTAAAACATTTTCGTAGGGTGCACCTGTTACCGTAGTGCCCTTTGGAACGCAATGGGTAAGGATTACGCCCTCGCTGTGCCAGAACATGGACACCATCATTTTTTCAGCACTGGCGGTTACCCGAAATTTTTTTTGTGGCTGTGAAACTGTGTGCTTCCATTGAGCTGACTGGCGCTTTGTTTCTGGATTGAAAAATGGCATCCACGTCTCATCCATTGTCACAACCGACGAAAAGAAAGTCCCATTCGTGCTGTCGTTGCGCGTCAACATTGCTCGGCAACGTGCCACACGGGCAGCCGTATGGTCGTCCGTCAGCATTCGTGGCACCCACCTGGATGACACTTTTCGCATTTTCAGGTCGTCATGCAGGATTGTGTGCACAGAAGCCACAGAAATGCCAACTCTGGAGGCGATCTGTTGAACAGTCATTCGGCGATCCCCCAAAACAATTCTCTCCACTTTTTCGGTCGTGTCGTCAGACCGGCTTGTGCGAGCCCGAGGTTGTTTCGGTTTGTTGTCACACGATGTTCTGCCTTCATTTAACTGTCGCATCCACGAACGCACTTTCGACACATCCATAACTCCATCACCACATGTCTCCTTCAACTGTCGATGAATTTCAATTGGTTTCACACCACGCAAATTCAGAAAACCAATGATTGCACGCTGTTCAAGTAAGCAAAACAGTTCTCATTCTCGGCGCTGGCGGTAAAATTCAATCTGCAGTACGGTGCTGCCATCTCTGGGACGTATTGACAATGAACGCGACCTCATTTTAAAACAATGCGCATGTTTCTATCTCTTTCCAGTCCGCAGAAAAAAAATGGGATGCCTTAGAACTTGAATGCACCTCGTATTTCCCTATTTTTTCCCGCTGTGGCCGTTTCGAGTGTAAGAGGATGTATCGCGTGTCTTCTGGGAATGGGCGCTCTCGCAGTTTCAGAAGCACGCGTCTTCGACATATACAACGCTTTTCCTGTAGTGGCTGCCAGTGCAGTGTGTTGAACATATCCATAATACTGTCGCGCATTTCGTTTAAGCGTGTTTGTTGCAGGTTAACCATACGACACCCTAGCAGCAAGTACAGGGTGTGTTTCACATTTAATCACTATTAATATAATCCACAGTTTATTAATAAAATTGGTTTCTTCTTTTATAAGTACTTAGAACAGCCCCGTAACTCAACACCACATTACAATACTTGTGTAAGATAGAAGATAAAAAACTAAATGAAAGAATACAATATTGCAGTGAGGGTGTTATTCTGCGGCGACCATAGCCGTTACTAAACACGTGACATGAATTCGCAGTTGCGAATTAATGGGCAAGGGTCGCTTTGAAGTAAAATAATCCGGAGGTAAACTAGGTTCCCATTCGGATGTCCGGGTGGAACCTACTTCGGAGAGATTCAGGCCGAAAGGAACTTTCAGGCTGGGAACATGGAACGTTAAAAGTTTGAACAGGCCGGGGACGTTCCAGACATTATTAGACGAATTAGATAGATACGATGTAGACATTACAGCTATTCAAGAACCTCGGTGGCAGGGGGAGGGTAGCATAAAGAGGGGTAACTATACATTTTTCTATGGAGGTGCGGAAGCTCACAGTTTCGGAACAGGTTTCGCAGTACAGAGAAAAGTGTTTCACGCAATCAGAGATATAGGGTTCATTAGTGACCGACAATAAATTATAGTGTTGTGCGGCAGGTGGAACAGACCAGTAGTAATTAATGTACACGCACCAACTGAGGACACTGGAGAGGTTGTTAAAGACGGCTTTTATGAAGAACTAGATCAACTGTGGGATGAGTTCTCCTCGTACGATACAAAATTAATCATAGGTGATTTTAATGCGAAGAGAGGGAAGGAGGAACCATTCCGGCCTACAATTGGGAAAGAAAGTTTGCATAACATTTCGAATGATAATGGCACAAGCGTGTTTAATTTTGCTGTTTCAAAAGACATGGTTGTTGAGAGCGCATATTTCAAAAGGAAGGAAATTGATAAAGCAGCTTGGGTCTCTCCGGATGGACACACCCGAAACCAAATTGATCATGTTCTTGTAGATCGGAGACGGCACACTAGTATAGGAAATGTTAGGACTTTCAAGGGAGCAGACTGCGATTCTGATCATTTTCTTGTAGTCGCCAAAGCTCACCAACGGCTACCTACAGCAACACCAAGGTGTCACGATGCAGAACGTGTTTGGTTAGACACTGACAAGCTAAATGATGAAAACTTTACAAAAAGGTACATGATAGAAATTTCAAATAGGTTTGATGCTGTCAGGACAAACGTATATCAAGACGAGGATGTAAATAAACAGTGGATCATTGTGAGGCACCGAAGGGCACAATAGATACAATTACGAAGAACGGGAGGAAACCGTGGCTTGATGAGGAATGAGTTGGTAGAGGAAAGGAGAAAAGGGCCGTTAGATTGGGATAGAATGGGAGACAGAAAACGAGAGATGTTCTTGAACATGGGAAGGGAAGTTGGTCGCAGGCTACAGGCAAAGAAGAGGGATTATTTGAACAATCAAATTAAAAAAATGGAAACAAACAGTAAAACAACAAACATTAGGGAAATTTACCTAGACATAAATGAGTATAGGAAAGGGTTCAAGGCTAGGACAAATGCACTTCGAGGGGATGCCGGGGTAACACTGACAGACCCCAGTGCTATATTAAGTAAATGGAGGGCGTATTTTGAGCATCTATTTAATGTACAGCAGGAAGCAGGAATTGAACAGGCGTACGAAATACTTACAGCAGAACCCCAGGTACCTGAGCCAACGTTAAAGGAAGTAAGAGATACAATCAACAAATTGAAAAGCCATAAAGCACCAGGATCAGATTCCATAACTGCAGAATTAATTAAAAATGGGGGACAGAAATTGGTGAAAGTAGTTCACAAAGTGATAACTAAAGTATGGAACTCAGAGATGATACCTGAAGAGTGGCAGGAGTCGATTCTGATCCTAATTTTTAAGAAGGGCGACAAAATGGATTGCAGTAATTATGGAGGGATATCGCTATCACCAGTAGGTTCCAAAATTTTCTCGAATATTCTGCTAAGCAGGCTAACACCATATGCAGATGAAATTGTAGGGGATTACCGAGCTGGCTTTCGGAGGAACAGATCAACTAGAGACCAAATATTCACCCTGCGTCAAATTTTGGAAAAGAAATGGGAATACAATAAACCAGTCCATAATCTTTTCATACATTTTACGAAAGCATATGATTCAATATTGCAATCAGAATTGTACAGAATTCTTTTGGAACTTGGAATACCAAAGAAGTATGTTAGACTTACAGAAGTGAGTTTGAAAAACACAAAAGGTAGAGTACAGTGTGTACCCAGAAGCACCTCAGGTATGCTTCGCGTGTTAAACAATACGCTGGAAGCTCGTCACTCGGTGCTCTGCTGTCTGAACAGATTGTGACGTTGTTCAGACTTTCACGATGTGCACCAAAGTCAGCATGGCGCGCCGCTGAAACGGCTTGGCGGGTAGCCTGCAATCAAGGCGAATCCAGTCGCGGCTGAATTTTACGTTCTGACAGTACGAAGAACACGCAGCTGTAACGGTACCAGAAGCTACACTCCTGGAAATGGAAAAAAGAACACATTGACACCGGTGTGTCAGACCCACCATACTTGCTCCGGACACTGCGAGAGGGCTGTACAAGCAATGATCACACGCACGGCACAGCGGACAGACCAGGAACCGCGGTGTTGGCCGTCGAATGACGCTAGCTGCGCAGCATTTGTGCACCGCCGCCGTCAGTGTCAGCCAGTTTGCCGTGGCATACGGAGCTCCATCGCAGTCTTTAACACTGGTAGCATGCCGCGACCGCGTGGACGTGAACCGTATGTGCAGTTGACGGACTTTGAGCGAGGGCGTATAGTGGGCATGCGGGAGGCCGGGTGGACGTACCGCCGAATTGCTCAACACGTGGGGCGTGAGGTCTCCACAGTACATCGATGTTGTCGCCAGTGGTCGGCGGAAGGTGCACGTGCCCGTCGACCTGGGACCGGACCGCAGCGACGCACGGATGCACGCCGAGACCGTAGGATCCTACGCAGTGCCGTAGGGGACCGCACCGCCACTTCCCAGCAAATTAGGGACACTGTTGCTCCTGGGGTATCGGCGAGGACCATTCGCAACCGTCTCCATGAAGCTGGGCTACGGTCCCGCACACCGTTAGGCCGTCTTCCGCTCACGCCCCAACATCGTGCAGCCCGCCTCCAGTGGTGTCGCGACAGGCGTGAATGGAGGGACGAATGGAGACGTGTCGTCTTCAGCGATGAGAGTCGCTTCTGCCTTGGTGCCAATGATGGTCGTATGCGTGTTTGGCGCCGTGCAGGTGAGCGCCACAATCAGGACTGCATACGACCGAGGCACACAGGGCCAACACCCGGCATCATGGTGTGGGGAGCGATCTCCTACACTGGCCGTACACCACTGGTGATCGTCGAGGGGACACTGAATAGTGCACGGTACATCCAAACCGTCATCGAACCCATCGTTCTACCATTCCTAGACCGGCAAGGGAACTTGCTGTTCCAACAGGACAATGCACGTCCGCATGTATCCCGTGCCACCCAACGTGCTCTAGAAGGTGTAAGTCAACTACCCTGGCCAGCAAGATCTCCGGATCTGTCCTCCATTGAGCATGTTTGGGACTGGATGAAGCGTCGTCTCACGCGGTCTGCACGTCCAGCACGAACGCTGGTCCAACTGAGGCGCCAGGTGGAAATGGCATGGCAAGCCGTTCCACAGGACTACATCCAGCATCTCTACGATCGTCTCCATGGGAGAATAGCAGCCTGCATTGCTGCGAAAGGTGGATATACACTGTACTAGTGCCGACATTGTGCATGCTCTGTTGCCTGTGTCTATGTGCCTGTGGTTCTGTCAGTGTGATCATGTGATGTATCTGACCCCAGGAATGTGTCAATAAAGTTTCCCCTTCCTGGGACAATGAATTCACGGTGTTCTCATTTCAATTTCCAGGAGTGTATAACTGAAGATATTCTGTGACATATAATAAAGCAGCTTCGGTAGTTCTTTCTTTCGATGGTTAGAAGAATAGCTGAAACAAAACCATCTAAAATCTGAATGACGAGCACTGGTTCTTGCATAGAAAACAAAGCATCTGCAGCCACTGTAATAACTGACGTATATCTTCATGTCTTATATGATGTCAGAAAATTAGGAACAGTTACTTTGATACAGGTTAATAAAAAACTTTCTGGTCCGCAGCTAGTGGTCTAGTGGCAAAATAAAAAAAAATAAAAATATTAAAAGAAAGTGGTTAGCGTTGCTGCTTCTGGATCACAGGGTTCCGGATTCGATTTCGACCGGGTCGGGGATTTTTTCCGCCCGGGGACTGGGGTGTCGGTGTTGTCATCATTCGGCAAAAAGACGCGATTGGACACAGCAAAGATTGGGAATTTGCGCGGGCGCTGATAACCGCATCCTTGAGTACCCCATAAACCACGCGTTATCATCATAATCATCAAAACTTTGTGCTCTGTTTGGAAATACGTAGCGCGTTTTTTTCGGGGCATCTGCTCCCTAAACGTAATGCAATAAAATGTCACAGTCTATACAGCTTCCTCGAATGTTTACTGGCTCTGTAACGCAGGATAGCACTGCATCCAATATGGAACCAGTATTCGTGCTATTAATACTGGCTCGATGATACATTCGTGTACAGGGTGTTTGTGTTAACGAGAGACAACTAAATACCTCGAAAACGACTCACCTTACGAAAAAAATATTCTATTTGCAAAGTTAATATTGGTAAAGCGAACATATGTCCGTGCTACAACTGACCAACTTCTAACCACTCCCCCTGCGTTGGTGGCGTCGACTTCCCCTGCCTGAAACACGCAATGTGTCATTTCATGAAGATTGCTGACCGAAGGCGGGTATGGAAGAAAATTTCTTCCCACCGCTTCTTCCCATCACTTCCCAGATATGCTCTAAGGTTGAGTAATCAGGGCAGGCCAGTCAAGGATCCATAATACATTCCTGAAGGGAACATAACATGTGGTCTGTGCAGTTTCCTCGAAAACGACGCATGTGCTAGGTGTAAAGTCTCAAATCTCAAACATCCATGATTTATATATTGTAAGTTCCCCACTATGTGTTCCTGTATGAAATTTAGCCCAAATTTATCTCCCACTCTCAAAAAAGTCTACGTATTACCAAACCTATGTACCCACAAACTGTTACCCAACTTATACTCGTACGCTAACCTTCGACTAAACAAAACCTAATCTGAATTGAACTGTAACTGGTCTGAACACATAGATGTGCAACTGAATTAAACAGTTATCTGGCCCTGATCAAAATGTTTCACTTACCTCGCATCTTGACAGCGTTGTTATTGATTTCTCCAAAGCACAACGGCAAACGGCAAGCAGGCAACTGCTAACCTAGCTTTCTAGTATTACATAAAATTTCCAAACAATATTCAAACTGTTGCATACCACATGGTGCAATGTGGTAACGCGCAATCATAAACATTCTTCAAACAGTGAGACAGGGAGAGTAACTATTCCAATGAAATGGTATTCCAAGACAACGATTTTATAATGAAGTATGTATTCAAAAAGACAGAGTAAATCTTTGCGTGATCTTCACACATAACATTGGTCCGTACAATACTATGCTTAACAAAGTGAAAAATGATTTAAAAATGACACAATGTTAACAGAGAATTACTATAAAAAAACCAAACAGCATAATCGGTTAATATGTTATGCACGACTAAGAGGAGCGGGGTGGTCTTTCTCTCAGCTCTGAGCGAGTGAACAAAGTTAACTGTCTGACAATAATCGTTTCGACAAACTAGCTGCGCAGTGCCGCAGTCTTACCTCAAACTCTTTCTCTTTTTTTTTTAAAAAAAATCTTAAATTAATATTTCCCGGAGACATTTAAGTCTCTAATCTATCTATGATAACGTTAGAAACTGAAGAAGTGAAGTGCTGCGGCCGGGACTCGAACACAGGTCTTCTTGCTTACTACGCAGAGCTGCACGAACTACCGCAGTCAAGTACCCTCCCCAACACAAACTCCAGTTCACATCTCCCCTTATATTGTCAGCTTCCATCGTTATTGTTGTTGTTGTGGCCTTCAGTCCTGAGACTGGTTTGATGCAGCTCTCCATGCTATTCTATCCTGTGCAAGCTTCTTCATCTCCCAGTACCTACTGCAACCTACATCCTTCTGAATCTGTTTAGCGTATTCGTCTCCCTCTACGATTTTTACCCTCCACGCTGCCCTCCGATACTAAATTGGTGATCCCTTGATGCCTCAGAACATGTCCTACCAACCGATCCCTTCTTCTAGTTGAGTTGTGCCACAAACTTCTCTTCTCCCCAATTCTATTCAATACCTCCTCATTAGTTATATGATCTACCCATCTAATCTTCAGCATTCTTCTGTAGCACCACATTTCGAAAGCTTCTATTCTCTTCTTGTCTAAACTATTTATCGTCCATGTTTCATGTGGTGTCACCGCCGCTTTTGTTGATGTTCATCTTATACCCTCCTTTCATGACACTGTCCATTCCGTTCAGCTGCTCTTCCAAGTCCTTTGTCTGTGACAGAATTACAATGTCATCGGTCAACCTCAAAGTTTTTAGTTCTTCTCCATGGATTTTAATACCTACTCCAAATTTTTCTTTTGATTCCTTGACTGCTTGCTCAATATACAGACTGAAAAACATCGGGGATAGGCTACAACCCTGTCTCACTCCCTTCCCAACCACTGCTTCCCTTTCATGCCCCTAAACTTTTATAACTGTCATCTGGTTTCTGTACAAATTGTAAATAGCCTTTCGCTCCGTGTATTTTACCCCTGCCACCTTCAGAATTTGAAAGAGAGTATTCCAGTGAACATTGTCAAAAGCTTTCTCTAAGTCTACAAATGCCTTTCCTATCTAGCTTCTAAGATAAGTCGTGGGGTTAATATTGCCTCACGTGTTCCAATATTTCTACGGAATCCAAACTGATCTTCCCCGAGGTCAGCTTCTACTAGTTTTCCTATTCGTCTGTAGAAAATACGGGTTAGTATTTTGCATCCGTGCAACGAGTCGTCGATAAATTAGAGACTTAAACGTCTCAGGGAAAATTTAATGTAAGATCTATACGATCACATGTAATACAGCACTTCCCCATTACGTCCAATGCTATTCCAATGTCAGAGAGCCCTGGTAATAGTGGCAATATAAGACGAGATGTGAATTGGAGTTTGTGTTGGGGAGGGTACTTGGGTGGTTCGTGCAGCTCTGTTGACCATAATGATTCGATGGTGTGATGGTCAGCGTATCTGCCTAGTAAGCGCTTTTGGTTAAGCGTAGTGACTAGCTTCACTGATCCTATACTAATAGCATATTAGAGCGGTGGTTCGCGTCTCGCCACTTCCAAACTATTTTTATCTCGGCCTATTTAACGTCCATGATAGGGCCATTGCCCTCTATGTTAGCTCACATTTATGTCTGCTGCGCCGTTGTCCTACGAGCCTCACGAGTCTGCTTCTGACGGCGCTGCGACCTGCTTGACTATGAGCGCCGGTGCCACTACAGGACATCCCAGCGCCCCTCTTTTATACAGGACGTTTCTACTTAGAACAAAGTTATTGCAGTGTAGCGCTCACGACACCGCGAATGGCCACAACTCGACGTCTATATCACGACATGCTGCAACAGCGCCCCCTAAATGTGGTCGAACTAAAATATCCTGACGCACGGTGGCGCGTGGTGTGGAAGACTGTACACGATGCCATGCTTGATTCCGATGTTGTTTCCCAATGGTACGTAGTCGTTAATGGCAAGCTGGTGACTCAAGAACGTCTCTACAATATCCACATGGCAGAATCTCCCAATTGTGTGGGTTGTAATACAGTAGATTCTGACGAGCACCACCTCAGCTGTGGAGAGGTGGAACCGGTTTGGCACCTTGTGCGGCAGATGCTGGCTCATCTCTTGCGAGTTAGGCCGGAGCATATACCTGCACGCACGTTATTGTTTCCGGATGAGACATTTTACCCCAAGACTCGAGCCAACTCCGTCACCTGGATACGTGGACATGCGGTCCATTACCTCTGTCGTGACGGACACAAGAATTTACTAGACTTCTGGCTCTATTTGCAAGAAAGACATTATGCTGTTCCCGGGCATACCAGATATCGGCAATGCTTCGCAAACGACCTCTGGGGTGCCTTTCACAGCCCGCCGTGTAGCTGGAATGTTCCTGGCAGTGGTAGACGAGGTCAGACCGAACTGCAAACGAGCATACATTGAACAATGTTTATCATTGGGCGCAGTCGCTGGGAAGCCTAACTACCAAGTGGTGGCTTTATTTTCATGTTATTTATGTTTACTATGTTCGATGGTGTCTTCATTCTGTTTTAGTTTTCCAGCCTTGATTAACTATGACTGTTCGCACATTGATATCTATATAAATAAAAAATGAAAAAAACAATAAAAATAAAAAAACAATAAAAAATAGCTTCCGCACCCTACTAGAAATACATCTACATCTACATCTACATTTATACTCCGCAAGCCACCCAATGGTGTGTGGCGGAGGGCACTTTACGTGCCACTGTCACTACCTCCCTTTCCTGTTCCAGTCGCGTATGGTTCGCGGGAAGAACGACTGTCTGAAAGCCTCTGTGCGCGCTCGAATCTCTCTAATTTTACATTCGTGATCTCCTCGGGAGGTATAAGTAGGGGGAAGCAATATATTCGATACCTCGTCCAGAAACGCATCCTCTCGAAACCTGGACAGCAAGCTACACCGCGTTGCAGAGCGCCTCTCTTGCAGAGTCTGCCACTCGAGTTTGCTAAACATCTCCGTAACGCTATCACGGTTGCCAAATAACCCTGTGACGTAACGCGTCGCTCTTCTTTGGATCTTCTCTATCTCCTCTGTCAACCCGACCTGGTACGGATCCCACACTGATGAGCAATACTCGAGTATAGGTCGAACGAGTGTTTTGTAAGCCACCTCGCCGGCCGAAGTGACCGAGCGGTTCTAGGCGCTGCAGTCTGGAACCGCACGACCGCTACGGTCGCAGGTTCGAATCCTGCCTCGGGCATGGATGTGGGTGATGTCCTTAGGTTAGTTAGGTTTAAGTAGTTCTAAGTTATAGGGGACTGATGACCTCAGCACTTGAGTCCCATAGTGCTCAGAGCCATTTGAACCATTTGTAAGCGACCTCCTTTGCTGATGGACTGCATTTTCTAAGGAGTCTCCGAATGAATCTCAACGTGGTACCCGCCTTACCAATAATTAATTTTATATGATCATTCCACTTCAAATCGTTCCGTACGCATACTCCCAGATATTTTACAGAAGTAACTGCTACCAGTGTTTGTTCCGCTATCATATAATCATACAATAAAGGATCCTTCTTTCTATGTATTCGCAATACATTACATTTGCCTATATTAAGGGTCAGTTGCCACTCCCTGCACCAAGTGCCTATCCGCTGTAGATCTTCCTGCATTTCGCTGCAATTTTCTAAAGTTGCAACTTCTTTGTATACTACAGCATCATCCGCGAAAAGCCTTCCCCCCTTCCTTTCATCGTGTTTTTGTGGGTTGATGCACACACGTTAGTCCCGTATAGTGTAGTTTCTTCACATTTTCGATGGGGGGTGGAGGAGGGGGGAGGGGGGTGGTTACGTATAGTTAGGAAGGCAACGCGTGAAGAGGTAAGAGTTCAGTTTTGTTTGGCAGGGACACAATTGGCGGTGCCCCGTAGGGATGGCTATGATTTTGTTTTATTTCTTTTATTAGGAAAAAATTTAAAAAAGGGGTGTAGGGGTAGCAAAAAATAGAACAATTAAAAAAAGAAACAAAAGAGTAAAACTTAAAAAAACTTGCCATAAAAAAGTAAGCTGAAGACCCGGGTTCGAGTCCCGGCCGCACCACAAATTTTAACCCATTTCTTCTGCTTCAATCATTATCTCAGATATTCATCTTGCATTGTCCTGTATTTCTGCTGGTGGAGCATGCTGGGTACGATCTTTCCGCGTGTGACAGCCAGCAGGCAGGGCCGCCTAGGTGCTAAACCGGCCAATTCCTGGAAGGCAAAGGACGTTCTCTGCGTCAGCTCGCCTCAGCTCAGCTCGTGCAGCAACGCCCGACCTCGCTGGTCTCCAGCGCGCGTGCGCAGCTGCATACTTACAAGGGGAGGCCACGATGTTTGGAACGCGGATTTACTGCGAAGTTCGTACACTCGTAGTACTCCATGAGGACAACAACATGTGTAAGCAGTAGCGCGTACTTCTCAAGCGTTACTGAGAAAATCGCAAGATAATTTCGGTAGTCAAATATGTAACCTGTGCGTGGCCGTTATGATCACAAAGCGGCGGTGGTTATTAACACGAAGGGGCGGCAGCTAGGTGGTTAGGGTCCAAGCCCCGTAATCGTAGGTAGTTGGTCGCTGGATCGAGTCCTGTTCGTGACTCTTTTTATTTTCTTTCCAACACAGTTATATTCTTTGCTATTTATATTACAGTTGATACAACGGGAAAAATACGTGTAATCAGAAGGACTTTTATTACATTTACAATGTTATTTGGCAGCCTACAAAGTTTTATTGTCGCAGGTAATATAATATTCATAACTACCGACTTGTAAACGACCAAACGCATATGTAGTAGTAGTAGTATGGTATTCTGCCTTACGGTAGGTCACGTCATGGGTTAAGCCTCTTCCACTTTGGTCTGTTCATAGCCAGTCATTTCATTTCTGAATATTTGTCTCCTTTGATATTGTCCAGCATTTGATATATTCTTCTTCCTCTTCCCCTTTTTCCCTCCACTATTCCTTCTATTCCTTCCTTCAATAAACAGTCCCTCCTCAAACAATGTCCAATCCAGTTCTGTTTTCTCTTTCTCATAACTTTCAGCATGTTTCTTTCTTCTCCAACCCTTCTTAATACTTCTTCACTCCTTACTCGGTCTTCTCATTTCACTTTTTCCAGTCTTCTCCATATCTACATCTCTAGTGCCTCCAATCTTCTTTCATCTTCCCTCCTCAATGTCCAGGTCTCCGCACCATATAAACGCATAAAGTGATACTGAAAATGTTTGCTTGTCCGTGATTTGAGAAATCCCTTATACCTGGTGGGAGCCCGAAACTACTTGTTGCCTGCAGACAGTATATATATATATATATATATATATATATATATATATATATATATATTTTCGTGGACTCCATTTGAACTTTACATGTGATGTACAAGCAGTTTTTGGAGGTAGTACATGGCTGACACTTGCTGTTGTATGCGGCAATCATGCAGATTATGGTGGCCTTGAAGCATTTCCAGATGCTAACATTTTGACTTGGAAGACATGGAGTATAGCAGAGACAACAGGACTCTTGGCTAAACAGCCTTATGGTACACTAGTTCCAAGCATGCCATTTGTGTTGAGTACTAGAAAGAAGAAGAAATTAAATGCCGATGAGTACCTGTTTATATGGGCCAAAATTGGGAATGGAAATTGCAAAATAAAGATCAATGGTGACTGTATGTTGTATTACAGACAATAAAGTTGTCCTACCCGAGAACCATCCTTATCTATCTCGTGAGATTTTTTTAAAGTATAAAACACTAATATATAAAAACACTAATATATATATATATATATATATTAGAAATACTGGAACACGTGAGGCAATACTGACCTTACGACTTATCTTAGAAGAAAGATTAAGGAAAGGCAAACCTACGTTTTTAGCATATGTAGACTTAGAGAAAGCTTTTGACAATGTTGACTGGAATACTCTCTTTCAAATTCTAAAGGTGGCAAGGGTAAAATACAGGGAGAGAAAGGCTATTTACAATTTGTACGGAAACCAGATGGCAGTTATAAGAGTCGAGGGACATGAAAGGGAAGCAGTGGTTGGGAAGGGAGTAAGACAGGGTTGTAGCCTCTCCCCGATGTTATTCAATCTGTATATTGAGCAAGCAGTAAAGGAAACAAAAGAAAAATTCGGAGTAGGTATTAAAATCCATGGAGAAGAAATAAAAACTTTGAGGTTCGCTGATGACATTGTAATTCTGTCAGAGACAGCAAAGGACTTGGAAGAGCTGTTGAACGGAATGGATGGTGTCTTGAAGGGAGGATATAAAATGAACATCAACAAAAGCAAAACGAGGATAATGGAATGTAGTCGAATTAAGTCGGGTGATGTTGAGGGTATTAGATTAGGAAATGAGACACTTAAAGTAGTAAAGGAGTTTTGCTATTTGGGGAGCAAAATAACTGATGATGGTCGAAGTAGAGAGGATATAAAATGTAGACTGGCAGTGGCAAGGAAAGCGTTTCTGAAGAAGAGAAATTTGTTAACATCGAGTATAGATTTAAGTGTCAGGAAGTCATTTCTGAAAGTATTTGTATGGAGTGTAGCCATGTATGGAAGTGAAACATGGACGGTAAATAGTTTGGACAAGAAGAGAATAGAAGCTTTCGAAATGTGGTGCTACAGAAGAATGCTGAAGATTAGATGGGTAGATCACATAACTAATAAGGAAGTATTGAATAGGATTGGGGAGAATAGAAGTTTGTGACACAACTTGACCAGAAGAAGGGATCGGTTGATAGGACATGTTCTGAGGCATCAAGGGATCACCAATTTAGTATTGGAGGGCAGTGTGGAGGGTAAAAATCGTAGGGGGAGACGAAGAGATGAATACACTAAGCAGATTCAGAAGGATGTAGGTTGCAGTAGGTACTGGGAGATGAAGAAGCTTGCACAGGATAGAGTAGCATGGAGAGGGGGGGAGATTAGGGTTTAACGTCCCGTCGACAACCAGGTCATTAGAGACGGAGAGCAAGCTCGGGTGAGGGAAGGATGGGGAAGGAAATCGGCCGTGCCCTTCCAAAGGAACCATCCCGGCATAAGTAGCATGGAGAGCTGCATCAAACCAGTCTCAGGACTGAAGACCACAACAACAGCAAATATATATATATATATATAGTAAACAATATGACTGTGTTGTAAAAAAAAGGGTAACGAATGGGACTCGATCCACGGACCAACTACCTACGATTACGGGGCTTGGACGCCAACCACTTAGCTGCCGCCGCTTCGTGTTAATAACGACCGCCGCTTTGTGATAATAACGACCACGCACAGGTTACATATTTGACTACCGAAATTATCTTGCTATTTTCTCAGCAACGCTTGAGAAGTACGCGCTACTGCTTACACATTTTGTTGTCCTCATGGAGTACTACGAGTGTACGAAGTTTGCAGTAAATCCGCATTCCGAACGTCGTGGCCTCCCCTTGTTTGATATCTTCACCTTGTTTCGGCTCCCTTCCTTGATAGTTTGAATAAGGATTGGAAAGAGAGAGCTCAAAGTTCAAGGGCTTTTGTTTTATAGTTTGACTGAGGTGAGCCACCGCTTCTGGGAGCCGAAAAAAAAAGTCTCCCCGGAAATATCAATTTACCACTGTAAAACCATGACTGCAGCCCTGGAATATCATCATCATCATCATCATCATCAATGTGCCGTCGCTCTTGGCGCCATTCGATTCGTAATGGGACTGGTGAGGGACAGTATTTTCGCCACGAACTGCGACAAGCGATGCACGCGAACAATCGGAGAACTCGATATACTAAAATAGAGTAGCCGATTGACTCTGACAACCAGATTACCCGGTGCACAAAAATAGTTGAGAAATCAATGCGAACAAGAGGTGACCGAGACGTGTAACCAATGGCACCCCATACCATCACGCCGGGTCATATGCCAGTATGGCGATGACGAATACACGCTTCCAATGTCCGTTCACCGCGATGTCGACAAACTCGGATGCGACCATCACGATGCTGTAAACAGAACCTGGATTCACCTGAAAAAATGACGTTTTGCCATTCGTGCACCCAGGTTCGTCGTCGAGTACACCATCGCAGGCGCTCCTGTCTGTGATGCAGCGTCAAGGGTAACCGCAGCCATGGTCTCCGAGGTGATAGTCCGTGCTGCTGCAAACGTCGTCCAACTGTTCGTGCAGATGGTTGTTGTCTTGCAATCGTCCCCATCTGTTGACTCAGGGATCGAGACGTGGCTGCACGATCCGTTACAGCCATGCGGATAAGATGCCTGTCATCTCGACTGCTAGTGATACGAGGCCGTTGGGATCCAGCACGGCGTTCCGTATAACCCCCCTGAACCCACCGATTCCATATTCTGCTAACAGTCATTGGATCTGGACAAATGCGTGCAGCTATGTCGCGATACGATAAACAGCAATCGCGATAGGCTACAATCCCACATCAAAGTCGGAAACGTTATGGTACGCATTTCTCCTCCTTACACGAGGCATCACAACACCGTTTCACCAGGCAACGCCGGTCAACTGCTGTTTGTGTATGAGAAATCGGTTGGAAACTTTCCTCATGTCAGCACGTTGTAGGTGCCGCCACCGGCGCCAGCCTTGTGTGGATGCCCTGAAAAGCTAATCATTTGCACATCACAGCATCTTCTTCCTGTCGGTTAAATTTCGCGTGTGTGGCACATCTTCGTGGTGTAGCAATTTTAATGGCGAGTAGTGTATGTACCATCTGTTGAACAATCGCTAGGAGGTTCGAAACTAGTAATGAGAGAGTAAAAATTGAAGAACAAAAGAAAAGGCGACTGGCTGCAGTAATTTGAAGAAACCCTTATTCTGTCTTTTAGGTACTCACTACAGAAATTTTTTAGAAGCGAATATTTCTACTGCAAGTCTAAGAGGCGGTAAGCAGTGAGTGTAGGTAGTAATAAGGCGCCGCCTCTGTGGAGACGGTTAGTGCCACGAGCAGACGGCGTGGACAGCCAGTGGTTCCCGCAAATGCTGGGCTGTTTCCTCGCAGTTCTTCCGCCTCTGCGGTCAGGCGGCGGCTTGCATAAGCACGGTCTTTTTTTCCCACACACAGCGCACTGAGTCGCGGTACGGGACGCAGCAACACCGCCTGTACCCGCCGAGTTGCGCCACCCACTACTCACACCGACTCGCCTTGTTGCTTTCGAATAAGCGGCGCAGCTATTCCAGACGACCTTCATGAATTTCAGTTGTGGTAACGTAGACAGGGGAAGTGGCCGACGCTTCACACTTTCGCGAAGGCACAGGTCGGTTTTATCGGAGACAGTCACTGAACACCGTTTTAATAGCTCTAAACTTTCATCTGATAGTGACGGTAGCTGAATCGTCGCCCTGAATAAAAATATATTAAGCGATACAGACAAATTTAGTACAAAAAATTAAGAGTGATCACAGATTCATTTAACGGGGGTAGGACGACAAACGGGCTGACTTGGAGCGGGAGAGGCACCACAGGACATTTTATTTTCTACTGTCTATAGTTTTACAAATAAATTCATAAAACTTTGTCAGCATCACCAGGAAGGATTCAGGATTCACACTCATAGCAGTGGAAGAGCAAAAACATAACAAAATAATTTTTTTTTAGATATGAAATTTCATCATTTTTCTCACTTACTGTTGGCTGCATTTGTTGCTATAGGCACATTTTTCTTCACAAGTAAGAGAGATTCTTTGATGAATTTTGCACAGCATACAAACCATACGTACAGGTGTATGAAACTCTAGAATTTTCCAAATCTATTAAAAACTGTGGTAAAAATTGAGATAATTAACTACAAAATTTGATTTTTTTTTCGAAACATAAAGTTTAAAATGTAACAGCTCTTTCATTTTTCATAAATTAAATAGATTCTACAGTTTCAGACACCTGTAAGTATCATTTGTATGCCGTACAAAATTCATCGAACAGTCTCTGCAACGTCCGCAGCTCGTGGTCGTGCGGTAGCGTTCTCGCTTCCCGCGCCCGGGTTCCCGGGTTCGATTCCAAGCGGGGTCAGGGATTTTCTCTGCCTCGTGATGACTGGGTGTTGTGTGCTGTCCTTAGGTTAGTTAGGTTTAAGTAGTTCTAAGTTCTAGGGTACTGATGACCTCAGAAGTTAAGTCGCATAGTGCTCAGAGCCATTTTCAAAGTGTTTCACACAAAAAAATTGTACTATGCTAAAGAAAAGTGTAATTATTTATATATGTACTCCAGAGGAAGTAGTTTCAGGGTTTCATAATAGGTGTCACAGTTAATGGTGCCTAGTGTTCGTAGTAAAAAAGAAAGCCGTATAAATGTCCGGAATTCTAAGAAACTGCACGGTTTACATGGCCCCCAATCGAAGTGTTAATCAATTAATCATCTGTTCCCACACGACACTACTTCATCAGGCGATTACTGTGTCTCAATTCTGGTGTCTTTGAGCGTGACAGCAATCTCAAAAGGCAACACTGAACTCATCAGTGTTCCGAACGGCCCAGACTTAACCATCAGTACTTGGGCAACGGCGGCCTTAACAGTAGCTATTCTACTGGGAGCTCATAATACACTAATTTATGTAGACTGGTACATATGCAGCCATACGTACCGTACCAAAATACACTACTGGCCATTAAAATTGCTACACCACGGAGACGACGTGCTACAGACGCGAAATGTAACCGACAGGAAGAAGATCCCGTGGTATGCAAATAATTAGCTTTTCAGAGCATTCACACAAGGTTGGTGCCGGTGGCGACACCTACAACATGCTGAGGAAAGTTTCCAACGATTTCCCATACACAAACAGCAGTTGACCGACGTTGCCTGGTGAAACGTGGTTGTGATGCCTCGTGTAAGGAGGAGAAATGCGTACCATCACGTTTCCGACTTTGATAAAGGTCGGATAGTAGCCTATCGCGATAGCGGTTTATCGTAGCGCGACATTCCTGCTAGCGTTGGTCGAGATCCAATGATTGTTAGCAGAATATGGAATCGGTGGGTTCAGGAGGCTAATACGGAACGCCGTGCTAGATCCCAACGGCCTCGTATCACTGGCAGTCGAGATGACATGCATCTTATCCGCATGGCTGTAACGGATCGTGCAGCCACGTCTCGATCCCTGAGTCAACAGATGGGGACGTTTGCAAGACAACAACCATCTGCACGAATCGTTTGCAGCAGCATGGACTATCAGCTCGGAGACCGTGGCTGCGGTTACCGTTGACGCTGCATCACAGACAGGAGCGCCTGCGATGGTGTACTCAACGACGAACCTCGGTGCACGAATCGCAAAACGTCATTTTTTCGGATGAATCCAGGTTCTGTTCAGTTCACAGCATCATGATGGTCGCATCCGGATTTGGCGACATCGCAGTGAACGCTCATTGGAAGCGTGTATTCGTCATCGCCACACTGGCGTATCACCCGGCGTGATGGGTGCCATTGGTTATACGTCTCGGTCACCTCTTGTTCGCATTGACGGCTCTTTCAACAGTGGACGTTACATTTCAGATGTGTTACGAGCCGTGGCTGTACTCTTCATTCGATCCCTGGGAAACCCTACATTTCAGCAGGATAATGCACGACCGCATGTTGCAGGTCCTGAACGGGCCTTCCTGTATACAGAAAATGTTCGACTGCTGCCCTGGCCAGCACATTGTCCAGATCTCTCACCAATTGAAAACGTCTGGTCCATAGTGGCCGAGCAACTGGCTCGTCACAATACGCCAGTCGCTACTCTTGATGAACTGTGGTATCGTGTTGAAGCTGCATGGGCAGCTGTACCTGTACACGACATCCAAGCTCTGACTCACTGCCCAGGCGTATCAAGGCCGTTATTACGGCCAGAGATTGTTGTTCTGGTTACTGATTTCTCAGGATCTATGCACGCAAATGTAATCACATGTCAGTTCTAGTATAATGTATTTGTCCAATGAATACCCGTTTATCATCCGCATTTCTTCCTGGTGTAACAATAGGCAGTAGTGTATCAGTATTGGCTCTTGAGCGAAAAAGTTCGGCAATTGCTGCTAACAGTCAACGTAATCGTCGCCATCATCATTAGCATCATCATCATCATTAGCCAGTCCATTACTCGTTAATGTACTGCGACCTTTAGCTGTACACTTCCCTTTACATCGTCTTATATTCCTCAGTATTTAAGCCCCTAGTCTAGTGAAACGTCCTTGAGTATCATTGTAGCGCAGGTGGCAACGCTATCCCTTTTGGAGCGAGACATACTTCATTATGCCGCTGATGTAACTTTATTAGTAGTGACTAGGAGCGGGTATCACCCGGTAACAGCAGCGCTCGCAGACGAGGGACGAGGGAAGGCGATTAATGGCTGTTAGTGGGGCCGTAAATAGACGTTTAGCACACGCTGGGTATGGACGCTGTTGTCGTAACACCGCGTCGCTAACTGTGCGCCATCTTGGAGATGCTCGTGCCACCCTGTCATTTGTCACCTTGTTCTGCGGCTGTCTTGTTGCTTCTGTCACTAAGACACAGCAGCCTGCTCAAAAACTACTGCAATTTATCCTTCACTGTTCTCTCAGCACGAAAGATGCAAAAGCCCTTCCCGGGTTCGATTCCCGGCGGGGTCAGGGATTTTCTCTGCCTCGTGATGGCTGGGTGTTGTGTGATGTCCTTAGGTTAGTTAGGTTTAAGCAGTTCTAAGTTCTAGGGGACTGATGACCATAGATGTTAAGTCCCATAGTGCTCAGAGCCATTTTGCAAAAACCCGATGTAGAAGATCGGCACAGTTAATACCAGCATGGAAATACGAGGGCAATCCCAAAAGTAAGGTCTCCAATTTTTTTTATAAATACATAGACCTGTTTATTTCTACAATGGGTTACATCAGTTTACAGCTTGAAAAATGGCTCTGAGCACAATGGGAGTTAACTTCTGAGGTCATCAGTCTCCTACAACTTAGAACTACTTAAACCTAACTAACTTAAGGACATCACACACATCCATGCCCGAGGCAGGATTCGAACCTGCGACCGTAGCGGTCGCGGGGTTCCATACTGTAGCGCCTAGAACCTCTCGGCCACAACGGCCGGCTTACAGCTTGATCATTTAATTATTTTTCGAGCAGTTCTCTTACGTTGTTCGCAGATGATGCTGTAATTTACGGTCTAGTAAGGTCATCCGAAGACCAGTATCAGTTGCAAAGCGATTTAGAAAAGATTGCTGTATGGTGTGGCAGGTGGCAGTAAACGCTAAATAACGAAAAGTGAGAGGTGATCCACGCGAGTTCCAAAAGAAATCCGTTGGAATTCGATTACTCGATAAATAGTACAATTCTCAAGACTGTCAATTCAGCTAAGTATCTGGGTGTTAAAATTGCGAACAACTTCAGTTGGAAAGACCACATAGATAATATTGTGGGGAGGGCGAGCCAAAGGTTGCGTTTTATTGGCAGGACACTTACAAGATGCAACAAGTCCACTAAAGAGACGGCTTACACTACACTCGTTCGTCCTCTGTTAGAATATTGCTGCGCGGTGTGGGATCCTTACCAGATGGGATTGACGGAGGACATCGAAAAGGTGCAAAAAAGGGAAGCTCGTTTTGTATTGTCACGTAATAGGGGAGAGAGTGTGGCAGATATGATACGCGAGTTGGGATGCAAGTCATTACAGCAAAGACGTTTTTCGTCGCGGCGCGATCTATTTACGAAATTTCAGTCACCAACTTTCTCTTCCGAATGCGAAAATATTTTGTTGAGCCCAACCTACATAGGTAGGAATGATCATCAAAATAAAATAAGAGAAATCAGAGCTCGAACAGAAAGGTTTAGGTGTTCGTTTTTCCCGCGCGCTGTTCGGGAGTGGAATGGTAGAGAGATAGTATGATTGTGGTTCGATGAACCCTCTGCCAAGAACTTAAATGTGAATTGCAGAGTAATCATGTAGATGTAGATGTAGATGATCACCATTTCTGTCGATGCATTTTTGTAGACGCTGTGGCAGTTATTGTACGCCCATGTCATACCAGCTCGCCGCCAAGCTGTTCAGAAAGTTATGAACCTCTTCATTCACCTCGTCATCGGAGCTGTATCGCTGGGACCACAATTATCGCTGACAGGTACTGTGAGAGTCTGAAAAAAAACTCAAACGGGCAATTCAGAACCGGAGAAGAGGAATGTTGGGCAAGGGCGTACACATCCTCCATGACAACGCTCGCCCACACATCGCTCGGCAAAACGTTGCCCTCCTGCAACAGTTTCAGTGGAACACAATCACCCACCCACCGTGTAGCCCTGACTTTGCGCCCAGTGACTATCACCTGTTCCCTAGGTTAAAAGAACATTTGGCTGGAAAGCGATTCAGCTCCACGACGAGGTGAATGAAGAGGTTCATAACTTTCTGAACAGCTTGGCGGCGAGCTGGTATGACATGGGCATACAAAAACTGCCACAGCGTCTACAAAAATGCATCGAAAGAAATAGTAATTATGTGGAAAAATAGCTAAACGTTCCAGCTGTAAACAGATGTAAACCATTGTAGAAATAAACAGGTCTTTGTACTTATAAAAAAATAGGAGACCTTACTTTTGGTATTACCATCGTATAAACAGCGTGAATCAATTAGGACGTAACACCCCTTTTATTTCGTGAATGGTTACACATATCGAAATGCGGTTTTCGTAAAACTATTAGAGCGTTGAGGAGAACGTATGTTTCTGTTCGGGTAATGTATTTAGCGCTGGTATCAACGGAGATATTAAACCAAATACGTTTTCCTAAGTCGAACTTTTTATAACTGCATTCGATAGCTCTTGAGAAGAAAATTACAGGCACATACCGTTTGTTAATGTTAAGGATGGGAACTGTCGTAAGAAATTCGAGAAATGCCCGAGGATGTGAGAGCATGGAGGCCGGGAACGGCATTTGCGGTGCAAACACTGCCAGGCTGGCGTTTCGGAACAGGCTGCGTAGTTGTATACTGTGAGGAAGGCCTGCGCTACGAGAATAAAGCTTTATTTGCCCTTGAACCAACTTACGACCTAGGTGCAGCTTTGCCTACGAATCTTGTGTCCGGAAATATGACATAGGCTCGGATCTAGCGTATCGCAAAGGGCTTAGGAAAACTATTTCACTTTTGTGTATCTTGCCAGATTTACGTGAGATGAAACAGTGAAATCAATTGTTCATTCTTCAAAAATAAAGAGGTCTTATAAGCTGCGAAAAGCAACCACAGTATTAAATATCTGAATGTTAGAAGAAAGATCTGACATATCTTTTCCTGTACGTGGCTGCGTGCTTCTTAGAGGTAAAATACATGCTGTCGGACAACTGTGTCCTCCTACACTGCTCTAAATTATATCGCTAGGGATACATTCGTCGAACTAAACATTTTATTAAAATAACTTTGGTTACCACCTGTACACCACAAAATAAATATTCTTCTTAACGAAACGCAAGCGCGTAATGACAGTATTATCAGCTACGTGCAATACTCGATGTCGACTTATTTGACAGTGCAGAGCAATTTCGTACACAAGTAAAGCAAATAAACAATTTTCTAACAATGGTTTGGTAAGCACACAAATCACATAACATAAATTTTGTCTTCAAAAAAAAATATATATATATATTCTTTATTTAAGCATGTGTTCAAACTGTTGACCATAGAAAGATACGCACATTTGCAACCGCCGTTCGAGAGAACAGTGAATTACAGTGGATGATATGGTAGAAGATGCACTGACGATTCGACGACACACATCATCTGGCGTAGTCGGAGCTCCACCATAGTCTGCATCTTTGATTGCTCCCCAAAGAAAGAAATCAAGGTGAGCCGAACAGGGGGACCTCGCAGGCTATTTGACAACAAAACTCCGTCCCATCCAACGTCCAGGAAAGTTCTGATTCAGTATTTGCATAGCAACACGGGACGAGTGAGCTGGCCATTGTCACGTTGCAGCCACATACCCTGTCAAACATCCAAGTTTAACTCTTCTAGAAGGACAGGCAGAATTTTCGTCGGAAAGTGTGCGTGCAAATGCCTGAGATGAAGTAAAGCACCACAATGTAATTTCCTATGATACTGCACCATGTGTTCACACTCCACGGCCTTTGACGTTGCACCTGAAGAAGCCAGTGTGGATTTTCGGCTGCCCAGTGGTGCACGTTATGGAAATTTCCATTAGCGTGGTTAGCAAACGTCGCCTCATCGGTAAAGAGCACACGTTCGAAGAACGTAGGGTCTGCTCTCAGTTGCTTAAGGGCAAACAGATAAAACTGTGTACGACGTTCGAAATCACGGTCGTCGAGTGTCTGACGTAGTGACAGCTGACAGGGATGGGATATCTGTCAATCTATAAAAAAAAAAAAAAACTCCATTCAAGGCGCGTGACCACACCGGTGCCGTCGAGGGGTGTACAAGCCAGGGGCGTCAGAAATTAAAAAATTAAAGTCGTGTTTTTTATAATTGGCGCCTGAACTTGATAAAGTGATCTGAGAACTACCTTCCGACACCTTTTTTTACATTACATTAAAATTTATTGTCACTGAAAAAGAGAAATATTTAAGCTTTCAGGAAAAGTTGTTTTTTCGCGTTACTCTATATTTATCACGCCATATCTCCTAAACTGTGTGTCGCACAGCAAAATAATTTTATAATTGCCTTCATTACTATATGTTGATGACGTCTGCCAATTGTCTGCCCAATAGAGTCAGTAATAGTGAAGCAATAAATTAAAATCTCACGTCTGATGCAGAACTTTTACCAAATCATCATCCGAAATATAGTAAGCGACAAACTTTTCCCCTTTGAATTTTTTTGTGGGGGTGTAAGCGATAAAAGTTTCATATAGGTTTGAATTTAATTTTGTAGTTTGTTCGAATGCGATGGGTGCAACCGTTTGTCCTTTATGAGCGATGCATTGTGCGGTTCGCAGGCGCGGCGCTCAGTCAGTGTGGCCGTCTGAGTTGCAGGTGTGAGCTCGTTAGTGGGTGTTGTGCAGCCGCGATTTTAGGATATCTTAAGTTCATGTGTAAATGCGCTTGAAAGACTAGTTGTTGATTATTAGAGTAAGTATATCTGTTTGTAGTCATGCTGAGCATTCACTGTTTACGTGTGAATCCAATAGCATGGTTTCTTATTTTATATATTCCCTTATGTCATTAGCATCACATACGGCTGTCCTCATTATGTCATCCACGGATTCAGCGAGCGAGGTCGACGTGTCAGTTCTGAGTCTACCAAAGAAGCGAGCAAAGAAGAAATCATTAAGTTCTCCTGAGAAGCACATGGTGCTTAATGTGTATAAAACGGAACTGTTACATCCAGAGCAGTCGATGAGTGACATTGTTTCGAAAACAGCTGCAGCTACAGGTGTTGCACATTCTTCAGTGTATCGTGTGATGAGTGAGTACAAGGCCACACACTCTTTGAAGTCTCCAAAGAAAGGAAAATTACGACAGAAACTTTCTGAAAGTGTTGATGACTTCGATAGAAATGCGATACGAAGGAAAGAACACGATTTTTTTTTCGTAAGGAATTGCCAACAATTGGCAAAGTGCTTACAGTCGTGAACGTAGATGCAGATATGGGCAATTTTCGGTGAACTACATTTTATAAGTTATTGAGAGAAATGAATTTCAAATATGTCCGGCGTGGGCGCGATAGCATGGTAATAGGCAGGGATGACATGGTTTTATGGAGGCGGCGTTATCTTCGAACCATTGAACGGTTGAGAGATGAAAGCAGACCCATTTACTATTTGGACGAGACGTGGGTGAACGCAGGACATACCCGAAGTTACGTCTGGGTAGATGACACTATAAATTCCTCAAAACAAGCGTTTCTGTCCGGATTATCCACCGCAAGCAAGGGCCCATCGGGTAAAGGCAAACGTCTGATTATCGCACACATTGGCAGCAAAGCAGGGTTCGTTGAAGAATGCTTGTGGACTTTCGAATCCAAGAAAAGTGGAGATTATCATGAGGAGATGTGCGCCGAAACCTTCGAGAAGTCGTTTCAAGATGTTCTTCCTCGGATTCAGGTAAAATGCAGTTATTGTTCTTGATAACGCGCCGTACCATTCTCGGAGAAAAGAAAAAGTGCCCAATGCGAATTCCAATAATCACGAAATATCAGAGTGGCTAAAATCTAAAAGCATCGATTTCGAAGACGGTATGTTGAAGAAAGAACTTTTAGATATAGTTAAAAATCACAGGAGAGCGCACAACGAATATGCAATAGATGAAATGGCGAAGAATGCAGGGAAAACTGTTCTCAGAATTCCTCCGTACCACTGTGAATTAAACGCCATCGAGTTAGTGTGGACAGAATCAAAGGCTATGTTGCAGCGAAAAACAAAACATGCAAAATGCCGGAAGTTAAAGTACTGCTAGAAGAAGCAGTAAGAACAGAGACTGCACAGGATTGGAGCAAGTGCGTCCTCCATGTCGTAGAAAAAGTGGAAACTCGAATGTGGAAATTAGACTGCATTATAGAGGAGAGAGAGGAGCGGTTTGTTATAAACCTCAATGAAAACAGTTCGACAGAGTGAACCTTGTTTCGTCCTTTGTCATTATTATTACTGGTATTGTTATTAAAATTAACACTTAATTGTGTTTGAATGGAGCGTTTTGTTAGCAACCTGAATGACAGTAAAACTGCTTCGACACAATGAACTCAGTTTAACATTATTTTAACATTACTGTTAAATTTATTTCGTACATTGTTGCCCAGGTTTCTCAAGGTCCGCTGTGACAGCTCGGCAGCCAGCCGAACGCCGCCATCTGCAAAGCGTGCGCCAAGGATTTTCCACACCCCTACGTATCACGTGAACACCGAATGCTTTCTCTGGAAACAAGCGTAGTCACTCACGTGACACTGTTTATGTTTCGTCCCAGCTCTCGGTGAATAGACTGTAGGATGCGGATGACACTCGTCTTGCTGATTCCACGTTCCTTGGAAATGTGTCTCGTACCACTGTGCGGATTCATTAGCGTCTTGGCCAGAACGGCTTCTGCGTCTTCTCTCTCAGTTGCAGTCTCCTTTCTTGTCCTCTTTTTGACGTTCAAACAGCCTGTCCGCACTGGCGTCTTAATAATTCGTGCAATTGCCTGGCTCGTCGCACCGATCCGGATAGATAGCCCTAAACTGCTGTACTGTTTTAACGGCATTTCTTTTACATTCACCGTATAATAGTTGCAATCCACTTCTCCTCATTGGTGTACACGTCTGCACGCAGCGAATGTTGAGGAAGAAACGAGTGGCACGCAGTGCAGACTAGTAGACAGGCGAGTGTGTTGACATTCTGACACAGCGTAGCACGAGAGCTCTGCTTCGCAGTGTTTGCACCCCAAACGCCGATTCCAGCCACCGTGCTCTCAAATTCTAGAACATTTCTCGATTTTTTTTTTACAACAGCTTTCAACGTCAACATTAATAAACCCTTTATCACTAACTGTCTCCTCAACACCTGTTTATTTATTTATTTATTTATGCATTTATTTTACCTGGCAAGATTAGGGCCTTCAGGCCCTCTCTTACACCTAACCAGGCATACTCAGATTCAACAAATTTCAGTTTCTACAGAACATTAAGGACATATAATGTTGTGGACTGACAAGACAGCCAGTCCACAGTGACGGGTAACCGAAAGGCACGCGTACACACACGCCGGCTGGCGTGAGGTCTGAAACAGGATACTTAATGAATGCTATAAAGAAAAGTACGTAGCTCCTCGAATACTTAACTTTATTCCATCATTGTGGTACATCGCTCCTGACGATACAATTGAGAGTCTTTAAATACAAGCACTGTAAGGCTAATGGCGCCTTGCTAGGTCGTAACCATGGACTTAGCTGAAGGCTATTCTAACTGTCTCTCGGCAAATGAGAGAAAGGCTTCGTCAGTGTAGTCGCTAGCAAAGTCGTCGTACAACTGGGACGAGTGCTAGTCCGTCTCTCTAGACCTGCCGTGTGGTGGCGCTCGGTCTGCAATTACTGACAGTGGCGACACGCGGGTCCGACATGTACTAATGGACCGCGGCCGATTTAAAGCTACCACCTAGCAAGTGTGGTGTCTGGCGGTGACACCACATATAACATGTTATACAGTATTAATGTTAAAGAAAAAAATAGAGATTATAAAACTAGTACAATGATAATTATAACAATCAAAAAATAATTATAACAATCAAGAATAATAATAATAATAGTAATGACTATGTATAGGAAAGTAAACATATTTTTCTTTTACGAATGTCAGTCCTATTGCTAGTTGGGAATTTTCTCGTTATATTCTTGCAGCTTGTGAGTTATTCTCATCAAGCAGAGACATAAGACGATAGAATGGGGTGAAAGAGATATAGAAGAGGTAGATAGGTTAGAGGAAGAGATATAGAATGGTAAAATTCGAAGCTATGATGGAGAGGAGAAAGAAAGAGATGAGAGGGGCACAACAATGGTGGCTATTTCGTCCCTTATATGTGAGTTTTGAGTTGCCTCTTGAATGCTGAGTGGTTCTCGATAAGACGCAGATCACAGGGGAGCGCGTTCCGTAGTCGTATGGCTGAGATGGAGAATGATACGGAGACAGATTTTGTGTTATGTAAAGGTATAGCCAAGATGCTAGACGTATCCGATCTGGTATTGCGGTTGTGGAATGATGATAGGTGTTTAATGTGAGAAGATAAGTATTGGGGGCACCAGTGACTAAGAAATCGATGAAGTAAGCACATCGTGTGGAGATCGCGTGCCTTATGTGGGCGTATCCAACCTAGCTGGGAGTATGAAGGACTGATATGATCATACAACCGTATATTGCATACGTATCTAACGCAAGCATTCATCACTAGCTCGAGGCATCTCGAATTTTCACTGTTTGTGCCGTGTTGAACTACATCACAGTAGTAAAGATTAGGCAAGACTAGTGTTTGGACTAATTTTTGTTTAACATGGGTTGGAAATATTTTTCTAAATTTTTGAATTGCATGTAGGGAGGAGAGCGATTTCCGGCAAGCTGTGACTGTTTGTTCTTCCCAGTTTAGGTGTTCATCCAAGATTATTCCAAGGTCTTTTACTGTTTAATGCCGTTCCATTTTGGAAAACGTATTTGCTTCAATATACCCGTTTATACCAGCGCTAAAAACATTAACCAAACAAAAATACACGTTCCCCTCGAACCTTTAACATTTGCCGAAAACTGCGTTTTCAAATGTGTAACAGTTCAGGAATTAAAGGGGGTGTCTATGTCTCACGTGATTCATCCTTTTCGTAAGGAACGGAAAAATTAGTCTCATTACCTCTTTCTCTAGGGTTCATATACGGTGTTTTGATCAAAGATTAACCTGTTACACGAAGATAGCAGAAAGACAACACTTAAGTTGCAATGATGTGTGTATTGACAGCAGACTGCATTAATGTTAACACACAGCGAACCTTCTTTGTATGTACACACGAACCCAACTGCAGTGCCTATTTTTCAACTTAACGTTATTTCTTGTATTTCAGATCGCTGCTACTTCACTCTACGTCAACACCGAAGACATCGTACAGACCTATTGGGTAAGTCCGAAACCGTAAACACGTACATAGAACATTAAAAATACGTACTATTTATTTTATTTATTCTGGAAAGAACAGTGCCAAAATCCTTGTCATACACCTAACCAGGCATTGTTCATATCTCACACATGCTCAGTGTCCGCTGCTTCGCTCGCGTAGACTGTATGGCCTTCAGAGATTTTTTCGTTTTTGTTTAATCGAATTTTGATGTTGTTCACAAACTGCAACACCTTCTAAGCTTTTCACGCTAATTAAGGCCGTATAATCATGGTCTTCGCCGAATGTACTTATACCCAAAAAGCGATTCTCGTATCTTGAGTCAAAGTTTTTGTCAATCAGCCCTTTGGCTTGGAGATATTTCCATAGCAACTTGCAGCCCGTAGCAAATATTTCTTTATATCTAACCGAAAAGTGAAATACCAATTTTCGTAAATTTAACTTTAAAATTTTTAACGTACAGAAGTATTTTCAAAAAAAAATTTCATCCTTATTGCACCCCGTTAGTTCTTCAGTAATTATTTAATTTCCCACATACGAGTAATCTCACCCACTACTTTACCCCCACAATAATTGAAATTCAAAAAATGCTGAAACGTTTTTTTACTTTCTGACTGAGAAACCAGATACCTGTTTTCGTACTTCTAGTTTCAAAATTCCTTTAATAGCGACATACTTTCAAAAAGCCTTTCATCCTCTATTCCATATCCTTAGGAATGGAATTTCTGTCCTTTCTTAGACTGCAATATAAGATCCACACCCTGTCCAAAATTCAAGTTTCTATCAGGTATACATGCCGACGTCGCAAGCTGAAGATGAACAGATAGAGAAAGTGTATGAGGATATTGAAAGAGTAATGCAGTATGTAAAGAGAGTCATGGGCGACTGGAATGCAGTTGTAGGGGAAGGAGTAGAAGAAAAGGTTACAGGAGAATATGGGCTTGGGACAAGGAATGAAAGAGGAGAAAGACTAATTGAGTTCTGTAACAAGTTTCAGCTAGTAATAGCGAATACTCTGTTCAAGAATTACAAGAGGAGGAGGTATACTTGGAAAAGGCCGGGAGATACGGGAAGATTTCAATTAGATTACATCATGGTCAGACAGAGATTCCGAAATCAGATACTGGATTGTAAGGCGTACCCAGGAGCAGATATAGACTCAGATCACAATATAGTAGTGATGAAGAGTAGGCTGAAGTTCAAGACATTAGTCAGGAAGAATCAACACGCAAAGAAGTGGGATACGGAAGTACTAAGGAATGACGAGATACGTTTGAAGTTCTCTAACGCTATAGATACAGCAATAAGGGATAGCGCAGTAGGCAGTACAGTTGAAGAGGAATGGACATCTCTAAAAAGGGCCATCACAGAAGTTGGGAAGGAAAACATAGGTACAAAGAAGGTAGCTGCGAAGAAACCATGGGTAACAAAAGAAATACTTCAGTTGATTGATGAAAGGAGGAAGTACAAACATGTTCCGGGAAAATCAGGAATACAGAAATACAAGTCGCTGAGGAATGAAATAAATAGGAAGTGCAGGGAAGCTAAGACGAAATGGCAGCAGGAAAAATGTGAAGACATCGAAAAAGATATGATTGTCGGAAGGACAGACTCAGCATACAGGAAAGTCAAAACAACCTTTGGTGACATTAAAAGCAACGGTGGTAACATTAAGAGTGCAACGGGAATTCCACTGTAAAATGCAGAGGAGAGAGCAGATAGGTGGAAAGAATACATTGAAAGCCTCTATGAGGGTGAACATTTGTCTGAGGTGATAGAAGAAGAAACAGGAGTCGATTTAGAAGAGATAGGGGATCCAGTATTAGAATCAGAATTTAAAAGAGCTGTGGAGGACTTACGGTCAAATAAGGCAGAAGGGATAGAAAACATTCCATCAGAATTTCTAAAATCATTGGGGGAAGTGGTAACAAAACGACTATTCACGTTGGTGTGTAGAATATATGAGTCTGGCGATATACCATCTGACTTTCGGAAAAGCATCATCTACATAATTCCGAAGACGGCAAGAGCTGACAAGTGCGAGAATTATCGCACAATCAGCTTAACAGCTCATGCATTGAAGCTGCTTACAAGAATAATATACAGAAGAATGGAAAAGAAAATTGAGAATGCGCTAGGTGACGATCAGTTTGGCTTTAGGAAAAGTAAAGGGACGAGAGAGGCAATTCTGACGTTACGGCTAATAATGGAAGCAAGGCTAAAGAAAAATCTAGACACTTTCATAGGATTTGTCGACCTGGAAAAAGCGTTCGACAATATAAAATGGTGCAAGCTGTTCGAGATTTTGAAAAAAGTAGGGGTAAGCTATAGGGAGAGACGGGTCATATACAATATGTACAACAACCAAGAGGGAATAATAAGAGTGGACGATCAAGAACGAAGTGTTCGTATTAAGAAGGGTGTAAGACAAGGCTGTAGCCTTTCGCCCCTACTCTTCAATCTGTACATCGAGGAACAATTATGGAAATAAAAGAAAGGTTCAGGAGTGGAGTTAAAATACAAGGTGAAAGGATATCAATGATACGATTCGCTGGTGACATTGCTATCCTGAGTGAAAGTGAAGAAGTATTAAATGATCTGCTGAACGGAATGGACAGTCTAATGAGTACACAGTATGGTTTCAGAGTAAATCGGAGAAAGACGAAGGTAATGAGAAGTAGTAGAAATGAGAACAGCGAGAAACTTAACATCAGGATTGATGGTCACGAAGTCAGTGAAGTTAAGGAATTCTGCTACCTAGGCAGTAAAATAACCAATGACGGATGGAGCTATGGCAAAAAAGGCATTTCTGGCCAAGAGAAGTCTACTAATATCAAATAACGGCCTTAATTTGAGGAAGAAATTTCTGAGGATGTACGTCTGGAGTACAGCATTGTATGGTAGTGAAACATGGACTGTGGGAAAACCGGAACAGAAGAGAATCGAAGCATTTGAGATGTGGTGCTATAGACGAATGTTGAAAATTAGGTGGACTGATAAGGTAAGGAATGAGGAGGTTCTACGCAGAATCGGAGAGGAAAGGGTGGAAAACAGTGATAAGGAGAAGGGACAGGATGATAGGACATCTGCTAAGACATGAGGGAATGACTTCCATGGTACTAGAGGGAGCTGTAGAGGGCAAAAACAGTAGAGGAAGACAGAGATTGGAATTCATCAAGCAAATAATTGAGGACGTAGGTTGCAAGTGCTACTCTGAGATGAAGAGGTTAGCACAGGAAAGGAATTCGTGGCGGGCCGCATCAAACCAGTCAGTAGACTGATGACCAAAAAAAAAAAAAATCTTTACTGCCGGCCGAAGTGGCCGTGCGGTTCTAGGCGCTGCAGTCTGGAACCGTAAGACTTAGAACTACTTAAACCTAACTAACCTAAGGACATCACATACATCCATGCCCGAGGCAGGATTCGAAACTGCGACAGTAGCAGCAGCGCGGTTCCGAACTGAAGCGCCTAGAACCGCTCGGCCACAACGGCCGGCTAGATTTAAGTGTCTGGAAGTCCTTTCTGAAATATTTGTAGGAAGTTTAGCCATTTATGGAAGTGAGACATGGACGATAAATAGTTTAGAGATGAAGAGAATAGAAGCATTTGAAATGTGATGCTCCAGAAGCATGCTGAAGGTTAGATGGGTAGATCATGTAACTAATGAGGGGCTATTGAACAGAATTGAGGAGAGAAATTTGTGGTAGAACCTGGCTAGAAGATGGGATCGATTGGTAGGTCACATTCTGAGGCATCAATGGATCGCCAATTTAGTAGTGGAGGGAATCATGGGGGGAAGGGGGTGGGGGAATCGTAGAGAGAGACCAAGAGGTGAATACACTAAGCAGATTCAGATGGAGATGATGAGGCTTGCACAGGATAGAGTAGCTTGGAGATCTGCATCAAACCAATCTTTACACTGAAGACCACAACAAAAACGTAAACAGCGTAAATAGTAGTAGTTATAGCAGAGAAAAGTATGGATGATTTAAAGCAGAAGAAGAAAGTTCAGTCGTAGGCAGCTTCATGTAAACTGAGACGCAGCAGTAAACGGGAGAGAGAGGGTGGTAGATTGAGAGAATCAGGAACGTGACTGAAAGCAAGTGGTGAGTGAGGGGGAAATGTTTAGAAACGAAAACAGAAAGAAGCGCAGATTGGAGAGTGTGGATAGGTTTGGTGTGCTGTTTGACAGGCAAAAACTGGCGAGATACGTTAATGTCTTAGAGAAATGGTCAGCTGCTTCTTGAATGCTACAGGACACTGAAGTGTGAGCAGAGAGTAGGGGCGTACGGCGGCAACAGGGAAGTAGCCTGCTAATGTCTTTCTTTGGCTGGGGTATGAGATAAATGAAATGACGTATTGCAATAGTGAGATGGTAGGTGGTTAATCTGTCTGATGCGAGGTACTGGGTTGTTTACCAACTGGGCTGCCGATGAAGCTTGTCTGGACGCTTCCGTCCTGTAGTGACTCTAGTGAAACATTTTTGTTTTCTCGAGCTAAATCTGAGTCTGCTGTTTGTGTGACAAGTCGGTGGAAAAGATGAGCTACGCGTCTGCCCACAGTCACCGCCTCGCTAGTCACAAGGAAATTCATGTTGCAGCTCTCCACGCAGTCTGCTCGTGGCACGAGAGTGATTTCCGCGAAGGAGTGAGTGTCATCTCTTCCGCTGCTCACTTCCTTACGTCGTGTTGACGTGCGGTAGGATACGATTGCAACGGTAAATGTGCTGCTTATAGTTTCTTGGATGTGAGCCATATCGGAAATTCCTACTGAGTCTGCAGCTAGTTAACTATTTAATTAGCAGGAGCTTCCAATAGTACCAGCTATGACGGCTTCTTCTCGTTCCATCCACATATGGAGTGACGAAACAATGATTGCTTAACTCTAGACATAGCGCTACGTACCTGCTTAATGCACTACTGGTCATTAAAATTGCTACACCACGAAGATGACGTGCTACAGACGCCAAATTTAACCGACACGAAGGAGATTCTGTGATATGCAAATGATTAGCTTTTCAGAGCATTCACACAAGGTTGGCGCTGGTGGCGACACCTACAACGTGCTGACACGAGGAAAGTTTACAACCGATTTCTCATACACAAACAGCAGTTGACCGGCGTTGCCTGGTGAAACGTTGTTGTGATGCCTCTTGTAAGGAGGAGAAATACGAACCATCACGTATCCGACCTTGATAAAGGTCGGATTGTAGCCTATCGCGATTGCGACTTATCGTATCGCGACATTGCAGATCGCGTTGGTCGAGATCCAATGACTGTTAGCAGAATATGGAATCGGTGGGTTCAGGAGGGTAATACTGAACGCCGTGCTGGATCCCAACGGCCTCGTATCACTAGCAGATGAGATGACAGGCATTTTATCCGCACGGCTGTAACGGATCGTGCAGCCATGTCTCGATTCCTGACTCACGTCTCGATTTGCAGAAGCATGTACTATAAGCTCGGAGACCATGGCTGCGGTTACCCTTGACGCTGCATCACAGACAGGAGCGTCTGGGTACACGAATGGCAAAACGTCATTTTTTCGGATGAATCCAGGTTCTGTTTACAGCATCATGACTGTCGCATCCGTGTTTGGCGACATCGCGGTGAACGGACATTGGAAGCGTTTATTCATCATCGCCATACTGGCGTATCCCCCGGCGTGATGGTATGGGGTGCCATTGGTTACACGTCTCGGTCACCTCTTGTTCGCGTTGACGGTACTTTGAAAGTGGACGTTACATTTCAGATGTGTTACGACCCGTGGTTCTCCCCTTCATTCGATCCCTGCGAAACCCTACGTTTCAGCAGGATAATGCGCGACCGCATGTTGCAGGTCCTGTACGGGCCTTTCTGGATACAGAAAATGTTCGACTGCTGCCCTGGCCAGCACATTCTCCAGATCTCTCACGAACTGAAAACGTCTGGTCAATGGTGGCCGAGCAACTGGCTCGTCACAATACGTCAGTCACTACTCTTGATGAACTGTGGTATCGTGTTGAAGCTGCATGGGCAGCTGTACCTGTACGCGCCATCCAAGCTGTGTTTGACTCAATGCCCAGGCGGATCGAGGCCGTTATTACGGCCAGAGGTGGTTGTTCTGAGTACTGATTTCTCAGGATCTATGCACCCAAACTGCGTGAAAATGTAATAACATGTCAGATCTAGTACAATATATTTGTCCAATGAATACCCGTTTATCATCCGCATTTCTTCTTGGTGTAGCAATTTTAATGGCCAGTAGTGTAGCTTGCTTGTCCCTCTTTGAAACGATGTCTACGCATAGACATGTGTATTGTGTGTATGTCAGCACGCTGTAGGTGTCGCCACCGGCTCCAACCTTGTGTGAATGCTCTGAAAAGCTAATAATTTGCATATCACGGCATCTTCTTCCTGTCGGTTAAATTTCTCGCCTGTAGCACGTCGTCTTCGTGGTGTAGTAATTTTAATGGCCAGTAGTGTATTAGTTCCTCCCGCATACACATCGCATAATGGAGATAACGAGAAAATTCGAGATGTTCTAATACAGATGCTTACCGGCAATCATTCTTCCCAAGCGCCATTCTCGAGTGGAACTTAGTGCTACCAGAAGTACCCCCCCCCCCCCCCCTCCGACACATAACTGTAGGTGGTTTGCAGAATATCTTGTGTATTTGGATGATTAATTCTATAAACATTAAGCGAGAACGATTTTACCACACGGAATGTCGGCATCATTAACATCACAGACTTACTGGTGGCCAGGCGCTTTTAGAAGTAGTATAGCCGGAAATAAAAGACACCACTGCCTTTGAGACGAGCCGGAAAACATGCTGCGGAAAGAATATTTCAGTGTCGGGTGTTTACATGATGATGTCCAGCTCGTGTATGTTGGGAGGGGCGTGATGCATCAGGAAGCAGTTGTGTGCAGCTGTCTGTTATCGCATGCTAGGCTAACAGGAGGCCGATATAAGAGCTGGTTTATCTGCCGCGGCCAGAAATAAACCACGGAGATACGTGCCGGCCGCCTCGCATTGAACCTGCCGTTGCTCATATCGACATGTTTACCATTTTCCCGTGGAGGTGTGGCTGTTTACTTCTCACGCGCAGAAGGCCGAATCGTTGTTACAAAATTATCGTCCCTCTGTACGGCAGTGCTAAATTTGTGTACTGCATTTCAACCTTATCTGCGTTGTTTTTCGTTGGTTTAACGAAGAGGGTGTGGCTTTTGTGAATGAGCGAGTGTCGTACGGTAAACACCAACATCTTATCTCACTTCCGAATGGTCAACTACGGGCCTGGTTCAGTAGAAATCATACATATTCGATGACAATGGCTCATTAAGATTGCAATGTCCCTGTGCGGCGCGAAGGTGACAACTGACGTTGTACTGTACAGTCGTGGACAAAACGAGCGAGACCCCTAGCCTTTTCGTTATGCTGATCCTGACAGCTTTAAAGTCTGCTACACAGCATAACAGACAAGGCGAGGAAGTGCTACCAACATACTATGCACAGGCGTGAAATTGAAAAACTATCCGAACTTTCTCAGACTGTTTTCAATCATCTCTAAGACTATACTAATGCTGATTAGTGTGTTAAACACAACACGTAAGGCCGGCCGTGGTGGCCGAGCGGTTCTAGGCGCTTCAGTCCGGAACCGCGCGTCTGCTACGGTCGCAAGTTCGAATCCTGCCTCGGGTATGGATGTGTGTGATGTCCTTAGGTTAGTTAGGTTTAAGTAGTTCTATGTTCTAGGGGACGGATGACCTCAGATGTTAAGTCCCATAGTGCTCAGAGCCATTTGAACCAATTTTGAACAACACGTGAATATAAGATATAAATGAAAGGAGAAACGCTAATTAGTATGAACTGTATTAATAAAATAGATGTTAGCTTATCGAGATAACATAACTGTTTTAGTAAGACAAAGTACCCCAGATCGTTACGAATTAGCAAAATATTATGCGCATTCGGCCGCGAAACGGTCTGTATCAACGTTCAGACCAGTCATACTGGACTCTAACATAGAACCTCACTTTTTTTACACCACCAAGGGACCGTACACCTCAGGAAGTGCGCCGGCCGGAGTGGCCGAGCGGTTAAAGGCGCCACAGTCTGGAACCGCACGACCGCTACGTCGCAGGTTCGAATCTACATCTACATCTACATTTATACTCCGCAAGCCACCCAACGGTGTGTGGGGGAAGGCACTTTACGTGCCACTGTCATTACCTCCCTTTCCTGTTCCAGTCGCGTATGGTTCGCGGGAAGAACGACTGTCTGAAAGCCTCTGTGCGCGCTCTAATCTCTCTAATTTTACATTCGTGATCTCCCCGGGAGGTATAAGTAGGGGGAAGCAATATATTCGATACCTCATCCAGAAACGCACCCTCTCGAAACCTGGCGAGCAAGCTACACCGCGATGCAGAGCGCCTCTCTTGCAGAGTCTGCCACTTGAGTTTGTTAAACATCTCCGTGACGCTATCACGGTTACCAAATAACCCTGTGACGAAACGCGCCGCTCTTCTTTGGATCTTCTCTATCTCCTCCGTCAACCCGATCTGGTGCAGATCCCACACTGATGAGCAATACTCAAGTATAGGTCGAACGAGTGTTTTGTAAGCCACCTCCTTTGTTGATGGACTACATTTTCTAAGGACTCTCCCAATGAATCTCAACCTGGTACCCGCCTTACCAACAATTAATTTTATATCCTGCCACGGGCATGGATGTGTGTGATGTCCTTAGGTTAGTTAGTTTTATGTAGTTCTATGTTCTAGGCGACTTATGACCACAGCAGTTGAGTCCCATAGTGCTCAGAGCCATTTGAACCATTTGAACCTCAGGAAGTGCGATACATTTCCGCTTACTATGTCTACTCGAGGTAAACGGGTTTTAAGAGTTGGGTAGACAGACAGACGGTCAAGAAAGAGACTAGTAGGATTCCATTTTTACCGATTTAGGTGACGAAATCCTAAGAACGAAATAGCTACGACAGTTACTGAAGATGAGGGCCGCATAAATAATTCCCCCTACTCTTTATTCGAAACGTTCTAGTTGCAGTCGATACAGCAGCATATTAACCGCAGCTACGCTTTCGAACCAAAACCCGTTTACAGGAATGCAAATAAAGTCCATTTGCCTATACACGTGGTAATTCAGATCCCAGTATTAATGCCAATGCGTCTTAGAAGTGCGAGCATTCCCATTGCTAGCTAGCTTAAGAAACACTTCGGCTAATGAACGTTTTCTCGCTGAGGCGAGTCTAATGGAGAATTCGAAACATTCTAGAATACGTTTGGCAGTTATGTCGCCGTCTATTTCCTGGGGTGGTGCAGAATTATCCTACTAAATTTACTCGCTAGTAACAGTATTTTGTTATAAACATGCCGAATGATTGTCACATGGACGGTGACATAAAGGTAGAAAATTCATGTTTTTGAGTCCAGAAAGCTCTATGCAACAGAAACAGCAAATCATTTTGCCATTTTCGTTGCGAAATAGCTGGCTTATTCGTGTCTGGGGCAATAATAGAGGGCTGTTTGCCTGGGTTGTCTGCTAGTGTAGTGAATGGTGTTTGCTACTGCAAGGGAGGTCTGATTTGTTTTCTGTTCTATCTCGATGGAGGCAGATAGACTATCAGTAAAACAATTTTAACAAATTCTCGCACCCCCAATACGTTTTATTTCTACCTTTATTATGTACCGGCGCCTTGTGGATATCGATATGAAACTCCTGTAGAATTTCATACTTGTTACTGCCTACTTTTTCCGCCTCTGTCAACAGCTGAATTGACTTGTGTGTGGCACTGAATGATTTTTGAACTGAATTTCGTTATGAATCTTCACGCATTGCTAAATTTGCACACTTTCATGGTAGGTCAGCAAAGGTAATCCACTATGACTGGTCTGAACATTGACACAGACCATTTCGCGGCCGAATGCGCATAATATTTTGCTACTTCGTAACGATGTGGGAACTTTGTCTAACTAAAACAGTTATGTTATCTCGATAAGCTGAAATTCATTTTCATTAGTACAGTTCATACTAATTAGCGTTTCTTCTTTCATTTATATCTTATATTTAGGTGTTGTGGTTAAGACGCTAATCAGCATTGATACGGTCTTACACACGATTGAAAACAGTCTGACAAATTTCGGATAGTTTTTCAATTTCACGCCTGTGCATAGTATGTTGGTAGCACTTCGTCGCCTTGCCTGTTATGCTGTGTAGCAGACTTTAAAGCTGTGCGGATCAGCATAACTAAAAGGGGAGCGGTCTCGCTCGTTTTGTCCACGACTGTACATCTACAACATACATGCTGGCTGAGGGTATCTCATACCAATACATTGATTTTTTTTCTCTGACTGCCTTCTTGTACCTATAAGCGCTTTAATCACGATTACTCATCATAACTAGGCAAGGTGTACGATCTTCGCACAGTCGTCTTGTAACACAGCTTCTATAAATTTACACAATAGGATTTCGGGAGAACTGAGTTGTCTTTCTTTCAAGAAATCACATTTATGCTCCTCGAGCATTCCTGTTACAATTTAGTATTGGCCACACCCACTTGCTAGAACCTTCGCAGCGTGTCTCTAACTCGTTCACGTCTGCTGTCACGGTTACTTGATATACAGGGTGATTCAAAAAGAATACCACAACTTTAGGAATTTAAAACTCTGCAACGACAAGAGGCAGAGCTAAGCACTATCCGTCGGCGAATTAAGGGAGCTATAAAGTTTCATTTAGTTGTACATTTGTTCGCTTGAGGCGCTATTGACTAGGCGTCAGCGTCAGTTAATGCTAAGATGGCGACCGCTCAACAGAAAGCTTTTTGTGTTATTGAGTACGGCAGAAGTAAATCGACGACAGTTGTTCAGCGTGCATTTCGAACGAAGTATGGTGTTAAACCTCCTGATATGTGGTGTATTAAACGTTGGTGTAAACAGTTTACAGAGAATGGGTGTTTGTGCAAAGGGAAAAGTTTTTGGTCCCTTTTTCTTCGAAGGTGCTACTGTAACTGGACTACAGTATCTGGAGATGTTAGAGAATTGACTGTTCCCTCAGCTCGAACAAGAAGCACAACAATTCATATTTCAGCAGGATGGAGCGCCACCACATTGGCACTTATCTGTCCGTAACTACCTGAACGTCAACTACCCGAGGCGATGGATCGGCCGCCAGGCAGCCCGTGATAGAGCACTTCATCACTGGCCTCCAAGAAGCCCTGATCTTACCCCCTGCGATTTTTTCTTATGGGGGTATGTTAAGGATATGGTGTTTCGGCCACCTCTCCCAGCCACCATTGATGATTTGAAACGAGAAATAACAGCAGCTATCCAAACTGTTACGCCTGATATGCTACAGAGAGTGTGGAACGAGTTGGAGTATCGGGTTCATATTGCTCGAGTGTCTGGAGGGGGCCATATTGAACATCTCTGAACTTGTTTTTGAGTGAAAAAAACCTTTTTAAATACTCTTTGTAATGATGTATAACAGAAGGTTATATTATGTTTCTTTCATTAAATACACATTTTTAAAGTTGTGGTATTCTTTTTGAATCACCCTGTATATTCCAAACATATAAAATGTTTATTTGACACCACAAACGGTCGTTCCTGCTGCCTTTGCTCCAGTTTACTGGTTTTAGCAAATTTTCGCAGTATTTGAAAGAAATGTGGTTGCAATTATTAATGCAGTTTTCCAGGTTTCTGATTACATTTGAAAAAATGTTCAAATGTGTGTGAAATCTTATGGGACTTAACTGTTGTCATCAGTCCCTAAGCTTATACATAACTTAACCTAAATCATCCTAAGGACAAACACACGCACACCCATGCCCGAGGGAGGACTCGAACCTCCACCGGGATCAGCCGCACAGTCCATCACTGCAGCGCCCCAGACCTCTCGGCTGATCCCGCGCGGCATTACATTTGAAAATTTCGTTGTTTTAGTGACTTGTGGCTTGACGACTGTTTGTGGTGTCACACCCTTGATGACAGCTACATCGAAATACAAATAAACTGGAATGATACTCTAGAATGTGTGTCGGACTAGCGCTACACTTTCCCAGAACCCTTGCAACAGACCTTATCCTTCCATTCGCCAGCCCTAATATTAATTCGCGTGATCGATATATTTCATACCTCTTAAATGTGATGTGCTTGGAATGTTCATGACTAATCTTGTAATCGGACGCTGTCGAAATTTCTTTTTGTTGTAGGCTTTATGTTCCATAACTTCAGACTTGTGTATTTAACTTAAATATTAGATAATTAGTGAAAGGTTATCCAGTATTTAGGATTCAGTTATTCGCCTTCTACACGGGGAAGACCCAAAACCCAACACATTACCGTGCCTAATGCAGTGTAAGAATAACAGTTCACTTTCAAAACAGATTCCAGTTTGGAATGGGGGCGACGTGATTTACTTCTTTTTACAATTTATATAAACAATGATAAGTCTTTAACGACATGTGTCGAGGGTGGCATACCGAACAAATGCTGATGTTAAGTGTACCTGAAGCGCTACCAGTTCTCATTAATGTCTTACAAAGTAATGTTCACGGAAGTTATCACTTTACCCCGTTTCTCCTTGATAACAGTAGCTCCGCAAACTTCTTCTGCGGCCTTCCTCTTACTAGATGAATAAATCTCTTCGGGCTGTGCCGCCTTCATAAGCCATCGTCTTTGTGATACAAAATTTTTGTAGAACCAACCTTAATTGACGTAGGTTTTTCCACCTACTAAATAAAACGCCACTCCAACTTGTAATGAACACTGTATTGAGTTACAAGTTTATACTTTCTTGCTTCACACAAAAGGCGTAACGCCTCCATAAAACATCCCACCCTGGAGGCGTCTGTTAACAAAAGAAGATTAAAAAATTTGAAATTTCTGAGATAACATTGATTCTATACCACATTTAATATAATCTAGTTATGTTTGTCTTTTCCGGGCGGGGAGGAGCGCCTGGTCCCCGGCACGAATCCGCCCGGCTGACTTGTGTCGAGGTCCGGTGAACCGGCCAGCCTGTGGACGGTTTTTAGGCGGTTTTCCATCTGCCTCGGCGAATGCGGGCTGGTTCCCCTTATTCGGCCTCAGTTACACTATGTCGGCGATTGCTGCACAAACAAGTTCTCCACGTACGCGTACACCACCATTACTATGCGTGAAGCGTTCAGTGAACTCGAAAGTAAAATTCTATGTACCGACTTGACAGAAAATCCTAGGAAGTTCTGGTCTTACGTTAAATCAGTAAGTGGATCGAAACAGCATATCCAGACACTCCAGGATGATGAAGGCATTGAAACAGAGGATGACACGCGTAAAGCTGAAATACTAAACACCTTTTTCCAAAGCTGTTTCACAGAGGAAGACCGCACTGCAGTTCCTTCTCTAAATCCTCGCGCAAACGAAAAAAAGGCTGACATCAAAATAAGTGTCCAAGGAATAGAAAAGCAACTGGAATCACTCAACAGTGGAAAGTCCACTAGACCTGACGGGATACCAATTCCATTCTACACAGAGTACGCGAATGAACTTGCCTCCCTTCTAACAGCCGTGTACCGCAAGTCTCTAGAGGAACATAAGGTTCCAAATGATTGGAAAAGAGCACAGGTAGTCCCAGTCTTCAAGCAGGGTCGTCGAGCAGATGCGCAAAACTATAGACCTATATCTCTGACGTCAATCTGTTGTAGAATTTTAGAACATGTTTTCTGCTCGAGTATCATGTCGTTTTTGGAAACCCAGAATCTACTATGTAGGAATCAACATGGATTCCGGAAACAGCGATCGTGTGAGACCCAACTCGCTTTATTTGTTCATGAGACCCAGAAAATATTAGATACAGGCTCCCAGGTAGATGCTATTTTCCTTGACTTCCGGAAGGCGTTCGATACAGTTCCGCACTGTCGCCTGATAAACAAAGAAAGAGCCTACGGAATATCAGACCAGCTGTGTGGCTGGACTGAAGAGTTTTTAGCAAACAGAACACAGCATGTTGTTAGCAATGGAGAGACGTCTACAGACGTTAAAGTAACCTCTGGCGTGCCACAGGGGAGTGTTATGGGACCATTGCTTTTCACAATATATAAATGACCTAGTAGATAGTGTCGGAAGTTCCATGCGGCTTTTCGCAGATGATGCTGTAGTATACAGAGAAGTTGCAGCATTAGAAAATTGTAGCGAAATGCGGGAAGATCTGCAGCGGATAGGCACTTGGTGCAGGGAGTGGCAACTGACGCTTAACATAGACAAATGTAATGTATTGCCAATACATAGAAAGAAGGATCCTTTATTGTATGATTATATGATAGCAGAACAAACACTGGTAGCAGTTACTTCTGTAAAATATCTGGGAGTACGTGTGCGGCACGATTTGAAGTGGAATGATCATATAAAATTAATTGTTGGTAAGGCGAGTACCAGGTTGAGATTCATTGGGAGAGTCCTTAGAAAATGTAGTCCATCAACAAAGGAGGTGGCTTACAAAACACTCGTTCGACCTATACTTGAGTATTGCGCATCAGTGTGGGATCCATACCAGATCGGGTTGACGGAGGAGATAGAGAAGATGCAAAGAAGAGCGGCGCGTTTCGTCACAGGGTTATTTGGTAACCGCGATAGCGTTACGGAGATGTTTAGCAAACTCAAGTGGCAGACTCTGCAAGAGAGGCGCTCTGCATCGCGGTGTAGCTTCCTCGCCAGGTTTCGAGAGGGTGCGTTTCTGGATGAGGTATCGAATTTATTGCTTCCCCCTACTTATACCTCCCGAGGAGATCACGAATGTAAAATTAGAGAGATTAGAGCGCGCACGGAGGCTTTCCGGCAGTCGTTCTTCCCGCGAACCATACGCGACTGGAACAGGAAAGGGAGGTAATGACAGTGGCACGTCAAGTGCCCTCCGCCACATACCGTTGGGTGGCTTGCGGAGTATAAATGTAGATGTAGATGTAGATGTAGATGTACTCTACCACGCAAACGTAGGTGTTACACTTGTCCGGTGTGAGACGTTCCCTGGGGGGTCTACCGGGGGCCGAACCGCACAATAACCCTGGGTTCGGTGTGGGGCGGCGGAGGGGTGAAGTGGACTGCGGTAGTCGTCGTGGGGTTGTGGACCACTGCGGCTGCGGTGGGGACGGAGCCTCTCCGTCGTTTCTGGGTCCCCGGTTAACATACAATACAATACAATACAATAGGTGTGTCTTCCTATAAATCATGAGAAACAAAATAAAAATTTGGATTAGGAATTAAAATCCAAGAAATAAAGGCCTTGAGGTTTACCGATGACATTGTAGTTCTTTCAGAGGCAGCAAAGGACTTGCAAGAGCAGTGGAACGGAATGGACAGTGTCTTGAAAGGAGGATACAAGATGAACATCAATAAAAGCGAAAGGAGGGTAATGGAACGTAGTCGAATTAAATCGGGTGATGCTGAGGGAATTAGAGTAGGAAATGAGTCACCTAAAGTAGTAGGTGAGTTTTCTGTTTGGACACAAAAATAACTGATCGTGTCGAAGTATAGAGGATATAAAACGTAGACTGGCAACGGCAAGAAAAGCGTTTCTGAAGAAGAGAAATTTGTTCAAAATGGTTCAAATGGTTCTGAGCACTATGGGACTTAACATCTGTGGTCATCAGTCCCCTAGAACTTAGAACTACTTAAACCTAACGAACCTAAGGACATCACACACATCCATGCCCGAGGCAGGATTCGAACCTGCGACCGTAGCAGTCCCGCGGTTCCGGACTGAGCGCCTAGAACAGAAATTTGTTAATATGGAGTATAGATTTAAGTGTGAGCAACTCTTTTTTTTTTAAAAAAAACTATTTGAACGGAGTGTAGCCATGTATGGAAGCAAAACTTGGACGATAAACAGTTTAGCCAAGAAGACGATGGAACCTTTTGAAATGTAGTGCTGCAGAAGAATGCTGAAGATGTTGAATCCTGCCTTGACGTCAAATATCTGGGGTCTTGCTATTGGAACTGAAAGTAGACCTTAATGTTGAACTTGGCACATGTAGTTTTCATACATGCACTTCACAAGAGCAATTATTGTCTTAAGAATTCCAAAAGTTTGCAATGACCTCAATTTGCAACTGGTAGCAGCAAATAAATGAAATATTGTTTTCAGAAGTGGCAGGTGTGGTTACTGAGCCGGCCGGTGTGGCCGTGCGGTTGCAGGCGCTACAGTCTGGAACCGCGCGACCGCTACGGTCGCAGGTTCGAATCCTGCCTCGGGCATGGATGTGTGTGATGTCCTTAGGTTAGTTAGGTTTAAGTAGTTCTAAGTTCCAGGGGACTGATGACCTCAGATGTTTCTTCCCACGCCCGGGTTCCCGGGTTCGATTCCCGGCGGGGTCAGGGATTTTCTCTGCCTCGTGATGGCTGGGTGTTGTGTGCTGTCCTTAGGTTAGTTAGGTTTAAGTAGTTGTAAGTTCTAGGGGACTTATGACCACAGCAGTTGACTCCCATAGTGCTCAGAGCCATTTGAACCATTTGAACCTCAGATGTTAAGGCGCAAAGTGCTCAGAGCCATTTGAACCATTCTTCTGGTTACTGAATTTCGCAACCTGTATAACGTAAATCATCTATACATATTCAACCATCTATTCTTCTTACTATACGAGGGTTGTCCGGAAAGTACATACAAAAGTTGAATAAGAACTTTATTTTACAATTATTCAGGTATTACAATATGGTCTCCTTCGCCCTGATACGCGATACACTTCTGCCAACGCCGTTTCCACTGTTGATAACATTGCTGAAAGTCTTCAGTTGCGATGTTGTTCAGTTGCCGTGTCGTTTCCGCCTTGATGGCTTCCACGTCTTCCAAGTGCCGCCCCCGAAGCACCATTTAGCATTTCGGGAACATGAAGAAGTCACACGGGGCTAAATCGGGCGAATAAGGCGGGTGGTCTGTCACGGTGATTGAGCTTCGGGCCAAAAACTCGCGCACAACGAGTGACGTGTGAGCTGGCGCATTGTCGTGATGAAGGATCCACCTGCCACCTTTTGCCAACTCCGGTCGAACTCGGGCCACACGAGCTCTGAGACGTGTCAGAACTTCAACGTAAAAATTTCCGTTCACTCTCTGGCCGGGAGGGACAAATTCCTTCTGAACAATGCCCCTAGAATCAAAGAAAACAATCAACATTGTCTTCACATTGGACCTTGATTTTCTCGACTTTTTTGTTCTCGGTTCTCCTGCTAGTTTCCATTCCTTGCTTTGAGATTTGAGCTCCACATCGAATTCGTAAAACCAGGACTCGTCTCCAGTGATGACTCGGTTGAGAAAGTCCCCCCGTTCCTCTGCTTCTAACCAATCCTCACAGCACTCGACCCTCTTTGCTTTCTGTTCTGGCGTCAAGAGCTTCGGTACGATTTTCGCACACAATTTCTTCATTTCAAGTTTTTGTGTCAGCATTTCGTGAACGATTGTTTTGGGGATTGACAGCTCGTCAGCAATCATTCCGACTGTCAATCTACGGTCTTTAAGAAAACGAGCCCGAATTCGTTCAACATTTGCATCGGAACTCGATGTCGACGGGCGTCCTGGGCGAGGGTCATCGTTCACTTCTTCTCGGCCATCCCGGAACCTTTTTAACCACTTGTTCGCGGTTGGTTCCTTCAGAGAATTGTCTCCGTAAACCTGTTTCAAACACTCATAAATCTCACGGCCATTCTTGCCTAGTTTCGCAAGAAACCTGATGTTGACGCGCTGTTCCTCAACCAGACACAGCTCCATGCCGTCGGCAGGTGAAATAAGGTAACTGTCAACAAGCCGCCGCACACGCAGAGTGCTCTGACTCGAACTGAGCGTTGATGCGATTGATTACAGCAGTAGTCCCACCTGGCGGTGACTGCAACTTGTAACATAAAGACATTATTCTACTTTTATACGTATTTTCCGGACAAACCTTGTATTTCATATAGTTTAATAACTGTCACCCTGTAAATCGTCTAGATATTTAATCATGCATTCTTCCTACTGTAGAGTACACTTCCCGCCGTTCTGGCCACAGCCGGGCTAGGCGGTACCGACCGAGCACCGTGTCACCCTAGCCAGAGGTGTCAGGTGGCTGGTGTGTGGAGGGGGACGAGGGTGTGGTCAGCACACTACTCTCCTCATCGTCGCCGGCTTTCCGGTTCTTGGAGCCGCTATTTCTCATTCAAGTAGCTCTTCAACTTGCACCATGTGTCTCATGCAGTCCTCCCACCAACGCAGAATCCTTGGCAGTACCGGGAACTGAACACAGGTCCTCCAACAACGCACCTACAGGAGCGGACGTACTGTAGGGGAGAGTGGGGCACACTGAACCACGGGGCAGAATGAATCTGGTAGCATAATTTCAGTATAACGTGGTAAATTACTTTTGCCTTTGGACATATGTTGTCAGTACTCCTCTACCGACTGCTATTTGTTTTCTGCAGGATCTAGTTCCCGCCGTTAGTGTTGTACTGGTGATATGTTAGTTTTGCGACAGTGAAGTAATTTTTGGAGACATAGATAGACTGAATTCTGTTCAATCCTTTGTCACCAAATTTTAGAGAAAGTAAGTCATTGTAACACTTATGAAACGTCCCCTTAGAACAATTATACATGACTGTGCTTAAACTGACACACAATATTTTTTAGCGCAACGCAATCTGACTTTCAAAAATCCCTACAAAAGAGTGGCCCTGACTAACATTAACCTATACCTTTCACAAATCACTTACCTCACCAAAAATCTCCGTTACTCGAACTACTGCAATGCAGCGAGCGCCACTACTGCCAGCTAAATAAAAGATTCAAATTACGGAAGGCACTAACTACTAGTAGGCATAGTTAGCAAATGAAAGATTTTAATAGAGAACAAACAATGTATTTACCTTAATAGTCATAATATATATAGCAGTTCATGACATCCATTCTGTACTCAAAAATCCGCCATCTCATTTCCCACATCCACCACTGCTGGCGGCTCACCTCCAACTGCGCAATGCTACGCGCTGTTCACATCCAGCTGCCGCTGCCCAACACTACAATGGCAGACAACAATGCAAACTAGCCACAGACTGCACACAGCACAGCCAGTGATTTTCATACAGAGCGCTACGTTGCGTTACCAATAAGAAAACCTAAACAGCCTACTTACACAGTATCAATACTCTATTTTAATTACATAGATTTTCAAATATTAGCAATGTTCATGCATGACCTCACATAAGCTTTGTTTGAAATATGTACTGTTGGGGCACATTGAACCAAGCTCTCCCGGGGCACAATGAGCCACGGTCCATTGTGCCCCAGGGTGGTCCATTGTGCCCCAGGACTCTTTCAATTGTCCAATACAAGCACTCTGTACTTTATTTCCTTAGCAAGGCTAAAAATATATGTGTAGGTATTTAAGGCTTGTGGATGTGTCTGGTGAATCTGAGTACAACTTTGAAGACTTGGACAAATTACCAGAAACAGATGATTGTGTTTTGACCAAATTTGAACTGTAAAACAAACCACCAGTTTACTATGTGGGGAAGATTTTGAAACCGAAGGATGACGCAGGAGAATATCAGGTATCATTTTTGAGAAAAAGTGAAAAAATGGGAGGGAAGTATTATTTTCCTCACGTAAAGGATGAAGCTTTTGTTCCAGCTAGCAACATACTTTACATGCTCCTATGACCTGCTACTGATAAAGTGAGAAAGAGACAAAAATCATATTTAAAATCTGGAATCAGCTTCGAGTCCATTGATGTTCGGTAATTCCAAAATAATTTACATGATTGTATGCCTATAGATTTAATTATATGATTCACACGTGGAATATATGTAAACATTATGTTTAAAGTACATTTACACTTACTGTGTATGCTAAATAGGTTCTTTCAATGAACCTGTTTAAAGTGGTTCATTTTACCCCGCATGTGGGGCACAATGAACCATTTACCAAATTTTCTTCAAAGGCGTGCAGCTAAAGAGCAATTAATGACAATAGAATCATATAAGGCCATTTGATACTTGAAGGGTTAAACTGTAACATCTGTAAATCACTACTCTGTAATAAAATTATTGGATGAGTAACGCGGGGAAATGTTTTTTATGGTTCAATGTGCCCCACTCTCCCCTACACGCACATTCAGTAAAATTTCGTTAGTCGTTATTCCTCACGGGTCTGCAGGTTTAATGGCCCGGCAGTGTTTTAGCTACCGATTACTGCCGCTCCGCAGCCGCTGTGCAGGCTGAAGGGTATCACCCCCACCACTTCCTGCCAAGGTCCGTCCCCGACGCGGCAGTGACCCAGTTTGGTTCTGACCGGACACGGGCGGTGCGCTAGACCCCAAGCAAGGGCTTCCTATCCTTCCTTCCTTCCTTCCTTCCTTCCTTCCGTGGCGCGGCGGCCCTCCGGCAGGAGACCTTGCCGCAAGGTCGGGTCAGTGACGCTGCTACTGCTCGATGCCAGCTCGTCACCTTCTGCTGCCTGTATCCTCCTCCCCATCTTCCCCTCCCCCAAACGATGTTCCACTGTAGTTGAATTGTTTTATCTTGGCGGTTTGCGCATGCCCGCCCACACGCGGGAGATTGCTGCGTTGCCAGTTGTACGCGCCTAGAGAAGCGGCGACATACACTCCTGGAAATTGAAATAAGAACACCGTGAATTCATTGTCCCAGGAAGGGGAAACTTTATTGACACATTCCTGGGGTCAGATACATCACATGATCACACTGACAGAACCACAGGCACATAGACACAGGCAACAGACCATGCACAATGTCGGCACTAGTACAGTGTATATCCACCTTTCGCAGCAATGCGGGCTGCTATTCTCCCATGGAGACGATCGTAGAGATGCTGGATGTAGTCCTGTGGAACGGCTTGCCATGCCATTTCCACCTGGCGCCTCAGTTGGACCAGCGTTCGTGCTGGACGTGCAGACCGCGTGAGACGACGCTTCATCCAGTCCCAAACATGGTCAATGGGGGACAGATCCGGAGATCTTGCTGGCCAGGGTAGTTGACTTACACCTTCTAGAGCACGTTGGGTGGCACGGGATACATGCGGACGTGCATTGTCCTGTTGGAACAGCACGTTCCCTTGCCGGTCTAGGAATGGTAGAACGATGGGTTCGATGACTATTCAGTGTCCCCTCGACGATCACCAGTGGTGTACGGCCAGTGTAGGAGATCGCTCCCCACACCATGATGCCGGGTGTTGGCCCTGTGTGCCTCGGTCGTATGCAGTCCTGATTGTGGCGCTCACCTGCACGGCGCCAAACACGCATACGACCATCATTGGCACCAAGGCAGAAGCGACTCTCATCGCTGAAGACGACACGTCTCCATTCGTCCCTCCATTCACGCCTGTCGCGACACCACTGGAGGCGGACTGCACGATGTTGGGGCGTGAGCGGAAGACGGCCTAACGGTGTGCGGGACCGTAGCCCAGCTTCATGGAGACGGTTGCGAATGGTCCTCGCCGATACCCCAGGAGCAACAGTGTCCCTAATTTGCTGGGAAGTGGCGGTGCGGTCCCCTGCGGCACTGCGTAGGATCCTACGGTCTTGGCGTGCATCCGTGCGTCGCTGCGGTCCGGTCCCAGGTCGACGGGCACGTGCACCTTCCGCCGACCACTGGCGACAACATCGATGTACTGTGGAGACCTCACGCCCCACGTGTTGAGCAATTCGGCGGTACGTCCACCCGGCCTCCCGCATGCCCACTATACGCCCTCGCTCAAAGTCCGTCAACTGCACATACGGTTCACGTCCACGCTGTCGCGGCATGCTACCAGTGTTAAAGACTGCGATGGAGATCCGTATGCCACGGCAAACTGGCTGACACTGACGACGGCGGTGCACAAATGCTGCGCAGCTAGCGCCATTCGACGGCCAACACCGCGGTTCCTGGTGTGTCCGCTGTGCCGTGCGTGTGATCATTGCTTGTACAGCCCTCTCGCAGTGTCCGGAGCAAGTATGGTGGGTCTGACACACCGGTGTCAATGTGTTCTTTTTTCCATTTCCAGGAGTGTAGTATAGTTCGCAAAGTTACGTTTAGGGGGGAGCGCGCAGTTTAGGAAGTAAAGCCACCACGGCCGCATTAACCCTTTCGCTGCTACAGAGACGTGCTCCCCGCATTCCGCGCTGTGCGCGATTTTGTCATCTATGCACTGCTCCACTGTGTTCCACGGTGTTCCGACTGCTTTGACACACTTTATCATTCGATTTCACAAAAACTATTTAGCCGAAAAACTTAATTTTTACACATCTTCTTGACTGATACCTTCCCCCCCTCCATAAATGACTTAATTTTGTTTCGATGTTCAACGCAGTTATTGTGCAGTATTAGATGTAGTAAACCATTGCACGAAATTTTGAAGAGTTTGCAGAGGTAAAAGTCCATAGCGTATACTTTCCGTATGGTCGGTTTTAGTTGCCACTAGAAATTTCAAAAAATTACATTCAAACGAATAAAATTCATGAAGTGAGACACTTCGATATTGTTTTTAAATAAAGAAAATCTTAAGCACCGAAAAAGGTTTGAACTCAGAACCTTTCGCTTAGCAGCTATACACTTTAACCATTACGCTAACACAGCTTGTCATTCAATGTGCCTCCCGGAGGACTTTAAAATGTCACGCAAAATACCGACAAACACTGTTGGTATGACTATGTATTACGTTTCGTCGAAGTACAATAGGAAATATACAATTACCGCTGTTCTTTATTGCGATAAAGCGGTTAGTGAGAATGATACAAACATCTTTCCTTGCTATCGCCTGAATTAGGAGGCTTATTGCTTGTTCGGTATAATTAATTAACAGAATATGAAGCAACTGGTATAAAGAATGCTTTTTCGAAACTTTCTATAAAATAAAGTCTGCTATCAAGACATTGCTTTTGTTCAATTATTTATGACTGAACGTTTCTAAAACTGAAGACACTCGTCCGTGCTCTGCACTGCAGTCGAGCTCTGGCAACGTCGTTCTCTGTTCATTGGCTGACTGTGTTTTGTGACGTCAGATGCGCAGAACGAACCTAAACGCGGCCACCGTCATAAATGACGCGGACTTTAGTAGCCAAACAGCCTCTGACGTACATTAATCACCAGAAAGATTCCAACTTCAATCCACCGTCACTATCTGCAGTCCACGAATGAACCGCTTTCAGTTGCGTATGAACTTGAACTTACAGGAACACGACCGGTTTCGTGATATCAGACCACATCTTCAGGTGTACGTCTATAAGACAGTCACGGCATACCTTTTAATATAGCACCGGACCCCCTGTTGCACAGGGTCGTGCAGCAGCTCCACGTGGCATGGATTCAACAAGTCGCTGGAAGTCACTGAGCCAGGCTGCCTCTGTAGCCGCCCGTAACTGCGAAAGTGTTGCTGGCGCAGGATTTTGTGCACAGACTCACCTTTAGGTTATATCCCGTAAATATTCGATGGGGTTCATGTTGGACAATCATTCGGTCGAATTGACCAGAATGTTCTTCAAACCAATCGCGAATGATTGTGGCCCAGTGCCGTGGCGTAGGGTCATCCACGAGAATTTCTTCATCCTTTGGGAACATGTTGTTGATGTTGTGGTCTTCAGTCCTGAGACTGGTTTGATGCAGCTTTCCATGCTACTCTATCCTGTGCAAGCTTCTTCATCTCCCAGTACCTACTGCAACCTACATCCTTCTGAATCTGCTTAGTGTATTCATCTCTTGGTCTCCCCCTATGATTCCTACCCTCCACGCTGCCCTCCATTACTAAATTGGTGATTCCTTGATGCCTCAGAACATGTCCCACCAACCGATCCCTTCTTCTGGTCAAGTTGTGCCACAAACTTCTCTTATCCCCAATCCTATTCAATACTTCCTCATTAGTTATGTGATGTACCCATCTAATCATCAGCATTCTTCTGTAGCACCACATTTCAAAAGCTTCTATTCTCTTCTTGTCCAAACTATTTACCGTCCATGTTTCACTTTCATACATGGCTACACTCCATACAAATACTTTCAGAAATAACTTCCTGACACTTAAATCTATACTCGATGTTAACAAATTTCTCTTCTTCAGAAAAGCTTTCCTTGCCATTGCCAGTCTACACTTTATATCCTCTCTACTTCGTCCATCATCAGTTATTTTGCTCCCCAAATAGCAAAACTCCTTTAGTACTTTAAGTGTCTCATTTCCTAGTCTAATTCCCTCAGCATCACCCGACTTAATTCGACTACATTCCATTATCCTCGTTTTGCTTTTGTTGATGTTCATCGTATATCCTCCCTTCAACACACCATCCATTCCGTTCAACTGCTCTTCCAAGTCCTTTGCTGTCTCTGACAGAATTACAATGTCATCGGCGAACCTCAAAGTTTTTATTTCTTCTCCGTGGATTTTAATACCTACTCCAAATTTCTCTTTTGTTTCCTTTACTGCTTGCTCAATATACAGATTGAATAACATCGGAGAGAGGCTACAACCCTGTCTTACTCCCTTCCCAACCACTGCTTCCCTTTCATGTCCCTCAACTCTTATAACTGCCACCTGGTTTCTGTACAAGTTGTAAATAGCCTTTCGCTCCCTGTATTTTACCCCTGCCACCTTTAGAATTTGAAAGAGAGTATTCCAGTCAACATTGTCAAAAGCTTTCTCTAAGTCTACAAATGCTAGAAACGTAGGTTTGCCTTTCCTTAATCTTTCTTCTAAGATAAGTCGTAAGGTCAGTATTGCCTCACGTGTTCCAGTATTTCTACGGAATCGGAACTGATCTTCCCCGAGGTCGGCATCTACTAGTTTTTCCATTCGTCTGTAAAGAATTCGTGTTAGTACTTTGCAGCTGTGGCTTATTAAACTGATAGTTCGGTAATTTTCACATCTGTCAACACCTGCTTTCTTTGGGATTGGAATTATTATATTCTTCTTGAAGTCTGAGGGTATTTCGCCTGTTTCATACATCTTGCTCACCAGATGGTAGAGTTTTGTCAGGACTGGCTCTCCCAAGGGCGTCAGTAGTTCCAATGGAATGTTGTCTACTCCGGGGGCCTTGTTTCGACTCAGGTCTTTCAGTGCTCTGTCAAACTCTTCACGCAGTATCTTATCTCCCATTTCATCTTCATGGGAACATGAAGTTCACGAATGTTTGCAAATGTTCTGAAAGTAGCAGAACATAAACATTTCCAGTCCAATAATCGGTTCAGTTCGACCAGAGCACCCACCCCTACACATTAAAACACAGCCCACACCAATTTGGGGCCGCCACTAGCTAGCACAGTGCCTTCTTGACAAATTCGGACTATGGCACCACACTCAAACCGTACCGTCCGCTCTTACCAACTTAAATCGGAGCTCATGTGAGCCGCGCGGGATTAGGCGAGCGGTCGAATGGCGCTGCAGTCGTGGACTGTGCGGCTGGTCCCGGCGGAGGTTGGAGTCCTCCCTCGGGCATGGGTGTGTGTGTTTGTCCTTAGGGTAGTTCAGGTTAAGTAGTGTGTAGAATTAACAGTCTAATGAGTACACAGTATGGTTTGAGAGTAAATCGGAGAAAGACGAAGCTAATGAGAAGTAGTAGAAATGAGAACAGCGAAAAACTTAACATCAGGATTGATGATCACGAAGTCAATGAAGGTAAGGAATTCTGCTACCTAGGCAGGAAAATAACCAATGACGGACGGAGCAAGGAGGACATCAAAAGTAGACTCGGTATGGCAAAGAAGGCATTTCTGGCCAAGAGAAGTCTACTAATATCGAATACCGGCCTTAATTTGAGGAAGAAATTTCTGAGGATGGACGTCTGGAGTACAGCATTGTATAGTAGTGAAACATGGACTGTGGGAAAACCGGAACAGAAGAGAATCGAAGCATTTGAGATGTGGTGCTATAGACGAATGTTGAAAATTAGGTGGACTGATAAGGTAAGGAATGAGGAGGTTCTACGCAGAATCGAATATGTGGAAAACACTGATAAGGAGAAGGGACAGGATGATAGGACATCTGCTGAGATATGAGGGAATGACTTCCATGGTACTAGAGGGAGCTGTAGAGGGCAAAAACTGTAGAGGAAGACAGAGACTGGAATACGTCAAGCAAATAATTGAGGACGTAGGCTGCAAGTGCTACTCTGGGATGAAGAGGTTGGCACAGGAAAGGAATTCGTGGCGGGCCGCATCAAACCAGTCAGTAGAGTGATGACCAAAAAAAAAAAAAAAGCTTAGGGACTGATGACCTTAGCAGTTAAGTCCCGTAATATTTCACACAGATTTGAACAACACATGTGACCAGGCTACAGTCTTCCAGTCGTCCAGGTTCAAACGGATACGGTCACGAGCCCAAGGCAGCCTCTGCCGGCGACTTCGTGATGCTATCAAAGATACTCGAAGCGGCCGTCTGCTGCCACAGCACATTAACGCCAGATTTCGCCGCACTGTCCTAACAGATATGTTCGTCGTACGTCCCACGTCGATTTCTGCCGTTACTTCACGCACTGCTGCTTGTCTGTCTCTACGCAAACGTCAAATGAAGACCGTCGGCCATTGCGTTGCCTGTGGTGCGAGGTAATGCCTGAAATCTTGTATTCTTGGTACACTCTTTGACACCTTGGATCGCGGAGTATTGAATTTCGATACGACTTCCAAAATGGAATCTCCCGTGCATCTAACTCCAACTACTATTCCGCGTTCACCTTCTGTTAGTTCCCGTCGTGCGGTCATAGCCACGTCGGAAACAACACACTGCACTTGTACAGGGTGTTTCAAAAATTACCGGTATATTTGAAATGGCAATAAAAACTAAACGAGCAGCGATAGAAATACACCGTTTGTTGCAATATGCTTGGGACAACAGTACATTTTCAGGCGGACAAACTTTCGAAATTACAGTAGTTACAATTTTCAACAACAGATGCCGCTGCAAGTGATGTGAAAGACATAGAAGACAACGCAGTCTGTGGGTGCGCCATTCTGTACGTCGTCTTTCTGCTGTAAGCGTGTGCTGTGCACAACGTGCAAGTGTGCTGTGGACAACATGGTTTATTCCTTAGAACAGAGGATTTTTCATGCTGTTGGAATTCCACCGCCTAGAACACAGTGTTGTTGCAACAAGAGGAAGTTTTCAACGGAGGTTTAATGTAACCAAAGGACCGAAAAGCGATACAATAAAGGATCTGTTTGAAAAATTTCAACGGACTGGGAACGTGACGGATGAACGTGCCGGAAAGGTAGGGCGACCGCGTACGGCAACCACAGAGGGCAACGCGCAGCTAGTGCAGCAGGTGATCCGACAGCGGCCTCGGGTTTCCGTTCGCCTTGTTGCAGCTGCGGTCCAAATGACGCCAACGTCCATGTATCGTCTCGTGCGCCAGAGTTTCCACCTCTATCCGTACAAAATTCAAACGCGGCAACACCTCAGCGCCGCTACCGTTGCTGCACGAGAGACATTCGCTAACGATATAGTGCACAGGATTGATGACGGCGATATGCATGTGGGCAGCATTTGGTTTACTGAGGAAGCTTATTTTTACCTGGACGGCTTCGTCAATAAACAGAACTGGCGCATATGGGGAACCGAAAAGCCCCATGTTGCAGTCCCATCGTCCCTGCATCCTCAGAAAGTACTGGTCTAGGCCGCCATTTCTTCCAAAGGAATCATTGGCCCATTTTTCATATCCGAAACGATTACTGCATCACGCTATCTGGACATTCTTCGTGAATTTGTGGCGGTACAAACTGCCTTAGACGACACTGCGAACACCTCGTGGTTTATGCAAGATGGTGCCCGGCCACATCGCACGGCCGACGTCTTTAATTTCCTCAATGAATATTTCGATAATCGTGTGATTGCTTTGGGCTATCCGAAACATACAGGAGGCGGCGTGGATTGGCCTCCCTATTCGCCAGACATGAACCCCTGTGACTTCTTTCTGTGGGGACACTTGAAAGACCAGGTGTACCACCAGAATCCAGAAACAATTGAACAGCTGAAGCAGTACATCTCATCTGCATGTGAAGCCATTCCGCCAGACACGTTGTCAAAGGTTTCGGGTAATTTCATTCAGAGACTACGCCATATTATTGCTACGCATGGTGCATATGTGGAAAATATCGTACTATAGAGTTTCCCAGACCGCAGCGCCATCTGTTGTTGACAATTGTAACTACTGTAATTTCGAAAGTTTGTCTGCCTGAAAATGTACTGTTGTCCCAAGCATATTGCAACAAACGGTCTATTTCTATCGCTGCTCATTTAGTTTTTATTGCCGTTTCAAATATACCGGTCATTTTTGAAACACCCTGTATATCTTGTGTACACGATACTACTGCCATTCGTGTATGTGAATATCTCTATCCCATGACATTTTTATCAGGTCAGTGTACAATGGACACCACGATAAAAAAATCGGATACCTATCCCTATTAATCTACGCTATGTGACACGCAGAGATACTAACAGATTACTACAACATTCAGTCCATGACACAGGAAGCATGGAGGACGACCGTTGAAAGGTCTCTGTTGGATTCCTTTCATGTTAATTTCTTAAATCTGTTGTCATTTACGGCATAAATTCCTCTTCTAAATTTAGTGTGGCGTTTCTGACTATCTGGGAGGAGACTGAGTAGTGGAACGTGTTACTTTTACACATAAACAAGAACGATCTGCCACGCTACTACACTTTAAAACACAGTTTATATGTAATTCATGTCACACAGTCTCATACGGAACCTACATCCGCTTTCTTTCATATACTGTATATGATAAGATACTGTCATCCCCCTTCCCTTCTGTGTGAGAGGATGAATGAGCAAATGTATTTCTAGTTGCATGCTTGAGGGTAGCAGACAAGCCTGTCTGCTAGAGAACAGTAGGACCAACGTCGGAACAGGTAGCTACGCTTTCTAAAGGCAAAGAGGTTTCTATCCTTAGTATGGTCCTGTCCGTCCCTTGTCGTGTTGGTATAGGAAGCTGCCCCTCTGGCCACTTCAGTTTGTATTTGTGAGCCACCCTCAGGAAGGGACCAGGTCAGTCTGTCCGTGGCGAGCGTCTGAAGTGGTAAGATCTCCGGCTAAGTGCGTGTCTGCTAAGTCCGTAGGACAATGGATTTCTTAAGTTCAGCCTAACTGAAAATTTAATCACCTTTATTTCAGGTTTAGCTCTAAAACATCTAATGTTATCTTAAATTGCAACGCAGTCTGATTCGAGTGTACAGTTCAGAATATATTCCGGTAGTTGCTTTGTCACTACTTCGTGAGTAAAGTGGAACCACGTGTTGATCAGTAACTCTAACTATCAATCTTTAATGCGAATGTGCGTGAGATTATAACGTCTCGTCTTGACAATATTTTTCAATATAGCAACTTTTCTTTACGTTCAACCCACGTGGGGTGTACTTTGTGAGACCAGTACCACGTGCTTATACAATTGTTTGACCCATCAGGTTAATCGTAAGACGATAGTATCCAGTTCGAGGTTTTTCGTTTGTAAATTGCTTTTCGATCTAATTTATTTTAATTATCAAAATTATTGTGGAGTTACACTTTTTGTGTAAACCAAGTTGACCACGTGAAGCATGTGGTGTAATCATCAAAGTAGCCCTCAGCTATTCTTTTCGGGAAGACACAGAGAGTTAGTATGAATTTAGTATACCAGTGTGTGGTAGTTTCATGACGGAACGTAACTTCTTTGGGTGAAAATTGAATCGGTTGGTTGTGGTTAATATCCTCTTGCATATGTTACAACGTTCTTCATGTGTTATTTTATGAATGCAGTCTCCCAATCTTGGCTCCATATTTGATGTGTTCCGTAAGATTACAGTCTCACATTTTCACAATCCTAAATAAGGCACCAGCTTAGTTACGACTCAAGTTTAATATGCTAAAATTTCAATGATCAATGTTGAAATAAATTTCCAAATATAAACTGATTTATTTCTTTTTATTTAAATTCTCTTGTTGTCGTATGACTATTAAAAGATTATAATTAATGTTAGTCTGGTTGGGAATTTGGTAAGCTAGACTGGATACCTGGTGAAACAGTTGCGCAGTAATGCAAGGTTAACTTCCCCACATAGCTCACAGCTTTTAACCCGCTTTTATTGTCTATCAGCTCCGCTTTCATAGCAAATTAAAGCAACAACGTTACACCGTCTCAAAATGAAAAGCAGGGCGTCATAAATTAAATTGACCAGTTGAGAAACTGCAGTATTGAAACACGTTAACCTACAATGAAAAGAGCAAAATATGAAAACAAAAGAGGGTATAAAGCCCCAGCTAGTACGGTTGAAAGCTTCATACCAGGAAGCGGCGGAGAGCAATCAGCTTGATCTATGATGGCCTGCTTATTACTTTCAGACGGTGGAGCCGCCCCCTCCTCGTATCTTGGGCTTGATGTTTTACTGACGAATGAATATCTCATATTAGTTGTCACAGAGCATAGATTGTTGGCATAGGTATACCATTTTTTTTATATCATAATGACGATTCTATGTTTCCTGTCTCGTAGATGTACACCTGACGATGGGATACGATATCACGAAACTGGTAGTGATCTTCATATACAGCCGAAAGCAGTTTGTTTCTGAAACATGGATTACTTCAGCTGCACGATGTATGCTATCACGGAAGTCTTCGAGGAAACACATCTTTTCTTCTACTTAGGTTATGCCATATTTCTACGTTCCCCAATTCGTTTCTGTACCTTAACATTAATTTTTCTGCCTATCGACCTAATTTTCACATTTGAAAATCATCTTAATTCCGTCCATCATAATCGATGTTTCAGGAAGTCCTGCGTCATTTAAGATTTAAATAATGACAAACTGCACCATTTAGTTATTTTTTCATGCGCGAAATGTTTTGATTACAAAAATTGTTCAAATGGCTCTGAGCACTATGCGACTTAACTTCTGAGGTCATCAGTCGCCTAGAACTTACAACTAGTTAAACCTAACTAACCTGAGGGCATCACACACGTTCATGCCCGAGGCAGGATTCGAACCTGCGACCAGAGCGGTCGCTCGGCTCCAGACTGTAGCGCCTAGAACCGCTCGGCCACTCCTTTTGATTACAAAAACAAACATTGTAACCATGAAGTTTATGTGTGTGTGTGTGTGTGTGTGTGTGTGTGTGTGTGTGTGTGTGTGTGTGTGTGTGTGTGTGTGATATTGTGTAAGGGGGGAGGCACACTTACAGCCTCAAAAAGACGTGTACAATGCGAGAGAGGCAGAAGTTGATACATGTAAACAGAAATTGGTACATGTAAACATAAAAAATATTCATATAAACAAATGCATTTGAAAATCAGAATAAATTCTCGCAATACGTTATGCAGAGCATGAAACATTAAGTAATTGGTGCAGTTTTTCATTATTCAAACCATGAAAAGCTTGTGCTCTTTTCATTAGGGTACTTTGATTATTTTATACCTTTCAGTTCTGTACAAAGTTACAGTTCATATGAATTGCTTCTGAAAACACATTATAACGCTGAAAATTGTATTCGATATGATTTGAGATGGTGTCAAGTCTTCGACGTAAACACTCCAAAAACGAATTTACAGAATACAGATACTGGAGGTTGTAATGGTTCTTTATTTACGTGACTCTCCAACCCCAGTTCTCGATACCAGTAATATCGTACTACTTTTCTGCGAAGTAACAGACATTTTGTGACAACATTCACATTTGGTTTTATTAATGTATAGGTACTCCGATGTATCGATATATTACGGTGATATGGTTCTGGTGTGTATTCATTTCTGTGAGACTGTCACAATCTTTGACTTACTTGTAACCGTTTTGGCGCGAATGCGCACAGAGCAGTCTTTGTTTCACTTTGCAGAAATTAAGTTGTTATTTCGCTTTGTAAAAGAAGTCAAGTCTTGTGTTTGGTTAAAGTGGAAATTAAATATATGAAGATTGATACAAAACAGTTTTCTTGATGATGTGACAAATAAGAAGTATATGTGATTTTACAAGAAGTTTAATAAAAATGTGGATACTGGACACCAAGTCAAAGATTATTTCTACCATACCATTGTTCTGATCTGGGATTGTTTGATCATTAAGGATTTCCCGAAAAACGCATTTGTTAGGTCTTCAAATATTGCTAAAATACAGATCTGGACCTTCTAGCAGCCAAAGTGGAATCTCCCTAGAATCAAAAAGATGAACCATAACAACTTCGACGAAATCTACGTGGGAATCCACTCGAGACAAGTGCCAAAATTAATGACATTTTTACAGTGACTTCATTATTTCCATTCTGACGGTACCATGCACAGTCAATAACTTTGTTGTTGCCCTATAAAGCAAACATATGCTGCGCGAGCAACATTATTAATCTGATTTCTAACCTACTTTGCAAGTGGTGGTATTGTTAGAAGGTTCCAGTAAGAAAGAATCGATATGTCTGATTGTCTACACACGGAGTGCGCAGGGACATGAAGATGGGATTCTTGAGATGCCGAAACTGGTCGTCTAAATAAAGTAAGTTCTCAAAACATACAGCTATTTGGCAATTTTCCTTCGTAAATATTTGAGTGGGCGCTGTCCCGTGTACCAACAGAGATTACGCCACATGACGTGCAACTTTCTGTGCACAGCTGGGAGACCTCTGCCAATCTGCTGCTGCAATTTTATTCATTTCTACAGAGCAGTTAATGTGTTACGTTACTGTATCTAGCACGTCCCTCAGCTGTTAAGAGCAGAGTATAATGATAAACATAGTTTTCAGTTTTGTCATATGACGACATGTTGGAGACCGTGGCTGTTGTTTGAAGACAAATGTTGATGGTGTTAGGACAGCAACCAGCCACAAATTTACTTTGAGTTCCTTTATTCAAAGGAAACCGTTACCGGTTTCGAATCGTTGTGATTCATCATCAGACGGTTTACACGCTTTCTTTCTGACTTTTTTTGTGTTTTTATAGACTAATTGTTCTAAAATATAAATAAAACATAATTATAAACACGCCACACACAGATGGTTGCGTTACAGATTTTCGTTGCATGTGACTTACGTGAAACGTCGATTTCGAGTGTTTGTTTTCATAACGTTCGTCCAACCGATGTAAATGCATTCCCACTGCATCCTCGTTGTTGCACACGTAATAGTTCTCAATGTACACTTTAGATTTGTCGCTGACATCATTTCAACCACGCACCACATGTTTTGATACATACAAAGAGCTTACAAACATATGAGTATCACAGATGCTATGATATATCGTAACATTTGACGATGATGTCCTATGTTTGGAAAGGATCATATATTCATTTACAAAACTGTAATGCCTTTTACATTAGTACAGAGACATTGATTTTTTTAGCTGATATTGCTAAATTAATTATAAAGTTTTTATATATATTTAGAACTGTATAGGTAATTTAGCAATATCAGCTAAAAAAATGTCTCTGTACTAATGTAAAAGGCATTACAGTTTTGTAAATGAATATATGATCCTTTCCGAACATAGGACATCATCGTCAAATGTTACGATATATCATAGCATCTGTGATACTCATATGTTTGTAAGCTCTTTGTATGTATCAAAACATGTGGTGCGTGGTTGAAATGATCCCAGCGACAAATCTAAAGTGTACAGTGAGAACTATTACCTGTGCAACAACGAGGATGCAGTGGGAATGCATTTACATCGATTGGACGAACGTTACGAAAACAAACACTCGAAACCGACGTTTCACGTAAGTCACATGCAACGAAAATCTGTAACGCAACCATCTGTGTGTGGCGTGTTTATAATTATGTTTTATTTATATTTTAGGGCAATTAATCTATAAAGACACACCAAATGTCGGAAAGAAAGCGTGTAAACCGTCTGATGATGAGTCACAACGATTCGAAACCGGTAACGGTTTCCTTTGAATAAAGAAACTCAAAGTAAATTTGTGGCTGGTTGGTGTCCTAACATCATCAACATATGAAACTTCCTGGCAGATTAAAACTGTGTGTCCGACCGAGACTCGAACTCGGGATCTTTGCTTACGCGGGCAAGTGCTCTACCATCTGAGCTACCGAAGCACAACTCACGCCCGGTACTCACAGCTTTACTTCTGCCAGTATCTCGGGCTTCGGTGGCTCAGATGGTAGAGCACTTGCCCACGAAAGGCAAAGGTCCCGAGTTCGAGTCTCGGTCGGGCACATAGTTTTAATCTGCCAGGAAGTTTCATATCAGCGCACACTCCGCTGCACAGTGAAAATCTCGTTCTGGAAACATCCCTCAGGCTGTGGCTAAGCCATGTCTCCGCAATATCCTTTCTTTCAGGAGTGCTAGTTCTGCAAGGTTCGCAGGAGAGCTTCTGTAAAGTTTGGAAGGTACGAGACGAGATACTGGCAGAAGTAAAGCTGTGAGTACCGGGCGTGAGTCGTGCTTCGGTAGCTCAGATGGTAGAGCACTTGCCCGCGAAAGGCAAAGGTCCCGAGTTCGAGTCTCGGTCGGGCACACAGTTTTAATCTGCCAGGAAGTTTCATATCAGCGCACACTCCGCTGCAGAGTGAAAATCTCATTCTGGATCATCAACATAGTTTTCTGTGTCAATGTGAGAGCGCCATGCCCTCGCCGCCTTTGAGTACGTACAGGTGAGGGGTTATTACGCGGCGTTTCTCAGCGGGTCACCCGCGCTGGCCGCCGCTGCGGCCTTTCCTGGTATTAACAGCAGCCAGAGAGGACCCCCCACCACCGGAGCTCCGCCCCCACCACCACGCCCCTGCGCGCTCGGCGATCACGTGGACAGCGGCTGATCGTGCTTCCCCTGAGCCCACACACCCACCTGTTGCTGCTGCCTCCGCAAGCGCCTGGCGGAAACTGCGCTTCTCGAAACTCCCACCCAGAAGCGGCGGGCGGATAGATAGCTGCATGATGCACGTCCGCGAAAGCGATTCTCAGACGGCGCGGCTGACGAAACACCGTCCCATATCAGAAACGTTTCCCTGTGGTCCCGCTTCACACATTCGTGACTAAAAACGCATCCACAAAGAGTACGCAAGATACACCGAGTAATGCAGACACTTCACAACAACAACAAAAACGTGAAAGAAAATTCTTGAGCACAGCCGGGCGAGTGGTTCTAGGCGCTTCAGTCTGGAACCGCGCTGCTGCTACGCTCGCAGGTTCGAATCCTGCTTCGGGCATGCATGTGTGTGATGTCCTTAGGTTAGTTTAAGTAGTTCTAAGTTCTAGGGGATTGATGACCTCAGATGTTAAGTCCCGTAGTGCTCAGAGCCATTTGCACCATTTTTTTTTTTTTCTTGAGCACATTCCGTAACAACCGATGCATCATTTAATGGTCGCAATAGCAAGGGAGGGAGGGAGGAGGTGCCTTATGCCCACTGTTTAAAAATATTGTAGTCTAGTCATGTAATTTACAATTTATAAATATTTATTGTTGTTAATGATTTCTTATAGAATATTCTGGATTTGTTTCGAATTTTTCATAAACCAAAAATTTAAGTCTTAGTACCGAATGTGACCTTTCACAACGAATGTCATATTCATATTTTCAAGTTCTGGACAGTAATTATACATCTCTCTATCTTTAAATAGTATGTTACGAATAAAAGTTAACGACAGTTAACGAAATCTATACTTTCAAACTTTTTTTTTAGTGGTCGTATAATTAAAGGAGACCGCTTATAAAACACTAATACGACCTATTCTTCAGTACTGTTCGAGCGTTTGGGATCCCTATCAGGTCGGATTGAGGGAGGACATAGAAGCAATTCAGAGGCGGGCTGCTAGATTTGTTACTGGTAGGTTTGGTCATCACGCGAGTGTTACGGAAATGCTTCAGGAACTCGGGTGGGAGTCTCTGGAGGAAAGGAGGCGTTCTTTTCGTGAATCGCTGCTGAGGAAATTTAGAGAACCAGCATTTGAGGCTGACTGGAGTACAGTTTTACTGCCGCCAACTTACATTTCGCGGAAAGACGACAAAGATAGATTAGGGCTCGTACAGAGGCTTATAGCCAGTCATTTTTCCCTCGTTCTGTTTGGGAATTGAACAGGGAGAGAAGATGCTAGTTGTGGTACGAGGTACCATCCGCCACGCACTGTATGGTGGATTGCGGAGTATATATGTAGATGTAGGTGTATATGTAGATACGTTACCCCTCCTCTCTGTGTACACATCACTGAAAATGACGTTCGTACCACCAAGATTGTGCTGAAAGCTATTTTCAGCTTCTGCAACTTACTTATACATCGGTATCGGGTCGAGTGTTCAATAATTAACGATTTTTTTAAATTTTTTGCAGTGGGCATAAATTACGTTCCCTCCCTCCTTGGTAAATTTGGTAAATACTTGTTATAGAAAATACGTTGTTATTGCTAGGCTTGACCCACGCCCTTAAAGTATCGGACTGTGCTGAAAAGTAATGTCTCCGAATTTGTTATTCTGTTCTCAATATCGGCTGAGGTGTCGACTCCCGTGTATATTACTCGCTCTTCCTTACTTCGCTGACCCAAGCAGCAATTCTCTGCCGCTAGAGAGCTCAGAATTGTAGCGTGTAACATGGTGGCGTTTAACGTAACTATGTTTGTGCGTGAGAAACCCTCAGAAAACTGAACGCACGAATTCGAAGAGTTCCTCCACACACGGACCGCCCCTCCTGCGGCACGACAATGCCATACCACTAACAAAGTCAGACATTGTACAGTTTGTTGTTGTTGTTGTGGTCTTCAGTCCTGAGACTGATTTCATGCAGCTCTCCATGCTACTCTATCCTGTGCAAGCTTCTTCATCTCCCAGTACCTACTGCAACCTACATCCTTCTGAATCTGCTTAGTGTATTCATCTCTTGGTCTCCCTCTACGATTTTTACCCTCCACGCTGCCCTCCAATACTAAATTGGTGATCCCTTGATGCCTCAGAACATGTCCTACCAACCGATCCCTTCTTCTGGTCAAGCTGTGCCACAAACTTCTCTTCTCCCCAATCCTATTCAATACTTCCTCATTAGTTATGTGATCTACCCATCTAATTTTCAGTATTCTTCTGTAGCACCACATTTCGAAAGCTTCTATTCTCTTCTTGTCCAAACTATTTACCGTCCATGTTTCACTTCCATACATGGCTACACTCCATACAAATACTTTCAGAACGGACTTCCTGACACTTAAATCTATACTCGATGTTAACAAATTCCTCTTTTTCAGAAACGCTTTCCTTGCCATTGCCAGTCTACATTTTATATCCTCTCTACTTCGACCATCATCAGTTATTTTGCTCCCCAAACAGCAAAACTCCTTTACTACTTTAAGTGTCTCATTTCCTAATCTAATACCCTCAGCATCACCCGACTTAATTCGACTACATTCCATTATCCTTGTTTTGCTTTTGTTGATGTTCATCTTATATCCTCCCTTCAAGACACCATCCATTCCGTTCAACTGCTCTTCCAAGTCCTTTCTGCCTCTGACAGAATTACAATGTCATCGGCGAACCTCAAAGTTTTTATTTCTTCTCCATGGATTTTAATACCTTCTCCGAATTTTTCTTTTGTTTCCTTTACTGCTTGCTCAATATACAGATTGAATAAGTGACGGTATAAAAAAAAAACTGGTCTCTCGTGGCGAAAAATGTGTTCGTGACCGGGCGTGACTACGGTGAGAATTAAATTCTAAAACATGAAGCATAAAGATGTATATCGCCAGTAAGTTGTTTTTATTTTAAAAGCCTTAAAATAAATGTCAACCGAGTGGTTAAGAGTGTCCTCGGGATATATCATTGTAAAAACTCGCGATAATCCGACTGAAGCGCCCACACACCAAAGTGTAAAAATATTGTAGTGTACTAGTGAGTCCAGAATGAGATTTTCACTGTGCAGCGGAGTGTGCGCTGATGTGAAACTTCCTGGCACATTAAAACTGTGTGCCAGACCGAGACTCGAACTCGGAACCTTTGCCTTTCGCGGGCAGAAGTAAAGCTGTGAGCATGGGGCGTGAGTCGTGCCTGGGTAGCTCAGGTGGTAGAGCACTTGCCCGCGAAAGCCAAAGGTCCCGAGTTCGAGTCTCGGTCCGGCACACAGTTTTAATCTGTCAGGAAGTTTCATACTAGTGGGTCCCCTGTCCAAGTACACAGTCCAGGTTTCTGGCCTACTATGTGCCTGATATGGCCGGGACTGGTTCGTTCGCAGTCAGCAGAGCCGCGAGTTTACCGCGTAGGGACTATACTGGCGCCTGCCTGCTACTGTGGGCAGCCAGACAAGCGGCACGGCTGGAGAAAGCTGCGCACGTCTGGAGACCATGTACCAGCGGCTGGGGGCTGGCGCCTTCCGCAAGGGTCTGGCGAAAAAAAATGGTTCAAATGGCTCTGAGCACTATGGGACTTAACATCTGTGGTCATCAGTCCCCTAGAACTTAGAACTACTTAAACCTAACTAACCTAAGGACATCACTCACATCCATGCTAGAGTGCTGCAACGCTCCATGTTTGACCGGTCACGGCTCGCCTGTTGACGGGGGGACCGAGCCGCTCGTGTCCGGCCCCACACGACTCGGCTCGGTCACGTACTCGCCCCATGTCTGATGTCCGGATTCCGGACACGCGGATAACCGAGAATGACCGGTCACCGCTGACGGCTCACCTCGCCTCGCCACGGCTCGCTGCTCTGTACTGTACAAATGCAACGCCTCTTAGTCTCTCTCTCTCTCTCTCTCTCTCTCTCTCTCTCTCTCTCTCTCTCTCTCTATTTCTGTCTCTCTCTCCCTCTCTCTTTCTTTTAATACAAAAGTAACGTTTCCAAGAACGGGTACGTTACGCAGCTAAATTCATAGAGCACTTTGTTTTATAATATTTACTCCCGTCTTCCTAACGTCCGGGAATTTTGTTGTAAATAAAACATTCATCAGAAGAGGCCAATCTGTGTTAATGTAATGAGATGTAAGCGTCAAATAGTGCACCTGATTATGCGAATCAGTCCACATATCAACTATCGCAGCACATGTTTTATTAATAACTTCCGCAATAACAGAAGGCATTATACTGTTTCGTATTGCATCAGCTTGTTCTTTGACATGTCTGCTTATAGTAGAGGGATGTGGCATGACATCTGCCACGTTAACTTTTCCATAATGCGCACCTAGATGTATTAATTCTTGACGTAGTTCTCTGAAACGTTCACCGCAAACAGCATTAAAAGGTCTCATATCTTTAGCACACATTTCAACACACTTTGCTGTAATGCTATTTTTTATTACTGCCGGTATTCCTGAAGGAGCTGTATCTTTGTGAGGTTTCTTGCAACTGTGTTTCTTTAAAAGAGTGGTTCCCGATTGGAAACACAATAATGTGGAGCAGTTTATGCACGATACGTATCCAGTAGACGCACTGTTTTCGTCTACAGCCACCAAAAATATGCTCCGTACTTGGCTTTTTAGACCTTCCCGTCTCTTCAATGTGTAAACATTGATTTCAATCGTACGTCTTACTGCACTGGTTTCCTCGCACTGCATGATTGCAGAGAGAGAGAGAGAGAGAGAGAGAGAGAGAGAGAGAGAGAGACCACAAATGAGAAGCCCGTACTGGCTGCAGTCTCACACGGATAATGACACGTGTAATGTGTTTGAAGTTGTGTGCTACGTATTCGGTCACGGCTTCTATGCTCGGTCACTAGAACTAGTGCGGGCAGCCTATCCAGTTAGGGTGTGCTCGCCCCATCTCGTATTTTGTGCTCGCTTACTCGGTCATGCAGGACTCTAATCCATGCCCGAGGCAGGATTCGAACCTGCGACCGTAGCAGTCGCGCGGTTCCGGACTGAGCGCGCAGAACCGCTAGACCACCGCGGCCGGCGGTCTGGCGAAATGCTGGGCTCCCCCCCCCCCCCTCCCCCACCCCCCGCCACTCTTTCGCCCTGCGCGCCATACCAGGGGAGTTGGTGCAGTGCGAAGCACACTGGACTCGCATTCGGGAGGACGACGGTTCAAACCCGCGTCCGGCCACCTTGATTTAGGTTTTCCGTGATTTCCGTAAACCAGTTCAGGCAAATTACTGGATGGTTCCTTTGAAAGACCACGGCCGACTTCCTTCCCCATTCTTCCCTAATCCGACGGGGCAAATGACCTTCAAACCAACCAACAAATCTGCGCGCCACGTTCTTCAAAAAATGGTTCAAATGGCTCTGCGCACAATGGGACTTAACAGCTGAGGTCATCAGTCCCCTACAACTTAGAACTACTTAAACCTAACTAACCTAAGAACATCACACATACATGCATGCCCGAGGCAGGATTCGAACCTGCGACCGTAGCAACAGCGCGGTCCGGACTGAAGCGCCAAGAACGGCTCGACCACAGCGGCCGGCCCCAGGTTCCCTACCTCAAATTCTTCAGTGGAGCATCCGCGAATGAGGAGTCTTAACAGTCGGACAGACAGACGGAAAAGAAAGCGATCCTATAACGATTCCGTTTGTACCGACTGAGGCATGGTACTCATAAAATTGGACAAATGCGAAAAGGACTTGTGTACTGAGGGTTCCGTGCGAACTTAATTTTTTTATGTGTGAATTAGTTCATCCGTCCTGAGAATCGAGAATCTCAACGATTATTGACTGTTTTCGATATCGTTACTGAGAAGATATCGGTCCCGAGAATTCCAACACCGTGTCAATACAGGGTGTTACAAAAAGGTGCGGCCGGACTTTCAGGAAACATTCCTCACACACAAAGAAAGAAAATATGTTATGTGGACATGTGTCTGGAAACGCTTACTTTCCATGTTAGAGCTCATTTTATTACTTCTCTTCAAATCACATTTATCATGGAATGGAAACACACAGCAACAGAACGTACCAGCGTAACTTCAAACACTTTGCTACAGGAAATGTTCAAAATGTCCTGCGTTAGCGAGGATACATGCATCCACCCTCCGTCGCACGGAATCCCTGATGCGCTGATACAGCCCTGCAGAATGGCGTATTCTATCTCAGCCGTCCACAATACGAGCACGAAGAGTCTCTACATTTGGTACCGGGGTTGCGTAGAAAAGAGCTTTCAAATGCCCCCATAAATGAAAGTCAAGAGGGTTGAGGTCAGGAGAGGGTGGAGTCCATGGAATTGGTTCGCCTCTACCAATCCATCGGTCACCGAATCTGTTGTTGAGAAGCGTACGAACACTTCGACTGAAATGTGTAGGAGCTTCATCGTGCATGAACCACATGTTGTATCGTACTTGTAAAGGCATATGTTCTAGCAGCACATGTAGAGTATTCCGTATGCAATCATGATAACGTGCTCCATTGAGCGTAGGTGGAAGAAGTAAAATGAGCTCTAACATGGAAATTAAGTGTTTCGGGACACATGTCCACATAACACCTTTTTCTTTATTTATGTGTGAGCAATGTTTCCTGAAAGTTTGGCCGTACCTTTTTGTAACACCCTGTATATATAAAGTAGTCTCTCACACTACCCTGGACATACAAAAAGAATCGAGAAAGGAACTTCACTTTATATATTTAAATATAGAATGTTTCATAAACTATTATTATTTGGTTAACTAGAACATAGACTAATGTTCCTCTATTATGCCTTTGATGGAAGATGCATGCAATGTTTGTGCTAATGGCAAGAAGGTATTTTGTATGTGATACAATTGCAATTTAACAATTTTCAGATTTTTTACTTGTACTGGGAAACATTGCTTCTTGGTTCTAGGTCAACGGGATGCACCTTATAGGTTTTGAGGACAGTTTTCGAGTAGCAAAATATGTGACATAAATGGCTCTCCGTTTTGACTGCAATGCGTTACAAGCTTAAAATTCTCAGACCACGCAGAGACCACAGACGATACTATGTGATATAAATTTGAATTTGATACCCTGACCTGTTCCAGAGAGAACAGGTCTTAACAAACGAACAGACAGATTAAAAATGACAAAACAATATTTTTTAGTGTTATATAATAACAAGTTGTCGATTTTTTTCCTTTAGTTGTACTGTGAGATATTGCGTACTGCCAAATTTCGTGTATGTAGGTCAACGGGAAGTAACCCATAGGAATTTATGTGTGAGTTTTTGAGTATCAAAATATCTTATACAAATGGCCGTATTTTTTTATTGCATTCACTTAAGGGCTTAAATTTTTCACACTATCAAGCGACCATAGATCTTAGTATGTGACAAATTTCAGCTTCGTCCTTCTACCCATTGCTGTGAATAAGGGGTCTTAACAGTTGAGATGGGTAGATCACATAACTAATGAGGAGGTATTGAATAGAATTGGAGAGAAGAGAAATTTGTGGTACAATTTGACTAGAAGAAGGGATCGGTTGGTAGGGCATATTCTGAGGCAGCAAGGGATCACCAATTTGGTATTACCGAGCGAGGTGGCGCAGTGGTTACCACACTGGACTCGCATTCGGAAGGACGACGGTTCAATCCCGCGTCCGGCCATCCTGATTTAGGTTTTCCGTGGTTTCCCTAAACCGCTCCAGGCAAATGCCGGAATGGTTCCTTTGAAAGGGCACGGCCGACATCCTTCCCTAATCCGATGAGACCTATGACCTTGCAGTTTGGTCTCTTCCCCCAAAACAACCCAATCAACCCAATTTAGTATTGGAGGGCAGCGTGGAGGGTAAAAATCGTAGTGGGAGACCAAGAGATGAATATACTAAACAGATTCAGAAGGATGTAGGTTGCAGCAGGTACTGGGAGATGAAGAAGCTTGCACAGGATAGAGTAGCATGGAGAGCTGCATCAAACCAGTCTCAGGACTGAAGACAACAAGCCGGCCGTTGTGGCCGAGCGGTCCTAGGCGTTACAGTCTGGAACCGCGCGACCGCTACGGTCGCAGGTTCGAATCCTGACTCGGGCATGGATATGTGCGATGTCCTTAGGTTAGTTAGGTTTAAGTAGTTCTAAGTTCTAGGGGACTGATGACCTCAGAAGTTGTCCCATAGTGCTCAGAGCCATTTTTTTGAAGACCACAACAGCAACAACAACAACAGTTGAACAGACAGCTAGGATTCTGTGTAGGTTTCGTTTTTACCGATGAACTAAAATAATTACAAAAATTCGATTTCCATGTGGTTTCCTTGTGAAGTATACAGGCACCCGACCTGAGAGCATTACTTTTGCCAGCACCTCTGTCGCACTATTCAAATGTCACCAAAGTGTTATGGGATTAGCGCTCCTGAAAAAAAAACATAGCTGGGGAACAATGACTCAGTCAACCTCTGATATGCTTCTCTTTCTCCACAAGATCAGCTGCACGTCGCCGGGGGTGTGTCAGGTGGGAAGTAAACAAAACAGGACTGGCGGCCGCTGGGGGGCGTGTTTGTTTACGGCGGCGGCTGGTAAACAGGGCTCTCGACTTGAAAGGCAGCTGTCAGAGATTCCGCCCGCACACAACCCACGCGCCGGCTTATCTCATTCGCTGCCCCGCCTACCCTGATGTTTTCGCAGATAATGCGGGGGCGGACATTCCAGTCCCCGAGGTCGCTGCGATGTTTATCTACGTGTATCTGTCTCTCTCTATCTCTGATAAGCCCACGTCGCTCCGTTCCGACGCAAAAGCGATAGACCCCCCCAGCGCTAAAGCCGTTTCGAAACAACCGCTCGCACATTCTGTACTTCACCTTGTCTTCCCCTTACCGTAATCTCCTCAGGTTTTTAGGCACACATCGAAATACCTACATCTACAGGACTACTCTGAAATTCACACTTACTACTTGCCAGAGACTTCATAGAGCCACTTCAAGATTATTTCTCGACTGCTCTACTCCGGAATAGCTCGCCGGAAAACGAACAGTTAAATCTTTCCGAGCGCGCTCCGATTTCTCTTATTTTGTTAGGACGATCATTTGTCACTATGTAGGTGAGAGTCAATAAAATATTTACGCATTCGAAGGAGATAGCTGGCGATTAAAATTTCCTGAAAGCAACTAAAAAGGGATTTGTTTTGATGATTTCTGCCCCAGATCGCGTATGATACCCTTGACAATGTCTCCTGTATTTCGCCGCTTCTTTGAAGTTTTTAGATGCTCTCCGTCAATTCTATCAGCTACGAAGCCAATACCACGCAGCAATACTTCCGAAGAGAACGGACAAGCGTAGCGTAGGCACTCTAGAAGACGCGTTCCTTCATCTAACTGTTCTCTCAATAAAACGCAGTCTTTGCTTCCCCTTCCCTGCAACTTTATCTCATTCGTTATTGTAATTCCGAGGTATTTAGTTGAATTGACAGAAGGAAGGAAGGAAGATTGTGTTTAATGTCTCGTCGCCATCTAGGTCATTACAGACGAAGGACAAGTTCGTTTTATGTCAAGGATATGGTAGGAAATCGGCCGTGCCCTTTCAAAGGAACCAACCCGGCATTTGCCTGGAGCGATTTAGGGAAATCACGGTAAACCTAAATCTGGACAGCGGATCTGAACCTTTGTCCTCCCGAACCCGAGTCCAGTGTACTAACCATTGCGCCGCCTCGCTCGGTCTGAATTAACAACCTTTAGAGTCGTATGATCGATCGTGTAACCGAAATTTAACGGGTATCTTTTAGTAGCTGTATGGATGACTTCACTCTTATCATTGTTAAAGTCAATTGCCTATGCAGATATCTTGACCCTGGACTCAGGTAGGCGCGCCGGCCCCGGTTCGAATCGGCCCGGTGCATTAACGACGACGGCCGGTGTGCCAGCCAGCCTGGATGTGGTTTTTAGGCGGTTTTCCACATCCCGCTCGGTGAATACTGGGCTAGTCCCCACGTTCCTCAGTTACACAACTCACAGACGTTTGAACACGTTCACACTATTTCATGGCTTACGCTAGGTGCAGACAGCGGGGGTACACTACTTACATCCCAGGAGAGGTGAGGGGGGGGAGCTTCGAGGTGGCAGCAGGAAGGCGATCTGGCCTCCCTCTGCAACTAACTCTGCCAAATACGTAATAACAAGGACGACCCCGTGTTGGTGTGCGACAAGAGACAAAGAAAGAAAGAAAAATCAGTGTCTTACTAGATTCCCCTGTAAACCAGAAGTGGTCAACCATTGGAAACAATGTGCATATGAAAAGGGCCGCGTAACCTGAGGAATATTTTTGTTCTATGTTGTTATCCTCCTTCCTGTTACTTAAAAATAAATAGTATTTATACCAAAACTGAAATTTTCATTGTTAAATTCAGCTTTTATTCGAAATTTGTTAATATGTTACATGTAACAGAAGGATGTTGTTCTAAAAGTTTAAAAAATACAAAAATATCATATAGCACTAAAAAATGCAATTCCTTCAAAAAATAGGTAAAATTGAAACACGCAAAAAAATCATATCAAACATCGCTTCAGTACAGGTTACACCTGGTGTTAACGACAAGCATTTCACATTTGTAACGGCTTATGCTGCTCTTACATTAATGTGTTATCATACAATGTTAATGAAATATGTTACCTAGACAATCTATTCCTGAAATTTCAGTACTGTACATTAATTACTTTTTGGTTTTTACGATCTTTTTTCGTCAGTGTATATGACAGTTGTGAGGCACTACTTACCAAAAATCTTCAGCATCTGCTTTTTTCTACAAACTTTTAATATTATCGACATAAGTTACTGAAACATGTCATTCACTTGTGTGTTAAGGTTTGTTCTTTTGTGACACTGATATTATACTGATGAATGTTCATTGGGCAATTAATATTTTAAAGTGGCGGCATTAATTAATTCAATATTTCTCTATATTCATATTTCACCTCATTGAGGTACATGTACTGATACCCTGCGTCTGGAACAGGACAATTCTCCTCACATAATCAGTATTGCGCTATTCGGCTGGTGCCAACCATCACAAGCAGGTGTGACGGATCAGTTTGATGAAGCAGTCCCTTACAAAGAATAGTAAGTGTCTCTCAAACAACGCCCACCGCTTTCTTCCAATAATTGCTAGTGTGATCTGGCGTGTACAAAACAGTGAAAGTGTTACTGTTTACAGTTCCCATAGCACATGACATATCTGCTAATAAGGCAAGTTTCCCATTCAAGTGAGCAAAACACGAGCAAAATTTTGAATTTTTTTTTTTTTGAGGTAGTGAAAAGTCATACAAAGGATCTGTTTAGGTATTATGATTGATCATACTTTGAATTTTATTTCAGATTTTCAGTACAAAACACGAAATCGAACTGGCGCCCGTAATTATAGTTTGATCAAGGTCCTGCGAGTTTGAAGTACGCAGACTGCGTGCAGTGTAACCCTTCAGGAGTTGTCTGAAATCGAGAATGGATAACATGAGTCGATACTACATGAAATTTATGGGAGCTCATCCAGAATGAGATTTTCACTCTGCTGCGGACTGTGCGCTGATATGAAACTTCCTGGCAGATCAAAACTGTGTGCCGGACCGAGACTCGAACTGGGGACATTTGCCTACCACGGGGAAGTGCTCTAACAACTGAGCTACCCAAGCATGGGAGCTTATATCTAACCACCATGAAATAAGCTTAAATTTAACGATATGGTGCTAAATCGAACTGTGAGTTTGATTTTTGGGGATTTGTTTCACTTTTTATGGCTTTACATAAAATAGTTAATATTAACAATTTAATATATTATAGGTACAAGCTGTAGAGAAAAGTATTTACTTTTTTTGGGGGGGGGGGAGGGGGGTCAAAGGCAGAACTTAACTGGTTGAACCGTTTTTATTTTAAGCTGAATGCGGTTTTGAAAAATCGTTTCCCGAGAAAAACGTATTTTAAGTTTATGGAAAACTTTTATATGTATTATTAGTTCAATCTGCATGAAAACTACGTGTTGTTATATATTTTTGATGTCGCTGAACACGAATCTGTCGTTAGATTTTCAAAATTCTTAGTGGCTAATCCAAGTGGGCGGACCAAAAATCAAGTTTTTGGCCGGTTTTGTCCAAAATTTTGCCGAAAAAGTGTTTTTGTTACTTACGCTTGTCTGTAATTCCACGACTTATACGAGTATCAACCCTTCCTTTAACTCGAATTGTTCACGGAGAGCAATTCCCTCGCTCTTCTTGGCGAGAACAGCCGATCTGCCTGAGCTGGACTTGCTGTGTTTGGCAGCCTGCACACGTTGTCCGTCAGCTTCTTCGACGAATATGTTTGTTTGCACGCGCACTGCAGTGTAAATCATTTTGGGTGAACCGTGCGTCACGGCACAAGTTTTCCCCCTGAGCCGGGCCTCTCCCGATGAGAGCATCCCACGGCGGCCGTGTCATTTTGTAACGCACGGATTAAAAAAAAAAAAAAAAAACCTTTTCGCCCCAATATTCTAGACACATATACCTTCATAAAATGCAATACAAAATCTCCCTTTTTGAATGGTAACACGGTTTTAATAGCACACAGTTATTATCTCAACTAGGGATAGATTTAAAAATAATAAAAGCCAAATGCAGCCTATACTATGCACGTACAACAGAAGAAAACGTGCAGAAGGCACTAGTAGAACGAAAACAAATGATAAACGACAACAATACACCATGCAAGGGCACACTATTTAGTACGTTAAAGAAACTGTACAGGAATGACCACACACACACACGCACAGCGACGGAGAAAGTAAACGCAGTTCAAATTCGGCGCCACGCCGGCGATATGATAACAAGTGAACAGCAGAGACAGCGAGAAAATTAACAGTGTGTTTTGTACAGTGAAAAAATGTTATTTTCGAGTGAAGTTCTGTAAGATAACTAATGTTTGTGGGTGCGCCTCAAAAACTGACGAGAATGCAGATGAAAAAAGATCTTCGAAAGCTAACTGTAAGAAGTCGTAAAATACAGCCACGGAATATTTTCGCATAACAAAATTACCTTTACGGCTAAACTGATATGTAAACTCACCAAGCTCGCAGGAACATCATTTAACTGCAGATGACCAGCTATCAATATGCAGTAGTTTACAGTAGGTCCTACGTAACTCAATAATGCAGAAAAATTAAGATGATGCGAACACAAAAACCGCTAATAGGGCTACCTATCGTTACAATAATTATCACTTAAAGCTTGTTTAAATTTTTCAGAACCGAATAAAAAGCACCCACCGACGACGACACATAACATGTTTAGGTTTATTCGAAAAATGAAGTGTGTTGCATAACACCAGGCCGTTATATCCAATAATACCAAATTACTGGCGGACTCCCGACTTCAGACATATCAGCTGCTCCAACCCAATACACCAGACATCTCAGTTCTGGAGAAGAAGAAAGTGTGAATCATTCACACAGCCGTCGCTGGTGTTGGTAGTAAAACTCGCCACGATGACTTGAAAATCTAATTCTATTGACTGTGGCCTAAAACAGAGAAAGTCGCCCTAGTAGTTCAGCAACAATGGAAACGGCGCCATCAGATCTTATTGTTAGTAGGCAGTTGAAAACCATTGGCACGAATAAAATATACATCTTTCAACTTTAAAGGCCAATTTACTTGGGATCCACCCGATTTATCCGCCGATACATCACACAGCCCTAGACGCTTGGGAGGTGTCCCACTATATATTAAATACGAAAACCCGCAAAGTCATCTCATTTGGTATGTTTACTGTTATAACAACAACTGCAAAATGATCGCAGCTCGTACAAGTATTTCCTACAGTGTCATTCTCTCTATTCTCTTTCACTTTCTTTATTTTTTATTTTTTATTTTTTTATGAAGCAGCTACTCTCATGTACATCAATACTCCGCAAGCCACCCAACAGTGTGTGGCGGAGGGCACTTAACGTGCCACTGTCACTACCTCCCTTTCCTGTTCCAGTCGTGTATGGTTCGCGGGAAGAACTACTGTCGGAAAGCCTCCGTGCGCGCTCGAATCTCTCTAATTTTACATTCGTGATCTCCTCGGGAGCAATATATTCGATACCTCATCCAGAAACGCACCCTCTCGAAACCTGGACAGCAAGCTACACCGCGATGCAGAGCGCCTCTCTTGCAGAGTCTGCCACTCGAGTTTGCTAAACATCTCCGTAGCGCTATCACGCTTACCAAATAACCCTGTGACGAAACGCGCCGCTCTTCTTTGGATCTTCTTCATCTCCTCTGTCAACCCGACCTGGTACGGATCCCACACTGATGAGCATTGCTGACGTATAGGTCGAAAGAGTTCTCCTTAGTTGATGGACTACATTTTCTAAGGACTGTCCCAAAGAATCTCAACCTGGCACCCGCCTTACCAACAATTAATTTTATATGATCATGCCACTTCAAATCGTTCCGTACGCATACTCCCAGATATTTTACAGATATTCCACTATCATATAATCATACAATAAAGAATCCTTCTTTCTATGTATTCGCAATACATTATATTTGTCTATATTAATGGTCAGTTGCCACTCCCTGCACCAAATGTCTATCCGCTGCAGATCTTCCTGCATTTTGCTGCAATTTTCTAATGCTGCAACTTCTCTGTATACTACAGCATCATCCGCGAAAAGCCGCATGGAACTTCCGACACTATCTACTAGGTCATTTATATATATTGTGAAAAGTAATGGTCCCATAACACTCCCCTGTGGCACGCCACAGGTTACTTTAACGTCTGTAGACGTCTCTCCATTGATAACAACATGCTGTGTTCTGTTTGCTAAAAACTCTTCAATCCAGCCACACAGCCTGTCTGATATTCCGTAGGCTCTTTCATTGTTTATCAGGCGACACTGCGGAACTGTATCGAACGCCTTCCGGAAGTCAAGGAAAATGGCATCTACCTGGGAGCCTGTATCTAATATTTTATGGGTCTCATGAACTAATAAAGCGAGTTGGGTCTCACACGATCGCTGTTTCCGGAATCCATGTTGATTCCTACAGAGTAGATTCTGGGTTTCCAGAAATCTGAGATTAAGTCAAAGATATTTTCAAGATGCAAAAATATCTGAGTTTTTTTAGCGGTTATCGAACCCAGGACGTCTATCTCACTAGCATGTAACGTTACTCACGAGATGACATGCGCTACTAGTAAAGTACGTGTAAAGCCTAACGTGAAGCGACTGGTCAGAACTTCAGGATCGCATAAACACCTCTACGAGGATATTAACTGCCGTCACGAAGTTGCGGTTATAGAATAGAAAACAATTCAGTGGCAAGTTTATAGACGTCAATTCTCATTACTGTATAATCCTTCATGGAATATCTGTTTAACTGACGCTTGCCTTCGCGGCTAAGTTCAAACTGAAAACGCAATTCAGACATTCCACTTTCTCTGTTATCTCTGGCAGTCACGTCCGCTCTACTTTGTGTCTGCAAACAACAGATAGCCGAACATCGCAACTTAGCAGCTGATTTCGGCATTCAAAAAATGCCTTGATACAGAGTTCTTGCGACATCCTTTTTCATTGTTTCGGAAAGGAAGGGAAGAAAGAAAGAATGATGTAGTTTAGGACCCGTCCACGAAATGGTTGTTAGGAACGCAGTATTCGCCCAGTTGGACAGACATTTTGAAAGCTTTGTTGAAGAACCACTTCGCCAAGTGATTTTGCTCGTGTGAAGTGTTCGGAGGACCTAAATCTGGGTAGGAGATCGTATGTTTGAAGCCTCCTTCAGTTCACATTCTGTGCATTAATCACGTCTTACCTCGGTTAGTTAACATATCAACGGGAATTTGCAAATGTCTGTTCTCATTCAAATATCTTGGCTACCAATAAATCTTCCAAACAAAGTAACTTACTACACAATTTAAAAGGAGAATTAATATGCGCGTAATCGTAATTTTTACACGCGTAATCGCAATGTTTACTTATTAATTCGTAAGGCGATTCGACGATTAATTCTGCCGTTGTGGTAAATTTCTTAATATTTGTATCGTAGAAGAGAAATTATGACTTGTGTTTTGTAACAGAAGTTTATTTAATCAAACCTGTTTTAGGGATCTTCAAGGTTTCTTAATTCTTATTTTCTATTCGTGCACCGGTTCCTTTGTTATCAGTTATGGGCACAAAGTCCCCCAGTATGAAAACTTTCACCGACCTGCACTTCTTGACCCTGCTCCTTCTTTACACGGTCATTCAAAAGTAAAGGAATATCTGAAAACGAAAAGCGATGTAATATTCCAGGACACTCACTGAGGACAGATTGTTAAAAAGGCGAAACGCGTCTGGCTGCACAAATAAAGATTCGTGTGCAGCATCATGCAAAAGATGTGCTCTTGCTAACTGCTACGATGTACAGGGTGGTTGTAATTAAACTTGCAGTATTAGAGCTAGCTTAGACGGAAAACCATTTAGCGAATGACTTTATTTATTTATTTATTTAAGGGCGACCCTATTTCACTCCCTTAGGGACTGAATTTCTAAAAACTCTGAAACACTTTTCTTTTTTAATCACTAACCGAGAAGCCTAACACCAATTTTCTAAGATTTAGCTTCAAAAATGCTTGCACCTAAAATATTTCCACGGAAGCTTTCATCCCCGTTTCATGCCCATTGGGCTTGAATTTCCCAAAACAGTGAAACACGTAATTATTAAAATTTTCATAGATTCAGGTTTAAAAATGCTTTCACAATGAAATATTTTCATAAAACATTTCACCTCCTGTTTCACCCCCTTATGGGTTCGGTTTCCAAAAACAATAAAATACTTTTTTTTTTTTTGTAACTGGGAAGTCACGTACAAATATTAATAGACATAGCTTTAAAAATACTTCAGCAGTTTTTTAATAATGATATATATTTAAAAATAGCTTTCACCCTTTCACGCACTACATCACCCCCATAGACCTACGTTTCCGAAAGTGCTGAAACACGTATTTCTTTATTTCTGACCGAGAAATACCCATTTTCGTGGGTCTAGTTTCAAAATTGCTTTAATAGCAACATTCTTCCAAAAAAAATTCTATTCCCTGACTTACTCCAGTATGGTCGGAATTTCGACGTCCCGTATCTTTCGTCATAGTTGAATCGCATTTATGAAATTCATTCAGTTCTCTCTTCTACTTCTCAGCTGCTGTAAACAACAAACTAAAGAGAACAAACCACTAACAAAACAGCTGGTTACATGTGAAAAGAGTAGGAAACAAAGGTGCGAGCGAGAGGGAAGTGTTTACAGACAAGGTTCAAAAAATGGTTCAAATAGCTCTGAGCACTATGGGGCTTAACATCTATGGTCATCAGTCCCCTAGAACTTACAACTACTTAAACCTGGAAGTTTCATTACACGCTTCCAGATGTCTCTAGTTTGTCCACTTTTGTTTCAGCTGTTGTTTACTTCGGAGAATTGGTGCATTTTGTGAAAAAATGTGTGGAAAAATAATTTAGTAATTATCCAGACAGTTTTTATATTTAACTATTGTGCTACAACAGCATAAATAACAATAGCGTTTCGCTCCCATAGTTAGTTATACGTATATTTGGTTCTGCAATTTATTGGAAAGAGAAAAGCCATTTTCCGAAGAAAGCAAGGGATGGTTTTCGGATTCAAGGCTGAAGGACACTAGAATAGGGAAGCTGCTAGGAGATTATCACAAAACCCTCACAAAACCCTGGGAATTGTATTGAAGAAAGAAGCTGGTCTCATATTGTGCGATGCAATGAAAATGATAGCACTGCCATCGTACATTACGCGTAGGAACCACACAGATAAGACAGTTTAGGACTCTTATGGCGACACATAGTCGTTTTTCCCTCTCTCCATTTACTAGTAGAACGGGAAAGGAAATGACTAGTACAGAGTACCCAACGCCATGTTCCGTAAGATAGCTTGCGGAGTATGTGTATATATATATATATATATATATATATATATATATATATATATATATATATATATATATGCCAGTGGTTCGTGCTGTTTCACTAGTATTATTGCCCTTCTGGTTAACAGGAATGAAACTTAAGAAAAGTTGGTCTAGAAGTGTACAGAATATACTGTAAAGATGAAGCATAAATGAAGGTGATGCTGAGTAAATAGATGGCGGACAGCGAATCTGTAAACAAACTGTGGAACGCATAACAGAAGAAATGAAAGGTTAGTTCTGCAGTTGTCTTCAGTTCGAAGACTGGTTTGATGCAGCTTCTGTGCAATTCTCTTCATCTCTGAATGATTACTGCAAAGTACATCGATTTGAAACTACTCACTGTTGTCAAATCTTGGTACCCCTCTACAATTTTGTTCCCTCACACCTACCTCTGTTATCAAACTGACGATTCAGTGAGGTTCAAATGGTTCAAATGGCTCTGAGCACTATGGTCATGTCCCCTAGAACTTAGAACTACTTAAACCTAACTAACCTAAGGACATCACACAACACCCAGTCATTACCAGGCAGAGAAAATCCCTGACCCCGCCGGGAATCGAACCCGGGAACCCGGGCGTGGGAAGCGAGAACGCTACCGCACGGCCACGAGCTGCGGACTACAGACAAGGACAGAGGAAGATACTGCCCTGAAATAGGAAACAGTCTCCATCCTCGGTGGACAACATCAGCAACCATTCGGCAATACCTGGGCATCAGCATCAGCAGTAGTGCTCGACCATACCGTGAAATTGCCATGTATTGCGGTCACATTGCAACAATGTTGACGGCAACGCCATTGCGGTCAAATATGTATTGCCGTAAAATTTAGAACTTGTAGAGGCACGATCAGATGACGCTGTTGCTCGGCTGATTCGAACCAATCACTACACAGCGTTCTCTCTCTCTCTCTCTCTCTCTCTCTCTCTCTCTCTCTCTCTGAGTTCATCAGTATCCTAGACTTAGAACTACTTAAACCTAACTAACCTGAGGACATCACACATATCCATGCCCGAGGCAGGATTCGAACCCGAGGTAGGATTCCAGACTGAAGCGCCTAGAACCGCTCGGCCACAGCGGCCGGCTCTACGCAGCTCTCTGTCCTGGCGTTTATTACGTCGTACAGAGTCACTGTGTTCATGATTTAGCAAATTTATTTTATTTAAACTTCGGGGGAGGTGGGGGGAGGGATCTCGTATACGGCACGTGTATGTGAATCGAGTAAGCTTTATCCAGTGCGTTATCTATTTTAGCTGCTCGTGTGATGTACTTCCCGAGGCGAAGGTTATTGACCAGCCGGTCATTTGCTAAAAGACCGCGGAAAACCTCCTAACGACTTTCAAGCTGGCATCTGTATCAAAGCAACAGTCGGCAATCGTTTCCCAATCACCATACAGCTCCCAAATGAAATGTGACGAACCACTTATCTCTGTATGTCTGCAGAGGTTATTGTCAAATACTGTCAACAGAGTTGTAAGCAAGTGGAGAGTACATCGACAACAGGCAGTAACCGGATTCTGCAAACCAGTCAGAGTCTCGCAAAAGGCCCTGCTCGTTATCCACGTTCCAGATAATTCAGCCTCTCGCACCTGTCACCTTTCCGCCCCCCCATTCCCCCCTGTTCTCGCTCCAGACCTGTCCAAACTTTTATCTCGAGAGCTGCTCCAGATAACGGTTGCGAATCGCGCCACCGACTGATAAGGGCGAGTGGAAAAGTACCGGCTGTGCGTCTCTCTCTCTCTCTCTCTCTCTCTCTCTCTTTCTCTCTCCATTCTCTTCCTCTCAAACCCACCACTCCCTCCCTCCCCCCTTTCCCCAACCCCATCCTTCCACTGTCGCTCTTTCCTTCCTTATTCAGCCCACGAGTTCCTTGTCTTAATCTTGTGACCAAGAGATTAGCACAACTAACTGAGCCAGAATGTGCAATCATATCTTCATTAAATGTGTGTCCTTTTCTTTTCAGATGTGTTTTCGTTCGAAATACGTGATGTGTTCAAAAAATAACGGGAATACTGGTTTTTTGGAAAGAATTCTAGTTACGAAGCCTGAGATTGTCAGGAAGGACACAGCAGCCTTAATGTAATTTTTTTTATAAATAAAAGTTCATAAAAACACTTTTAATCCCAGACCGCAATTTCTTTGTCAGAGACTCTGATACAAAAAATAGTACGCTCCACGAAGGAATTGTCTGAATGGGAGGGAAATCAGTAGATTTTGTGCACATGTACAGACAAACGATTACACTTTCAGAAAAATGGGTTGCTTTATTCAAGAAAATGAGCTACATAAAAACTGATGAAGTCAATAACGCATTGTACCACTTCTGGCACTTAGATAAGCACTTATTCGGGTTGGCATTGATTGATAGAGTTGCTGAATGTCCTCCTCAAAAATATCGTGTCAAATTTTGTCCAATTGGCGTCTGGCACTTATTCGGATTGGCATTGATTGATAGAGTTGGTGAATGTCCTCCTGAGAGATATTGTGTCAAATTTTGTCCAGTTGGCGTCTGCCACTTTCGTAAGCACTTATTCGGGTTGGCATTGATTCATAGAGTTGTTGGATGTCCTCTTGAGAAATATCGTGTCAAATTTTGTCCAGTTGGTGTCTGGCACTTGCGTAAGCACTTATTCTGGTTTGCATTGATTGATAGAGTTATTGGATGTCCTCCAGAGAAATGTCGTGTCAAATTTTGTCCAATTGGCGTGTGGCACTTAGGTAAGCACTTATTCGGGTTGGCATTGATTGATAGAATTGTTGAATGTCCTCCTGAGAGATATCGTGTCAAATTTTGTCCAATTGGCGCGTTAGATCGTCAAAATCCAGACAGGTTCGTATCCCACCGGTATCGTGGGCGTCTCCAGACTCTTCTTCAGTCTGGAATCTCACTGCCCAGAGTAAAACTTTCCTCAGTGATGAGTCCCACTTCGAACTGAGCTTCGATCAAAAGCGAACATATGTTTGGAGACGCTCCGGACAAGTAGAGGAAAAGTAGCCCTACAAAATTTTGTACAATAAAGAAGGTTATAAACAGTGCAAAAATCTGAACAAAATATGAACAACATACCACAATCTGGCAAGATGCAGGCAATACGGCATGTTGCTGTTAAACTATGTAAGATAACTTCCCTATCTTGTAATTTTGACTTCATTGACAAGTTTAGCTGGATTAATAAAAGAAATAGCGTAAATCAGGCTAACAATAAGCGAAATTGCAAAATATGTGTGTTAGCATTTTCCTTCCTAACTCCCATTGAAAGGACTAATAAGGTGTGCTGGAGTCAGTGGAATGCTGAGGAGTCGTACGCAGTAAGACGACCTCGCTCCAAGCTGACGCTTTGCAGAGTGTCAGACATGTGGGCAGTTCTCGTGTGCGCTTCGGTTGAGGCTCTCTGACGTAAGGAAGCGAAGGACGTAGCAGAACAAAACGCAGAACCCGCAGCTCGCCGTTTTCCTGTAGTAGGATTCGTATAAAGACGCGTTACAATAATTATATTTCGGGAATTTTGGCGGGAGCGAGGTTACTCCACATTGAATGGACAGCAGGTTGTAAGTAGGCTGTTTATGTTTTCTTATTCGCAACGTTACGTAGCGCTCTCTGTATGAAAATCACTGGCTGTGCTGTGTGCAGTCTGTGGCTAGTTTGCATTGTTGTCTGCCATTGTAGTGTTGGGCAGCGGCAGTTGGATGTGAACAGCGCGTAGCGTTGCGCAGTTGGAAATGAGCCGCCAGCAGTGGTGGATGTGGGGAGAGAGATGGCGGAGTTTTGAAATTTGTTAGACTGGATGTCATGAACTGCTATATATATTATGACTATTAAGGTAAATACATTGTTTGTTCTCTACAAAAATCTTTCATTTGCTAACTATGCCTATCAGTAGTTAGTGCCTTCCGTAGTTTGAATCTTTTAATTAGCTGGCAGTAGTGGCGCTCGCTGTATTGCAGTAGTTCGAGTAATGAAGATTTTTGTGAGGTAAGTGATTTGTGAAAGGTATAGGTTAATGTTAGTCAGGGCCATTCTTTTGTAGGGATTTTTGAAAGTCAGATTGCGTTGCGCTAAAAATATTGTGTGTCAGTTTAAGTACAGTCAGGTATATAATTTTTCTAAGGGAACTTTTCATAAGGTGACAGAAACGTCTGACAACGTCGGTTGTACGTTGGTTTTCATAAATGGAGGAAAATCGTGAAAAAAGAACAAATAAAAAGTTATTTGTGGGTTATGACGGACCTAAATTTATGTGTAGTTTTAAACATGGCTATTACTCAGCAACTGTATACTAGAAACTAGCTGGCAGATTAAAACTGTGTGCCGGACCGAGACTCGAACTCGGGACCTTTGCCTTTCGCGGGCAAGTGCTCTACCAACTGAGCTACCCGAGCACGACTCACGCCCCGTCCTCACAGCTTTACTTCCGCCAGTACCTCGTCTCCTACCTTCCAAACTTTACAGAAGTTCTCTTGCGAAACTTACAGGACTAGCACTACTGGAAGAAAGGATACTGCGGAGACATGGCTTAGCCACAGCCTGGGGGATGTTTCCAGAATGAAATCTTCACTCTGCAGCGGAGCAGCTCAGGTGTTAGAGCACTTTCCCGTGATAGGCAAATGACCCGAGTTCGAGTCTCGGTCCGGCACACAGTTTTAATCTGCCAGGAAGTTTCATATCAGCGCACACTCCGCTGCAGAGTGAAAATCTCGTTCTGGAAACATCCCCCAGGCTGTGGCTAAGCCATGTCTCCGCAATATCCTTTCTTTCAGGAGTGCTAGTTCTGCAAGTTTCGCAGGAGAGCTTCTGTTAAGTTTGGAAGGTATGAGACGAGGTACTGGCAGAAGTAAATCTGTGGGGACGGGGCGTGAGTCGCGCTTGGGTAGCTCAGTTGTTAGAGCACTTGCCCGCGAAAGGCAAAGGTCCCGAGTTCGAGTCTCGGTCGGGCACACAGTTTTAATCTGCCAGGAAGTTTCAAGCTTGTGTAGGACTTGGAACATTTGGTGGTCGATGTTTGCTGTGGAACCTGCTTCAGTAACATGGTCAAAAGCATAGAGAAAGTCTTCTCTGTTAAAACGAACTCATTTCAATCGCATCGAATGACCAAATGCGAGTATCCCCAAATGCAGTATCCCAGTTCGAGAAGATGAAATGGTTCAAATGGCTCTAAGCACTATGCGACTTAACATCTGAGGTCATCAGTCCCCTGGAACTTAGAACTACTTAAACCTAACCAACCTAAGGACATCACACACAGCCATGCCCGAGGTAGGATTCGAACCTGCTACCGTAGCAGTAGTGCGGTTCCGGACTGAAGCGCCTAGAACCGCTCGGCCACAGCGGCCGGCTCGAGAAGATCCTATACAAGTTTTCCTTCCCTTACATTTCAAGAACTTTACAGGCGACCATCGGAGTCGGCAGCTGTTTCTACGCCACAAGAGTGACTTGCCTACGTGTACGAAATTACGTACGATGTGAGAGTAGTCGACGCCGCTCTGGAAATTGATATTGCCCTTCACAGACATACAGACGCTAAACACACTAGTTCAATAACGAGTTTAATATTACCAGCTTAAAAACATTAATTTCTTCTTTTGAGTCATAATATTGTACGTATACGTAAGTCATCCGTCCCACATTGTTTCTGCGGTTATTTCAGGTAGTATTGCTTGTCTACTAGTACCGACAACTGTACACAATCGCGGCTGCTCTCGGTCGTTAAGTGAACCCCGTCGGCAACTGCGTTGTTCGTGCTGAGAGGTAATGCCTGAAATTTGGTATCCTCGGCACATTCTCGACACTGTGGATCTCTGAATATTGAATTCCCTAACGATTTCCGAAATGAACTGTCCCATGCGTCTATCTGCACCTACCACCCCGCATTCAAAGTCTGTTAATTGCTGTCGTGCGGGCATAATCACATGAGAAACCTTTCACTTGAGTCCAAATGACAGCTTCGCCATTGCACCGCCCTTTTATACCTTGCGTACGCGATACTACAGCCATCTGTGTATGTGCATATCGCTATCCCACTACTTTTGCTGCCTCAGTGTAGCGTCACGTACTGTAACGTACGCCATAGGGCCGTGTATCTAGCTGGCCCAGGTCTCGATATGGAGACGCCAGCAAGCGACTGAGGAGGTGTTTGGAGAAGGCTGTCGGCAGCGACTCCCTCCTTCGCAATGTCTCGCGCTGTCGATCGTGCAGCCGTCCGTCTCCTTGCGAAGACGGGGAAAGCGCTGCGTTGGCAGCCGGTCTGCTTTCCCCTCCACTGCTTATCATACCAGCACGCCTCGCGCGACCATTCACACCAGCCGCGCCGGTGTCCACGGAGTTTACGGTTGTCTGCGCAGGACTTGATTACAGGCCTACATCGCTGACGCCAAGGCGTTGTGGAATATCCTCACGCATTGTTAGAAAAATGTCGATCTAGCAACTCCAGAATCGCAGAGCGTACAGTCAGCCTATCCTATTACCTTTTTGCATCCTCGTTGGACAAAAGACAGCACGTAAACCTCTACACATAAATGCCAATGCCCCGACCGGCTGACTCACTGACTCAGCATCGCCCAGCCCGAACCATTAAGGATAGAAACATGAAATTCGCAGAGGGTGTTGATCCTTTAGTGCAGGCGTTGCTTAAGAGGAGATTTTTAGAAACTGTACTCCCAACGGGGTGAAATAGGGGATGAAAGGCTTGTTAAAAAGAATGTGTCGCTATTAAGGCAGTTTAGAAGCTAGACCTACGAATATTGGTATCTGGTTTCTCGGACAGGAAAAAAGAAATATGTGCTTCAGAATTTTTGTAAAATCAATCTCTGTGTGTAAAGTAGAGGATGAAATGTTTTATGAAAATATTTCACTTTGAAAATTGGTATTAGCTTCTCGGATAGAGACGGCTGCTATGGCCGAGCGGTTGTAGGCGCTTCAGTCCGGAACCGCGCTACTACTACGGTCGCAGGTTCGAATCCTGCCTCGGGCATGGATGTGTGCGATGTCCTTAGGTTAGTTAGGTTTAGGGGACTGATGACCTCAGATGTTAAGTCCCATAGTGCTCAGAGCCATTTGAAGCATTTTTCTCGGATAGAAATGAAAAAAATGCATGTTTCACTGTTTTCGGAAATTCAGCCCCTAAGTGAGTGAAATGGCCAGACACTGACTGACTCATCATCGTCCCGCCCACACCACTAACTATACACGAAATTTGCTGTGTTGATCTTCTAGTGTAGGCGTCGTGTAATAAGCGATATTTCGAAGTTACACCCCTGACGGAGTGATACAGGCAATAAAAAGCTTTTTGAAAATTTGTCACTATTAAGGCAATCTCGAAACCAGAACTACCAAAATGGTATTTGGTTTCTCAGGCAAAAATAAAAGAATACGTCTTTGCACTGTTTTTGCAAATTGAACCACTCAGTGGCTCAAATGGGAGATGAAAGTTTTTAAGCAAATAGTTCGCTGTATTAAAAATGCTTTAATCTAAATGCATGAAAATTGATGTTTCACTTCTCGGTTACATAAAATGAGATAGGTGTTGAGCAATGAAGCTTTATATGAAAATGGTTCAAATGGCTCAAAGCACCATGCGACTTAACATCTGAGGCCATCAGTTCCCTAGACTTACAAATACTTAAACCTAACTAACCTAAGGACATCACACATGTCCATGCCCGAGGCAGGATTCCAACCTATGACCGTAGCAGTCGCGTGGTTCAGGACTGAAGCGCCTAGAACCGTTCGGTCATTTCGGTCGGCTATATGAAAGTATCACACAACAACGCTAAAGCTACGATGAACAAAAACGCACGACTGCCAGAATCGGATACTGGTCAGCAGTACATTCGGAAAACACCGTGCAAGTATGGATTTAATTACAACGTAAAGTTTAGAAGGCTTTGCAATTTGAGAAAAACATAAAAATTCGGTTAAAGAAAAACAACAAAATTCTCTGCACACCATATAGTACTCGAGCGAAGCAGCGAGCGATAAGCTAGTAATCAATAATCTGAAAAATACACACATAGTTAAAAAGAGCGAAATAAATTGAGAAAACCAGTCTCCACTTTGAAAATTTGCACTGAGAGAAAAAAAGGAGTTTATTTACAGTACAAATTACATTTTGTTGTTGTTGTTGTTGTGGTGGTCTTCAGTCCTGAGACTGGTTTGATGCAGCTCTCCATGCTACTCTATCCTGTGCAAGCTTCTTCATCTTCCAATACCTACTGCAGCCTACATCCTTCTGAATCTGCTTAGTGTATTCATCTCTTGCTCTCCCTCTACGATTTTTACCCTCCACGCTGCCCTCCAATACTAAATTGGTGATCCCTCGATGCCTCAGAACATGTCCTACCAACCGGTCCCTTCTTCATGTCAAGTTGTGCCACAAACTTCTCTTCTCCCCAATTCTATTCAATACCTCCTCATTAGTCATGTGATCTACCCATCTAATCTTCCGCATTCTTCTGTAGCATCACATTTCGAAAGCTCTTCTTGTCCAAACTATTTATCGTCCATGTTTCACTTCCATACAGGGCTACACCCCATACAATTAGTTTTCAGAAACGACTTCCTGACACTTAAATCTATACTCGATGTTAACAAATTTCTCTTCTTCAGAAACGCTTTCCTTGCCATTGCCAGTCTGCATTTTGTATCCTCTCTACTTCGACCATCATCAGTTATTTTGCTCCCCAAATAGCAAAACTCCTTTACTACTTTAAGTGTCTCATTTCCTAATCTAATTCCCTCAGCATCACGCGACTTAATTCGACTAAATTCCATTATCGTCGTTTTGTTTTTGTTGATATTCATCTTATATCATCCTTTCAAGACACTGTCCATTCCGTTCAACTGCTCTTCCAAGTCCTTTGCTGTCTCTGACAGAATTACAATGTCACCGGCGAACCTCAAAGTTTTTATTTCTTCTTCATGGATTTTAATTCCTATTCCGAGTTTTTCTTTTGTTTCCTTTACTGCTTGCTCAACATACAGATTGAATAACATTGGAAGAGGCTACAACCCTGTCTCACTCCCTTCCCAACCACTACTTCCCTTCCGTGCCCCTCTACTCTTATAACTGCCATCTGGTTTCTGTAGAAATTGTAAATAGCCTTTCGCTCCCTGTTTTTTTACCCGTGCCACCTTTAGAATTTGAAACAGAGTATATAGAGAGTAAAAAATTCATCGCATTATACAATTACTATGTATTTTTTGAAGAAAAATAGGAGGCAAAGTGATTCAAAAAATTTAGACTCAGTTTTCGAAGAAATAGTCGTTTTCTTGCGCCACGAATAACGGCGCAATGTTTGTGGACCCACACTGCATATTTTGGGCACTTGGAAATCTTTTCTGGAAACCAGCAGTCCACTCCTTTCCAGGCATTCAGGTTTCTTTTTTAAAATTATCTGTAAGTTTATTCCATTCGAGCAGTTAAAACACTGCGAATTGTAGACGCTTAACTGGCTTGCCGAGCAGGCCGCTGCGACCGAGCGGTTCTAGGCGCTTCAGTCTGGAACCGCGCGACTGCTACGGTCGCAGGTTCGAATCCTGCCTCGCACAATTAGGTTAGTTAGAATTAAGTGGTTCTACGTTATAGGGGACTGATGACCTCAGCTGTTAAGTCCCACAGTGCTCAGAGCCATTTGAACCATCTGGCTTGCCGAAAAATATTGTCCTCCAACTCGTTAGCTGCTAATGTTTGGCTTGCTGGTCACTATCCGTCTCCCACGCGTCGCTGCAGACCGCTACGGCCGTAATCAGGGCGAGTCGGCGAAGACAGGAAGTCCAACTTCCATCCGCCCCGCATCGAGCTCCGCCTACAGAAAGCCTGGCTGGCAAACCAAACCGGCGGAAGAGCAGTCGCCGTCCATCTCATAGCGTGCCATCGGTAGCGATAAACAATGAAGCGACAGAAGTCACGGGATAGCGGCAGTCTCATATACGGATGGCGATTGTATCTATATAAAAGGGTAGTGCGTCGGTTGAGCTGACATTGTACACAGGCGAGTCATGTGAAAAGTTCTCCGACGTGATTACGGCCGCACGACGGGAATTAACAGCTCTGAACTTGCATTGGTACGAGGGTAATCCCAAAAGTAAGATCTCCTATTATTTTATAAGCAGGGGAAGGCGGGGAAAGATGTGGAAGCTAAGTTTAAACCCTTACAGAAGGGACAAAAATAAACAAATTCAAGTAGGTTTGATTATCATTTGTTTACTTAACCATTGAATTACAGTAGCATGCAAAGAAACCTGCAAACTTGTTACATTTAGTTACAAATATCTAGATTTGAAAGATAAACTACCAATTCCCCGTCTTGCCCCATATGCGGGGTAAGATGAGGAACTAGCATGAATTCATCTCTAAAGGGCCGGCCGGAGTGGCCGAGCGGTTAAAGGCGCTACGGTCTGGAACCGCACGACCGCTACGGTCGCAGGTTCGAATCCTGCCTCGGGCATGGATGTGTGTGATGTCCTTAGGTTAGTTAGGTTTAAATAGTTCTAAGTTCTAGGGGACTGATGACCTCAGATGTTAAGTCCCATAGTGCTTAGAGGCCTTTGAACCACGAATGTGGGGCGTACGACGAACGTATCCGTTTGGTCAGCGCGGTGAAATTTGACGTTAATGGGCCATGGCAGCAGATGACCGATGCAAGTGTCTTTGCTAACAGCACAACAAACCGAGCGAGGAGGCGCAGTGGTTAGCACACTGGACTCGCATTCGGGAGGACGACGGTTCAATCCCGCGTTCGGCCATCCTGATTTAGGTTTTCCGTGATTTCCCTAAATCGCTCCAGGCAAATGCCGGGATGGTTCCTTTGAAAGGGCACGGCCGACTTCCTTCCCTAATCCGATGAGACCGATGACCTCGCTGTCTTGTCTCCATCCCCAAACAACCCAACCCAACAGCACAACATCGTCTGCAGCGTCTCCCCTGGGCTGGTGACCATACTGATTGGACCTTAGGCGACTGGAAAACCGTGCCCTGGTCAGATGAGTCCCGATTTCAGTTGGTAAGAGCTGATGGTAGGGTTCCAGTGTGGTACAGACCCTGTTCGTTCTTCTTGTCGATGTCTCCATATGCTGTGCTCCTCGCGAATACTGCGAAGACACGAAGTCGCTTAAAGCTAATGTTGGGATGGTTCGCTGGCCGGAGTAGCCGAGCGGCTCTAGGCGCTACAGTCCGGAACCGCGCGACCGCTACGGACGCAGGTTCGAATCCTGCCTCGGGCATGGGTGTGTGTGATGTCCTTAGCTAGGTTTAAGTAGTTGTTCGTTCTAGGGGACTGATGACCTCAGAAGTTAAGTCCCATAGTGCTCAGAGCCATTTGAACCATTTTTTTGGAATGGTTCTCTAAAAAGGACACCTCAAGGATACCCTTCCTCACCCTTCCCCGACCTGAGATTTGGCTCCATCTGTAATGTTCGAGTCTTCGACAGGAGGTTAAACACAAATCTTCCTGCATTTCCACTGTCGACCAATAGCGGGACAAGGTTAATCCCCGCAGTTGTGTAACGCAAGAGATAAGACTGTCGCGGCGCATTCAGTAAAGCCTCGCCTACTTAACTGATTAGGATATGCTGATAATCCAGAACGATAGCAGGCAGAGAATGCGAGATTTATAGCAGCGAAACGCAACTCGTGGATGAGACGGTGATATCAGGGGCTAGAAATGGGGCTGCAGTGGAAAAAGCCAGCAGATAGCGTTGCACAACGGGCAGATAAGATAGCGCGCAGGTTAACTCCGCGGCAGCGGACACGAGCTTCAAATGTTGCTATTTACTGTTTATTGTTGTCATCGGGAAATGCAGAAGTCATTCGGTCTAAAGACGAACTGACAATTACTTGACGTCTCAGAATGTGTCCTATCAACCGATCTCTTCTTTTAGTTAAGTGATGACACAAATTTCTTTTCTCTCAATTCAGTGCAGTCCTTTTTCTTGGCTACGCATCTACCCAACTAATCTTTAGCATTCTTATGTAGCACCGCATTTCAAAAGCTTCTTTTCTCTTCTTGCCTAAACTCTTTACCGCCCATGTTTCAGTTCCAGACATGGCTACATTCCAGACAGATACCCTCAGAAAAAGACTTTCTAGCAGTGAAACCTGTCCGCAGCTCGTGGTCGTGCGGTAGCGTTCTCGCTTCCCACGCCCGGGTTCCCGGGTTCGATTCCCGGCGGGGTCAGGGATTTTCTCTGCCTCGTGATGACTGGGTGTTGTGTGCTGTCCTTAGGTTAGATAGGTTTAAGTAGTTCTAAGTTCTAGGGGACTGATGACCATGGATGTTCAGTCCCATAGTGCTCAGAGCCAGTTAAACCTGTATTCGATGTTAACAAATTTCTCTTCATCACAATCGCTTTTCCTGTTAATGTCACTCTACATTTTATATCATCTCTACTTCAGTCATCATCAGTTATTTTGCTGCTACTTCTTCTGACTCGTCTAAAAATCTGACTCCCTCATCATCGACTCATTTAATTCGCTACTTTCCATTGCCCTTGTTTTGCTTTTGTTGATGTTCATGTTACATCCTCCTTTCAATATACTGCCGATTCCATTCAACTGCTCGTTCAAGTCCTTTGCTGTTTCAGACAGAATTACAATGTCGTCAGCAAACCTTACAGTTGTTATTTCTTCTCCCTCAACTTTATTTCCCTTTCCAAATTTTTCTTTGGTTTTCTTTACTGCTTGCTAAATGTATAGTATAAATAACACCCGTGATAGGCTGCAACTATATCTCACTCTCTTCTCAACAACTCCCTTTCATACCCCTCGACTCTTATAAAATCCGTCTGGTTTCTGTGTGAGTTGTAAACAGCCGTCGCTCCCTGTATTTTACCCCTGCTACCTTTAGAATTTCAAAGAGACTATTCCAGTCAACTTTATCAAAAGCTTTCTGGAAGTCTACAAATGCCAAACGTGTATGTTTACCTCTTCTTAATCTATCTTCTAAGATAAGCCGTAAGGTTAATACTCGTTCAGGTTTTCCTACATTCCTACGAAATCCAAACTGATCTCCGCGGTCGACTTCTACCAGTTTTTCCACTTTTCTGTAAAGAATTCGTGCTAGTGTTTTGTAACTATACACCAGTTATCAAACTGACAGTTCGGTAATTTACAGACCTACCAGCAACTGCTTTCTTTGAAATTGGAATTATTACATTCCTCTTTGAGGGCATTTCGCTTGTCTCATACATCTTGTCATGGGTGGTTCTCCCAAGGCTGTCAGGGCTCTGTCGAATTCTTCTCGCTGTATCATATCATCTTCACCTACATCCAGTTTCCTTTCTATAATGTCGCCTTCAAGTTCATCTCCCTTGTATAGACGCTCTGTACACTCCTTCCACCTTCCAGCTTTCCATAAGAACTGGGTTTCCGTCTGAGCTAGGGGACAAATGCAAATCTATAGAAGCATGTACAACTAAGCGAAAAATACGTTTGGAGAAAAAAAATAAGCAAGCGTCTGCATATCAATTGCTTATTTTTTTCTCCAAACGTATCTATTTTTCGCTTAGTTATACATGCTTCTATAGATTTGCATTTGTCCTCTAGCCACCCATGCTTAGCCATTTTTCACTTTCTGTCGTTATTTTTAGATGTCTTTATTCCATTTTGCCAGCTTCATTTGCCGCATTTTTATATTTTCTTCTTTTTATATTTTCTCCTTTTCTCAATTAGTGTAAAATTTTCTAGGTTTACAAGTCGTAGCAGGTTTCGTTCAAAGCCGAGACTTCAAGATATCCATCGTCTTCTCTATCACTAGCTGACTGTTGCCACCACAGATTCATTTATCTCCTTCAGTTGCCGTCGCACTTACTCTAGGTGGAGTGATGTCCGCGCTTATCTCATCTCAGTGTAATCGATTAAACTGGTAAGAAAGCTGCTGTTTTGAAGAAACATGCTGGCTCCGCAGCTATACTAAATAACTGGCCTTTATCTGCTATTGGTTGTGTAAGAAATTAATGTTATTGTGATCGTTTCATAGCTTTGGTTACTGATAATAACTTGACACCAGTGCCTATGAGTTTTAATTTGTACAGCACTGAAGATCATCATTATGTGATTGAAAATCGATTTTGCTGTCAATGAACCATCAAGATTACGGCCATCGCTGACCTTCCTTCTAATTTCACGTATATGGTCGTTGTGCACACAGCACTCTATGAAGTCGCCAATAAATGAAATTAATGTACACAGTAAGGTCAGCGATCTCATCTTTTTTTGAGCTTCTGCCTAACTCATATCGTTGTACCGAATCTATCTGTGACTGAATCTCGTTTATCTGATGTTTTAAAACAAAATACGGAGCTTACCCTCCTCCTTGTTGAGGCGCTCTCTCTCTCCTGTCTTGCACCAAGTTAGCACGCCAATTTCTTTCTCTTTGTGAGCTTATCATTAATAATAGAAATAATTGACTTTGATCTATGTTTTATTTATTGGAAGAAGTACCACTATCGGTTACTAACAATATATAAAGTATTTATATGTGATTCGGCATTTTAATAATGTTGGGAAGCGATTGGTTTGGTGACGTGTCCATTTCGCGCCATCCGCGCGCCGCTGCATGTGCATTTGTTTTCTTTAGGAGGAGGAGATAAGTGTTTAACGTCCCGTCGACAACGAGGTCATTAGAGACGGAGCGCAAGCTCGGGTGAGGGAAGGATGGGGAAGGAAATCGGCCGTGCCCTTTCAAAGGAGCCATCCCGGCATTTGCCTGAAGCGATTTAGGGAAATCACGGAAAACCTAAATCAGGATGGCCGGACGCTGGATTGAACCGTCGTCCTCCCGAATGCGAGTCCAGTGTGCTAACCACTGCGCCACCTCGCTCGGTGTGTTTTCTTTAGAAGCCGAATCTTGCAGACTAAGTTTTTTGTCACGAATCCCGATTACTGTTTTTGTTTGTGTGGTGCACATCATTCCCTTGCCTTATACGTCGTATTATCACGGTCTGCCGTCACCAAGGTATTCTCCTCCCAACAACGACTCTGCACTTGTCTACAGAGAAAACCATAAATGTATTCGCAGTTGCGAAAATGGACCACCCTCACCTGTAAAATGGAATGACCACAGTGAAAATTTGTGCCGGACCCGGACTCAAACACCGGTTTCTCACTTATCACGAGCGCTCGCATTAACATTCGGCTACCAGTGCACATCTGACGGCCAGACGCAGACATCTATATGTCGTCAACCAGGCGTCTATATCTGTACTCGTTCATGCGTTATGTATATTCACGTGCAGGAGAGACATTGTTCTTGAAAGTTGCTTGTCCGGTATCAGCGGATAAATACGATATATCTGTGCCTGTGTTATTCCGAATTATGATGCAAAGCTCATTTGCACATAATGCATGTCCAAAGGAACTTTGCATCGTAATTCAGAACAACACAGGCTCTACTATATCGTACAAAGAAAAAGTTACTTACAAGGGAACCACCCCATCGCACCCCCCTCAGATTTAGTTATAAGTTGGCACAGTGGATAGGCCTTCAAAAACTGAACACAGATCAATCGAGAAAACAGAAAGACGTTGTGTGGAACTATGAAAAAAATAAGCAAAACATACGAACTGAGTAGTCCATGAGCAAGATAGGCAACATCAAAGAGAGTGTGAGCTAAGGAGCGCCGTGGTCCCGTGGTTAGCGTGAACAGCTGCGGATCGAGAGGTCCTTGGATCAAGTCTTGCCATATAAAAAACTGAGTTAATCGATCAACAACGAACTTAAACGGATGTCTTACGACGTCCGCACCGAGCAGAGGCAACGAACAAAAAGCGAACAAAATAAGATTTTTTTTAAATAAAAAAAAGGTCTTCCCTCGAGTGAAAAGTTTACGATCTTTATTTTCGCAAAGTGTGATCTGTCCGTTCGTTCATTGACGTCTCTGTTCATTGTAATAAGTTTAGTGTCTGTGTTTTGCGACCGCACAGCAAAACCGTGCGATTAGTAGACGAAAGGACGTGCCTCTCCAATGGGAACCGAAAACATTTGATCGCAAGGTCATAGGTCAACCGATTCCTCCACGTCTGATATATTCTATACGACACTGGTGACGGCATGTGCGTCACATGACAGGAATATGTTGTCGACCCACCTAACTTGTACACTTGGCGAATGGGTAAAAAGATTCTTCTACCTTGCCCGATTTAGGTTTTCTTGTGGATGTGATAATCACTCCCAAAAAAGTGATGAAAATATAAGAGTTTGTCACATAAACTGCAACAAATGAATGCAACAGTTTCACAGTCGCACCGTTTTCTCGGTGCTCTGCCAAAACATAGATTTTTATCGTTTTCAATTTTTTCCGAGTGTAGACCGTCAAATCCTGCATATGTCCAAGCAAATCTGAAGATGTCCTGGAATTTTGCAGAACGAAGTTAATTATGTGTGAGTACCTGAACTTCGGTAATTGACACACGATCACATGCCGTCACCAATGTCGTACAGAATATATCAGATGTGTTTTCCTGTGGAAGAATCTACATCTACATCTACATTCATACTCCGCAAGCCACCCAACGGTGTGTGGCGGAGGGCACGTTACGTGCCACTGTCATTACCTCCCATTTCTGTTCCAGTCGCGTATGGTTCGCGGGAAGAACGACTGCCGGAAAGCCTCCGTGCGCGCTCCAATCTCTCTAATTTTACATTCGTGATCTCCTCGGGAGCTATAAGTAGCGGGAAGCAATATATTCAATACCTCATCCAGAAACGCACCCTCTCGAAACCTGGACAGCAAGCTACACCGCGATGCAGAGCGCCTCTCTTGCAGAGTCTGCCACTCACGTTTGCTAAACATCTCCGTAACGCTATCACGCTTACCAAATAACCCTGTGACGAAACGCGCCGCTCTTCTTTGGATCTTCTCTATCTCCTCTGTCAACCCGACCTGGTACAGATCCCACACTGATGAGAATGCTCAAGTATAGGTCGAAAGAGTTCTCCTTTGTTGATGAACTACATTTTCTAAGGACTCTCCCAATGAATCTCAACCTGGTACCCGCATTACCAACAATTAATTTTATATGATCATTCCACTTCAAATCGTTCCGTACACTTACTCCCAGATATTTTACAGAAGTAACTGCTACCAGTGTTTGTTCCGCTATCATATAATCATACAATAAAGAATCCTTCTTTCTTTGTACTCCCAATACATTACATTTGTCTATGTTAAGGGTCAGTTGCCACTCCCTGCAACAAGTACCTATCCGCTGCAGATCTTCATGCATTTCGCTGCAATTTTCTAATGCTGCAACTTCTCTGTATACTATAGCATCATCCGCGAAAAGCCGCAAGGAACTTCCGACACTATGTACTAGGTCATTTATATATGTTGTGAGCTATGACCTTGCGATCAAATGTTTTCGGTTCCCATTGGAGAGGCACGTCCTTTCGTCTACTAATCGCACGGTTTTGCGGTGCGGTCGTAAAACAGAGACACTAAACTGATTACAGTGAACAGAGACGTCAATGAACGAACGGACAGATCATAACTTTGCGAAAATAAAAAACTAAACTTTTCACTCGAGGGAAGACTTGAACCAAGGACCTCTCGTTCCGCAGCTGCTCACACTAACGACGGGACCACGGCGCTCCTGATCTCACACTATCCTTGACGTTGCCTATCTGCACATGGACTACTCAGTTTGTATATTTTGCTTATTTTTTTCATAGTTCCACACAACTTCTTCCTGTTTTCTCGATTGATCTGTGTTCAGTTTTTCAAGGCCTATCCACTGTGCCAACTTATAACTAAATCAGGGCGGGTGGGGGTGGGGGGTGGCGGGTGCGATGGGGAGGTTCCCTTGTTAGCACCATCCATTTCAAATGTTGTTTCTGTGTGTCGCAACAAATCTCCAGTGATGGGAGCACAACGCAGTGAACAACATCGTCCTCGAAAAGCATCAAAGAGGTCACCTGTACTGGCCCCTTCATTGTTTGTCAGATCAGAACTCCGGTAAACACTTATCGACCCAAATAAAACTGGTCCCAGAATAGACCCCTGTGGAACACCAGCGATTTGCTTCGCCCGTGACCGGCCGTCCTATCAGAGTCAACAAGGCTGGCCTTCTCCGCCGCTTCGCGGCGCACGTGTTGTTCCTCCACCTCCTCCAGCGCGCCTCGCTCTTTCGCAGCTATTCCCGTCTCGAACCCGACGAGCACCTCGCCCACCTTGCGACGGGCGCACGAGGCCCTGTTCGGGTGGAGAGAGGCAACGTGCCGAGCCTCCAAACCTGTTACGTACGCTGTTTACAACACACCTCTCCTGCCTCCCTCCCTTCTCTCCTTCCCCCCTTCCCCGCCCCTTCCTCACGCAAACTGACCCGGCAACGTGATCGAGCCTTTCTCACACTGCTGACGCGGCCCTGAAGTCTCCAGCGGCGCAAACCTCGCCCCACCTGCTCGCCTGTATACTGCACTACTATACTTTACTCTTTCGTGTCCGGAGATTTGTTTCGAAGCCTTTCAGCCCAATGTCGGGCCAAGTCCAATGTTTCTCTCTTCTCAAGCCATAGTTCGTCAAGGGTACACCTTGTGGGGCAGATGGAGGAACACTGTAGAAGGTGTTCCATATTTGTTGTCTCCTTCGTCCTTGAAGCCCCATTTGACTAGGTTTGCTTTAACTGGTGCTACGCCAGTTCTGATGCCGTTCAGTGTTCTCCAAATCTTCCAGCTTGATGTACTGCCGCTGGGTATTTCTCGTGAGGCAGGGTAGTCCTTCGGAAGCTCTTTCAATTCACTATTCTCCATTCACCGAAACAAGAGACGTTCTGCAAACACGGCAAGGCGCGTGACGACAGCGCTGACGTCGAGGGGTGTACAAGGCAGCGCGTTAGGAATTAAAAAATGAAAGTCGTGTTTTTTTATAATTTGGCACCTGAACATGATAAAGTGATCCGAGACTACCTTCCGACACCTTTTTTTTGCATTACATTAAAATTTATTGTCACTGAAAAAGAGAAATATTTAAACTTTCAAGAAAAGTTGTTTTTTCGCGTTACTCTATATTTATCATCCCATATCTCCTAAACTGTGCGTCGCACAGCAAAATAATTTTATAATTGCCTTCAGTACTATTTGTTGTTGACGTCTGCAAATTTTCTGCTCAATAGAGTCAGTAATAGTGAAGTAATAAATTAAAATCTCACGTCTGATGCAGAACTTTTACCAAATCATCATCCGAAATATAGTAAGCGACTTTTTCCCTTCAAATATTTTTGTGGGGGTGTAAGCGAGAAAAGTTTCAGAAAGATTTGAATTTAATTTTGTAGTTTGTTCGAATGCGATGGGTGCAACCATTTGTCCTTTATGAGCGATGCACTGTGCGGTTCGCAGGCGCGGCGCTCAGTCAGTGTGGCCGTCTCAGTTGCAGGTGTGAGCTCGTTAGTGGGTGTTGTACAGCGGATATCTTAAGTTCATCTGTAAAGACGCTTGAAATACAAGTTGTTGATTATTAGAGTAAGTATATGTGTTTGTAGTCACGCTGAGCATTCACTGTTTATGTGCGCATCCAATAGCATCGCATGGTTTCTTATTTTATATATTCACTTACTTCATTAGAATCACATACAACTGTCCTCATTAAGTCATCCACGGATTCAGCGAGCGAGGTCGACGTGTCGGTTCTGAGTCCACGAAACAAGCGAGCAAAGAAGAAATCATTAAGTTCTTCCGAGAAGCACATGGTGTATAAAACGGAACTGTTACATCCAGAGCAGTCGATGAGTGACATTGTTCCGAAAACAGCTGCAACTACAGGTGTTGGACGTTCTTCAATGTATCGTGAATCTTTGAAGCCTACCAAGAAAGAAAAATTACGACAGAAACTCTCTGAAAGTTTTGATGACTTCGATAGAAATGCGATACGAAGGAAAGTACACGAATTTTTTTTTTTCGTAAAGACTTCCCAATAATTGACAAAGTGCTTACAGTCGTGAACGAAGATGTAGATCTGGGCAATTTTCGAACTACATTTTATAAGTTATTGAGAGAAATGAATTTCAAACATGACCGGCGTGGGCGCGATATCATGCTAATAGACAGGGAAGACATCATTTTATGGAGACGGCGTTATCTTCGAACCATTAAACGGTTGAAAGATGAAGGCAGACCCATTTACTATTTGGACGAGACGTGGGTGAACGCAGGACATACACGAAGTTACGTCTGTGTAGATGACGCTATAAATTCCTCAAAACGAGCGTTTCTGTCCGGATTATCCACCGGAAGCAAGGGCCCATCAGGTAAAGGGAAACGTCTGATTGTCGCACACATTGGCAGCAAAGCAGGGTTCGTTGAAGGATGTTTGTGGACTTTCGAATCCAAGAAAAGTGGAGATTATCATGGGGAGATGCGCGCCGAAACCTTCGAGAAGTGGTTTCAAGATGTTCTTCCTTGGCTTCAGGAAAATGCAGTTATTGTTCTTGATAACGTGCCGTACCATTCTCGGCGAAAAGAAAAAGTTCCCAATGCAAATTCCAATAAGCACGAAATATCAGAGTGACTAAAATCTAAAAACCTCGATTTCGAAGACGGTATGTTGAAGAAAGAACTGTTAGATATAGTTAAAAACCACAGAACAGCGCACAACGAATACGCAATAGATGAAATGGCGAAGAATGCGTGGAAAACTGTTCTCATAATTCCTCCGTACCACTGTGAATTAAACGCCATCGAGTTAGTGTGGGCCAGAATCAAAGGCTATGTTGCAGCGAAAAACAAAACATACAAAATGCCGGAAGTTTAAAGAACTGCTAAAAGAAGCAGTAGGAACATTGACTGCAGAGGATTGGAACAAGTGCGTCTTCCATGCCGTATAAAAAGTGGAAACTCAAATGTAGAAATTAGACTGTTTTATAGAGAGAGAGAGAGAGAGAGAGAGAGAGAGGTGGTTTGTTATAAACCTCAATGAAAACAGTTCAAGTTCGACAGAGTGAACCTTGTTTCGTCCTTTATCATTATTATTACTGGTATTGTTATTAAAATTAACAATTATTGTGTTTGAATGGAGCGTTTTGTTAGCAACCTGAATGAAAATAAATCTGCTTCGACAGAATGAACTCATTTTAACATTATTGTTAAATTTATTTCGTACATTGTTACCCAGGTTTCTCAAGATCCGCTGTGACAGCTCGGCAGCCGACCGAACGCCGCCAGCTGCAAAGTGTGCGCCAAGGATTTTCCACGCCCCTACGTATCACGTGAACACCGAATGCTTTCTCTGGAAACGAGCGTAGTCGCTCACGTGACACTGTTTATGTTTCATCCCAGCTCTCGGTGAATATACGTTAGTGAGAGATCTCTTGCGGGATTTAAGCCCGCTACGTCCACATCAAGAGCCATGCAGCGGGTGGCGCTCGTCGAAAATCTGTTTAAATTTTTCTGTATGTTCGTGCGCGATTCTTCGGGATTAAGGAGTTGAGAATCCAGCTGCTTTGTATATTTTCCCAAGTGGAGTGGGTTTCGTGCATCCTGTTGTTAGCCTGCATGTTTCATTAAGGACTGTAGTGACTTTTTTGGCATGTCTGGATCGGGACCATACAGGGCATGCATATTCTGCCGTGGAGAAGCAAAGTGCTTGAGCAGTTGTTCGTAATACAGTCGGGCTAGCTCCCCATTTACTATTCGTCAGTTTTCTTAAAATATTGTTCCAGGCAGCAACTTTTTGGCAGGTTTTTTCACAGTGATATCTGTACGTCAGTGATCTATCCAGCACGACACCGAGGCATCTTGGTTTGGCCGTATGGTCCAGTTTGTTGCCATTCCAGGTGACGTTCAGCTCCCTGTTTGCCTCTTTTCTGCGGAAGTGGAAAGCGCTAACCTGTGTCTTAGATGGATTTGGTTTGAGGGAGTTCTCTTTATAGTATTCAGATATTAGGTGTAGCGAGCTTTCTAATTTCCCTCGAAGCTATTTCCTTGCGCTGTAATGGCCAGATCATCGGTATACAAGAAGTGGGTAGTACGTTCCGGTGTTGGTTGGTCATTGGTGTATAGGTTAAATAGTAGGGGGGCCAGCACACTGCCCTGGGCGAGACCGTTCTTTTGTCGACGCCATCGGCTTTTTTTCCCGTCCAGCATTACATAGAACTGTCTGTTTTGCAGCAGAGATTCAATGATTTTTGTGAACTGATGATTCTTAAATGTACAGTAGAGTTTTTCCATGAGCTTTCTGTGGTTGACGGTGTCGTATGCAGAACTTAAGTCCACCAAACTGTTATTTGTTTGTTTTCAAACCCTTCCTATATGTGTTCTGTGAGTGCTAGGATTTGACTGGTGCATGATTTCCCGGGTCTGAATCCAGCCTGTTGGGGAATGAGCTTTTGCTCCGCGATATTTGCTATGCGGTTTAGGATTATTCGTTCGTACAGTTGGCACAGGAGTGCTATTGGGCGGTAGTTCTGCACTAAACCAGCAGTTGCTATGTTACGAGCAGCGAAATTCCACCATCCTTACGTCATAAGCTGGACTGCAGAGTACGGATGAAAATAATAGGTCCCGTTTAGAATCTATAGACTCCTGGATCAGTCTAACAGCAAACTGAAGAAAGACGAAAATTATGAGGAATAGCTGAAATGAGATTAGCGGGAAAGTTAACAGACCAGCACAGACAAAGAGGGCATTAAACTTCCTGGCAGATTAAAACTGTGTGCCGGGCCGAGACTCGAACTCAGGACCTTTGCCTTTCACGGGAAAGTGCTCTACCAGCTGAGCTACCCAAGCACGACTCACGCCCCGTCCTCACAGCTTCACTTCTGCCAGTACCTCGTCTCCTACCTTCCAAACTTTACAGAAGCTCTCCTGCGAACCTGGCAGAAGTGAAGCTGAGAGGACGGGGCGTGAGTCGTGCTTGGGTAGCTCAGCTGGTAGAGCACTTGCCCGCGAAAGGCAAAGGTCCCGAGTTCGAGTCTCGGTCCGGCACACAGTTTTAATCTGCCAGGAAGTTTCATATCAGCGCACAGTCCACTGCAGAGTGAAAATCTCATTCTAAAGAGCGCATTGCTGACCAGACTAGTCAACTCCTGTCAAACATCGGCCTTAATTCGGGCAAAAAGTTTCTGAGAATGTACATTTGGAGCAGAACATTGTCGTTATCAACATGTACATTTTCGGGTGAGAGATCTTTTCTTAAATCGAAACCAAGCGATTTAAAGCTAATCGCACCACCGTCTTCGTGGTTAACCTATCCTTCTTCTACCCTTGGTTCTTTAGTAATAGATTTCCCCTGGTACCTGGCTTTGGTGCATACATAGCGGATGCTCATTCCTTTCCTTTCCATAGCCTTAGAACATGCAGCTCTTCTCTCATCTCACTGTACATCATGAAGTGTCCACCACATAACCAAGTGCTCAGTGAGGCAGAATGCTATGTGAGGGGTCCGGATTCGATTCCCCGCTGGGTCGAAAATTTTTTCCTGTCGGAGACTGAGTGTTGTCCTCATCATCATATCATCCTCATCGATACGCAAGTTGCCATAGCGGCGTCAACTAAAAAGACTTGCACCAAGCGACTGGTCTACCCAGTGGGATACCCTCGCCACAGGACATTTCATTTCGCCTCGTGAAGTACCATCTTAAGGTAGTGAAGAGGTTTGTGTCTGTGACCCACTGAGCTATGCCGACAGCAGCTAAGTTCCTGGTAGCGTCTCTAACGCCAGACCAGTCAGTAGGTGAGAGACCAGACAAAGCATAGTCCCGTCTAGTGGCCTCCCACCTCGGAATTATTTCCTGTCAGCCTCTCTTGGGGGACCCTTGGTTGGCCTGACCCGAATCCGTTGGATTTCTGACAGTTTGGATGTTTATAAGCACTGGAGTAAGCCCAATGAATCGACAATGTCTACACATTACACGAACAAGTTACCAATGCAAGTGAAGCAGTCTGAGTGGCTCCAGATGTGTTTGAAAGAGTGTGTAACCCACTGCAGAGAAGGGCTGAAGGATGTGTCACTGTCTGTAGTGTCTGTGCTTATGTACCAGACAAATGGGAATGGGATGAGAGATCGGCCGTATCTCTATAGGTATGGGTTTCTGGGCATATCATAATATGATATTTTTTCCACACCGTGTACACTGTTCAAAAGAATTAAGGGACGATGTGTATCAACGTCTGGTATGTTAAACATGTTTTTATATAGTTTGTACCTGTGGTGTTATTGTATGGATTGAGTCCTTCAAATGATTCAAATGGCTCTGAGCACTATGGGACTTAACGTCTAAGGTCATCAGTCCCCTACAACTTAGAACTACTTAAAACTAAGTAACCTAAGGACCTCACACACAGCCATGCCCGACGCAGGATTCGAACCTGCGACCGTAGCGGTCGCGCGGTTCCAGACTGCAGCGCCTAGAACTGCTCGGTCACTGCGGCCGGCGCTTGAGTACTCGGCCTTCAGTGTACAGTAGGTAACAATTAAAATCATTCACCATCTATTGGCTGTGTCATGCATTACAGTGTCAGATGACCCATCTGAAGGGAATGAATACCGGTACTGTGATGGCAGTTGTCATTTGTGGACGTTATATTCAACCAAGCACTGTTAACGATTTGTCATTACGTGAACAAGAGGTTTTGAAATGTTCTTACAATCTTGCGAACCAATACGTCTGATAAAGCTTCGGGTATACGACGTCAACAGAATGAAATTATTTAGGATTGCCCGACGTACAACATACACTGTCGAGAAGGACTGCCAATAAAAACACTCACGTAAAGAAAAAATTATTGCAATGGAGTAATTCTTACTGTCTGAGCATTCAGAATGAAAAAAACTTGGCTTTGGTTATGTGTTTAATATATGTCTTCAAGTTAATTCTTTAATAAAACATTCACTGTTATCACATTTCGTGAAGCGAAATTAATCGCGTCTGAGAATTTTATTACGTAAGCAAAAAAAATTATTCCTGAGCATTCTTGTTTTACGGTATCATTAAAAGACTAAATAGTCTACTGATTTTTATTCCTGTAATATTATTCAAGAAGATAGGAGAAGCCAAAAAATCATAACATAAATATGAAGCTATTAGCGGTTTGTGATCACGATCCAGGAATGCTCTGCAACGGCTTATTGCCGTTAGAAAACTCTTACGTATTTAGTTAAAACTCCGAGAGGAGGCTAATATTTTAACTATTGAATTATTTTCTGAAATTAAGCGCGACGTAATACATTTACAATGCATACGTTTTCGATTTACGAGCAGAGGGCGTCAAAGGTGCTATTGGACAACTTCCTTCCTGCATAGCGAGGCAAAAAAAGAGTTTGTCAATGTTCTCTCTGGCGGCGCTTAATTTGTTTTTTGCGCGAGAGAGGATGATGAGTTTATACAAAGCAAACAGTGTCGTCTGATATTCTTTATATATTGTGCACACGCTGTACTGGCGTTCATTTCACACTTCATCATACACTTCTGGCCATTAAAATTGCTACACCAAGAAGAAATGCAGATGATGAACGGGTATTCGTTGGACAAATATATTATACTAGAACCGACTTGTGATTACATTTGTACGCAATTTGGGTGCATAGATCTTGAGAAATCAGTACCCAGAACAACCACCTCTGGCCGTAATAACGGTCTTGATACGCCTGGGCATTGAGTCAAACAGAGCTTGGATGGCGTGTACAGGTACAGCTGCCCATGCAGCTTCAACACGATACCACAGTTCATCAAGAGTAGTGACTGGCGTATTGTGACGGGCCAGTTTCTCGGCCACCATTGACCAGACGTTTTCAGTTGGTGAGAGATCTGGAGAATGTACTGGCCAAGACAGCAGTCGAACATTTTCTGTATCCAGAAAGGCCCGTAGAGGACCTTCAACATCCGGTCGTGCATTATCCTGCTGAAATGTAGGGTTTCGCAGGGATCGAATGAAGGGTAGAGCCACGGGACGTAACACATCTGAGATGTAACGTCCACTGTTC